>NC_132793.1:5501666-6198333 GCF_048418805.1 Vulpes vulpes | reverse complement strand
AGGGTCTTGTGCCTGAGATAGACACGTCAGGCCACAGGCTGGGTGAGCACGGAGTGCAGATGGAGACCAGGGAGACAGGAGGAGGGCTGGACTGCTTTTCCCTAAGGCTCTACTGAGGAGTGGGGCCCCAGCTCTTGGCTGCGGGACTGGAGATTGGGAGGCTGCCTTTTTCACCTCATCCTCTAAAGTGCTGGGGAAAGCCTTCAGGGAAGGTATTATGTCAAGTGAAATAAGGCACTCAGAGAAGGATAATCATCATATGGTTTCACTCAAACGTGGAATATAAGAAATAATGTAAGGGATTATAAGGGAAAGGAGGGGAACTGAGTGGGGAAAATTAGGGAGACAAACCATGAGAGACTCCTAACTCTGGGAAATAAACAAAGGGTTGCAAAAGCAGAGGTAGGTGGGAGGATGGGGTAACTGGGTGATGGGCACTGAGGAGGGCACTTGATGGGATGAGCATTGGGCATTACACTACATGTTGGCAAACTGCACTTAAAATTTTTAAATGTGGGGGGGCAAAAGCCACCTAGAGCAGTTAGTTGGTTCTAACAAACCAACCAAAATACATTCAGGATATAATATATTTCTCTGTTCTGTTCACTTGTTTATATTCCTTCCTTTTTTGTCTTTTAATTTTCATTTTTGCAATTACATTCTATCTTTTCATTGTATTTAGTTTTTGTGTACATATATCTATTTCTTTTGTTACAAGTTTGGGATCTAGTTTCCTAACAAATAGACCAAAATAGACACAGGATCCATTATATTGCTTGATTCTATTCACCTGTCTCTCTCTTTTTTAAGGTTTTTATTTATTTATTCATGAGAGACACAGAGAGGCAGAGACATAAGCAGAGGCAAAAGCAGGCTCCCTGAGGGGAGCCTGATGTGGGACTTGATCCCAGGACCCTGGGATCACAATCTGAGCCAAAGGCAGATACTCAACCACTGAGCCACCCAGGGGCCCCTATTCTCTTCTTTCTTTTTTTTTTTTTTTTTTCAGTTTCAGGTCTCTTCTGATTTGTTTAGTGTATATTTCTCTGGGGCCATTGTTGCCATTTTAGTATTTTGTTCTCTTGTTCTTCTTTCTTCTCCAGACAGAATGACAAGACAGAAAAACTCACCTCAAAAAAAGAGAACAAGAGGCAGTACTGACTGCCAGGGACCTAATCAGTTTAGACATAAGTAAGATGTCAGAACTAGAGTTCAGAATAATGATTATAAAAATAGCAGTGGGGCTTGAAAAGCATAGAAGACACTAGATAATCCCTTTCTGAAGAAATAAAAGAATTAAAATCTAATCAAGTCAAAACCAAAAAGGCTATTAATGAGATGCAATAAAAACTGGAGACTCTAATGGCTAGGATAAATGAGGCAGAAAAGAGAATTAGTGATACAGAAGACAAAATGATAGAGAATAAAGAAGCTAAGAAAAATAGATAAACAACTACTGGATCACAAGGGGAGAATTTGAGAGATAAGTGATACCATAAAGTGAAACAATAATAGAATAATTGGGATCCCAGAATAAGAGGAAAGACATGGAGGGGGGCAGAAGGTATACTGGAGCAAACTGTAGTGGAGAACTTCCCTAATCTGGGGAAGGAAACAGGCATCCAAGTCCAGGAGGCACAAAGAACACCTTCAAAATCAATAAAAATATATCAATACTTCAACATATAACAGTGAAATGTGCAAATCTCAGAGCCAAAGAGAAAATCTGAAATCAGCTCAAGGCAAAGGTCTGTAACCTAAAAGGGTAAAAAGTTAGATTGGCAGCAGATCTATTCACAAAGACCTGGCAGGCCATAAAGGACTGAAATAATATATTCAGGGTGCTAAATGAGAAAAATATGCAGCTAAGAATACTTTATCCAGTTAGGATCTCATTCAAAATAGAAGGAGAGATAAAAAGCTTCCAGAACAAACAAAAACTAAAAAAATTTGTGATTACCAAACCAGCCCTACAAGAAATATGAAATGGCATCCTTTAAGTAAAGAAAGAGCCCAAAAGTAACACAGAACAGAAAGGAACAGAGACGACATACAGAAACAGTGACTTTGCAGGTAATATAATGGCATTAAATTCATATCTTTCAGTAGTTCCTCTAAGTGTAAATGGGCTAATGTCCCAATCAAAAGACACAAAATATCAGATTGGATTTAAAAAAAAGCAAGACCCACCAATATGCTATCCGCAAGAGACTCCTTTTAGAAACAAAGATACCTCCAGATTTAACGGGAGGAAGCAGAAAACCATTTATCATGCCAATGGACCTCAAAAAAAGTTGGAGTGGTGATCCTTATATCAGACAAGTCAGATTTTAAACCAAAGACTGTAATAAAAAGATGAAGAGGTGCACTATATAATAATTAAAGGGTCTATTCAAGAAGATCTAACAATTGTAAATATTTATGCCCCTAACATGGGGGGCAACCAATTATGTATGCCAATTAATAATCAAATTAAAGAAACACATTGATAGTAATACAATAATAGTAGGGGACTTTAACACCCCACTCACTGCAATGGACAGATTATTTAAGTAGAAGATCAACAAGAAAACAAGGGCTTTGAATGACACACTAGACCAGATGGATTTCACAAATACATTCAGAATATATTCAGAACATTCTATCCTAAAGCAACAGGATACACATTTTTCTCCAGGGCACGGGGAACAGTCTCCAGAATAGATCACAAGTGGGTCACAAATCAGGTCTCAACCAATACAAAAAGACTGGGATCATTTCCTGCATATTTTAAGACCACAATGCTTTGAAACTTAAACTCAATCACAAGAGGAAATTAGGAAAGAACTCAAATACATGGAGACTAAAGAGCGTCCTACTGAAAAAAGAATGAGTCAACCAGGAAATAAAAGAAGAGTTTTAAAAATTCATGGGAACACATGAAAATGAACACACAACTGTTCAAAACATTTGGAATGCAGCAAAGGTGGTCCTAAGAAGGAAGTATATAGCGATACAAGCCTTTCTCAAGAAACAAGAAAGCTCTCAAATACACAACCTAACCTTACACCTAAAGGAGCTGGAGAAAAGACAGCAAATAAAGCCTAAACCCAGCAGAAGAAGAGAAATAATAAATATTACAGCAGAAATCAATGCAATAGAAACCAAAACAACAGTAGAACAGATCAACAAAACTAAAAGCTGGTTCTCTGAAAGAATCGATAAGATTTATAAATAAATCCCTGGTTAGACTTATCAAAAAGAAATGAGAAAGAACCCAAATTAATAAAATTATGAATGAAAGAGGTGAGATCACAACCAATACTGAAAAAATAACAAACAATTATAAGAACATATTATGAGGGCAGCCCGGGTGGCTCAGCGGTTTAGCGCCAGCTTCGGCCCAGGTCGTGGTCCTGGAGACCTCGGATTGAGTCCCACATCAGGCTCCCTGCATGGAGCCCGCTTCTCCCTCTGCCTGTGTCTCTGCCTCTCTCTGTATCTCTCATGAATAAATAAATAAAATTTTTTAAAAAAGAAAATATTATGAGCAACTATATGCCAACAAATTAGGCAATCTGGAAGAAATGGATTCATTCCTAGAGATGTATAAACTATCAAAACTGAAACAGAAAGAAATAGAAAACCTGAACAGACTCATAACCAGCAAGAAAATTGAAGCAGTAATCAAAAATCTCCCAACAAACAAGAGTCCAGGGTAAGGGCAGCCCAGGTGGCTCAGCGGTTTAGCGCCACCTTCAGCCCAAGGTGTGATCCTGGAGACCCGGGATTGAGTCCCACATCAGGCTCCCTACATAAAACCTGCTTCTCCCTCTGCCTGTGTCTCTACCTCTCTCTCTCTCTCTCTCTCATAAATAAAATCTTAAAAAAAAAGAGTCCAGGGTCAGACAGCTTATCAGGTAATCCTATCAAACATTTAAAGAATTAATATCTATTCTTCTGAAGCTGTTTCGAAAAATAGAAATGTAAGACAAACTTCCAAACTTGTTCTATGAGACCAGCATTACTTTTTTCCCAAAACCAAACAAAGATATGAATTCAAAAGGAGAATTAGAGACCAATATCCTCAATGAACATGAATGCCATAGAAAATTTATACCATAAGACTACCCAATAGGATCCAACAGTGGAATTGATTTCTGGACTACAAGGGTGGTTCAATAACCACAAATAAATCAGTGTGATGCACTACATTAATAAAAGAGAGGACAAGAACCATATGATAATCTCAATTGATGTAGAAAGAGCATTTGACAAAATACAGCATCCTTTCTTGATTAAACCTCTCCACAGTAGTAGGGATAGAACAAACATACCTCAATATGATAAAAGCCATATACAAAAAGCCCATAGCAAATATCATTCTCAATGGGGAAAAACTGAGAGTTTTTCTTCTAAAGTCAGGAACACAGCAGGAGTGTCCACTATCACCACTGTTCAACACAGTACTAGAAATCCTAGCCTCAGCAATCAGACAACAAAAAGAATTAAAAGAATTAAAATCAGCAAAGTAGTAGTCAAACTCTCACTCTTTGCAGCTGACATGATACTCTATGTGGAAAACCCGAAGACTCCACCCCAAAATTGCTAGAACTCATACAGGAATTCAGCAAAGTGGCAGGATATAAAATCAATGCACAGGAATCAGTTGCATTTCTATATACTAACATCGAGACAGAAGAAAGATAAATTAAGGAGTTCATCCCACTTACAATGGCACCCAAAACCACAAGCTATCTAGGAATAAACCTAACCAAAGATGAAAGGATCTGTACTCAGAAAACTATACAACAAAAAAAAAAAAAAAGAAAAAGAAAAAAAACTATAGAACACTCATGGAAAAAATCGGTGAAGACACAAAGAAATGGAAAAAACCTTCTGTGTGCATGGACTGGAAGAACAAATATTGTTAAAATGTCTATGCTACCTAGAATAATCTATACATTCAGTGAAATCCCTTTTAAAATACCATAAACTTATTTCACAGAGTTGGAACAAATAATCCCAAAATTTGTGTGGAAACAGGAAAAATCCCAAATACCCTAAAGAATGTTGAAAAAAGAAAATCAAAACTGGTGGCATCACAATTCTGGACTTCAACCTCTATTATAAAGCTATGATCATCAAGACAGCATAGTACTAGCACAAAAATAGACATATAAATCAATGGAAAGAATAGAGAATCCAAAAATGGACCCTCAACTCTAGGGTCAACTAATCTTCAACAAAGCAGGAAAGAATATCCAATGGAAAAAAAATACAATCTTCAACAAATGGTGTTGGGAAAACTGGACAACCACATGCAGAAAAATGAAACTAGACCTTTTCCTCACACCATACACAAAAATAGACTCAAAATGGGTGAAAGACCAAACTGTGAGACAGGAATCCATCAAAATCCTAGAGGAGAACTCGCAACCTATGGAATGGGAAAAGATATTTGCAAATGACACATCAGATAAAGGGCTAGTATCTAAAATCTACAAAGAACTTCTCAAACTCAACACCCAAAAAACAAATAATCCAGTCAAGAAATGGGCAGAAGACATGAACAGACATTTCTCCAAAGAAGACATACAATTGGCCAACAGACATATGAAAAAAATGCTCAACATCACTGGGCATCAAGTAAATACAAATCAAAACCACAAGCGATACCACCTCACAAGGGTCAGAATGACTGAAATTAAGTCAGGAAATGACAAGTGTTGGAGAGGATGCAGAAAGTGGGGAACCCTCTTACACTGTTAGTGGGATTGCAAACTGGTGCAGCCACTCTGGAAAACGGTATGGAGGTGCCTCAAAAAGTTGAAAATAGAGCTACCCTACAACCCAGCAATTACACTACTAGGTATTTACCCCAAACATACAAATGTACTGATCCGAAGGGGCACCTGCACCTCAATGTTTATAGCAGCAATTTCTGCAATAGTCACACTATGGAAGGAGCCTAGATGTCCATAAACAGATGAATGGCTAAAGATGTGGTATATACATACAAGGGAATACTACTCAGCCATCAAAAACATGAAATCTTGCCATTTGCAATGACATGGATGGAGCTAGAGGATATCATGCTAAGCAAAATAAGTCAATCAGAGAAAGACAGTTACCATATTATCTCACTCATATGTGGAATTTAAGAAACAAAACAGAAGATGATAGGAGAAGAGAAGAAAAAATAAAACAAGACAAAAATCAGAGAGGGAGATAAACCATAAGAGATTCTTAATCATAGTAAACAACCAAAAGTTCACTGGAGGGGAGGTGGGGTAACTGGGTGATGGACATTAAGGAGCACATGTGATGTAATGAGCATTTAGTATTATATAAGACTGATGGATCACAGACCTCTACCTCTGAAACCAATAATACATTATATGTTAATTAATTGAATTTAAATTTTTTTAACTCTAAAAAAATTTTTTAAGTAATAATATTTATGTAAAAAGCAACTATGCTATTAAAGATATATTACATAGGAGTTATTCCAACTTATACCTAAAGAATTTTAAATTCAAATATACTTTTAAATAATAATATGGAATTAGTCTTTTACAAATAACTCACAACATATTTTGTAAAGGTCCCTGTTGACAGTACAAAATTGTTACAAATTTTATTAAGAACTGTTACACAAAAATGGAACATCAATAATAAACCATACTTCATATTTAAAAAAAACAAAAGCTATATGTAGGGGGAAATGTGGACAAGAAAAGGGATATTCATGTGATCTTAAAGTTTCTCCACCCACATCGCTTCTTAGATACAGGGAGGAATAGTTCCTATACACTGAAAGAATCAGACAGCTCCTCTGAGTCCTGGGTGATAGAATCAGCATCTCTAACGAGGGCAGGTGGACATCATGGGCCTGCAGACAAACACCCTGAGAAGGGCACAACATCACTAGTGGAGTGACCCGATGGGGAATACAAACCCTAAAGCAGTACTTTAGGGAAAACATATTTGCAATCAACTAAATTAATAAAAAATGGTACGTGTTCATATATAAAGGCCTAAAAGGATACACACTACAGAGCTGAGAGTCATCACATCCGCAAAGTGAAAAAGAGGAGGCAAGAAAATGTGCACTCCCTGCTTTATATATTTGGATAGTATTTGAATATTTTGACAGGCATATACCATGCCTGTCTTAATACCAAAAAAAAATGAAAGAAAGAAAGAAAGAAAGAAAGGAAGGAAGGAAGGAAGGAAGGAAGGAAGGAAGGAAGGAAGGAAGAAAGAAAGAAAGAAAGAAAGAAAGAAAGAAAGAAAGAAAGAAAGAAAAAAGAAAAAAGAAGAGAGAAAGAAAGAAAGAAAGAGAGAAAGAAAGAAAGAAAGAAATATAATCAGCATCTCTATCACTGGGGCTCTGGTGACTAAGGTCATTTGCAACAAGCAATGGCCTTGGCTGTCCTGCCTCTCTTAACTGAATTCTCTGAAAGGCTTCAACGACGCTTGGGCATTTTTCTCTCTGAAATGCTTGGCTTTAACAAAATTCTGAGTAGAAGTATGACCATGAGTCACAATTACAGGAAGGTTTTATAAATATTATGTAAAAATTACCTAAGGCAGCTTGGCTAAAACTTGCGCAAGCAGAAATGATTCACCCAAAACAATAATTGGGTGAGGAGGGGAGAAAAGCGAAAACCTTCGTGGGTCATTTTGTTCAATATCATCCCATGCTGCCCATATCCAGAATGTTGGGATAAATCTTCCCCTTCTGATTCAACAGGCTTACATTTGTCACCATACCTGGGTTTGATTCCAAGAGCCAGGGACACAAGGCCCTTTCTGGACATGTTGAGGGCACCATTTTGAAGAATGGTGTTCTCCTCCATCCAAATAAAGGGGAAAAAAAACCACACCAAACACAATCATATAAAGAGAGTAGAAAAGCCCAGTGGATGTCCGGAAGCATTTGCCAAGAAAGTTATATTTATATCTATGCTCATACATCTAATCCTTCTTAGTATTTTCAATAAAATCACATCACATCAGACATCACCTGAAACTACTTCTCCTTCCTCAAACCTGTAACCAGACTCAACCACTTTTCTCCCTGTCATTGTTTTCACCAACTGCTTGAGGCTGAAGACAATCTCATCCGTCCTCAGGCCAAGACTTCTTTGGGCATTCTGTATTTTCCGCTATTTTACATTAAACCTGCTTTTCCCAAATTTCAGTTATATCTTAGCATCTCCACGGTGATTGCCAGGTCGGTTTACAACCTGTCTTAAAATTGACTTAAGGTTCCACACAAATCTTAAGATTACTTGTTCCAACTCTCTGAGGAAAGTCCATGGTATTTTGATAGGGATTGCAGTAAATGTGTAAATTGCTCTGGGTAGCATAGACATTTTCACAATATTAATTCTTTCAATCCATGAGCATGGAATATTTTTCCATCTCTTTGTGTCTTCCTCAATTTCTTTCAGAAGTGTTCCGTAGTTTTTAGGGTATAGATCCTTTACCTCTTTGGTTAGGTTTATTCCTAGGTATCTTATGCTTTTGGGTGCAATTGTAAATGGGATTGACTCCTTAATCTCTCTTTCTTCAGTTTCATTGTTAGTGTATAGAAATGCCACTGATTTCTGGGCATTGATTTTGTGTCCTGCCACATTGCCGAATTGCTGTATGAATTCTAGCAATCTGGGGGTGGAGTCTTTTGGGTTTTATTTTTCTTTTTTTTTTAAAGATTTTATTTATTTATTCATGATAGTCACACATCAAGAGACAGAGAGGCAGAGACACAGGCAGAGGGAGAAGCAGGCTCCTTGCAGGGAGCTGACGTGAGATTCGATCCCGGGTCTCCAGAATCGCGCCCCAGGCCAAAGGCAGGCGCCAAACCGCTGCGCCACCCAGGGATCCCTCTTTTGGGTTTTCTATGTACAGTATCATACCATCTGCAAAGAGGGAGAGTTTGACTTCTTCTTTGCCAATTTGAATGCCTTTTCTTTCTTTTTGTTGCCTGATTGCTGAGGCTAGGACTTCCAGTACTATGGTGAATAGCAGTGGTGAGAGTGGACATCCCTGTCATGTGGAGAAAGGGGAACCCTCTTGCACTGATGGTGGGAATGTGAACTGGTGCAGCCACCCTGGAAAACTGTGTGGAGGTTCCTCAAAGAGTTAAAAATAGACCTGCCCTACAACCCAGCAACTGCACTGCTGAGGATTTACCCCAAAGTTACAGATGCAGTGAAAAACCGAGACACCTGCACCCCGATGTTTCTAGCAGCAATGTCCACAGTAGCCAAACTGCGGAAGGAGCCTCGGTGTCCGTCGAAAGATGAATGGATAAAGAAGATGTGGTTTATGGATACAACGGAATATTCCTCAGCCATTAGAAATGACAAATACCCACCATTTGCTTCAATGTGGATGGACCTGGAGGGTATTATGCTGGGTGAAGTAAGTCAGTCGGAGAAGGACAAACATTATATGGTCTCATTCATTTGGGGAATATAAAAAAATAGTGAAAGGGAATAAAGGGGAAAGGAGAGAAAATAAGCAGGAAATATCAGTGAGGGAAACAGAACATGAGGGACACCTACCTCTGGGAAATGAACAAAGGGCAGCCAGCCGGGGGGAATGGGGTGACTGGGGTGATGGGCATGGAGGGGGGCACTTGACGGGATGAGCACTGGGTGTTATGTTATATGTTGGCACATCAAACTCCAATAAAAACATAAATAAATAAATAAATAAATAAATAAATAAATAAATAAATATTTTAGAACAAGTATGTTGGGAAAAAAAAATTGACTTAAGGGGATCCCTGGGTGGCTCAGCGGTTTAGTGCCTGCCTTCAGCCCAGTGTGTGATCCTGGAGTCCCGGGATCAAATCCCACATCAGGCTGCCTGCCTGGAGCCTACTTCTCCCTCTATGTCTTTGCCTCTCTGTCTGTCATGAGTGAATAAAATCTTTTTTTTTTTAATTGACTTAATGTTTTTAAAAGTACATCTTTTTAAACTTAAATAAGGAATTCTTTTAATGGAAAATGGATATGCCTTCCTAAAAATGCAAAAACAGTACCACTTGCTGTATTAGGATATGCTGAGTTGCATGGCAGAAACAAACAATCCCAAATTCTCTATATACATTTCTATACACATTAGAAATTCATTCCCTGAGTGACTAAGGTTCACTACCATCCAGGCCACCCTCTCCAATGCCACCAGCCCCTATGAACCCAGAGCTCCAGGCTACAGCCAACAGACACCTGCCAAGTCAATATGTGATTCTACAGTCACTGGTTATAGAGCTGAGCAATGACTACTGAAGGCTTTCCCATCTAAGTGTCAACTGTGCCTTCGGCTCACATCTCATTGGCCAAAACAGATCACATTACCATGCCCGACTTCAAGACGACAGAGGACCGTGATCCTCCTGTGTGTGTCCAGAAGTGAAGGAGACCAGAGAGTGGTGAGTCAGGGAAATGCCTGCCATGTAAATCATGAGAAGACAGTAAACCCAAAAATGAACATAAGAATGAGCAATGTTATTAAATTCTAGCTAGATGCTGTTGCCTGCCAAAGGGAAAGGAGCCAGAGACAGAAAGGTGTTAAAGACATACAAGCAGAAGCACCCCTCTAACATGCCATGGAGGACAGTAATTCCAAAAATAAGTGTAATGAAAATGAACCAGTAGTATTTTAAAGATTGAGATGATATATTCAAAGTGATTTATCACTAATCAAAGCACATTGCTTATGACTGAGGACTAACTCAATCACTTTTATTATTATTGTTATTAGTTCCATCCAGAGAAGCATTATGCACATATTCACTGAAACAGTTATGAAAACTGTCCAGCAACATTGAAATATTCATACACTATATGGAAAAAGCAGTGAGATAACTGCTTCATAAAATTGTGTACTTGACACTGAAGTATCATCCAGCCTTAAAAAAAAAAACCCTACCGTGTGCAACAACGTGGATGGACTTTAAAGGCATTTTGCTTCGTGAAATAAAACAGATTCAAAACGACGAATTCTGCATCATCTCACAGATACGTGGAATCTAAAACGGTCGAACTCACAGAGGCAGAGGCCAGAATGGTGGCTGCCAGCAGCCGGGGTTGGGGGAAAATGAGATGTTTCTTAGAGGGCGCAAAGCTTCACTCATGTAGATAAAATAAAAAGTTCTAGAAATCTAATGTAGAGCATGGGGACAATAGCTGATAACACTGTACTGCATGCTTGCAGTCTGCAGGGGGTAGATCTTCAGTGTTTTCACCACCAAAACAAAGGTGACTGACGAGGTGAGGTGACGGATGTGTACTAGCTTGATGGTAGTGATGGTTTCATGATGTGCACGTCTCTCAAAACATCACATCTACTTTAAACATGAACAAAATTTATCTCTAAAATGTAAAAACAGGGCAGCCCGCGTGGCTCAGAAGTTTAGGGCCTGCCTTCAACCCAGGGCATGATCCTGGAGACCCGGGATCGAGTCCCACGTCGGGCTCCCTGCATGGAGCCTGCTTCTCCCTCTGCCTGTGTCTCTGCCTCTCTCTGTGTGTCTCTCATGAATAAATAAATACAATCTTTTTAAAAAATCTTTAAGGGGATCCC
This sequence comes from Vulpes vulpes, assembly GCF_048418805.1. Taxonomy (NCBI): domain Eukaryota; kingdom Metazoa; phylum Chordata; class Mammalia; order Carnivora; family Canidae; genus Vulpes; species Vulpes vulpes. Next base: position 6,186,750 of record NC_132793.1, on the reverse strand, counting down.
TGGGTGTCTCAGCGGTTTAACGCCTGCCTTCGGCCCAGGGTGTGATCCTGGAGTCCCGGGATCAAGTTCCACATCAGGCTCCCAGCATTGAGCCTGCTTCTCTCTCTGCCTCTCTCTCTCTCTCTCTCTCTCTCTCTCGGTCTCTCATGAATAAATACACAAAATCTTTAAAAACAAAATAAAATGTAAAAACATAAAAACATTAAAATACATATATGAATAAGGACTAGGAGAAAACTAGTCCTGTTTACAGAGAATCCATGTGCTGGCACCTGTACTAAGTGCTTTCGGCCTTGTTGAGTCATTTAACCCTCAGAATTACCACAAGCAGGGCGCCTTGGTGCCGCAGTGGTTAGACGTCCAGCTTTTGATTTCAGCTCAGGTCATGATCTGAGGGTCAGGAGATCAAACCCGGTGTTGGGCTCCATGCTGAGCATGGAGCCTGCTTGAGATTCTCTCTCCCTCTTCCCACCACCAACTTCTCTTTTGAAAGAAAGAAAGAGGAAAAAAAAAAAAAAACATTGAATTACCACAAGGTAGGTGCTACAAACTCCAGATAACCAATGAGGAGCCTGGTCACAGAAGGACTAACTAGCCCACACTATAGAGCTTGTTACTGAAAAAAAACTGAGATCTCAACATAAGTCTGATGCCCAAGTCTGGGCCCCAAAGGGTTCATTTTAATCACCATCATTTTAATTGCTTGCCCTCCAAAAACTTAGATATGCCGAATGCATTACATCTCTTTATTTGCCATCAGTTGATTTTGGATCCAAGCCCTCATTCTTCTGGGCTGGTAAGAAATTCAGCCCTAACTATTCTTCCTTTTTCACTAAAACCACAACCATTAACCACACCATCACCTGCTCCTTCAGGACTATGCACAGGGCCTAGGAAATTTCCAGCACCAATTGGGAAGCTGCCCTGAGTCTGGCTGGCTGTCCACCGTAGCTGCTGCCAGATAGACCATTCCTGCCTTGAGCTTCACCCACTCTGCCTCTTCCACACCAAGTATAGCACCAGGCATCTCTGGGACGCCCACAGCCCCTGCCTAGCCCACACTGCCCCTTTGAGTAAACATGACCATCCTCCCTAAGACCTTGGGGAGGGTTTCCAAAGAGCAAGGCTCACGATTCCTGCTCAGGATCCCAATGAGAACAAAGGCCTTCTCCTGCCCCAACCTATGAAATTTCTTCCAAATAAATAAATATTTTTAAAAATCTGGGTAAATCCTTTCATCTCTTTTAAAACTTCTCCCATCAGAATTCCTCCTTTCCTCCAACCCATTCTTTGGGGGGCTTTGGCCAGCAGCCACAAGTCAAATGGCTTCAGGACCCAGCCACAAGTGAGCAAAATGAAGACCACATGGTCCATGGAAAGAAGGCAGCTGCTCCTCAGCACCTGCCCAGAGTTGTCTTAGGAGAATTTTAGGATCAGAGTTGCCAGATAAGTTTCCTGGAGATTTCAGAAATCAGATGCTTAGGTGAAATTGCACAATCTCTAAAATGCTATACAGGTCCACGGAAATGCCTTTCAGGCATTATGAAGGCCAGTGTGTGATCCTTGGCTAACTTAGGCTTTGAAAAAAAAAGAAAGAAGGAAACTGGGAGAGCAAAGTGTTCTTCACACAGTTCCTGCTTTGTGCAGTATCAGAGACCTCCCCCAAAGAAAGAAAACCTAAAACCTTCTCCCTACCTGAATGGGAAAAACAAAGAGAAGAAAAAACATTACAAACTTAATGTCTCAAAAAAAAAATTACCCTAGTACATCTCCATTATTGTCTCATTTGTACAAACTATACAAATTCAAAGAGCACTTTGACTCCATGATCTAACACATGTTATTTATCCGGATTCTTTTTGGTTACAAGTGATAAGAAAAAAACTAGCTGAGACGCAAAGAGATTTTATTGCTTGTATAACTTAAAAGGGTAGATGTGGCTCTGGGCTCAATTTTATAAATAATTCGGACATTGTCACCAAATCTTGGTTTGCCTCCATCTCAATAAATTGGCTTCTCAGGCTACATGTAATGGCAAGACAGTGGGAGCCTGGAACTTGCTTCTAGGTTCAAAAATGAAGGAGAGCCTCTTTCCCAGGAGCCCCTCTTCAGGCTCCTTGCAATCCACCAGCTATGATTTGCATCCCTGAACCAGTCACTAAGGCCGAGAGATGATGAGCTGGTGACTGACCTCACGCCAGGTCCTGCTCCACCTGGGAGCTGAGGCACCCTCCCCAAGCACACGGTGGAAGCAAGGAGGAAGGCTTGCCGAAAGAAACTTGAAAAATGAACAAATGGATGCTGAGAAGGCAGAGGATGTTCACCATAATAGACTTTGAAAAGCCCTCACTCAGCAACCTGTTTTGCACAGCTGCTTACGAGAGGCTCAACAATTCTGAAGTGGTGCAAACCGACAACCACCACCCGCCCTCCATCACCGACAATTTCTAGCTGTGTAATCCACCGGGGCCAGTGCAAAATGAAAATGTGAGGGGTCTTGTTCAAAAGGTGGCAGGGGGCCGGGGAATGCTGTTAAAGGCACTGAAATATAAAGCTTTCCCTTTATTCTGAGGACTCTTAACTGATCATGGTATCTTTCATTCGCTATGTACTATCCTAAGGAAAACCTCAATTTTACATTGTGAGCATGAATTTTACTGCTTATCTTTACTTTATGCAATGCCAGTTTAAATGCAAATATAAGAGCATTTAACTCCTCTCCAGAATTACCAAAATTACACAATTTGTATTTTGTAGCTCACTTGTGCACATGCATCTCATTCCTACCGGAACAGTCGAAACGCGGCACGAAGCTAGCTCAACTGTCTGTGTCTAACTTTTTGAGACCTGAGCATTCGTCCAACATGGTCTACCTTCGGCTACTGATGAGTAAGTAAGACTGGAAAGAAAAGGAGCTCTGGAGTGCCCCCTCCCTTTCTTGTTCCTTCCAATGCACCATTTTCAGCATAAACAGTTGGCTTATGCAGGGAAGCAAGAAAAGATATAATAGGGGCCCTTGGTCATTTGTGTTTCTTCAAACAATATTGGCTTCTTTCTGCCTTCAAAGAAGGCTCTGGTTCCAATAGGATCATCAGCCTCCCAAGGCTATCCATGTCCCTGCTTATTCCGTCATAGATGTAAGGTACTTCTCTTGTACTCCTTTGGAGTCTTGCTGACTCCCATGTGCGGTAGGTCTGCTGGAAGTCTGTGCTCATGGGTACCACAACAACAGTGTGCAAATGAGGCAGATAGGAACTGCAGCAGACACACACACGTGTCTCCTCTACTCGTGCAAACATGCTGTTACCCCATCAGTCTTCACTTACAAAACACAAAGTTGATAAGAGTTTCAAGGTGGTGACAGCAGGGCATTTAACCAAGTGCAGGGCCCCTCTGAGAACACAACCTCAGAGGGACAACTGTCCATGAAGCCGGCCCTGACTTCAGGAGACACAGCAGCCCTCACACAGACACAGACATTCTCTGTGTTGTTCCAGATATTTCAACCCCATCATCACCACCCAAAACAACAGACTCACAAAGTAGTAGGTTAAAATAGGTTGACCAATAGACAGGAAAATAAAAGCTCTATCAAAGCCAACGCTAAACCCTACAACATTGCCTATTTGGCTAATTATATGTTGTTCTGCTTCCTAATGCTCCTCTTAACATTCATCATCACTGAGATGGTACAGATCGAGCTGTGCCACATGTTTGTTTCTCATGGGTAAATGTCCAGAAACAAATCAAGCTACTCTGTGTACTTTTGCTAAAGAAGTTTTGCTAAAGGAGACCGGGCTCATGAATCAAGGCCGCAGGGATCTATCACTGACAGGTCATCCACAAAAGAAATGACTCATGTGGAGTGCATTTGGAACAAATTAGTTTTTACTTATAAAGTACCTCTGTAGCTCTTGCTCAGTGCCAGCAACTGTTCTAAACATTTCACAAGTTTATTAATCCCCAGGAAAATTCTAAAAGGTAAGAAAACCATTACTGTACCCATCATCTAGGTGGTCAAACTAAAGTACAGAGAGATTTATTAACACTCAGCAACACAGCTGGTCACAATTTGTCAAGAGGCAATTGCGGTGGTCAGAAAGTCCAACTTCTCAGAGAATCGATTAGGACTACTTTTCTCACCAGGCATAACACAACCCACCCAAAAGAAGTAAACCTTTCCTTAGCTTGTCTGAAACCAAACGTTCCTCTGCCCACTGGCTGCCAGCCCTGACTACATCTTGTAATAACCTGGACAGCTCTTAAGTATCAAGATGCCCTGGCCTCAGCCCAAACCAATGACTCAGAACCTCTTGGATGAGAGCAGTCATCAGTGTTCTGTAAAGCTGCCACTACTGAGACCCACAGGGCTCTGGCCCACTCTTCCTGATACAGTGGTGAATGTCTGGCCACCATCGAGAGAAAGAGCTGCCATTTGGAAATGACTTATATTTTAATAGACCTGTCCACCTCCTCTTCTTCTTTAAGAAAATACTTTTTGCATCAAAAATCGTTCTGACCCTAATGCTGGCAAAATCTGAGGCAAGAGTCCAAACTAAGATACACATCTCAGAAGTCTTAATATTTCAGTTATAAGCTAACGTCACAAGTTGTTAAATATCTATCCTCCCAGTATGACAAATATACCCACCCACTCACCAAATGGAAAGAAAACAAAACACCTGTAAAGCAACAGTTTCTCCACACCATTGCAGATAGAACAGATTTGAAGGAAGTTTCGTTTTCTGCCGAAGACTGCAATTTGCTCTGGAGCAAGAGTGGGGATAGAAAGATGGATTATGAAGAACTTCTCCCACCCTCACTGGGTGGCCTCCTGGTTTTTGCAGCTAATCACACTCCTAGGAGCCAGGGCTGTAAGTACTGTGATTATCCCCATTTTGCACATGAGAAACAGGCTGGTAAAGGTGAAGAACTCCCAAGACTCTGCACCCACCGGACAGGGCCAGGACTTGAAATGAGCGCTAACTCCAAAACCCATGTTTTTAAGCAATTCATTACATCTTCTTCCCTCTGGTTGTCTAAATTACACCGCTCTTTCATGGGTCTCTGCAAAACCCAGCTACCCGGGCCAACCTGGACCAAGCCCCTCACTGACAGTGATCTATCCAGCCCTGAACTCATGTTATCTCGGACAACAACCACACTAGCGTGTGAGTACTCAGAAACTCTGGGATCAGCCTCACAGATGGTTTCAAAAGAAATCAATTTCCATATTCTCCAAGTTCATCTGTGCTCTTTCTAAATCCAATCTGAGCACATTCCTGGTGCCTAGAGGTGCTCAGAGCTCCCTGCTCGCTCTCCCCACTACCAGTTCCCTAATCGCCCTTTCCTACTCTACAGAAGCCCGTCTCTTCTCACCCGCAATCTCACCTCCGTGCACTGTCCCCAAGTCCAAACACTACTGGGGCACCACACAAAGGACCAGCAGAAAAGGAAGTTTTCAGAAAACAAAGGATCCTAACGTTGGGGACAGAGCCCTCCACGAGCCCAATGCCTTCCAATTCTTTGCTTATGATAATATTACAGCAGGACCTAATTGAGTTTTCAGCTCACAGATCATTAAAAATATTTTTTCTGACAAATCACCATGTGATTTTGGGCACATAGCTCAAGAGTTTAAATAACGGAGTGACACTGCTGTACCAAAATTCTTTTATTTTCATTAATTTATTCATGTGTGAACAAGGTTTCTCAGAACTTACATTTATAAAAAATGAAAAATAAGACCAGAATTAATGCTAAACCCTGCATCATTATAAGAACAGAATTAATGCTGAACCCTGCATCATTATGGTAATAAGTGATTTCCTCCTTCTGAACAGCCTTTTTAAAAAGCCCTATCTTATTAAGAGATACAGTCCAATAAAATGTTACTTCTTATGCTCAATAATTACTTCTCATATTTTATAAGAATTTATTTTATGTGGACCAATTATATTAATAATAACTAAATTGCAAATTCAACCTAGAAGAATTTTTTTTAAGCCCTAAAAGCCTTATGGTGCCCACTCTGGCCAGGAAGCCATATTTGGCTTTGATGTATCTACGTTTGCTTACAGAGAACTATGATTAAATGGTCAATGAAAGTTTTTAAAGCACAAAAATATATGTCATTAGAATAAAATTCTCTGTGGAAATTTAAAAAAAAGAAATTATAAACCTGAGAAAAAGGAGACAACGTAAAACTCACCGAAGAATTCTTTTCATCCATGCTTAAATGAATAATGGTGGGTATTCCACTTGTTACGGGATTTAGATTCTACTGGATATAACTTTTTAAGATATGTAAACTTTCTATTGTAAAACATCAATATTCATAATATGCCAAAAGTAATATTCTCTGCAAATACTAAAACTTACAAAGAAAAATGTGAATGTCAACCTCAAAATGTATAAAGGGAATTCACAATTTTTCAAAATACTTTTGGGGGGGTATACACGCAAAAAACTATGGAAGCTGTTAGCCTGTGTTATTCACCAGTTCCCACCACTGTGGGATGTGTCTTGGTTTTGATGTATTTCTGTGTCTTCATCCCCAGTATAGAAGAAAGCTAAGCCCAGACTCCACCAGCTCTCCATCCACCCCCTTATAACTCAAGAATAAAGACCTGAATGGAAATCCCACACCTGGGGATCCCTGGGTGGCTCAGCAGTTTAGCCCCTGCCTTCGGCCCAGGGCATGGTCCTGGAGTCCCGGGATCGAGTCCCATGTCAGGCTCCCTGCATGGAGCCTGCTTCTCTCTCTCTCCCTCTCTCTCTCTCTCTCTCTCTCATGAATAAATAAATAAAATCTTAAAAAAAAAAAAAAAAGTAAATCCCACACCTGCCAGCTCTGGGGCACGTGCTCCACAGCCATCAGTGCCCCCTCTGGGTCTTAATTTTCTCATCTATAAAAAGGTTCAAGACCATACACCTACTGTATCTATGTTACAGAATTCTTATGAGGCTCAAGTGGAATAATCTTTCCTCCTAGTTTTAACTCCAATTTTTGAAAGATTACCTTGCAGCCTGTTCGCTTGCTCTGAGCTCACAAACACCACCTCCCAAAAAGAATAAAAAATGTTCCCCACAAGAAAAAAATCAATGTCCCTAACCACCACCACCCCTAAACAAGTGAACCTGTTCCATCTTCCTCATTCAATGAGCCAAATATACCCTAAAATTTCTTCACAAAACCCACAGCTCTCTAAGTCACCAGCAATTGATCTTCAAGGCCACTTTCCCTCTGATGTATTTGATTATTGACTGTAGAGTGCTGGGTGTATGGATCATGGAGCTTTTGATGGCACTTCCCTCCCAGGAACTCAGAGGTCTCGGTAGACCCCCTGTGGTAGGGACCCGCACGTACTCCAGCATTTGTCTGGAGAGTTAGGAAGGTATGTGTGTGGGAGGAGAACTACAGGGTCTATGTCCCACTCCCTCCCCTCCAAAAGAGAAGCCAGAAAATGTCTCTGCATGGTTGCGCTCTCTGCAGGGTCTCTGTTCCATTAGTGACATCCTCTGCAGAGCCTGCCAGTGCTGTTTCATAACTGCTGTCATTTGGTTTGCTTCAAGTATTTAAGTAGGAGAGGGGTGCCTAGGTGGCTCAGTCATTTATGTGTCTGCCTTCAGCTCAGGTCCTGATCCCAGGGTCCTAGGATCAAGCCCCTTGTCAGGCTCTCAGGAAGCCTGCTTCTGCCTCTTCCACTGCCTGCTATTCCCCTGCTTATGCACATTCTCTCTCTCTCTCTCTCTCTCTCTCTCTCTCTCTCTCTCTCTCTTTCTCTCCCTCTCTCTCTCTCTCTCTCATAAATATTTTTTAATTTAAGTAGGAAAGAATACACTACTCTGCCAGCTGCTGCTGTGTGCAAGAAGCTTATTATATTAATAAAAAGACCCTCTCATCCTGGGAAGCCCTGGGAAGGTGGACAAGAGAAGCAGAGTAACCCAATAAATCAGCCAGGGAAAGAGTCTTGGCAATTGCTCTCATTCACCAGGAGAATGAAGACACACCAACCTGAGTCCCAGAGAGGTAAAGCCACTACAGTGCTGATCCTCAAGCCCACAGCTGTCATCCGTGGTAAGAGTCAATATAGTCTTAGGCTTGAAAACCAAATCTGCCACATTTCAGTATAACTCCACTTCTCCCTCCTGATAGTGAAAAACAAGGCCAAGCCATCCCTTCCACATGTTCTCACTAGCTCTGCAGATATGCCCACTCACACAAGAGTCCAGAAGGACTGACATGCTGGGCTCTACTGGGCTCGGCGTCTTAGTTCTAATCAATATAAACGCCCCAGGATGGAGGGCAATGAAGAGCCCTCCAGGACCCACTGGAAAGCTACCAGCCCTTGTTAGGCAGAAGCAACATTGCTGGTTACACTGCAGCAAGTCATCTCTGATATTCAGACCATGAGCCTCACAAGGCCACTGCCTCGGTTGGCACAGAAGAAATTCAAGGGTTCCTATGCTGGAGGGTATTGGCTTCTCCATATCAGGCACTGATCTCAGTGCCCAAGACAAAGCAGTGAGCCACAGACAAAAACTCTAGTAGAGAACAGATAATTAACAACAGAAAAATAATAATAAAATATATTCTACATCCAATAGTAAAAAGAGACAAAAAAGAGAAGAGTCTGAATAGGGAATGTGTGTATTGCAATCTGAGATAGTGAGGTCAGGTCACCTTGCTGAGAAGGTGACCTACAAGTTCAGTCTTGAAGGAAATGAGGAAAGGAGCCATGCAGTGATCCAGGACAAGAGCAATCTGGACAGGAAGAACAGCAAGTGTGAAGGTCCCAAATTAAAACCTTTCATGCATATCTTGGTCACAAATCTTTTTTTAAGATTTTATTTATTCATTCATGAGAGAGAAAGAGGCAGAGACACAGGCAGAGGGAGAAGCAGGCTCCATGCAGGGAGCCCGACACGGGACTTGATCCCAAGTCTCCAGGATCACACCCTGGGCTGAAGGCAGCACTAAACCTCTGAGCCCCCCAGGCTGCCCGGTCACAAATCTTAGCATAGCATCATCAATTAAGTCCATATTCCTTTCTCAAGTTCTATAAAGAACTTATTTGTTGTTTAGTGAGAAGATAAGGTGTTATGGTCACCACTCCAATGGCAGACGTTCACCCCCCAACTAAGGAATGTATACCTGATGCTCTGTGTTCAAGCCTTTCCACTGGTCTAGTAACTTTTCATTTTGAAGCCAAATCATGGTGTGATTGTTTTGAAGACATCTTTAACTGGCAACTAGACCTATGGTAACAACAATGCTCATCAATCAATTGAGAACTATAGTAGCAGTTAAGACCAAGTTCACACGTGTTCAGATAATGACAACCACATCATACCTGTTGTCTGGCTGAGAGCAATCTTAAATCACCTGTTCAAGACTGCTTGCAGTTTTCAGAGATTTTGAAATGTGATATGAATAATTAACAATGTGACTGAATAAAAGATTAATATACAAAAGCTAGCTCTGTTCTCAAAACCAAAACCTGAAAGCAACCCAAATAATTGGCCACCAACTGGACAATGGATGAGTAAACTACGATGTATTCATATCAGGAGATAGTAGATGAAAGTAAAAATCTATCCATTGCAGCAACATGAAGTAATATGCACAAAGTACGGCATAAGTAGATTTTAAAAAGTCCAAAAAGATTGCATAAGGCACGATACCCTTTTTACAAAGTTAATAACTACTAAAATTAAAAATACACTCTTGAGAATACATATAAATACAACAAAATTGCATAAGAAGAAGAAAAGGAAAGAATTACAAGTAAAACAAGACTCAAGGAGATGGTTACCTTGGGTGGAGGAAGACAAAGTGGTTGGTTGGTGAGGGACCATACGGTTGTCTTATCCTCTGGGTCAACAAATACATACTTAAGATACAAGAGCAAGTATCACCTTGTTAATCTTTACAGCCACCATAGTGCCTGTCTTTGTCTCCAACAAGAGCAACAGTGGCAGTAAGGAAAAGGAGGCAAAAGCCAGATTCTTTAGGACAAAGAATAGAGAAAAACAAAACAAAATAAACAAGAGAAAACTGAACACCTTCTCCAAAGGAGACATTCTAAACAGCTTCCTACAGCAGAGCTACTCCCACTTCTTTAGAAAGACTGATGGGACAACCACCGTTAACAGAGGACAATCTCAGGCTCAGGATCTCTTGCCTTGTTGGCATAGAAGGCATCCAAGTACAACCTCCCCTAGTCATGGAAAGAGGCAACATTCTCTTCCCCGTGGAGTTCTGCTAATTCTTTCATACAAATACAAAGACAGGAAAAAGTATTTCCACTGGAGCTGACTCACTATGAAAAAAAAATGAGATTCTTTTCTAATTAAGTGACTGTAAGAGATGCTTCCTCTGAAACCTATTGCTTGCTCAGCCAGTACTAGCTTTCAATGAGTGCAGCTGCACAGAAAAAAAAAATTAAAACATTGAAATGTCACAAAAGAAAGTCATCCCATTTATAAAATGACAAGGCTTTGGGGGGAGAATTTCCATCAAAACTAAAGCTAAGATATCATATCCCTCAGGATACAGGCATCCTCGAGTTGGGTGATTTTAAGAAGTATTAAAAAAGACTCATGTTCAAAGGTTAGGGAAATCACAAGGGATAGGAAATGCCCCGGCTCTAAAGGGAATACACAGACACACCTTTAGGCCTGAAAGAACGTGAGGAAAAGACAGTTCTCACAATGTGGAAGGTGGTCTCCATGTGGAGAGGGCTGCCTAATGCCACTTGGAGTCATATTCTTTAGCGAGAAAATGCAGCCATCCCAAGTCAAACCTGCAGGCAATGAGCCAGGGTAACAGCCACTCTGACCTCATTCCTCGCTCTCATCCCTCCCTCCAGTTTTCTGCTGCGGATTCCCATCAGTCAAACCCAACCTGAGACCAGAGAGAAGGGAGCCCTTTGATGCAGATGTGCATTCAGAAATAGAAAGCAAGGGGGATATGGATGCAAAGGGGATCTGGAAGGGCAAATTAAAAATATCGAATACATACACTGGATGTTCTTCAGTATCTACTTATCTCAATCCCAGTTAGCTCGTCTATTTAACTGACTTCCTATTTGCTCATTTTCTCCGGCTGTTAACTCTGCCACTTGACGAGTGGAATCAAAATCCCAAAAGTTTAATACAAAATACACAAAGATTATATTGGCCAGAGTTGTTATATTTGGAGGGAAAAATAGGGGACAACTGATCTACCCAGAGTAGGGAAAGGAATAGCAAGTTCAATTCTCATACATACACTGCATGAGTATTACCTCTCTCTAAAAATAATGGTTCTAACATATGAGAAGTTGGAAATGTTTGGGACCTAATAGAAGCGAAAAATGAGGCCACCAAATAGGCCATAAGATGGTTCTGCCTGTGTAAAAACAAACAATCTATGTTTAGAAGAAAATATACCAAAATGTTAGCATGTTCATCTTTCAGTGGTAGACTCTTTTGGGTATTTTTTATGCTTTACTTTATTTCTCAAATGTCTTTTTAAAAGCACCTAGTACTTTCAGGAGAACAACAAAAAGTACTGATGGAAAAAAACAGCCAGGGCAGGAAGGGTGGGGGGAATAGAGGAGGTGCTGATGATTCATTTTGGCCTCTGGATTTTCTGATGTGTCTATTCTAACCAAGTAACTTGGACAGCATCGGCTCTTAAGGGCACGCCGTGAACACGGAGGCACGGTGGTCTCCCCTTTCTCCACCTTCGCTCTGGGCGTTTCTCCATCATCCATGACACAGAGGCCAGAGGAGTAGCAAAGGCACTGGTCTCCAGGCTTCTGTCCACTATCTCCCTGCGCCTTCTCTTCCCGTGAAAGCCACTACCAGGACAATGGGCCCTCTCTCCCAGCACTCACCTCCAAACTATGCCCCCCTCACAAAACTCAACTCTGACCTTCCTCACTCAAGAAACCCTTCCCTTCCACCCAACTAGATAAAATCTCAGTGTGAGAAAGTATGTGTCCAAATGCCTATCCCTCGTTCTGACAGATGCTGAATGATAATTTCCTTCTCTTCTCCTCAGTGTTTTTAAATTAACAAACACTTGATTAAATAAACAAAATAATTTCTTTGCAAATGCCAGGCTGGCAAATGTCTCTCTGGCTGATATCTTTTTTTTTTTTTTAATAATCCTTCCCTAGTTTGCCCCCTGTAACATCCATAGTTCATTCTACTTCCTCTCCACGCCACCCCTCAATTTCTAGGACTTGTTCATAATTCAGAGGTCAGCCCCAGAGCTGAATCTGTTCAACAGTCATTAAGCAAAGTGCACGAGTTAAACCAAAGCGCTGCTGGATAACACAGCTGTTTCTACAGCTGAACAGAGGGCAGCTTTTATTAAATTATGCAGCCAATGTTCCTTTTATTTCCTCAATGAGAATGTGGTTCCTAAATGGTTACATGGATTAATCAGTTAATTTCAACAATCTATAGCCTCCAGGTAATTGCACCTCATTGTGTAGAGTGGACTGAGCATTTAAGATTTTGAAAGGACGGCGATTTGTTTTTTGAGTCCAGGACATTCCATGGGTCAGAGCATTTGTACCTGCTCAGCCCTTTGGGGACCTCCTCTTACTCAGGCTGGATTACTACTCCCTTGGGATGTAACTTCACAATGTCCCTCTCTGCAGAGTTCCAATTGTGTCTCCTAATCACAAGAGCTTCGTGTGTTCCAGAAAAAAAATAAAATAGCTTCCCGTTTAGACTCACCTGAATCATAGCAGATGCACTTGAGGAGGGGGTGCTGATACCAGAGGCTTTTGGTGGTAGGCCCTTTTCTAGAAAGGTTTTACTTTAAACATCATATGTAAGCAGGGGGACAAGGCAATCTGACCTGTGAGAATTCCTCTAAGGCTAAGAGTAAAGAGTCACCACCTGTGAGTCTGAAAATCACTTCTTTGGACCCACTATGGGCTGAGAGCCGCAGCAGATACAAGGATGAGTAAGACCTGACACCTACCCTCCTTCAAAGGGCTCGCAGTCTCCAAGGTACAGTGGTTGACAGCAAGTAGGCTCCTACTCATGTCTGGGTATAGAAACCCAAACAAGTCAGTGTGAAAATACCATGAAACAAACTAAAAAGATTTCAGTGGAAGCAGGCAGTCTGGCTCTGGGACCCTGGGAAAGTTTCTCAGCCTCTCTGTTTCTCTTTCATCTCCTAAAAAACAGGGATAATAATAGTGCCTACCTTATAAGGAACGAACTAGGGGTGGTGGAAGGGGAGGAAGGCGGGGATGGGGGGGGTGAATAGGTGACGGGCACTGAGGGGGGCACTTGACAGGATGAGCACTGGGTGTTATTCTGTATGTTGGCAAATTGAACACCAATAAAAAATAAATTTATTATTAAAAAATAAAGGAATGAATGAGTTAATATTTTCAAAGTGCTTAAACCAGTGCCTGGCTCAGGTTTAATTTTGTGTTCTACTTAATGACTGGCCTCCCAACTATTTCCAAGTCTGGAAGTTGATGATGGGGGAGGATGAACTGCAGATGTTTCAGGAAAAAACTGCAGAGGAACTGGCAAAAAAAAAAAAAATCCTTGAGTTGTCTGGCAGTTGCAAAGAAATTTTTGTTTACTTAATCTTTACTTTTCTGTTTACTTAATATTTGAGGCACAATCTGAAAATAAAGATTTATCATAGAATAAGTAGCTCAATTTAATACATAAGATACAAATATTAACCACCACTAATATCCATAGTCTCCAAGAGAACTATCTTCATCATTAATATAGCTCCCACTTCAGGAATTCTCAGATCACAATTAATATCAAATCATTAAATATTATATCAAACTAGAGATGTGGCACTTGGGAGAAGCAAGTATTAAGGAGTCCACTGCTGTCTCTTTACCTCATGCCCTGCACTTTTTGTTAACAACTGCCACAATTGTTATTATGTAACTACTTGTGATATTTTTAGTGTTCTCTTCCTTTGCCTCAATAGACTATAAATTCCATGTGGACAGGAGCCATGTCTGTTTTTTTGACTTTCACATCTCCTTTACCTAACACGATGCTTGCCACATACGAGACATTCAGTGGATATTTCTTGGCTGGCTGGCTGGGTGGATGGATGGATGGATGGATGGATGGATGGATGGGTGGGTAGATGGACAGATGGGTGGATGGATGGATGGACAAGTGGATGGATGGACCAAGGGATGGACACTTCTCAGGATCAGCTGCCATATTAGCTTCAATTCTTTTTGTCAGTAAAACATTATAGCTTCAGCTAGTGCTCCACTCCCTTCCCATCCCATTTCCCTGAGACAACTGCAGACCTGCGTGTCTATGTGTCACCTCTGAGGAGGGTTGACATCGCTCACGTTTTAAACACAGCAAACTGATACTTGAGCTTTCTGTCTCAGAAAGAAATGAGAAAACATTGTGCTTTTATGTTTTTCTTTTACAAAAGTAGAGTGTGGTGTGACATTAGCTACTCTTCCTGTCTTCCCATTTTTTATCTTCTTTCTCATAGTTTGCAAAGCTATTTTGAGATAAAGAATATGTGACCACTTTATTTTTAAACACTGGCCCTTAAATCAAGGCTATTTCATGAAATCAGTTTCAAAATTCTTTGAACAAAATAATTCCAGTTTATGGATTTGCTTTAGTTTCAAGTTTTAGTCAAACCTCTATTTAACTCTTAAACTGTATGTTTTTATCCCCGCTTGGCCTCCTATGAGGCTGGTTAACCTTGACCAATTCTCCTAACCCTTCTGTGCTAATGCTCCCTTGTGTAGCACTCAAGGTCCAGAAATGAAATAAAGGGCACACTCAAAGTTTACCATTAAAGAGAATGAAATGAACATCACTAAGAAACCAACAAGGGATAGGGAAATACCCCAGAGCTGGCAACAGCAGAAAGCCATCCTCAGCCTGGACCATAAAAGATGAGGGAAAGTAGTTGGGCCAGAATCTGGTGATCCCAAAGATGGAGGGTAGGGCCACTTGCCAGGAGTTGAGGCTTCAAGCAGGGAGATCAGTCCATGCCCTCCTATGACATTATGGCTTGACCTTCCATCTCCTGATGGCTCCCACTGGACAAATCTAACTCAATCCAGAGGACAAAGGAGCACAAGTAAATCATCCTACCAGAGTAGTGTAGAATGGAGGATATGGAGGGGCACACAGAAAATCTAGCTCACCCCAACTGTAAAATTAGGATGATACTAGTACCTGTGTCATATAGCTATTTGGACTATAACATGAAAAAACATGTACAGTCTCTGGCTCAACATATTTGTATATGCCCAACAAATACTAGCTTATTGCATTGCATGATTATTAATTAGTCCATATAATCAACTTACCTCTGAAGCACTGAATAGGCATACTGATGTTTTCAAAAAACTACAGAAGTGAATTCTTTCTGAAAACCCATCTTACCATGGCCTAAGGGACTTACATTCATTTGTATGTCTACTGATTTATTTATAGATCTGTAGCAAGGAATTTGCCAAAGAAGAAGTCCTTTCAAAACTGAATGTTTTCACCACACATAACTCAAGAGAAAATCTTCATTTTTTTCTGATGGGTAAGTCTGTGCCTTGATGTAATATTCACGGCCTTGCAGGAAAAAAAAAAAAAAAAACAGACATCTCTTACAAAATGGAAATGATTTTTCTTCAAAGAACCTGCTGCTCCAGATTTGTTGAAACTGATTTAATATTTGGTTCGATATTTGTCCCAATGCCAGCTTAAAATCTGGTGAGAAGTTTCAGGCTGAACCATGTGGCCTGAGGAAGACAATGATGAAAGCTGTTTCAGTACAAAAGATTCCTGTATGCAGCTTCCCTAGATCCTCTCTCCTTGAAAGCCAATGACGAGCTTTTGAAGACCAAAAGCTCAAAGCTAAAATGCAAAATATAAGATTGCTATCAATATCATTAATATTTGAAGGTTTTCATTTCTTGTGGTCAGTACTTTTGTACCAAGTACACCCAGAGATTTACGTAAGCCTGTGGTAACCCTAGTTATAGAATGTGAGCAATTTCATAGCCATAAAGCCCCAGGTTACAGCTTTACTAACTCTCTACTCGTCCTTGGGCACGCCAACTCCATTTTCTCCTATCTAGATCGGTAGCGAGAGTGCTTACTTCAAATTGTAGCTCAGCCACTTTTTTTTAAGATTTTTTTTTTTGATTGTCTGACTGATTGATTGATTGGTTGAGCAGGGAAATCAAGTACAAACCAGGGGATAGGCAAAGGGAGAGGAAAAATCTCAAGCAGACTCCCCACTGAGCATGCAGCCTGATGCGGGGCTCAATCTCACAACCCTGAAATCATGTCCTGATTTGAAAACAAAGAGCCAGACACTTAACTGAATGAGCTATCCAGGTGACTCTCTGCCACTTTTTAACCTTGAACAAATGATTTAACTTTTCTGGACCTGGGTTTCCTCATACATAAAATGGAAATAGTAACACCACATACTTCATGGCAGTGAAGATTAAATGAATTAATGAACACAAAACACTTAGCTCAGTGCCTGGCATTCATTTACTGAACAAGTATTTGTTGAGCACCTGCTATGTCCTAAGTGTTGTTTTAGGAACACAAAACTCTCTGCCTTCACTGACCTTACATTCTACTTGGGGAAGAGAGACTACAAAAATAATAAACTATACAGCATGTTAGGCAGTAATGAATACTACAGAGGGGGAAAAAACGGAGCAAGACAAGAGGAATCCAGTAAGTGATGATATTACAACTTTAACAAGATGGTCAGGGGAGATCTCAGTGGGGTAATGTTTTAGCAAGGGGCTAATGCTGATGATGGAAAGAGTTACAGGAATGGCTGGGGTGTTCCAGGAAAAAAAATAGCCAATGCAAAGGTCCTGAGGCAGGAGAATCCCTGACACATTCGAGGAACAGTCATAAGGTCCAAAGTAGTCAGTAGTCAATATTAAGATATTTTCAAGGTGGGGATCCCTGGGTGGCGCAGCGGTTTGGCGCCTGCCTTTGGCCCAGGGCGCGATCCTGGAGACCCGGGATCGAATCCCACATCAGGCTCCCGGTGCATGGAGCCTGCTTGTCCCTCCGCCTGTGCCTCTGCCTCTCTCTCTCTCTCTGTGACTATCATAAATAAATAAAAATTTTAAAAAAAAGATATTTTCAAGGTGAAATTAGCAGGATTTGGTTATGTTGTGTATGAGAGAAAAAGAAGTTAAAACTGATTCGAGATTTTTGTCTTAAGCAAGTAAAAGGACCATGCTGTCCCTTCCTGAGTCAATAAGTCAATCAGCTTGTTCTTCTTTATTGTTTATAATGAAAAACTCCGGTGTTGATCTGGACTCTCATCTAATGCCAAAGGTGATGTGCATTGGTCCTCTACACCATATTCCCATTAATTGCCAAGCAATTAGTCCTCCAGGACAGCCTGAACACCAGACCTGAGCTGATAAGTCAGTCAACAGTAAACACTGAGGTCATTCCCACTCGGCATTAATCTCTGGACTATGCTGGCTAAAATCAGGCTGAGCAAGATTGAAATGACTTGCCAGGGGTCCCACAGCCAGTCAGAAGCAGAGCTTTCAGCTTATACTAATTCACCCTGCCTGCCATGGATGAAGATTTACCTTTCTTTAAAGCAGCAGCTCTGAAGCTCTTGGAGATCCTGGACCAGTCTGAGAACCTGATGAGAATGATGGGTCCCATCTCCTGAAAATGCACCTAGACACACACAGCTATGTAGACAGTTCTGGAAGCCCTCCCCTTAAAGCTCATCTGCAAACCCACTCAGGAGCCCTGGGCTATGAACCCTTGCACTAGAAGCAAAGCCAAAAATAAATAGGATTATAATAACTAAACTACCCAGATATACATTCTTTTCAACAGGTGATAGGTGTACATGGAAAAAAACACTAAAATGTAGGACAAAAGGATGGTCTCCCTCCCACACCTATGTGGGGAGCATCTCTGTGCCCCTGAACCACTCCTTCTTCTATTGACACCCAGAGATGGGGTGTGTGCATGTGGGGGTGAGTGCCTCTTTCTTTTCATATAGAAAGGAGCATACTGTTATTCTGTTAATAAACACAGTATTCTGTCCCTTAGTTTTTCTCATTCATCTTCAAGGTCATTTCTTCATGGAATCTAGATACATGGTATGCTCCTTAAAGCTCCCCTAATGCTCCTGCTCTTTATAGCTGGCTCTTACTGATGAATACTCAGGGATTTTTTTTTAACTTTTGCCATAAAGAAAATACTGCATTGAATAACCTTCAACATCCCTGTTTGTGCTCATTTGGGAATATGTCTATAGCAAAAGCTCCCCGAAGTGGGATTGAGGGTCCAAAGAGGGTCCACGGTCATTTTACACTTAACGCATTTTCCAAATTGGCCTTCAAAGGGATTGTACCAATTTACACTCAACAAAATCACCAGATATGATAATAACATTGCCACCTCTTTCCCAAGAACTGGAACTATTGTTTTTAATTTTTAAAAAGAAATGCATTAAAAAATTAATTAATTGATTAATTAATTAAAGCATTGCATGAAATACTTCTTGAGTTCTCTTAACTAGTCCAAGTTCATTCCACAAATAAAAACAGATACAGTGGGATACCTGGGTGGCTCAGTGGTTGGGTGTCTGCCTTCAGCTCAGGGCATGATCCTGGGGTCCTGGGATCGAGTCCCACGTCGGGCTCCCCACAGGGAGCCTGCTTCTCCCTCTGCCTATGTCTCTGAGTGCTCTCTCTCTCTCTCTCTCTCTCTCCATTTCTCTCATGAATAAATAATTAAAATCTTAAGAAAAAAAAAACAGATACAGTAATCTAACCCATATACTCAACATTTAGCTCAGGCCAAAAAACAAAGACAGGTGTACAGATAGCTTTCAGAATGCTTGTCTGTTAACGAGGGACTGATGCTTGATTATTAATGAACAGACATCCCATTATTAATAAATAGAACTGATGTCTTATCTGAATTGCAGTTTGTTTCAATTCCAAAGGAACCTTACATGAATGACCCAGAACAGAGGGAGTTTACAAAATCAAAATGAAATAAAAAAGGGGGGAAAAAAGGAAAGGAAAAGGAAAAATGTCAAGGCCAGAATCCATTCTCATTTCAATTAGTTCTGGTGAAGAACTACTGAATCATAGTCTGCAACGTTGCTAAAGCAATCACTCGTTAAGGCAAACAGAGAAGGGACTCGATCCTTCCTTTTTCCCTTCGTGGGAGCAGAACATCCCATGCTTTCAGATTTGCACACATGGTACTAAGTACATTTAAAAATGAACAAGAAAGTTCATTAAAAGAAGATGCGGGAGGGGCAGCCTGGGTGGCTCAGCAGTTTATGGCCTGCCTTCAGCCCAGGGCCTGATCCTGGAGACCAGGGATCAAGTCCCACATTGGGTTCCCTGCATGGAGCCTGCTTCTCCCTCTGCCTCTGTGTGTGTGTGTGTGTGTCCCATGAATAAATAAATAAAATCTTAAAAAAAAAAAAAAAGATGAGGGAGAAAAATAAAACTGGATGTCTCAGCCAAGGTTGATGATTGTAAGAGACTAAAGCTCAAACTGGCTCCGGGAGAAAAAGAGAGAGTTCATAGAGAGAAAGCTCTCACCCCCTCCATTAAGGGCCATTGATTCGGCATCATTCCCTAAAGGGGCTTATGATTTCCTGGCCTACACCTTAAGATGCTCCCTCAACTCTCACCCTAGGGTTACTCCCCTGGGATCCCTTACCCTGGCCGACATCCCAATGGGACGGACATACATACAGCTACGTTCCTCAGTACCGTCTAGACCCATGGAAATGTGCATTGCAATCCCCCCAGCTCAGCAAATGTGGGCAGCTTCCTCTGCACCCTCTTCTCAGCCTCCTGCTATTTGGAGCTTCTCAGGCTGCCACCTGCCTTCAGGCCCCTCCAGGCCAGAGACGGGCACCATTCTACAAGGCCAAGTGCCCATGTGACAAGCTCTCCCACGCCCTCGCTCACCTTCTGCTCCTGTAGCACTTGGGGGCCAGGGAAGCATGGGGAGGTGAGGGTGGTCTACACATGTGAAAGCTCAGCAAGCACCCAGCCTAGGAAGAGATGCCTGTCAGCCTCCAGGCAACACACAGAGTAGATATTGTCCATCTCTGCCCCCTTCCCCTCTGCCTCACCCTTTCTGTGCTCTCTACCCTGACTTCCAAAGGCCCAACAGGCAACTCTTTTCTCTGGCCCCTAGAGCCTGCTCAGCCTGTACAAGGCAAGCTGGAAATGTTAAGATTATTAACACTCCCAGGGAAAAGCCTTCCATCACAACCAGTAGAAGCTGGTTAATACCCCAGCCCCCTCACCCCTCGGGTGGATAACTCTGAGGGGGGCACTCTACACTAACTCTCAATGTGGCCCGCAGTGGGAACATGCTTGATGACACACCCTGTATGGACGGTCTTCTCTTCCCTGTCCCACCTTCCCACTCCCCTACCAGTGTCTGCAGAGATCACCTCTCAAATAAACCACCTGCACTAGAATCTGTGCCTCGGGATCTGTCTCCAGTACAGACTATGTCAGGAAATCAAAACTTTCCCAGAAGTCCCCAGCAGAACTCTGATTACGTCCCACTGGTGAGGCCAGCATCACATGGCCACCAGCTGCAAGGCAGTCAAAGAGAAGCTCAAGTATTTTAGCTGGTTATACTGCAATGCAAACAAAATCAGCCCAGTCTTTCTGTGTCTGGCTTACTTCATTTAGCATAATGTCCTGACTGATCTATGTTGTTACCCATGGCAAGATTTCATTCTCTTTATGGCTGAATAATATTCCAATATATGTCACATTTTCTTTAATCATTTAACCATCAATGGACCCCTAAATTGTTTCCATATCTTGGCTATTGTGAATAATGCTTCAGTGAACAAGGAAGTGGAGATATCTCTTCAAGGCACTGATTTCATTTCCTTTCCATAAATACCCAGAAGTCGAATAGCTGGATCATCTGGGAGTCCTAATTTTAATTTTTTGAAGAACCTCCATGCTGTTTTCCATAATGTCTGTATCAATTCTCATTCTCACTAACGGTGCACCAAGGTTCCTCTTTTTCCAAATCCTTGTCAATACTTGTTATCTCTTCTCTTCTTGGTAACAGCCATCCTAACAGGTGTGAGGTGCTCTCACTGTGGTTTTGATTTGTATTTACTTGATGATGAGTGATACTGAGCACCACTGAGCTTATGGTAATGTGTTACCCAGTAATAGAAAACTAATATATGCCTTTGAGAAGCAGGAGGGATTTCCAGATGGCCCTGTGAATCTCCGAGTTCCCAGTTTGCTGAGGAGGAGGGATGGCCTATTGATGAGGATGAGCCTGGGGGAAAGACAGCCTCCCTGGAATTACCGAGCTCAATGTATAATGAACATGAGCTACAAGGCAGCTACCACAAACAGGATGAAAATTGAGACCCTGGAGCCACACAGCTGGGTAAAATGGTGCAAGGAAAATTATAAGTTCAGATATACCATAAGGGCTGGAATATCCATATCCTATACTATCTTTGGTTTGTCTTTGGTTTATCCCAAGACAAAATTCCTCACCATGCCCCCCAGCCCCAGCAGGTCTTACCTCTGCTGACCTCCCTGGCTTATTCCTCTCCATTCTCCCTCTTATCAAATACATTCTTGTGCCGTCAGCCTTCTTTCAGTACCTGGAACATGCCGATCTCTTCCCACCTTTGGGCCTTTGAAATTTCTGTTCCTCTTGACAGAAATGTTCTTCTCTCATCTCTTGCCTTGGGTGGCTCCTTCTTCAGATCCAGCTGAAATAGTATTTCTTCTTTTATTAAAGGGCTTCCAAGAAGCCTTCTCTAAATGCTCAATCCAAAGTAGGTCCCTCCATGTCACACCTTATCCCTGCACACGTTTTCTTCCATTTAGACACTCATGAGAACTTGAGTTTAGATCATGTACTTGGTTATTTACTTATTCACCCTCTATCTTCAACACTGGAATGTACACATCCCTGGTGGCTGGAATCACGTCTGCCTATTTAATCTCTGCTCCCCCAGCATCCCACAGTGTGCCAGGCCCAAGAAGACCTTCTGTGCAAAAACCAAAGAAAGACTACTTCTTACTTGAGCAGAGGGCTTCTCTGCCATCCTTTCCCCACCCCACCCCACCCCCGTCATAAGACCAGCAAGGCACAGAGACTTCAGGATTATGCTTGATCTAAGCTCAAGTTTGGAACTAAGAACTGTGCCCAGTATATGATGGACATTCGATAAATACTGTTGAAAGAATTAAAATGTTAATATAAAAAATCAGGAGTTCATAGGTATGTACACAGCAAGGGTCTCAACTTGGGTAGAATCCAAACACATACGGGTTTGCTGGCAAAACTGGCTTTCATTTATACTGGGGTTTCTCAATCTGGGCATCGCTGATTTGTGAGTAGGCCATTCTGTGTTGTGGGGGCTGCCTTGTGCCCTGTGGGATGCTCGCAGCATCCCCGGCCCAAACTCTTTAGATGTCAATACACCCCTGCTGGTTGTACCAACCCCAAATGTGTCCAGGCAGTTTCAAATGTCCACTCGGAGCACAAAATCACTTTCCTAACTCAGTGAGAACCACTGAGTTAAGTGTAGCAGAACCTAATCTTTATTGAAATGTGATCTAGCACAAAACTGAAAAGTATGAAGAATCTCAGAGCTTTTTGCTTGAACAAGGACACAATCTGCCAGGACACTCGGCTTGCATTCCTTTTCCTGTATAAAATTGATAGACTCTGCTTCAGAAGAAATAGGGGGAAGGAGACAGGGAGACTCCGCAGGTCACCTTGAGTTCCTACAGGGGCCATGCCCATTTGTGAAGCCAAATTCAAGTCCCCAGCTGTGTGGCTACGGTAACATCTGGATTTAATCTGACATGGGGGTGTCACTGTCTTCTCCCACATTGGGGGAAAAACAATTTTCAGCCTCAGCTGGAGTACTTAACACTCAAAATGAGAGTTTCTGGAACAAAAGGTGTCAGCCATACCACAAACTACAAAAGGCAGGTGGGGGAAGGATACTTCTTACATTAGAAATGCTGCTGAATTAAAAGTAAAACGAAGTGAAGGTTTCTCTTATTTGGAGTATGTGATATTATCTAGGAACAAGCAATACAGAAAATATGCATATATCAAAGAATTTTCTAAGTGTCACTGTGAAACCTCTCATACTTAGAATCTCATTCCCCCACGATGGTTTCTTATCTGAATTGTTAAACACACTCACCTGTCAGAACTGGTGTCACCAAACGAACTAGGGGTGGTGGAAGGGGAGGTGGGTGGGGGGTGGGGCTGACTGGGTGACGGGCACTGAGGGGGGCACCTGATGGGATGAGCACTGGGTGTTATTCTATATGTTGGCAATTTGGACACCAGTAAAAAATAAATTTATAAAAAAAATAATTTTAAAATAAAAAATAAATAAATAAAAGAACTGGTGTCCCCTTCCTAATGAACTGTAAGGAACAGCACAGAATCTGGCGAAGGCACAGAGTCCAAAACCACATCCCTCACCCACCCTTCCTCCCCTCTTTCAAAGGTAGAGAGGAACAAACATGTTTTCATCTTAAATGTCAGGCCTTCTCCATTGGGGCTGCTGACTCTGCTCCCCAGCAGGACATCAGAAGAAAAATCAGTCACAAGAGAAAGGAGGTGCAAGTTGGAATTCATGGGCACTTTGCTTAAACGGGACTTATTGCTTATAGACAAGGGAGCCTGCAGGGGTCAGAGCCCGAGAGACGCCGACTTTTAAAATAGGTTTCTAATTCATGGAACATTTTCTTCGGATGCAATCCCCAGAAAAATCGCAATCTCAATAAAAAAGCAGATATGAGAGCAGGCATTTTCAGAGACATGTAAGGTCTAGAAACCTACCCCAGCCAACACTCAGCCGAGCAGCTGCCACCACACCTCACCTCGCTCTGCCAAAGCCTGTATAGTTCCCTGCCCTGAGGGGTTAGGTTTTTCTCCTTGATGTTTGGTTGCTCTGTGGACTTGGACTTCCAACTGACTGTGCTTGCAACTGGAGCTACTTGGTCTGCCGCCTGCCCCCGGCTTCCAGCCCCTTCTCTCCTATACCTTGCTCCGTGGCCCAGGAGCTAATTCTAGGGACTGCCTGGCCCAAGTGCCCCTTGGCTTGGCCAGTGGAAGGGAGGGCAATAAAGGCACTTCTTCTCCACACACTCTCGAGATTAAGATAGTCAGCTCAGGCTGTTTTTGCACTGTGGCTATAGAATCACAATTTTCTGAGTCTGTTTACATTTTGAACAGCCTGATTGGGATTTGAGGTTGAGAAATGTGATTGCTGATATATATGTGCATTAAGTTCAAGCCATCCCTGAAGAACATCCACTTTTTTTTTTTTAACCTGGAAGTGGAATCTAGTTTGTTGGTTGCCTGAGAGACAAAATGCACTGCTTTGTACCATTTAAATGTTAAGAGGGCTTGGACATTTTTCTGCAAAAAACCTATTTAACCCCCACTGAGTTGCCCAGGCCTCACAGTTTCACAGGTTAGGAAGTTCCCTTTCATTAATAAGTTCTTTACAAAATGAAGGGGATGGATTTCATTTATATGAATTTCTTCCTGTGCTTTCCACTCAATTCCAAGCCCAAGATTTAATGGATCAGATCCACGAGGTCACTGTGACTTAAATATTTCATATCGAGCCTGACCACTATTAACTGAGCACCAGCTTTGTGCCAGGCATGCTCCATTCACTGTCTCCAGTCCTCCTCCAACTCCCGAGGGAAGTAGCATTATTCTCAATGAAGAAACGAAGGCTTAGAAATAAATGAAGTTACTTAGGCAAGCCAGAACTTGAACCTAGGTCTTTATGGCCCCTTAAAGCCTGATCTCTTTTCTACAATATGTAGCCCCTTAACATTTTACCCAAGTCATCTGAGGTTTCAATTTGGCAATGTCCTCATTTTGAGGTTGCCATCTTTTTCCTGCCCCTAATTGCTCAGAGTTGCAATGGGCTATGAGCAAGCTTCATGTTTGCCCCCACCCCCCACCTTGGAGTCTGCACAAAAGGTGCCATGCATTGTTTGTTAGCTAAGGAAACTTGGGTACCATTTGGGATGGTGAGAACAGAGTGGCCTGGGTCCTTCATTTGAGATGATGCCAGGCACTTCTCCTCTAGCTAGGCACAACACGTCTGTGTCTTAGAGCTTAGCTGCAAGAGGAGTAAGGCTATTCTCTGCAGAAAGAAGCTAAGAGGTCAGGAACTGAACTTATTGCTAGAGTACCCACTCCAACACCAGCTCCTTTGGGAACTCATGAACAGGGACCTTGGCAGTTCAGAAGAATGAAGCACACTGACAAACAAGGATCAAAGAAGAAAAGGCAAGAAAGAGTACTTCTTTCTTTAAATTGATATAATTTACATACTATAAAATTCACCCTTTTATTCAGTTTTAGAAAATTCACCAAATGGTGCAAGGACATCAGTGCTATCCCATTCCAGAACATTCTCATTCCCCAAAAGGAAACCCCATGCCCATTAGCAGTCACTCCTCACTGTTACCATCCACCAGCTCCTGGCAACCACTAGGCTACTTTCTATCTCTGTAGAGTTGCACATTCTGGACATTTCATAAAAACGGAATCGTTCAATATTTGGCCTTTTGTGTCCAGTTACTTTCACCTGCCACAGTGTTTTCAAAATCCATCTAACTTGGAAACAAACAAAGGGTTGTGGAAGGGGAGGTGGGTGGGGGATGGGGTAACTGGGTGACAGGCACTAAGGAGGGCACTTGATGGGATGAGCACTGGGTGTTATACTATATGTTGGCAAATTGAATTTAAACAGAATGAAGGAATGAATAGAAAAAAATAAAGGGAAATTTTAAGAACCATATAAAAAAAACAGATCTATCTAAGTTGTAACATGTGCCAGCAGTTATTTTGTTTTTTGGCAAATAATTATATGTATAAAGCATATTTTTTATCCAGTTATTAACTGATGGACATTGGGTCATTTCCATTTCTTACTATTATGAATAATGCTGTTAGGAGCATTCATGTACAAATTATTCTATGGATATATTTTTTCAATTCTCTTGGATGTATATCTAGGTGTGGAATTGCTGAATCATAGGATAATGCTGTTTAACTTTTTGGGGAACACCATTTTACATTCCCTCTCCATATGCATGGGGGTTCCAACTTTTCTATATCCTTGCCAACTCTAGTTACTGTTCATCTTTCTTATTGTAGCTATCCTAGTACATGTGAAGTGGTAACTAATTATCATTTTGGCTTACATTCCCCAAAAACTCTGGTGTTAAGCATCTTTTTACGTGCTTACTGTAAACCAGTACATCTTTTTCAGAGATCCATCTGTTCAAATCTTTTCGTGTTTTCAAAATTAGGTTGCCTTCTTATTGTTAAGAGTACTTTACAAGGGCACGTGGGCGGCTCAGTCGGTTAAGTGTCTGCCTTTAGCTCAGGTCATGATCTTGGAGTCCTGGGATCTAGCCGGGCATGCACCTCCCTGCTCAGTGGGGAGTCTGCTTCTCCCTCTGCCCCTCACCCTGCATGTGTGCTCTCTAATAAATTAATTAATTTTAAAAATCTTTAAAAAAAAAAGAGTATTTTACTATACTATAAAAGAGTACTATATTCTATACAATTCCTCATCAGATATACGATTTGTAAATATTTTCTCCCATTTTTGTAGGTTATCTTATTTTCTTGATGGTGTCCTTTGGAACACAGAGGTTCTCGATTTTGATAAAGTCGACTGAAGAATTGTATAGGACATGCCTCAAAATCTTCCTCCTGAAAGAGAATGAAGTTGGGTGGTCCGGGAGGCATTACACTGCCAGCACGCCTAGGTCACGCTGGCGCCCCCTGCTGGGACTCTGGAGAAAGACCCGAAGCTGCACAGCGGAGATGAGCCGTGAACTGTCCAGCACCGCGGTGCTGAAATCAGCTGGACCCAGCCGTGATGGGGGGACACCCACAGCCTCTGCCAAAAAGCATGTCCAGAGCAAGACCTCAGAGCAGTCTTGAAAATAAGCAAAGAACTTGCCAAGTGGACCCAAGAGAAAGAGTATTCCAGATGTAAACAGCATTTGCAAAAATGTAGAAGCGGAACACAGAACAGGTGCGTTTAACGGACTGCAGTTAGCTGAATCCAGAAGAAAAGTGGCTTGTATTAAAGTGATAGCAGCACTAATGGAAAGAAGTGACCACTTTGAGGATGGCTGCAGATACAGTCTACAAGACCTAAAGAAAGACTGGATGTGAGGGATGAGGAGAAGGGAGGAATCAAAGCAACTCCCAAGTTTGACTTGAGAAACCAGGCAGTTGAAGGTGGCATTTACAGAGATGGAGAAAAGTACAGAAAGGCTAGTATAAAAACTGTAATGTAAAACAGGTCTGCACTAAAAATCAAGGATGAGGAGTAGCAAAACATATGGTTAAATTTCAGAAGCTTGTTTTTTTATTCTCTGACTAGTATTGCTCTTGATCATTTTGAATCTCCTTCCCGTGATGTGTAAAAATGCCTTCCCTTGTCATACATTAATTTTTATGGAGTAAAGAGGAACAATGGTAAAGGTCACTGCCTCCAAAGCCAGATGGCTTGGGTTCAAGCCCAGCTCCAGCTCCTATGAACCCTGAGCCCAGTTCCTCCTTAGGAAGAGATGGATAATCATAGTCTCTAACTTAGGGAGTTGTAATGAATCTTAAAATGAGTAGATATTTTGCATATCTGGGGAACAACTGTTAATGAGTATAAGGCTTCTTTTCAGGGTGATGAAAACATATTATCTGAAAATAGATAATAGTGATGGTTGAACAATCTTCTGAATATACTAAAACCACTCAATTGTATGCTTTAAAAGGGTGAATTTTATGGGTATGACTTGTATCTCAAAAAAGAATCATGAACAGGTCAGAACCATGCTTGGCTAAGTGCTAAGGAAGTTTTAATTAAATGAATTAAAATAAATTGAGAAAACCATTAAACGAAAATTTTAGACTTAAAAATCTTTATTCTTCGATTCCTCCATCCTCCCACCACAGTGGATTTTTCAGAGTCTACTTCACTTCTGCAGAGCCTTCGTCCCTTCCTCCTAACTGCACTTTCTAGATGGCTCATTTCCACCTCCAAATTTCCCTCTTTCTGTTACATAAAGAAATATCACCCCCCCCCAAAGTCCTCACCCCAATTCAGCACCACACTCATTTTTGTGTATCCAAATCAAGGACCAAAATGCCTTCCATTTAACAAGATTCCATCCTAATTAAAAAGCAATTGTGGCTTATGTTTTCATTTTTCTTAAACAAGTAATTGTGATAGAAATGATGTTTTTTAATTGAAAGAACTCAAAAGATAATGTAGAAAGGGAAAACTGGATTGATTAGCCAGATATCTGTGCTTGAGGAAGCACAGATGGGTCTGAAAAATGTTTTTTTCCTTCTCATCTACCTTTTTTTTTTTAAAACAAATTTCAGAACATTTTGGCCTCAGGCCTTTGTATTTACTGCTCCCTCCACACAAAATGCCTTTCCAGCAGTTGCTACATGGCTCATTCTCATACTCCACTCAGGTCTCTGTTCAAGTGTCACCAATCCATGGTATCTCAGGGCTCCTTGGCTATCCATGCTAGGTCACACTCTCTTCACTGACACTCATACTCTCTCATACTGATTTATTTCCCCTCTACAACTTGTACTATAATCTTCCATCCTCCATACTGCAGTATTTACTTTTTTTAGAGTCTCTCTTCCTGCTAAAATGTCAGTGCCCACAGAGCAGTATTTTCTCTTTCTTATTCACTACAATGTCCCCAGCACCAAGAACGGTGCCTGGCACATAGAAGATACCCAGCACATATTCAGTAGATGGAAGAATGAATGAACAAATAAATGGGTGACACAAGAAGCCAGCATTCAATATATATTCCAGACCAGGATAACATTCTGCACTGACAGTATCACCACACAATGGGTGGCATTTGGGTTCTCTATATCACTTCCCTGGGTATCATGGAGACCTCTAGGAAGCCACTGTTCTGAAATAATATTACAGGGGGAAAATCAGTTCAAAAGTGTTCATGATACTGAATAAAAATTCAATGTGAACAGAAAAATCAGGGAGATAGCAGTCTACTGTCAGTACCCTTTTATTCTCTTAAGTTTTAAAAATTCATTATCTCCTCGGTGCTTGTCTTGCCACTTTCTCCATCAGGTTGAGAGCTCCCCAGAGGAAGAGGCTGGGGCAGAACTTAAATGAATTATAAGACATCCAGCTGGTGTCAGAACTGGTCCATGAGAGAAAAAAAGCTACACACCTGATCACAGAAGTGTTCTGTGTGAGTGGCAGAGGAGAAACACAAGTTTTTTCTCTTATACAACTAACTCAGGATGGCTGAAGCAGCAACTCTGGGCATGGGGCCCAACAGTCTGTGTTCTAACAAGCCCAAGAAGCCATAGTGGTGCAAGTTCAAGTTTGAGACCATTGCCTGCTTCCCTCTGGGAAGTCCCTGAAGTGTCTAACCCTCCTCCACACCTTCCCCCTCCACAGAATCATTCCATCTGAGCCCACAGTACCAATTTCCAACTAACCACAATGCTCTATAGCTCTAAATAGCATGTTTATACCATTGTTTCCAGATTTAGGTGACATATATTGCCTCCCCCAGCAAGAGGAGTTAGCTCATAACTTCCCCTCTCCATTTCCACTTTTGACATTTATAGCCTGAGTTTTTAGTTCCTTTGTGATTCTTCAGAAATGCAGATGATATGCTGAACTCTCTATTTCTTGTTCCATCAACTTTCTGCAGGATCCCCTGACCCCCTGTCTTTGTAAGATACTCATTAGCTCCCATTCCCCTCTCTCAACTCCTCATCCCTCCCATTCATTTCACAATGTTTTGTCAAAACACCTTTGCTTTTCTGTTTCTAAACAGTTCTGATTTTTCAGTTCCTTCTGACCTCTGAAAACAAAAGCTAAGTTTTTCATGCTTGGCCTAGGAATCCATTCTAAATGTTGAAAACCAAGAAATAGCACTTATATTGTTATAGGACTGTGTGTGTAAAAAAGTGTGGCACAGTGTGTAGCACATTGTAAGCCCTCTACTAATAGAAGTTATTACCGTTATGACAAGGTGAATGGTGTTCATGTGGTAGCCAGCCTCCAGGGTGGTCTCCAGTGATACCTCCTAGTATTCACATTTTTGTGTAATCCCAAAATGCATCACAATGAATCATGTTGACCTATTTGGCCAATAGAATATTGTAGAAATTATACTGTGTGATTACCAAAGGTAGGTTACAAAGAACATTGTAACTTCTACTTGTTCTCTTGGGATTATTTGCTCTGGGGAAAGCCCGCTGCCATGTTGTGAGGACACTCAGGCTGCTCTATGGGGAGGCCCGTGTGGGAAGGAACTGCAACAGTCAGTACCAACTGGCCTGTCATGCGGGTGAGTCATTTTGGAAATGGATCCTCCAGCCTCAATCAAACCTTCAGATGATGGTGGCCCACATGTTGACAGCAACCTCGTGAAAAGTCTTGAGCCAGAACTACCCAGTTGATTCTGAATTCCTGACTCACAGAAACTATAAACAATATGTTTATTGTTGTTTTAAGCCACTAAGTGTTGGGGTAATGTGTCATGCAGCAATAGAGAACTGCTGCAGTCTACCACAGAGTCAGCCATCCTGTTGAAGAGCCATATTTCACAGTCCATGGCTAGTTCCAAATGGCAGTATTCCAAGTTAGATAAAGAGATGGATCTCTCTAAACCAGAGATCGTTTTAGCCTAAGTAAAGCTATGGTTTTAATTATCTGCAAAATTATCTCCTCATCCAAGTGGCAAAACCAAAGCCAATTCTCTGTATATTCTAGGCTATAGCCAGTATCTCACTGAGACCTTTAAGCATTGACATTTTAACAAAGAGGATGGCTTTCCAGAGCTCACTTTTGCACCACACTGCCTGCTACCCTCCCCACATCTTAATGCACTGCCAAAAACACAAACACACACACACACACACACACACACACACACACCACAAACAACTAACTGGCTTTTTAAAACCATAGCTCCCAGGTTGCCATCGGCAGGGATTCCTAACCAGTGTCTTTAATCTAGACTCAGGAATCTGCTTTTTAAAGGAGGCATCCCCCAGGACATCTCAAATGTTGGTAAGTATGCAGAGAAAAGAGACCCCTTCTATACCATCGGTGAGAACATAAATTGGTACAACCATTATGGAAAAGAGTATGGCAGTTCCCTCAAAAATTAAAAATTGAGCTACTGTATGATCCAGCAATGCTACTTCTGGGTATATATTGAAAGGAATTGAAATCGGATCCCATGCACTCCCATGTCCACTGCAGCACTATTCATAACAGCCAAGATGTGGAAAAAACCTAGTGTCCATAAATGGATGAATGGATAAAGAAGATGTGGCATTATACAATAGAATACCAGTCAACCACAAGAAAGAAGGAAACCTGCCATTTGTGACATGAACAGACCTCGAAGGCATTCTGCTAAGTGAGATAAGTCAGTGAAAGACAAATACTGTATGACTTCATTCATTTGTGGAATCTAAAAAAAAAAACTGAGATTGCAAAAACAGGAGTAGAATGGTGGTCACTGGGGGCTGGAGAGTAGGGAAATTGGGGACAAACTAGGGAATTTGTCTAAGGGGACAAACTTCCAACTTGTAGATACATAAGTTCTGGAGATCTAACGTACAACACGAGGATTACAGTCAATAATACTGCATTATAAACTTCAAAGTTGTGAGGTGGTGACTCAGCTAAGCGTCTGCCTTGGGCTTGGGTCATGATCTCAGGATCCTAGAATCAAGTTCTGCATTGGGCTCCCTGCTCAGTGGGGAGTCTGCTTGTCCCTCTCTCTCTCTGCCCCTTCCCCCTGCTCATGCTCTGTCTCCCACTCTACTCTCTAATAGATAAATAAAATCTTTTTTAAAAAATTTAAAATTAACTTCAAAGTTGCTGACAGACTAAATCTTAACCATTCTCAACACACAAACCCAATGATAAATATGTAACATGATAAAGATGTTACCTAATCCTACCATAGTGATCATATTGCAATATTTCAGCTTGTCAAACCAATGCACTGTACATCTCAAATTGACCCAATGTTATATGTCAATTATATCACAGTTTAAAAAGAAAGCCATCCTCCTACCCCCACTCAGGTGATCCTGACATTGGTAGTCCTCATCCACACTCAGAGAAAAGATGCTCTACAGAATGGGGTCTCCTCTCCCCTCATCCATTAGCTGAAGTGATAGCAGCTTGTAAAGCAGGACTAACACTGAAAGTATTTGAACATAAAGGAACCAGACTTTCTCCAAGTCTGAAGGCAGAATGGCAAGCTGAGCTCCATTATGTAAAATATATACAATCGCAATCCTTTCTCAGCCTCATAAAAGATCCCCCAGTGAATAACTACGAGACAAATTCCCCTAAAAGACTCAAGGCCTATTCCTACCTGAAAAAGAGGCTTTTTCTTTTCTTCCCCACGTTTGCAAATCTGAGGGAATTATATCTGGTTCATTATATCAGGTGTTTAGGACCAAGACTGTTTTAATGGATCTTTAAAGTCTCACAGACAATGCAGGGAAAACAATTAGGAAACCTTGAAAATCTTAAAGTTGAAGCAAGAGCCTGGTTCCTTCCCGCTGCCTCGCTTGGCTCTGCTCAGGGACACGGATTCAAAATACTCATTTCCTCCGCCTAGTCAATACCCTTGATTATTCGCCACTGAAGTTATTAAAGCAGATTGATGTGCAGAAGCTAAAGCTCTGCTGGTGCCCTGGCTCACTGCAGTGGGTAACAAGATTAGGACTTTGTGCCTTACCGAAGTATAAAGATTCTATTTTTAAACAGGACCAAGAGACAATCTTGAACAAAGAAAACCACAGAAACTAAAGTTGAAATTCCTTATCCCAAGAGGAGAGCCCACAGAGATGGGTGCCCTCGGAGAGTTGGCACAGTGCTTGTCCTCCACACTACCATTCAAGTAGTATTTATGAACTCACTACGATTTACACGGGCAACATTACTGCGGTAGCAAACCAAGTTTTATTTCTATTCCAGTGCTTGCCAACCGGGGATTCCTGGAGCCCCAACCTGGAACTCAGAAATATTTGGTTCAACTTCTAGAGGTTTGGTTTGATATGTTTGCTTGTTTGTTTTTAATTCATTGCCAACATATAAAAATCAGGAGGTATTACAGGTGCCTGGGTGGCTCAGTTGGTTAGGCACCTGACTCTTGATTTTGGCTCAGGTCATGATCTCTGGGCTCTGTGATCCAGCCCCACATCAGACTCGTGCTGAGCTTAGAGTCTGCTTGAGATTCTCTCTCTCCTTCTCCCCCTGCACCTCCTCGCCACTGCTTGCGTGCGTGCACACTCTCTCTCTCTCCCTTTCTAAAACAAATAAATAATCTTTTAAAATTTTTTTTATTAAAAAAAAAATCAAGAGATTTTACATTCTTAAAATGCAGAGAGTAGGCTTGGTCAGTTAGCATTTTCTGTGTAGCAACTACTTGCCGTCTCATGATTCTGGGGTTTGGCAATTTGGATTGGGCTCAGCCAGAAGGCTCTGCTGGTCCGGGCTGGCTTGGCTCTTGTGGCTGGGTTTGTTCCTGTGTTTATGATCCACTGGAGCACAGATGGGGCTGGCTGGTCTAGGATGGCCTTGGCTGGGATGACTCACTCTGTCCTACGTGGGCTCCTCCTCCAGCAGGCTAGGCCAGTTTTGTTCACAGAGTGATCACAGGTTTTGGGAGCAACAGCAGAATGTGCAAGGCTCCTTGAGGCTGGGCTCCAAACGGACACCATCACTTCTGTGGCATTCTACTGGCCAAAGCAAGTCACAGGCCGGCCAGATTCCAAGCAGGGGAAATCATGCTTCACCTCCGAATGGGCAGGGCCGAATCTGTAGCCACCTTTCCAATTTACCTCACAGCTTATCTTAAGAATTGAATAGAAGGAAGCCAGAGTGGCTCAGCGGTTGAGCACCTGCCTTCAGCCCAGGGTGTGATCCTGGAGTCCTGGGATCGAGTCCCACATCAGACTCCCTGCATGGAGCCTGCTTCTCCTTCTGCCTGTGTCTCTGCCTCTCTCTGCGTGTCTCTCATAAATAAATAAATAAAATATTTAAAAAAATTGAATAGATGTGGCCATGTTGGGCACACATGTGCTAGAGCACACAGCTGGCCCCTTAGATGGGTATGGCTGTGCCCTTGTCCATAAGCCTTGCCCCTGCTGACTCACTTATGCCCGGTCTGGCTCTGTGGGCCTGGAGGGTTTGCCATTCCTGATTCCAGAATGACCTCCCATCCCACAGATCCCAAAGATCTGTCCCCGAGTCATGAACACAGCTGTGATCACTTTTCACTTCTCAGAAAACATCTCCTTTCTCTTTATCCTGTTTCTTCCCCACCCCCAACCTCCTCACCTCTATACCAATAAATATCCCATTTGCTTCTGGGAGGATCCATGAGGGGAGGGGGAATTGAGAAGTGGGAAATAGGATGATTACTCAACAGCTGGGAGACTTAGGGGAAGAAGGGCCCGGAGCCAGACCACCTGGGTTCCCCTCCAGGCTGGACTGCTCCATTCACGGAGTCTGTCCAAAACTCTGTCCTCTCCCAGACAACTGTACCTGCTGTGCTCACACACCTGTCCTGGAAGATATGATGTCAGTTACCTGTTCGTGTTACTTAAATGTGGACCCATTTGGTGTAGCAAAAAATTTAGACACAAAAGCACAAGGACAACCCAAAAGGCACTCAGAGGAGTGAGCGGTAAGGTTACTTCCATGCTCACCTCTGAATTTAAGGCAGGTTTTCCACAAAAGGGAACTCGAGACTGAGCCTCGGAAGCATTTCTCTGACCGGTGGGAACTCGACTGCGGCGGGGGTGGGTGGGTGGTGACTTCAGTAGTTGCATTTGCACTTGCACGCCCTATCTCGCCCCACACCTGCTGTCCGTGCAGGTGCCTCACCCCTCGGAGCCCTCGGCGCCCTCGGAACCTCGGGAGGGCCTGCAGCGCCACCTGCTGGGCGAGGACGCCTAGAACAGGGTGAACAGTGCGCCGGGCCGCGCTATGGAGGGTAAATCCGCGACGGTCTGAACCACCTGCACGCATCACCCAGCTGCAAGCCAGCGGGGCGCGGGGCCCCTGACCAAGCTGAGCTCTGCAATCCCAGCGACCTTCGGGGCTCAGGCCACCTTCGTGCACGAGCGCGCAGGTAC
Source organism: Vulpes vulpes (assembly GCF_048418805.1). Taxonomy (NCBI): domain Eukaryota; kingdom Metazoa; phylum Chordata; class Mammalia; order Carnivora; family Canidae; genus Vulpes; species Vulpes vulpes. The sequence continues at coordinate 6,151,476 of NC_132793.1, read as the reverse complement.
TCCGAGCCTGCCCTAGATGCTGCACGGGGAGGGCTTCAATGAGCTCGCATCTTGGGGGAAGGAAGCCCCCCAGCCCCCGCGTCACGGAGGGGCCCTGCAGCCCCAGATCTCCCTCCCTGAACCTCCCTAAGTCTCAACTGCCTCATCTACAAAATGGAAAAGATAATGCCAGACCCCAGGGGTTGAGGTTAGCCGCAAATGTGACAATCCCTAAGAAGCGCCCAGAAGCCGCAGCAGAGTGTGCAAGAAGGAGCAGCTATTCATGTCAGGCCTGAACCTCCTCTGCATAACAGTTAATATAAAAAGAAGAATGAGAAGTCGTGGTCTTCTCATCCAGCAGGGGCCAAACAGCAGACACCGTGGATTTACTCCGTACCAGGCTCTACTCCTTACCTGCACTGAAACTCGAACATTTTCCACAAAGTCGATAACATTTATTCTCTTAACTCAGAGAGTTGTTAAGTAACTTGGCCAAGTCAGCTACCAAGCAACTGGCAGGACTAAAATTCAACTGCCAGCAGCCTGTGTCTGGAAATAATAAAAAAATATATATATAGAAATAGGGCAGCCCCGGTGGCTCAGCAGTTTAGCACCTGCCTTCAGCCTGGGGTGTGATCTGGAGACCCAGGATCGAGTCCCACGTCGGGCTCCCTGCATGGAGCTGCTTCTCCCTCTGCCTGTCTCGCTCTCTCTGTCTCTCTGTCATGAATAAATAAATAAAATCTTAAATATATAGATATATATATAGATATATCTTCCTGGATAGCTATTGGCAAGCCAGCACCCTCCCCACCTCCCACCTGTTTTCCTCTAATCTATTAAAAAGGGGGAAACTAAGCAACCAAATGGCTTTGCCCCCACCACCACCACCACCACCACCACCACCACATTCCTCCAGGATGCTTTTGGGGCCGGCTGATTCCTCTCCTGAACAGTAGGCAGCCCTGGATATTTGCTCCCCATCTCACAGGGAGAAAATGATGAGGATGTATGAGGCTAATGACTTCAAATCCCTTGCCTGTCACTCCCAGAAGCCAGTCAGTGAAGGTGCCAGCCTGGAGCCCAGCGTTCTGGGCCACACTGACCTGGGTCAAAATCTGCGCAGGCCGACAGAGGAGGGCTGATGAGCAGCACCTCCAGACTGCGGGGAGACGAAGGAGAGACCGGTGCGTGCACACAGGCTCCGGGTCATCCACGTACAACATCACTTTGAAAGGTCCCTGCACGTCGAGGTCTGAGACCTGCCCGGCGTGGTTTCCAGGCCGAAGGGAACTCGGTTTGCCCCTGACACCTCGCGACCCTCGATAGGATCCTGGCAAAGGGGGAATCCCGACTTACCCCACAGGCCGGCTCTTCCCGGGCTTCCCCCCGGCCGAGGGCCAGCTGCCCCCCACCCCCAGCTCGCGGTGAGGTCCTGCTTCCAGCGCCAGGGGCCCCCGAAACTGGCCCGGCACGTCGAAGACAGGGAGGCCACCCATGGGCAGGGGGCAGTTTTAGCAGCAGGGGACCCTCGGGAGGGCCCCACCGCCAGAAGCCCGAAGCTTATAGGGCGGCCCCCGCTGGCCTCAGTCGGTCCAGGTAGGCTCCCCAGGGGCCCCACCCTGAAAACGGCTCCCTCCCCAGGGGGGCGGGCGGGGCAAACTCCTCGGGCAGGGGCGGGGCGGGGGCGGGTGCTCTCGCGACCTCCTAGCCCCACCCCAGGCTTCCCCCGTGATTCAATCCTCGCACGTGGCCCGCTAGTCCACCGGAGCCCAAGGCACGTCCTCCCTCCCAATGCCCCTCTCTCTCTCTGTCCCCCTCTCTCTTCCCCCTTCCCCCTCCTCCTCCCCTCCCCCTCCCCTCTCTCTCCCTTCCCCCCATCCCTCCCTCGCCCTCCCTCTCCCTCTCTCCCTCTCTCCCTTCCCCTGCCCCCTCCCTCCTTCCCTTCCTTCCCTTCCTTCCCTCCCTTCCCTTCCTTCCCTCTCCCTTCCTCTTTCACTCTCCCTCTCTCCCCTCCCCCTCCCTCCCTTCCCCCTGCCCCCCTCCCTCCTTTCCCCCTGCCCCCTCCCTCCTTCCCCTCCCAACCTCTCCCTCCCTCTCTTTCCTCCTCCCCCTCCCTCCCTCTCTCCCCTCCTCTTCCCCCTCCCTCCTTTCCCCCTCCCCCTCCCCCTCCCCCTCCCCCTCCCTCCCTCTGCCGCTCTCTCCCTTCCCCCCACCCCTCCCTCCTTCCCCTCCCTCCCTCTCCCCCTCTCTCCCTTCCTCCCTGCCCCCTCCCTCTCTCTCCCTTCCCCCCCACCCCTCCCTCCCTCCCTCTCTTTCCCTCTCCATCTCTCCATCTCCCTCTCCTCCTCTCTCCCCCTCTCTCCCATTGGCTTGTCTCACTCCTGGGATAAAAGCCCTTTAACTTTTACCCACTGCATCTAGAATGAAAGCGACTATTCTGCCCCCCCCCCCGTAACTTTTTCCAGCGCAGCAGTACCCCTCACTCCTTGTGCCCTGGCCACTCAGGCCTCCTCTGAGTTGCCTGCCCCCCAACACACCAAGCTCACCTCTTTGGAAATGCATCCGTGCCCTCCTGTCCTTCTGCTCCCCGGCCTCTGCTGCTTTGACCCTTCAGATGGCGGATGCCTCTTTCTTGAGGTCCTTCTGATCACCCAACGCCCAGCACACACAATTCTGGATGCTCTCCTCACTTGTTCACCGTCCATCAGCCTCACCCATCAATGCTCCATGAGAGTGAGGACCATGTTGAGCCATCTGCCCATAAAACTGGCTCAATACTGGGCAGATCATAGATGCTCAACAAATATTTGAGGGAGGAGAGGGGCAGAGTGGAGGAGGGACAGAGGGAAGGAATGGGAAGATAGCTATACCCCTGTGGGAGATCAACCATTAACTTTTCAATATCATTCATAGTAATAATAGCTAACGCCAATATAGGGCTGCTCTGGGCCAGACAGTATTCTAAGCACTTTACCCTTGTTAATACATTTACTGCTCACAATTACCCTATCATGTACCTGCTGTGCATACCCCCATCTTGTATACGCAGAAACTGAGGCACAGGTTAAATCATTTCCCAGTGTCCTACAGGAAAAGCTTGAACCTGGACCTCACGCCAGACTTCTTACTCTCAACCTTCACCGCAAAGACCCTAAATGTCCACTACGTGGGGAAAGGAGTAAACCATTTCTGGTGCAACCACCACAGGTAATACAATGTAGTCATTTCAAGAGAGATGAGGCTGCTCTGTATATTTACCGACACAGATGTCCTTGATAGGATAGTGGCTGAAAAAACAAACGAAGGACACATTATAATCCAATTTGGGAAAAAAAAAGTCAAATAAAATAACTAGATGCCATTGTTTATACAGAGAAACCTTCCTGGAAGGACGCAAAAGTGCTAACGGCTGAGGCTAGGAGGTCCTTCCCTGGTTCTCTTGCTGCGAGCTCAGGGCACACGGAACCCTTCTGTGACAGCTACCAACTGGCCTATCTAAAGCCCCCCTGCCCGCCACCCCATTACTCCCCAATCTCTTACCTCACTTCCATGTGGTATTTACTGCTGCCTGACATCAGAGAGTATACTTACTTGTTTCATGCCTGTCTGTACAGGGGTGAAAACAAAATGAAAAAAGTGAATTTTCCATGGTGCTTCTTAAAGCACTTCCTTTAAAAAAAACTTGAAAATCCCTTTTCTGCCCCGGTGAAATGCCTGCAGACCTTTTTAAAGGTGAAATAAGCTCTTGACAGTTTTACAACCCAGAAACATGTTTCTTAAAAAGCTGAGAGCTGTATCTTTGAAATGTAAACATGAAGAAAGGTAGTATCCTGAACTCCCAGTCTAGGGGAGGGTCTCACTTAGGTGACTAGCTCCCTGTTACAATTACATGCTTGTCCTAGAGACATGACAAGTTTATTATTCTTCTCAGGAAGATAATTAGCAATCACAAATGGCCATCCCCATTACCAGGGGATTTAAGACGAACTATGTGTGACAAATGGTGCTCTCAAGTCCTCTTACTTGAGAACTAGTTATCGTTTATCTTGAGGGCATGAATACAATGCATTATATCTGCTGAGCTGCATAAAAGGGCAAGATTTCTGTCTTTGCCATCTCTTTAGTGACTCGCCTGTCACAGGTATCACATTCCAGCTTAATGTTTACTCAACAAAACTGTTTTCTTTCTCTTTTCTTTCTGTGGAAAGATTTTCTGGATTGGCAGGAGATTTTGTTTTGAATTCTATTTCCCCAACATCTCTTCCTTAGTGGAGCATGAGCTCCGTGGGATTTTTTTTTTTTTTTTTGTCCTCCTAGCTCAGGTGTCCATAGCACCTGGAATGGTCCCCAGCACCAAGTAGGCATTCCAAACGTGTTTATTGAATGAATAAACAGATTAACCCTCCATCTTTTTTGAATTCTATTTCTTGCAATGAGCAAGTATTTGTTATAATCAAAAAAATCAATTGAGCTTTTAAACTCAGCACAATTGCCGATAGAACAGGTAGGCGCTATTTGCTTTATGGATATTGATTTTATGTCCTGTGAGTCCTCATGCTTCTCAGCCATGAGTTGTAGTCTTTAAATCATTACTAGGAACTACTTCAGACATTCTCATAAGCAGCCATTTCAGACAGCATACAAAAAACAAACAAAAAAAAAAAAAAAAAAAAAACAAAACACCAAAAACAGAAACAAAAAACCTTTAGACCTCATAGTCCCAGTTAATCCAGATCCTTCCTCTGTAGTGAGAATGATCTGTTTTTATCTCAAAGACAGTCAAGAGGAGATTCTTTGGTGCATCTCAACACCTCCATGCAGGGTCATGTTTTCCCCTCTGCCCTCCTTCTTTCGTTATGTCCCCCAAGGCCACTTGTGTCCAGATGGAGGGAAGATTCATTTCCATTATTCTAGGAAGCCATAGAGGACATGTTGTTATTCCCATATTACAGGGAAAAAAACCCTGAGTTTCCAGGAGGTTGCATACCTTCCTCCGGGCCACACGGCTAATGGTCATGAACTTCAGAACCTACCTCTGACCTATTTGCCTCTGAAGACTCTGCCTCATGAAAGAAAAAGAATCAGTAGTCCTGGTGTAATGGAAGCAAACCTCACCACTTCATTAGTACCCAGTAAGTACACTCTGAGTAAGCCATTAAATGAATGGATGAGATTGTTTCAAGGAGAAGATTACTAACAGGATCTATTGCTGCAAGACAATACAAATAATGGGTATTAAATAGAGGGCTAGAGGGATGCCTGGGTGACTCAATGAATGGTTTGAGTGTCTGCCTTCAGCTCAGGTCATGATCCCAGAGTCCCAGGATTGAGTCCTCCTGCAAGGATCCTGCTTCTCCCTCTATGTCTCTGCCTCTCTGTGTGTCTCTCATGAATAAGTAATAAAATATTTTTAAAAAGGGCGGGGGAAGGGGTTGGGGGACTTGATCATTAAGTCCAAGTTACTTAAAAAAAAACAAAAACGAAAAAAGGAAATCACCTATATATATCCATTATAGTCTACATTAGTCAGCTTGGGCTCCCATAACAAAATACCACAGACAGGGAGATTGGGGAACTTAAACAACAGAAATTTATGTCTCACAGTTCTGGAGGCTGGAAGTTCCAGATCAGGGTATCAGCACAAACAGGTTCTGGTGAAAGCCCTCTTCCCTGCTTGCCTTCCCACAGAGAGCGAGTTTGGGCTCTCTTCCACTTCTTATAAGGGCACTAATCCCATCATAAGAGCCCATGCTATCTATAACCTCACCTAACCCTATGTACTTCCCAAAGTCCTCATCTCCAAAAACTATCATACTAAAGGTTAGTGCTTCAACACAGGCATTGCGGGGGGAAGGGGGCTGGAGTGGAATACAAACATTTAGTCCATAACATCCAGTACTAGGAGACTGGATTAAATAACTCATGGTGCATCAACATTATAGAATGCTTTGTGACTTTTAAATAATATTCCACAATTGTGGTTTCAACAAAGACATCAGTGACCTATGAAGTGAAAAGGCCATGTTATAATACAGTTATACAGCATGATCCCATTTTTATCAATACCAGAGGCAGTGAGGCCTTTGGCAAGACCTGGGTCCTGTGGCCAGCCCCTGACCAGAGGGCAGGTGGAGCACTGAGATTTGACAGCCTCACCCAAACTACAACAGGAAGAAAGGGGGGCACTCTTCAAGACAAAGAGGGACTAGGCAAATGAAACAGGAAGAACTACCAGCCATGTTTTCATTTCTCGAATCCTTCTCCATGCCAGGTCCAGTTCTGTAAGCCCTGAAATATGTCATCACATTTAACCATCATGGTGCCCTCTGAGATGAGTCCTATTACTCCCACCCATAAGGGAAGAAGTAGAGACTTAGTTGGAGTCACTTAGCAAAGGTTCAGGCCAGAGCCAGGTTCTAAGCCAAGCCTGTAGTGCACCAAAGCCCTGAGGCTATCCACCAAATCTTGAGACAACGGGCCTTCCACTGCTGCCAACACAGCACCTGGCATGCCCCGAGTCATCAGAATAATAAATGCTGATTGGAAATGAACAAAGAGGGTGCAAGAAGTGATGGATGGGCAGGAGTGATTGGGTTTGCCTTGGAAAAAGGGACAGAAACAGGGCAGAGGGAGGACTCCAGACAGGCCACAAACAGAAACAGTCACTGCATCTTCTAACAAAGTGAGAAAGAGAACAGGAATAAAAATGCTCTTGTCCACAGGAAGACTTAGGTATGTAGGTATGGTCAGAGAATATGCTTTGCACAGCAATTGCTCCCAAACGCTGCCCACTTGCCGGATGAACACTGCTTGTGCTCAGGAATCTATCCCCCACATTCCTATAGAAACAAGCCGTATGAGTAATCACAGGCCCCCGACCCCAGAGCACTTTAATGACATGTTCCCTTGGAAACTGGGAAAAGGGGATCCTCTGATGGAAGGGAGGAAACTTCTTGCTTCAGCACCTCACCCACTTCCTCCTCAACACTTCACACACACACACACATACACACATGCTGATTCCAACTTGCAAACATACATTCCCGTGTTATTCACTCTGCCACACATGCACACACCACCCTGTGGCACCATCTGTGGGTTACCACCTCCCACCACCTCTGCCAACAGAACCTCAACTCTGTTAGGAAGACAATATGCCTGCTCCAAAGCCAACTCTGCTTCCTTCTGCCAGATCCTTGAGCTTCAGACTCCCTTGCAGCTAAGAGTGATCACGTGGCACAGTTCTAGTCAATGAGACCTAGGGGGCTTCCCGTAGTAGGGGCGGGTGTGTTCCAGAAAAGGTTTTTATTTGCTGTCCTACTGAATTTAGTCATATTGATCCCATCTCTTTCCAGAACCTTCCTGGTAGAAAGGCTAAAGTTTCCCAGACTCCTTCACAGCTGGGCTTCTGGATACAAATTCGTTTCTGCCAATTGGATGCACTTGCACAATATTCTGAAGGCAGAAACTAGGCAGAGGCATCTTCCTTGGGCTTGGGCTTTTTGCTGCTGTTAAGCAGGTTTGCAGAGATTGGGAGTTTTCTGAAGAATTCAGGTGTCCAGTTGCCAAGCTATGGTTGTGGACAGGCAGTTGTGGCAGAGACAGCAGCCACACTGGACCAGTTTTGTGGGAGCTGGAAGGCAGGTGCAGTGGTGGCAGTTTCCTGAACCCTGGATCACAGCTATGGCAGCATGTTCTAGAATTCATTCATTCCACTGGCCAACTCCGGATGCCCACGTCCCCAGATGTGGCTGGCGGGTGTTGCTGTGTCCTGGGAGTCTTTTCTGGGGGCCCAGTCTAGTGCCACTCTGCCCTAGCTTTTCCAGTGGTTTTCCAAGCACTAATTCCCTGTGGTAAATTCTTTTCTGTCTAAAATAGCAAAGATTTAGAATCATTTAGAATCCTCTAGTTTCAACCAAAAAATGCTGAAGATGTCAGGCAATGGAAAGTGTATGAAGATAAGAGGCCTCGGGAAAGGCTCCGTTTCTTTGGGCCTCAGTTTCTTCTTCTGTGGAATGGAGACCAAAGGTCACTATCATCATTATCATCAGTTAATAATTATTGAATACTGTGGCATCCTGTATCTCTCAAAGATGGTCACACCAGTATTTCCCATCCCGTAAGCCTTCCACCGGTGACCTCGTCACTTCCCATCACGCAGGAGTCCAACTCCGTCACTCTTGCACCTGGGCTGCCCGCTGACTCTCCTGTAGCCACCAGAATACGGCCGAATCCACGCAGCCTAAACGGCAAGGACAGGGACAGGCACGAATCTCCCTCCCGCGAGCTGCGCGGGGGGGGGGGGGGGGGGGGGCTCCGGGTCCCAGGCTCCGGGTCCACTGCGAGAGGCTCGGGCTCGGGGGCGGGGCGGGGCGGGGCGGGGCCGGGGAGGGATCGCGCGGCTCCGGCTCCGCCCACTGCGAGGGCTCGGGCTCCAGGGGGCGGGGCCGAGGGCGGGGCCGAGGGGATCACGCGGCTCCGGCTCCGCCCACTCCACGAGAGGCTCGGGCTCCTGGGGGCGGGGCCGGGGAGGGATCGCGCAGCTCCGGCTCCGCCCACTCCGCGCGAGGCTCGGGCTCCAGGGGGCGGGGCCGAGGGCGGGATCACGCGGCTCCGGCTCCGCCCACTCCACGAGAGGCTCGGGCTCTTTGGGGCGGGGCCGGGGAGGGATCGCGCAGCTCCGGCTCCGCCCACTGCGAGGCTCGGGCTCCAGGGGGCGGGGCCGAGGGCGGGATCACGCGGCTCCGGCTCCGCCCACTCCACGAGAGGCTCGGGCTCTTTGGGGCGGGGCCGGGGAGGGATCGCGCAGCTCCGGCTCCGCCCACTGCGAGGCTCGGGCTCCAGGGGGCGGGGCCGAGGGCGGGATCGCGGGGCTCCGGCTCCGCCCACTCCGCGCGAGGCTCGGGCTCCGGGGGGCGGGGCCGGGGAGGGATCGCGGGGCTCCGGCTCCGCCCACTCCGCGCAAGGCTCGGGCTCTGGGGGGCGGGGCCGGGGAGGGATCGCGGGGCTCCGGCTCCGCCCACTCCGCGCAAGGCTCGGGCTCCGGGGGGCGGGGCCGGGGAGGGATCGCGGGGCTCCGGCTCCACCCACTCCGCGCGAGGCTCGGGCTCCGGGGGGCGGGGCCGGGGCCGGGGCGGGGCCCGGAGGGATGGCGCGGCTCAGGCCCCACCCGCCCCGCGTGCGGCTGCGGAGGGGCGGGGCCCGCTCGGATCTCGGGCTCAGGCGGGTCCCGCCCCCCGGTGCTCGCTGCGCGTCCGGCCCGCTGCGCCCGCGGGAGCGCTTCTCGGCGCGCCATGGCCGGGCTGCTGGCGCTGCTGGGCCCCGCGGGCAGGGTGGGCGCCCGGGCCCGGCCTCGCGCCGCCTGGGTCCTGGGCGCCGCCGCCCCGTGCGCGCCGCACCCCCTGTTCCTGCCGCCGCTCCGGCGCGGGCCCGACGCTCTGCTGCTGCGCGCGGTCCGCGGGGACAGCGGCGGCCGCCAGGTAAGCCTCCCCGCCCCCACCCCCACCCCCGCCCCCGCCCCAGGCTCCCGGATCCCGGATCCCGGTCCACCTCCGCCCAAGGAGACCTGCACTCGCCCAGCTGCCCAGACCGAGCGCCCCCAGGGTCCCCAAGGCCCCAACCCCTACAAGCCAAGGAAGCGATCGTCCCAGTTAACGGCTGGAGAAACTGAGGCTCAGGGCGGTCTGGTGGTCTGCCCAAGGTCACACAGCGTCTGGCCGAGCCCCAGGTTCCCAAGGCGTCGGCCGGTGGCCGAGAGGACGTCGCCGGGGCCCGGGCTGGCTGTCAGCGCCCTGTCACGTGGCTGTCGGGTTCTTCCCCCTTCCTGCGCCCGGGCCCCAGGGCGCAGGACCGCGGCGGCTCACGCTGCTGCTCCGTGTGTCTAAGCAGAGAGCAGGCCTCCCCGCCAGACTCCAGTGTTCCGTCCTGCTCCCTTTCTGTCGCCTTCTATGGATGGGAAGTGAAAACCGGCCTCCCTACAGAAGGGTAATACGGACTTTCCTAGAAAAAGAAAAATCTTTTAGTTTCTCTCTCTCTCTCTCTCCCGCTCATCTCCTTAAAGGAAAACAGTGGTAAGTAGCACAGTCTGGAGACACTGGGCTAACGAGTAGGGACACGCAGAACCGGGCTGCCTGCAGCCCCTTAGCCTGAGGATAGGATCCCTGCCCTCCCCTCCGCAGCCAGTGACCTCACCCCAAGTAGGCCGAAGGCTCTGAGCCTGTTTGCTGACCTTTCAAAGGGCTAAAAATAGCACCTTCCCAACCAGAGTTTGGGGGACAATTCCATGAGCTGAAGCGGGGCTGAGCGCAGTGCCAGTGGAGCTTCCGGAATGAACGTTCCTTAGGGATTTGACTCCCGCCCTCATCATGCCTCCTGCCTTCCGCTCCCCCATCTGACAGGCTGCAGATCTTGTCTCTAAATCCCGAGCCCTCTGCACCCATCTGGCTGCCTCCTGGCGATTCTTCGTGGATCAGCCCACTTGTCCCTTCCTCCAGGAAGCCTTCCATGACCATCAGTGATGCCTTGGGTGCCTCCACTGACACCCCCCACCCCCAGTCCCATGGACGTGGTTCCTCCCTACACTTATCATCTGGAATGGTCTCCTGACTTGCTTGTCTGTCCCATCAGCCACATCAGTTTTGTCCCTAGCCCAGGGCCTGGCACTGGCAGGTGTGTGGCACGAGAGCATGCATGAATATGAATGTGTATACAGAGGTGACCAGTGTGGTCAGACTCCCCATATTCCTGTCTCTACTCAGTAGTTCTGTGGCCTTGATCAAATTTCCCCACTTCTCTTTTGGTTTCCTCGTCTGTAAAATGGGATGTTAATAATTCACATTTCATGGAGCATGAATGTGAAACCTGGCATCGGGTACGTTCACAGGGCCTCACGGGCTGTGCTTGTTTCTCCTGCTGCCTGGTAGATGGGCAGGATCCGAGTGGGATCAGAACCTGACAGGCTGCTAGGACAGAAGATGCTCATCACTCAAAGTGTCATCTCCCTGAGAAAATACATCCCTGGTGGGGCCTGGCAGTGGCTGCAGGGGTCTCCCCCGTCAGCTGTTCCTGGCTACCCACAGGGCACCGTGTTTTTGGCCACTGGGAAGAGGGAATGCTCTTCGGGTCTCCATCAGGTACCTGAGAGACCGACTGGCATCTGCCTTTGGTGGGGTCTCCACTCTAACCAGAGGGAGGTGAAGCCGAAGGACAATCCTGCCTTTGTCACTTAACCTAATTCTCGTCATGTCAGCTGGCAGCCCAGCCTGCCTACACCTACACTATGGGAGGGAAATCTTAGGCAAATGATTTGCTCTCAAAAGCCCCAGTGTGTTTTGTCAGTTCTTGCTCACATGCTGCCTTTTCAGGGAGCCCCTCCTTGGTGCCCTTATATAAATTGGCAGTGTCCCTCCCCACAGTCCTACCCGTCTACCTCTCTTCCTTGAGGTTTCTCCATAGCACTTGTCATATCTGGCAGTCCTGATGCTGTCCTTTACTGTTTCCTGTCCCCACCCTCCCCACTGGACCACAGGCTCCCTGAGGTAGAGTTTTGTCTGTCTCCTTCATCGCCCTCCCGTACCCGCCCCCCCCCCTACTAGGAGCAGTGCCCCGCACAAAGCAGGTATCTGTGAATAACTGAGGAACATGGCATAGTTGTTTAGAGCAAAGCCTCAGAACCAGACTTGGCAGGTTTAGATCCCAGCTCTGACAGGTTAATTCCTGTGTGACCCTCCGAAAGCTACTAAACCTCTCTGGGCTTCCAGGATCCTCTTCTGTTAAGTGAGGATGACAATAATACCTATCTCACAAGGTTGTTGTGAGGATTATCTGAATTAATATTTTCAAAGTAGTCAGAATAGTGCACTACACTGTAGTGTCATGTTTAGGATTATTATTATTTATTGAATGAATGAAAACAGGTGTCACTCCAAACATCGTGAGCAACAGTTTGGCTCATTCCTCAAAACCTCCCTGCCTCTTCTAATATAGCCTTTTATACTCTAGGAACTGTTTGGCTTGGGGGCGGGGAGGCAGTCACACAAATACACACAGACGCACAACACATGCAGGATCTAAAAGCACTTTGACTAAGTACAGACATCAAGGGACGTATGATGTTATGTGCACCCAGGGCAGTGCCTAACATAACATCACAGGTACTTAGGGTGGTATTTCACAAAGAAAGGAATGTCTGAAAAATAGCAAGCCACCCCCTCAAAAATTCCTTTATTTTAGCTTCTTCAGTCTCCTCTAGGGTTAGTTAGGAAGAAGACCAAATGGCTCACAATGTTTAAAGAAACTTCCCTTTACCACAATAAAAGGAAGAAAATTGTCCCAAGATTCTAACTCTAGAAAGTTAACAACAGACTCTGCGGCTGGCTCACAGCAAATTGTCCATTGTGTCTGCGTATTTTATCCCTCCCATTGTTTTGCAGTAGATGCTGGTTATTCTGTAGCTGGAAGTCTGGCCGCCTCTTTGTTTTTCTTTCTTTTTTTCCCCTTTGGCCAAAAGGCCTTTTGCCAAAACAGAGGTTGTAAAGAAAAGAGCCCTCAACAGAGACAGGTCCACTCGGCTCTGGTGAATGGACAGATGGGGCATAATTAAGTCTGGTCGGGCCAAGTGTCAAGGGTAGGAAATGAAAAGGGGTTTCTCTGTTCTCAGCCTCAGAACGTCGTTGGCACTTGGACTGGAGATTGTAGATTATTGCCCTATCAGCGCCCGACGCCTGGCAGCCAAAAGGCGGGTGGGGCCTTGCTTATCAGAATGAACCTGAGCTCTGAGCAGCCATTCTGGCTGCTGGGAGGCAAGCCAGTGAACAGCTTTGGGGGGAAGAAGTCACGTGTGCTAGCCAACCTAAAGGAGACTGGTCTTCTCCCCACCAAAGCCTTGAAATCCTGGAAAAGTGTTCCAGAACTTTAGGAGTGTTCAGCTCTTACAGGACAGACACAAAGGCCAGTCTGACTGCAGAAGCCGTGTGGCCTCCTAGTGGCCACTGCAGTGACTAGGCCAGGCACTGCCGCCAGCTCACCACCCCCACACCCTCACACCCCCACACCCTCGGTCTCCCGCCTGTCAAAGTGGGAGCCACAGAGGTGCGCACGTTACCACAAGGGGTTTTATGAAATGACACCTTTAAAGCACTAAGCCCAGCACCTGGCTCAATAGAGGGAGCCTAACCTGAGGACACAGGTGGTTTCCTTTAAACCTTTCAAAAGAAGTTATGGGTTGCTGCCTACCTGAATGCAGTCTAGGCGGGGTGCCTGGCTGGCTGGGTCAGTGTAGCACTTGACTCTAGATCTCGGGGTTGTGAGTTCGAGCCCCACGTCGGGTGAAGAGATTAAAGATTAAAAAGTCTTTAATCAAAAAGAGGTGGGGGTGCCTGAATGGCCCAGTTGGTTAAGCATCTGACTCTTGATTTTGGCTCAGGGTCAGGCTCTGTACTCACGGGTGAGTCTACTTAAGATTCTTTCTCCCCACCTCCCCCGCCCCCACCAATCCACATGTACACACTCGCCCTTAAAAAAAAACAAAAACAAAAACTGCACTGAGACCTGTGACCAGAGACTGGATCTCGAACAGCCCCTCCCCTTTTGTTAGGTCTCTGTTTTCATAACTCTGAAAGTGGCTTTTTTTTTTTAAATTTTTTTTTATTATTATTTATTTATGATAGTCACAGAGAGAGAGAGAGAGAGAGACAGAGACACAGGCAGAGGGAGAAGCAGGCTCCATGCACCGGGAGCCCGATGTGGGATTCGATCCCGGGTCTCCAGGATCGCGCCCTGGGCCAAAGGCAGGCGCCGAACCGTTGCGCCACCCAGGGATCCCTGAAAGTGGCTTTAACATTGGATTCCCAGGAATGTGAGCAGCATTGAAAGAAATTGAGATGAATTAAATGAAATTTAATTTAACTAATTTAATTTCTGAATGAAATTGAGATGAGAAGCTTATGGGTAAGAGTCCCCAGTCAGCTGCTCAGCAGGTGTATCTGGAGAACATGCTGAGGGTGGGAAAGGGCAGGGCAAGGGGAGGCAGGATTGGTAAGCAGGGCTTTGCCTGGCAACTGATAACTAATCCCAGTGCCCAGGCCTCACCCCAGGGCACAAAATCAGACACTGGGCACCTGGACAGAAGTACGAATGGACCAGCCGCACGTAAGCCACCTGGGAGCTCCTGAGAAAAGCCCCACATACCTGGGGGATATGGGGCTCCTGAAGCAAGGCAGGGCTGGGAGGTCCCCTGCAGCCCCCCGGGGGGGGGCCTCCCTAGATTTGGAGGTGCTGCTCTGTGCTCCAGTTGTTTCATTTTCATTCAGAAAGCCCTGCCCATACCTTCTGGGGACTCTGGGCTGTTCTGCTCTTCCATCTTGCCTTTGAAGTTGGCCCGGATGCAACCTACTCTAAAAATACAAAGAAAAAGCCTTCATTCCGCAAGGCAGTAACTGGAGCTAAATGACCCAGATACTGTGAGAGATAGGTCATTAGGATTCAAAAAAAATCTTTCATAAAAAAGGCTCCATATTGAGAAGGAGCTTTTTAAAAAAAGAAATGCAGCGTTGTTGGGTCGTTTTTCCCAAACGTTCCAGGCCCTGTAGGTGCTCAATAAATGTTAAGATAGGGGCACCTGGGTGGCTCAGTTGGTTAAGTGTCTGCCTTCAGCTCAGGTCACGATTTGGGGGTCCTGGGAGTGAGCCCAGGGATGTGGCTCCCTGCTCAGTGGGGAGCCTGCTTCTCCCTCTCCCTCTGCCTACTGCTCCCCTGGCCTGGGGCCTTGGGCATGCATGCCCTCTCTTGCTCATGCATTCTCTGTGTCAAAATCTTTAAGAAAAAAATGTTGAGATGCTGGGTGCGGCGGTCTGTTTCTATGCAAATCCCAGCCGGTGCATTCATGGCCCAGGAATCGGCCATCCCTGGATCTGCTTAGTTGTCTGGGGTCAACCTCGATTCTGGTCATAAATACAGGTAGCTTCTGCTCTATTTTATTTTGCTTTCACTGTCCTTGATTTCGTAGTCTAGGATGGTTTTCATGTCCTCAGGCTGTGGACCCAGATGACCTGGATTCTAGTTTTGGTCACTTTGGGCCAATTGAAGCCTGTGTGGCTCCTCTGTAAAGTGGGAAGAAAACAGTATCTACCTAGAAAGTGGTTGTGAAGGTGAAAGCCAACAGCAGATGCAGAGAAACATCCAGCACTGCCTGGCTCAGGGACAGCGTCCCCAGGTGTGTGAGCCCGAAGGTCTTAGCTACTGTTGATGCTCTAACAACAGCTTACCAGAATTCCAGTGGCTTAAAACCACACATATGTATTACCTTACAGGTCTGGAGACCAGAAGTCCAAAATGGGTCTCACGGGGCTAAAGTCAAGGCATTGGCAGGGCCAGTTCCTTCTGGAGGCTCTGAGGGAGAGCCCATTTCCAGCAGACTTTTCCAGCATCTGGAGGCCATTCACACTCATTGGCCCCTGGCCCCTTCCTCTGTGTTCCCAACCAGCAGAGCAATGTCTTCAGATGTCTGCTTCTGTGCTCACATCTTCCCTGGCCTCCCTCTCTTCACGTATAAGGACCCTTGTGACTACATCGGAAAATCCACGATGCCTGCCCATCTCGAGATCCTTAATCACATCTGCAGAATCCTTTTGCCATATTCACAGGTTCTGGAGATTGGGACCTGGAAACCCCTGGGGCCATCATCCCGCTGATCGTACACGAGCCCCAGCCTTCCAGTGCGCTCAGTGTTGAAGTGGGCGCTAGCCTCACCTGAGGAGGAAGAGTCACTGGTCCCTCCCTGGGGAGGAAGGAGGATAGAACACGGAGCGACAGGAAAGCTGCCGTCAGCTACTAACATCCTTGCTCCTGCCCCAGATCATCTCTCCTCCTTTGGTTTGTGCACAGGACCCCAGCAAAATCACTGCGACAACAGGCAGGGCTGTCAGCAGCGGACAGGAGGAAAAGCAAAGCAAGTCACAGCAGCTGAGAAAGGTCTTCCAAGAGTACGGCGCCGTTGCTGTGTCGCTGCACATTGGAATCTCGTTAGTCTCCTTGGGCATCTTTTACACGGTGGTTTCAAGGTAGGATCTCTGTTCTTTACTGTCCTGTCATGCATGATTCTCTAAATGACAACATTTTTCCTATGAACTTTTATTCGTCTGACCACTTTTGTCATATTTTTTAAATACTTTAAATCTTAGAGCCAAATCGATTGTCTAACTTAACCCCTCGTGATAATTTTTTTTTTTTTGGTCTCTTTCCCCAGTGGTGTGGACATGTCTGCAGTCCTGCTTAAACTCGGATTTAAAGAGTCACTGGTGCAGTCAAAAATGGCAGCAGGCACGAGTACCTTCGTGGTGGCCTATGCCATCCACAAGCTGTTTGCCCCGGTGAGAATCAGCATCACCTTAGTTTCTGTGCCCTTCATTGTCAGATATTTTCGCAAAGTGGGATTTTTTAAACCTCCAGCTGCAAAGCCTTGATGAACTCTCCAACTGTGGGCCTGAAAACCTGTTTCTTTTCAATAGAAATTTTGGGTTAGTTTTAGGATATAGCTTTTCTGGGGGGGGGGGGGACAGAAAGCTAATTGCTATATTCTCATGAATAAGGTTTACCTTTGCCAGCAAAAATTCAGGTTTTTTAATAATTGTAATTATTTTGCTTTACAAATGGTCTTAATGCTCTTCATCACAGGGCTTGTATCCGTAATCTAAAATGTCAGCAAAATATCATAAACTGAGTTGTCATCTCAAACAAAACTGTTAGTCTACAAAATGTTCCTTCTGGAAGATCACTGGTGAGGTTCTAGTCTGCAGAAGCCCCAGGGGTTAATCTTCGCTCAGATTCTTAAAGGGCAATGATTCAATTAAGCTAGTTTTTAAAATTCCCCTTCCTCCAATATCTGTTGTCAGGCTGCCTGCGGTTTAATATGCAATATTCTGTAAAACAGCTGCCAGTGTTACAATTAATGAATCAATTTAAGACTTAACAATATGTAACCAGGATCTAAATTAGCATCAACACTTGGATGTCCGTTACACGTGTTTTGGGGGGAAGAATGACCAAGTATTTCTGGTGTGTTTCATTGATCCTAAAACACCCTCAAATCTGGACATGATGGCTCCTACCTGGTGGTTCTCCTCAAACTGCATTAAAGTAGGTCAGGATCATTTGTCTCTGTTTAGGGAAAATATGGAATCTTTATCCAGTAGCAGGGGTATCAGGTGGCTCCTGACGGCCTTGTCCACAAGTGAACCTGGATACCACACACATGGAAAAAGCTAAGACAATCTTTGCTGAACCCTCTACATCAAACTTCAGACATTCCAGAACTTCAGTCACAATGTTTACATTGTATCGCTACTTTGATTTTTTTTTTTAACTGAGTTAAAGTTATATAGAAAAAGATTGTTATATTGAAAAAGATTCTCCTTTTCAAAGTTATATTAAAAAAGATTCTCCTTTCTCTAAAAAGGAGAATTGGAGGCACTTGCTGTAAATGGGAGGCAACTGTGAAATAATGTTAATGTGAACTAATATGAAATGATACAAGCCAGGGAGGGAGAGGGACAGGCAGGTATAATTACTTTCTGATGAGCTGGTTTTACCTGATACAGGATGTTTGATATGAGCACCCCCCGCCCAGAACCGATGCTCTTAGGGACATTATTAAGAACAGAAACTCAAGCACGCAGATCCAAATTGAGATTTTTGTCCCTGAAGCACTTAGAAGCAGGCAAACTGGAGGGAATTCCTTTCCGTGGGATTCCTGTAAAGCTACCCTCCAGGCCGCATCCACACCCCGATTAACCAGTTCCACCCTGCCACCTTGGCCGAGGGAGTTCCAATTATTAATTACCTAGGTGACAATCAGAAAACTAAGGGAACTATAAATTGACCATCCTGGTTTTACCACCTGGCTGCTGACTGCCCCCTGGCTGAGCCTTAGTAACCTACGTCCATTATTTCAGTTAACTTTCACAAGAAGCTTTGCGAGACGATTCTCCACTTGGCGAGACTGTTAAAGAGGACCTCCCCACCCCCACCCCCCCCTTAAAGCAATTAGCGCATTGCCAAAAGGCTTCACTGATTTCAAGTTGGAACTGCCTTTCTGGGATCTAATTGCAAGGACATCGACACAGCTGAGCCAGATGCCTGGCGAGAGTGCTTGGCAGTCTCTCCTGTGGTCAGGCTCTGTTCACCTAGCTGGCTTCCCACTCCTAAACACCTTCTCTACCAGTCTCCCTACCAGTCAGATCCCTAGTAATGTCTATGCAAGAAAAAGCTGACAGTCCTACAGGATTAAGGGCTGAAATCAAACTTTGATTCCACGTTTGGAGGAATGGAAGTGGACAGGGCAAGCAATAAAAACAATCACCAAACCAAATAGCCATGGCCTCTCCTAAGCCCACCTCCACTCCACTCCTGCAGCCAGTGGTCCCAACAGAACCAAACCTGGAAAAGAGATCAGAGGACCAGGGAATATGTGACTTCACCAGCAAGATGTAGATTGCCTGTATTTACATTGTTTTTATGGAACTAGGGGAAATAAAACATCTATTTTAAAAATGTAAGCAATTGTTCATTCCTAATTTTGTATCTGACAAAATGAGCTGCTTAAGTTCCCTGAAACAAATAAACATCTTTGTAGTGTATGAAGAACTTTGGATTCCTCTTCTGGTTACGCCGTAACTGTTGCTGATTAGGAAGCAGCACTGTGTGTGACTAGTTTGTTAATGTTGTGCAACTACAATGAACTATTTTCTTTGCTCGTGTGGGATTCTGTTTGGGAAATGACAGTTTAGCTGGTGTCACTGGTGAAGTTGGTCACGTTATATTAACTATATATTGGGTGGATGATGCATGAAATACTACTTTGGGAACGTAAAAATTGGTTTATTCAAGACTGAAAAGCTTCATCCCAAGGGAGCTAACTGGATGGATACCTGGAGCTTTACTCAGTTGTGTTCTGAAGCTTCTGTCACTGTGTCACCAAAGCTGACCTGGAAGTTTCTCCACGTTGGCCACTTCCTTGTATCATTTCTAGTTTCTTGCATCGAAGTTGGCCATGAAAAGCATGGTTCTTAGTTCTCAGAAACTTCAACACTTCCAAGGTCGAGTTTACCCTCTCTGGTCGAGATGATGTCCACAGCCAGAAACAAATATGTAACTTTATGCATCAGAAGCACATAGTATAGATCAGAAAACGGATACACCTGCTTCTCTCATGGCACCTACTCATTTATTTTGCAGGCCAGTAGTGAACAGGTAGTGTTCACTAAGTTGCATGAGTAATTTGCATGGTAGTGTTCACTAAGTTGCATGAGTAGTGAACAGGTAGTGTTCACTAAGTTGCATGAGTAATTCTGTCACTGTGTCACCGAAGCACATTATTCATGCAACTTAGATGTATTTGTGTCTCGATGTTTCAACTTTACATACATGGCATGGCTCCAGAGTAATAAGTACTAAAAACAACCTGCCAAGTGTCCCTTGGGATCCAGATAAGAAGGGGATCAAAGGAAGCCACCAACAGCTGTACTGAAGGGGCAGCAGGCTTGAACACAGGCTGTACCCAAATCTCCCCACGGCTGGGAGAGATTCCACTTACGCAGACATTCCTTTAGAGAATTAAGGGCCACACTTAGAAATTTTTCAAAGAACTAGTTCACCCCACGTGTAGAGCTCTTTGCACCTTCTTGAAAACAATCAGAGCCCAGAGGTGGGAAGGTATGGACATAGATGACCAACTCCTTCAACCCTTTATCCTGACCACCTGCAGCTATGATGAACCCCCCAAAGGTCCCATGCCATGCCAGGTGCACCCACTTCTGTCAACTACTGCTGACTCATCAGGTATCTCCTCAGGATGAGGACCCACCAAGGATTCCAGCCCTATGAGCTGGGCTGCTGTCCTGTACTGCACTGAATGTCCAATGCCTACCTCAGAACTAACGCTGACTGGGCACAGGGCAGTTTGCAGGATAAAGAGAGGGCACTGGCTACCCCTTCCACCACCCAGTCACAGGGCCATGTGCTTGCCACCTGTGGTGCCATGTTTTTGCTGCTCCCTCCCTGGGCTATAGGGACCTCTTGCCATTCCTGCCTCCAACCTTTCCATCCTCCCTCTCCTTCCACCCTAGTTCAGATGCCATTCCCGCTTAATTACCCATCGCAATTTCCCAGCTCCCTGACTTGCCCCCCCTTCCCCCCACCCACCCCTCCCATTACCCTTGCCCCCGGTCAGTGGCTACCCTACTAAGTTGTGTCCCCAGACATCACAGGGTGGGTATGTTCACAGGCCAGGCCAGCTCCAGAACCGCAGCCCCGACAGTACCATGCAGGAGCCTTCCCACCCTCCCAGTGGGCCCACACTTAGCTCAGCATTTCTCAAAGGGTAGACTGAACTGGAAAATACATTATAATTTCAAGGTCATACACATGAGAACTTTAAGTATAATCATTTTATATATGTATAAGACTTAATGTGCTTTACAAAAACTAAAACCTCAAAACCATGAAATAGTAAGCCCTGTAACATTTAGAAACAGCTGAGACTGGTGTCTAGCCAACCCCAAGGAGGTAGAGCATGTGTTCCTACCTTGAGCAGTCTCAGAGAGGAACAGGAGGATTAGCTCACCAGGATACCGAATGCAGTCCTAAAGGGATATGCCATGGAAGTAAAGATAGAAGTCTTTATAAAAATCTTTATTTTAACACTTAAAAGAAAGAATCACATGTTCATCCTGACAGCTTTACCAGATTTGGCCACCCAATAAGTTACACACACACATAGGTACTTGGAAGGTTATTGCACGCCTCTTTCACTGATGGAGTCACGACGAGGTGGCCACTCTCCCTGCAGTAGGACCCAGAGTGGGTCCTCCACAAGGAGGCCTGACTTGGAACAGGCTGTGGGGAGGTCCAGGTGAACCTCACCTCCAAATTGTGAAACTAGTGACACTGCCACAATTCCTGTGGCTACTTTCACTCCAGAGCGTACTGTTCACTTAAGTAGACTCGAGTGGGGAGGCCGAGGCGCCACCTGTGCAGTAGGCCTTTGTCTGTAGCGCCCTCCGTCACAGGCAGGCCATCAGCAGTATCAGCAGCCCTGCCTCTCAGGTTTCTCCCCCTGCACAATCCTTAAGACTGTTTGCTAGTTGAGTCTTTGCTTTTTTGGCTACTTGATGGTTTTGATGAGTTAGCCATGATCCACGGGTGTTCAAGTACATCCTTGAGAGTTGGCCTTTGGCTGGGATTATGTTTCAACAGTCTTGAAATGAGATCCCTGGCTCCCTCCGGCACGAAGTCAGGGAATGTGAATTCAACCTGGAGTATAGGAAGTTCAGTCACAAAATGCAGCTTAGAGAAACAGTATGAATATTCAGCTCACAGCCAATGTTAAGGCTGATAAGCATTCTACAAGAAGCAACGGATCATTTCTCATTAGGTCTTACCCGTGATATTCTTTTGTAGGTCTCTTGGTATGTGCTTGCCTCAAAAGGAGGCTTCCCAACTAGAAATTCATAGCAAAGAACTCCAAGGCTCCAGAGATCCACCTTCTCATCATGCATTCGGCCTTCAATCATCTCTGGGGGCAAGTAATCCAGGGTGCCGCACAGGGTGGTTCTCCTAAAAGCGGAAGCAGGCTCAGGTTGATGTACTTCTCTTTGTGTTATCACAAGAGCTGCTAAATGTCACTAACAATTACGTTAACATTGAGTGCTTAGGCCAGATCCTGTGCTATGAAGCAGGTAAGATTAAAATCCCCGGTTTTAAGAGTGCCTGAGTGGCTCAGTCGGTTGAGTGTCCAACTCTTGATTTTGGCTCAGGTCAGGTCATAATCTCAGGGTTGTGAGATTGAGCGCCGCATCAGGCTCTGCACTCAGTGGGGAGTCTTGAGATTCTCCCCCTCTCCCTCTGTGCCTTCCCCACACTCACACGTGCACACTCTAAAATAAATGAATTTTTTTAAAAAATAAATCCCCAGTTTTAGGAAACAGATTGAGAGAGATGTGCAACACCACACAGCTAGCAATCAAGCCACACTTCAAATCTGTTCAACTCCAGAACCTCCTTAAATGATCTAAAATAGATGAAATTTAAAGAATCACTATTATATCAAAGAACTTATATGAAAGTTCTTTGTAAATACAACCTGGAGTTCCTTATTTGTTTTTATATTACACAGATAGGCTAAGAAGCTTAACAGCCAGGTGACACTAGTAACAACTAAAACCTGTCCTACTGTGAAAGCTTCGGCATTACAGATACATGCTACCTCTGATACATCACGGGTACAAAAGACATACTTAAATTTGGGGGTGACCTATGAAGTATTCTTGCCAAAAATACTATTTAGGCCCCTGGACCTACTTCGATTAAGAAGTAGCAATTACAGAGGATGATGGACCAAGTGACACCACAATCAGAAAAATCCATCTTAAATCGTGGGACAACTCGTCTTAATTTAGACCAAAAGAATACAATCAAATACAATACAGGGATGGACCTTGGTTGGACTCTGACTTAAAAGAACAGCTCTAAAATTCTGTGGACAACTGGGGAAACTGGTACATGAACCAAATTGGCACAAACAAGGCTGTTCATTTTCTGAGCAATAATGGTTGTGGTTTATAAGGACAATGTCCTTATTTTCAGGAGATAAATACTCAGGTGCTCAGAGAATGAAACATGATGACTTAAATTTATTTTTGAGGGTTCATCAAAAAAAAAAAAAAAAAAACAAAAACAGACACAGCCAAATATGGCCAATGTTTGACCATACTTATGGCAAATTGTTACCACCCACGGAATGCAGGCACTAGATAGGTGAGAAGCCAACCATCAATTCAGCATTTCTGCATGTTTGGAATTTTCAACAACACAGGCTGAAAACAAGCTGAGGATGGCAAACATGGAAGTAGGAACAAACACCATGTAGGTTTCCAGGGCTTTATATCAGTTATTCTTTGCCATTGGTTTTTCTGCGGGGTAGGCTGAGGCTATGCTCACCATGCTGGCACCCCAAAATGCACTCAACTCAAAAGAGCCCTGCGGCCTGGGATGAAGGAGCTGCCTCCCTGGACACCTAACCTCGAATCACCACTGAGGTCCTGGAAATGGACCAAGTCAGCATGTTCTCAACCACCACACCTGGGAACTCCTATGGTTACTCACGCTGAGGAGCTGTGGCAAGGGAGCATCAACATGTGCACAGCTTATCCTTTCTGGAAAAGACATTTACCTTTCCTATCACATGACCCACTGGACAGGTTAAGGTCCAGGTTAGGCTTTTGGTAGCCCAAAAGCCTACAATTCTTCATCACTGTTTGTTTCACCAGAAGTCAACAGCTTCCACTAGTGACAGACAACCAACTATGCATTAAAAAAAAAAAAAAAAAAAAACCCACAAGGTTGGGGGGGCATTCCAACAGGAGAGTCAATGCATTGCTGCAATCAGTAGTGATCTAGCAAAAATAAAGCTACCTGCCCCCACCATGTCACTTATCTTAGCCTATAAAAATTTTTAACTGTCTTAAGTATTACAGCTGTAATTTCTTAAGTCCTACCCCAAAGTTGACAAACTTACAAGTAGATGTATGTTTTTAATGCTCTACCTCCCATGAGGCTTAAAAAGCTTAAACCTTAAAAAAAAAAAAAAAAGCTTAAACCTTGAAACAGTATGTTAGCTCGTTTGCAAAATTAAGATTTAAATTGTTTCATTAGATTTCTCTCTGTGTTACCTTCAAGAGGAGACAAGAAAGGACTATGCTGCTGACAAAGGCAGACCCCAGAGTCTTCACCTGCACCCTGAAAGTTCTAGCCAAAACAGTTTGGGTTTTTAAATTCCCCAGAGAATTGTGCTCTGGGCTCTAGATATGTGTGTGTGTGTGTGTGTGTGTGTGTGTGTGTGTGTACGCTGCCCTCAGAAACTGGTCTCCTGTCCAGGAAGCAGCTGAGTCTCTACCTCCCCACTGCTTCAGGCATTATCCTATACACACATCCTACACTTCCTTTGTCATATACTTGTCAGATGTGTCCCCTTCATTAGTCTCTAGGGACATTAAGTATCTTTAACCCAAGCCAAGGACACAATAAATAGCCCCAAGCAGTTGCAAAATAAAAAGTTCTCAACATTTCTATCATGTCCAAGTTATTCCAAAGTATGTGCATCGCTTACCTGCCTGGATTCCATACATCTGTGCTTAAGTACTTTTCTATTTAGTTCCTGAAATCCCTCAAGGCTTTTGCCAAACTAAGTAAGTTCCACTTCTAAAGTCACATACCTGGAGGATGGAGCATGTACTGACCACCCAAAATCTGCAATCTTAAGCTCTCCAGCTGATCCAAGGAGTAGGTTCTCTGGCTTAATGTCTCTGTGAATGACTCTCTTTGAGTGACAGTAAGACAGGGCATCTGCCAACTCTGTGATATACTATTAAAAAAATTAGAAGTGTGAAAAGTCTGTATCTTACATTTTACATAAAACAATTTTAGACATCTCTTGTGAAAGGAAACCCACCATAGATTTTAACATGTTTCGTAGATTTTAAGGCAAAAGCTAGAAACGATTGATGATGCCTACAATTTTTTTAAGTAAATTAGTGTTTAGCATAAAATACAAGTTATCTCATACTAAATTATTTATTTGCTAATACAGCAAATAGGATATTGAAGGATGAGGGAAAACCGATTAGCTAGAACTCATCACCACATGGCAATTTATGGCCTAGTAGCAATGAATTATGTAATACTGAGAAACTGGCACAAATTAGGGAGTCAGACTTGTAAACAATTAAACAATTTTTAAAAACTTAAGTACCATCAATTCCCATTTTTAAAACCAAGATGAGGGGTGCCTTATGTCCCTTTGGCTCAAGTCAGGATCCCAGGGTCCTGGGATGGAGCCCCAGGGCCCAGCTCCCGGCTCAGCAGGGAGTCAGCTTCTCCTTCTTTCTCTGCTCCCGTCACCACCCCACCCCCAGCTCATTCTCTCTAGCTCACTCTCAAATAAAATCTTAAAAAAAAAAAAAAATCAATTTACAACAAAAGGATTTGAAGCTGAAAATTTACTCTAAAGGAACAAAATAATCCTGAACAAACAAAAACCCTAAAAACCGGTATATTTGCATGTTAAATACTGTGTTAAATTTGGGTATACTAATTCATTAGCTTAAAAAGGATACAGCAAGTCAGTCCTTTTGTTAGTTTTGTTTTCATTTCAACCAAAGAGAGATCTAGCAGGTCCAGAATCTGCTTCAGCATATAGATAAGAATTGCTTTAGTTCATATAAGTTCCTGAGAAAACTGAGGAGACTCCTTGTTTCTCAATACTTCTTTCAATATTTTGGACATTATAAGGACTCAACATCTTGATAAATCACCAAGTTTCTTAAATTAGAAGTCTAATTGAAATTTTAAATAAAAATAAAGATTGTTATTGGTGTATCAAAAAAATATATTCGGCTCTGGCTAAAGTTTAAAGTGTCCCCCAAAGCAAACACTGGACAGACTGAAAATTATTTTAGACTAAAAAGGCCTACTAACCAAATGGTTGTAGAAACCAAATGTGGCTGTCAGAAAGAACTTTTTTTTTCAGCCAAAAGCCAGAAAGACCAAAATTTAAACAATAATAAACTGAAAGTAAAGGCAAAGAAAGCTCCTTTACACCAAACTGAGTTGATGGCACATCAAAATCATAGAGGGGCTTTCTCTGCTTAGATCAAGAAGCTAGTAGTTAGAGCTCTTAGCACCTACTTCCTTCACACCTCCTGTATCAGATTGTGGATATGTGCAAAGGTCCCTAATATTTCTCTACAGTTAGTTTTATTTGAATTAATCAGAAAAGGGAAACAGGAGTGTGTATATATTCATTGTAACTACTAGGGAATCTAGAAAGAATCAAGCTTTTCTTTCCAATAACTATGTGCATACATCAACATAAATTCCATCTAGATTAAAGAAAACGTAGTAGTAGTACAAGTATTAATTGCCAATTAAATAAGGCAACTAATTAGGTTAGCTAATATTTAAAAAGTCAAATCAATCTATTTCTACTTATACAAAAATCATTTACGTTTAAAATGTCTTATTGCTGAGATGAGACCAAAGGGTCATTCACCAATAGTGCTGTGATTTCAAAAGCAGAACCACCTGAAAGTAATGCCATTTAAATCAATGCCAAAAAGCAAATGAGTGCACATGCTACCCAGAAACAAAGCAAAGTAACCGGGCAGCCCAGGTGGCTCAGCGGTTTAGCGCCGCCATTAGCCCAGGGCCTGATCCTGGAGACCCAGGATCAAGTCTCACGTCGGGCTCCCTGCATGGAGCCTGCTTCTCCCTCTGCCTGTGTCTCTGCCTCTCATAAATAAAGTATTTAAAAAAAAAAAAAAAAAAAAAGGAAAGCAACCAATCATCTGCCAATTTAACAAAAAAAAAAAAAAAAAAACTGCCCAAAGACTCTTCTTCAAACAAGTAATTTCATTCAGATAAAGAAGCACTATCCATAGGACTGGGGGAAAAACACACAAAAACCTGATTATGTTGGACTTTTAGATACAGGAAAAAGAATGAAAAGATAAGGCACAGGCAGGGAGCAAACCTTTATAAAACACATGCGATAAAAGACTTGTATCCAAAATATACAAGAACTCTTTAAAACTAGAGATGACCCAAATCCCAATTGAAAATGGGCAAAAAGCTGGACATCACAAAGATGATATACACATGGCAAATAAGTACATGAAAAGATGCTCATCACATTGTCAGTAGAGAACTGCAAATTAAAACAATGAGGTGCCGGGCGGAGCACCTGGTTGGTTCAATGGCTGAGCTGAGCGTCTGCCTTTGGCCTTTGGCTCAGGTCGTGATCCTGCAGTCCTGGGATTGAGTCCCACATTGGACTCCCCTCAGGGAGCCTGCTTCTCCCTCTGCCTATGTCTCTGTCTCTCTCAGTGCCTCTCATGAATAAATAAAATTAAAAAAAAAAAAAAACGGAATGAGGTGCCATATACACCTATGAGAAAGACTAAAATCCAAAAAATTGACAATACCAATTGCTGGTGATGAGAAACACAAAGATGACACATCTACTTTGGAAAGACAGTGTACAGTTTCTTACAAAGCTACTACACCACACAAGCTAGTTTTCAACGCTATTGAAAACTTATGTCCCACAAAAACATGCATGCATGTTTAAAGCAGCTTTATTCATAATCACCAATAACCGGAAGCAAGCAAGATGTATTCAATAGATGAAGGGATAAACTGAACTATATCTATGCTGCAGAATATTATTCAGCGATAAAAAACGAGCTGCATGCTCACACCCTGAAATGATACAGATGATCCTTAAATGCATAGTTGTTCCCCCACAGGGGTCATTCTAATACCACTACACATGTACACTGGAACTGAATAATTAAATGGTTGGTAGATGCAGAATCTAGGTTTTTCAAGGTTGGAATGGGAGGCTACAGATAAGCAATGAGCATACAGAACACCCAAATCTTGGTCTCTAGTATTCCAATAAAAGATACCAGGGCTCCTTGGAGACATGGCAGGTTCTAAAACTGGGATGGGATATATGCAAATCCAAGGTTTAGCAGCTTGTAGGGCCAGATGCAAGGACATGCTGCAGTACACACCACACACCCCCAGTGATGAGATAGGTCATAAAAACTAAAACAGTGTGCCTGGGTGGCTCATTTAAGTGTCTGCATTCAGCTCAGGTCATGATCTCAGGGTCCTAGGATGGAGCCCCACATGGCACCGGGCTTCCTGCTCAGTGGGAAGCCTGCTTCTCCCTCTCCCTCAGGCCCTCCCCCTGCCTGTACGCTCTAATAAATCTAAAAAAAAAAAAAAAAAAAACTAAAACAAGGACCATGTGAAAGGGATCCCAAGGACCAAAGCTGGAACAATTTGAGCAGGAAAATAAAGTAGTATTAGATTATAACTCAAAACAAACTATCCATGAGTCCACAGTAATAAATGACTGAGTAAATAAGGGAGAACAGACAAATGTGTGATGCAGAATTCCCAGTCCTCCTTCAGGATGGGCAGTACAGAGCAATACACTTGAGAAGAGGGCAGTATGGAAAGAGAGAAAGGGTAACTTCCCAGTGGAGAAACCTAACAGGAGTGACCTCAGCCAGGTGACCAAGGCCAACACCCCCAGTGACAAGCCAGGTTTATAGGAGGGACCACATTAATGGACAAGCAACAGGAGAAAAAACATCTGCACTATCTTCAGATTCTCTAAATCCAAAACAAAACAAAACAAAAGTTTATTTTAGAATAAAGAAGGCAACTATTCATATATATACATTTCCACAGAAAACAGCTGTGGAAACAAACCCACCTGGTACCTGAGTTTACCTGGACGTATGCTAGCAGTAGGGTATTCTGAGTCTTTCATTCAAATACCTGATCCCATTAAGCTGTCTTTCTTAAGACAAAACCCACTAGACTATGATGAAAGGCACACTGCTACATAGGACAGGAATAGAGGAAACAGAATTAGCCAGGACAATAAATGAAAACTTACAGTAGCAGTTCTCTGCTCATCAAACTTTGACAGTTTCTGCAGTTCTCTGTAGACAGCTCCAAGAGGTGCATATTCTAGAATTAGGTAAACTCTGGTGGCATCATGGAAATAACCATACAGCCTAAGAATATTTGGATGCCTGCAACAAAGGATCAATATTCTAATCCTTGGTTTTGGAGAAAATACAATATGTACTACCGATCAAACCCCTCATGTAAAACTAGTGAAAACTGGTTCTGGTCACAGACCTCCCCACCACCACATCCACCCACCCAACTTGAGCATCTGAAACTCCAGACCTACTAGGAAAACTTAAATACATCTGCACGTTAGTGCAGAGTATTAATGAACCTCAGGTTTGGTTAAGACTATTTCCTTCCCTTAGACCATCTTTATTCTTAGGGGGAAAAATTCAGCTAAATGTTAGTTCTCTGCACATTAGAGAAAGAGAAGCATGACATTCCCATAGCAGTATGATCACCAAACACTAGGAGACACAACTTTAAAGCAGGGTTCAGCAACAGTGGGAAAGGTGGGCCGCCAAGAACTTCACACAGCTGAGAACACAGCCAGCACAGCAGCCCTTCAGCTCCCACCAGCTGTTGCCAGGAAAGGATATAAACCTGATGCAGACAGGTCTGTAAGTATTTATGACTGATTCAAATCTGAAAAAAACAAGAAGGAAAAGGAAAAGGAAAAGGAAAAGGAAAAGAAAAGAAAAGAAAGAAAAGGGGGGGGAGAGAGAGAGAGAGAAAGAGAGAGGGAGGGAAGAATGGGAAGGATGTGAAGGAAGGGAAGGAAGGGAAGAAATAGACCCACTGGCTAAAGTCAACCTGCAGAGGCTGCCAGTCAACAACCTCTGCTTAGAACTCAGAAGTATCATTTCCCTTAATTATGCGTGCACATGTGCACACATGCATGCACACACATGTGCACAACACACACAAACTGGGCTAATGTACATATTTCATTAACAAAGCATAAACCTCCAAGGGACTTTTCAGGACCACAGCACTCATCTAGATAAATCTTTTTAAAAATGGTGAATTAAATAATTCTTTACAATACTACAGAGCATGCCTTGCATCGTTTAACTCTTAGTAACTAAGTTCTGCACCACATTCTTTTGAACGTCAATCTGGAAACTTACCTAAGGTGGGACTGTATTTCTACTTCTCTTCTCAGCTGATGTTCAACTCCTGCTTTCTCCAGTTGAGCTTTAAATAATACTTTAATAGCCAGGATAAACTTGCTTTGTTTTTCCCTTGCCAAGTAAACATTACCAAACTTTCCTTTACCCAGTGGGCGACCAATTTCAAAATCTTCCAAAGCCCATTGCCTTCTAGGAAAAAAAATTTGAACATTTTAAAATGTGAAAAAATCAAATTTTTTCTCTAACAATTTATTATTAAGTTGTAGATATGTCTATAAGTAATTTTATATTTGAAGTTGTATTCAATATGTACCTTGGCAAGAACCAAGCCAATAACTACTATATGTGTCTTCAAAGACATTAAACCCTCCACTCCTCCACCTGCCGATAGCTGTATGAGTCAGTGACTAGGAATGATCTGGACTTTTAGAGCTGAAGCACTAATGCTAAGTGTCCTAAGGCAGTACTGCACTCTGAATTACAGACCTATCACCACCACCACTGAAGACCACAGGAAAGGTTAGGGAAGTAATTCGAGGGACAAGTCTTAAGAACTTCTGTGGGCCTCTTGCAAACGAGCCACAGCCTCTTCCTCCATCCCAGACATGCTAACTCTCTGGAGTGGAGAATCACTCTGATAAAGCAAGGGGGGTAGATCCTACAGGGCAGGTGGGGGGCGAGAACCACTGGATTTAGATTCTCAGAAAGCTACTATGAAAGACAGCTAAAGCAAAACAGCATGTGGGTTCATTCCTGGCTCCTCCTGCTACATTCTAGACATTACATTCTACATTCTAGAGTCTAGGCAGTTCAGAAATTAAGAGCAGACTTTTAGAAAATATCTGAGGAATATATTATAAAGAATAATTGATACTGTTAAAATATCCATAGTCATATATACATGTGTCTAGTTTTGCAACAGGACTGCCTTTTGATAACAAACTTGCACTTCTGTATAAGATTTGAACTAGGTAGAGAAACATACCCAAGCTGTATGTAGTGGTTACGTCTGAGGGTAGAGAAGAGCTTATTTTACACATTTCTGTAACAGATTCATACAAGTTTTTCTAAATTTGGAAAGCAGTCAGAAAAGCTTGAGTCCCTAGTAAACATCATTAAAATACTTTTTTTTAAAGGTTAGATTTTGTAAACATTTACATTTTCTAAGTGAAAATATAAAAACCTCTTTTTTAATAAGTTCCCATAATTAAACTTGCAGTGGTGTATTCTAATAGAATGATAACACAGGACTTTGTAAGATAAAGCTTACTTTTTTGATTCTTCATTTTTCTGTTTTGTTGCCAGTTCCTTTTCAGAATTATTTCCTATACAGAAGAAGTTAAAAAATCTGTTTTTAGAACAGCTGTAATTATTTCAGAATAACTATACAGAGTAAGTTAAAAACCTATGAACAGAAATGAATCAAAGAAGGGCCACTAAAATATTAATGGTGTCTCCAGAATGGTAGATCTGGGCTATTTTTAGTTTTCTTTGTAGAAAAAAGAACACCATACCCTAACCCGACTCCAACCAGGTGAAGTCTTTATCGATTTCCAGAGTAAAGACAAGCAGATACATATACAGCTAGGCCATCTGATAATTTAAAGACTCAAGACTGTGCAGATTCTCCCTGAAGCTTCTGTTTCCAAATGAAGAGCTTCTAAGGCAGAATTTCCAATCTCTCCATCCATAAGCTCCCACTCATCATCTTTCCCCCCACTAGGTGAGCAAGCCCATGTCCATCTGCTATGTGCAAATTACCAACAATGTGCAACAAAACATAGACCAACTACCTTCCTTCCACTAGATTAGTCACCAAGGGGAAATATAAAAATAGAAGCCACCGAGTCAGTAAAATGTACAATAAACCAACTGCGCAACAGGGTGTTCATTAGCCAGAGGATATATAGGACATTTCCACTTCAAATTCCAGCAGCAGCAGGGTACACTCTGCTCAGATACCTGAATGTGGGCCCTAACTGGTTTTCTCCCTCTATGTTTCACTACTTCCATTAATGCCATTAATAGGACCACCATCCCTAAGTCCAGTTTACTGCCCAGTTCTATCCAGTCTTCATCTTCAGTGAGCACTTGAATTTGTCTGCACTTATCCATCCTGGCCTATCTGAGGGGAAGTTAATGTTTCTGAGTCTCCGCTTCCTCCTCTGTAATCAGAGTTAATGACAAACTACCTTCACTGTCGTCCTGAGGATGGAATGAGGCAACGTGGATGAAGGAAGCTGGTCTCCTGAGCGTGAGCATGGAAAACTGTAAGTAACTATTAATATGTACCCTGCTCCACCCAGTTCAGGCCGTGGCCATCTTTGACCTACCCCCAACAGCCTTCCTCCTGCCTACTACCCCAGGATGCAGCATGACTACTCACCACTTCATTCCACACATCCAGAGGAAGCCTCTTTCATAAAGGCCAGCTCCTCCTCTGCTCAAAAACCTTTCAGAAATTTCCCCATGTACAGGGGATGAAAGCCCCACTCCACGACACAGCCAGAGGGCCCACCGTGACCTCACCTGGCCAGCCTCAGTTTATCCATGTCCATCCACTTCCCCGGCTGCCCTCCACACACACTCCCAACCCTGGAGCTTTTCACTATGCCCCACAAGCATACCACGAAGGTAGGAATCAGCTCTCCATCCTGGGCCCAGGGCTAGCCCACAGGAGACACTGCTACTTCAACCTGAAATCACACTTTCTCCCCATCCTTAATAAAAAGGATGTAGAAGCAAGGGCTCCAAACAATAAATCCAAGTCTATCCACTTGCTTCCAACTAGAAGGATAACTATCCAGTATTAGTCTCAAGAAGTTGATTTACCAGGGGCTGATGATGAGGGTTGCTCACTCTTTTGGGTATTATTCAGTGACCTAGAGGCAGGACGAGGGACACCAGTTGCCTGCAATTGCTTCTGCTTCAGATTCTGAGCCGGTTTATGGCTGGAGACGAGCTTTTGGGTTTGTGGAGGAACTCGCTGGGAAGAATTTGAAGGACACAAGACCCGCTGGGCCTGGCCACTATTTGCAGATAATGGATTCTGTGAAGGAACTTGCTGAGTCACCAGAACACGTTTTGGACCATCACCAAGTGCAATTGCAGTCTAGATTGGGAGGGAAAAATAAATTTCATGTCTTCGTAAACAAAAGCCGAGTGTTTTGAGAATTCCACAAAGTCTGTTTTCCTAGTATAGCAAAATACATATTCCATGATAATCCATGGAAGGGGAAAGCTATTTTCATCAGCACTCCCAGAGGATATGGTTAACCTACAGCTGAAAGGAATACCTGAATGATACCTCCCACCCACCTCAAAAAAACCATGCCCCCATAAACATTCATTAACTAAACTTCCATCTAAAGAGAGAAACATTAAACACTTTCTAAGAATTCTCAATGACTTGGGAATTACTACTTGGCAAAAAGCGACAATACCAAAATTTTATAACAAAATCCCAATTCCATTGAAATTTATTTGGCAGTACCATACATGTTTAGAAAAAAGACAAATATGTCGAAATATTTAACAGTGGTTATCTGAGTCAAGATGTTTTAGAAGACTGAATTTTTGCATTTGCCAGATTTTCCACAAAATACTTCTATTATTTACTAATGTTTCATTGTCCAAGTATTTACAAAATGGATCTGAGCCAAAAGAACTATGGCAAAGAAGAAACAAACAGGATCTTCAAAAAGTTAGGTCAAAATACATTATTTACATGCCAATAAGTGAAGGATCACAAGCTTAAGAAAAAAGTTAATTCTAAGACCTTGAACCAGTCAAACTAAAATGGGGTAGAGGACTTCCTCCAACTACAATGGAGGAAATCTCCTCATAAACACGGAAACAATGCTAGGAAGGGAAGCCTCAGAGTTCATCACAAGCCCACTAGGTATGGGTGCTTCACGAGAGACAGGTATCCAACTTCCAAGTAAAAGTCAGTTACGTCTGAAATTAGTGACATCCACAGGCAGCGACAAATGTTTTAAACAGAGCAGCTTTTAAAAATGATCTTTATCATAGGAATTGAGAATCAGATACAATGAGTCAAGTTAGCCTTTTTCTAATTGGTTATTTTAGACTTTTAGCCAGTAAAAAAAAAAAAGTTAAGTATCCATTTACTTGAAAAACTTCTCACACCTATCAGAATGGCTAACACCAAAAACACAAGGAACAAGTTGTTGATGAAGACTTGGGGGAAGAGGAACCCTTGCACACTACTGGTGGGAATACAAAAACTAGTGCAGGTGAAGCAGTATGGAGGCTCCTGAAAAAGTCAAAAATAGGGGAGCCTGGGTGGCTCTGTAGGTTGGACATCTGACTCATGGTTTTGGCTGGGGCCGTGATCTCAGGAGGTCGTGAGATAGAGCCCAAGGTCAGGCTCAGCACCAACCTCCTAACATTCTCTCCCTCTCCCTCTGCCACAGCCGCCCCCCCTCCACACACACATCCCACTCATGCATGCTCTCTCAAACAAACAAAAAAAAAAATAAGAAAAGGAAAACTTTTAGGGACGCCTGGGTGGCTTAGTGGTTGAGCATCTGCCTTTGGCTCAGGTCATGATCCTGGGGTCCTGGGATCAAGTTCCACATCAGGTTCCCTGCAAGGAGCCTGAGCCTGCTTCTCCCTCTACCTATGTCTCTGCTTCTCTCTGTCTCTCATGAATAAATAAATAAAATCTTAAAAAAAGAAAAAAGAAAAAAAAGTAAAGCAAAACTTCTAAAAACAAAACATACATACAAACCAAGAAACAAGATTTGTATGTTTATGCTCTTTTCCTAGAAGGAAAAAAAAAAATCTGGGGAATATTTATATTAAAGGATCTTTATATAAAGACTCATTTAAATTCTAAGAGCCAGAGGTCCTTCCTTGATGAAGCCTTTCTAGATTCCAACCTATCCCAATCTGAACATCCCTCTGCAGAATTACTCAGGTCATTTCATATACACATATTTTATGAAGGTGTGATACCAGCTCACATAACCCACCAAAGAGCTAATAAGCTCTTGGAAGCCAAAACCATGTGCTTTTTTATCATTATAACCCCTGCATCTGACACAGAACCTGGCTCAAAGTGGATTCCCAAGAAATGTTCACTAAAATGCAGCTTGACAGTCCTCTGAATCATGACCAGAACAGACTATTACAAAGCAATTTAACTTCTGGCAAGCAAGTAAGCACAAGCATGTATTAGGCACCCACTGTGTACATTATCCTGCACACAATGGAGGAATATAGATACTTAAACAGCTAGCTAGAAGACAAAGCAGAACAAAATAATAGTTACAGTGACAATCAACAAAATGTCACTGAATGCAGAGAAAAAGTGACAGACATCCAGGAATGTAGTAGAGTTCTGAAGTTAAAATCCAAAGTAAAGGTAAAACAAAGTCCAGATATAAAAACCAATCTCCACTGGGTTTTATAAATGTGATTAAGATTACAGATTGGGACGCCTAGATGACTCAGCAGTTGTGCATCTGCCCTTGGCTCAGGGCATGATCCTGGAGTTCCAGGATCAAGTCCCACACCAGGCTCCCTGCATGGAGCCTGCTTCTCCCTCGGCCTTTGTCTCTGCCTCTCTGCCTGTGTTTCTCATGAATAAAATCTTAAAAAAAAAAAAAAATTAAGATTATTTAACTTACCTTAACAGGCCCTGCAATGCAGTTTTCTTTAGATTTGTCCATAATGCCTGAAAAGAAAAGAGCCACCTTTAATTTATACAAATCCCTGTGCTTCAAAGTGCTACTATGCTAGATCAGGGTTATAGCTCCTGATGAAAAAGCCTCAACAACACAGAATTTCACACTTTTTCTTTGTCCAAATGAAGCTGGCAAGGGAGCCTTGCTTTCTCAGGTAACCTAAGGGACAGGTGTGGGGCCTCCCTCACCCCCCCAACTTCACTCCCTGAGACCACCTGCTCCACCACCCCCTCTCTAGGGGATTAATTCCAACAGTGCAGGAGCCTGCTTCCAGCCCTGCTCCCTTTAAAAAAAAAAAAAAAAGCAGCTTCTCTCTTCCCCATAACAGACTCTAGATACAACAGCATCTCTCCTCTCACTCTTCAAAAGCAAAGCTCCAGAACAGTCATTACACTCCCTGCATCCACCATTTCTCTGGCTCTCGCCCTCCCCCATCAGGATTTTGTCCCTACGGAGAAGCCAGCTCATGACCGACCTCTAATGTTAGCAAATTCAAAGGTCCAATCACCACCCTGGGCTCCCTGGTGTCCCCAGCAGCATTTGACAGCGTCACTCTTTTTTCTACTCCCAGCCTCCGCTGGCTTGGAGGGTGGTCCCTGACCTTACCAGCTGTCCTGTTGTGACCTCCTTTGCTCGATGATCAGTCTGACTTTTGCCAACCTGAGAGTCTAGGGTTACCCACCAATGAGTCCTTGGACTCATTTCTCCATCCATTCCCTTCCTAGGGTCCCCCATCCAGAACCAGGGCTCTAAACATCTTTAAGATGACTTGAATTTACATCTTCTACCCTAACCTGTCCTGACTACCAAACTATTACCTACCTCCTGCTCATTATCCCCCCCCCACCCCAATCCAGACAGCTCTTTTCTCCTCCCGGCTTCTCTTCCCCTCTGCTCTCAGGAGCAGCCTGAGCTCAGGCCTAGAAACACTTCTACTGCTATACTCATTCCCTATTAAACTCATCCAGTCTCCTGGCTCTCAATACCACTCACAGGCTGAGGACCTCCAAACTTCCATCTTCAGCCCAGACTTCTCCCCTGAACTCCTATCACCTATGAAATATCACCACCTGTAACCAGAGAGGCATCTCAAGTTTAAAATGTCTCAAATGAAATTCCTGCTCCCTCCCTACCCTATCTCCCCAACCCCGTTTTCACAGATGTCCCCATCTCAGTTACTGGCAAACCCATCTTGCCAGTTGCTTGGGTCAACTGATCTTTTACATGATTCTCCCTCAAACCCCATACCTAATCCATCAGCATATTTTGTAGGCTCTACCTTCAAAATCACTGCTCAAGACATTTAATACCACCACCTGATTAAATCAATGCTCTCTCCCCTCATTTCTTTGCTACAGGCTCCCGATGGTCACTCTGCTTCCACCCTTACCCCATGATGGTCCATTTGCAACACTGCACCCAATGATCCCATTAACAAGTCAGCTAGGCCGGCCCTTGGTTCACAAGCCAAGCCCCTCCTGGTCCCTCAACTCCAATTCAAATTCAACTTGCACAGACAGACCTACAGTGTCTGACCACCTTATGGACTGATCTCTTGCCTTCTGCACACCAGCCATACAGGGCTTCTTTCTTTCCTCAAAGCAGTGCACTGCCTCAGGGCCTTTGTACTTCCTGTTCTCTCTACCCATTTGGCACTTCTCTCAAATACAAGTGTGGCTTGCTCCCCATGACATTCAGGTCTCTCCTCAGATGGCTCTCTAACCATCTCGTTTTTATTTTTCTGCATAGCCCTTACTTAACACCTTACATGACGTTACTTGTACTCGCTTACTTCTGCCTCCCAGCTCCCTAATCAGTATCTCCAAGGAAAGTAAGCTCCATGAGAGCAAGGGCTTAGACTCATTTTGTTTACTGTTGCCCCCTGCCAGAACTTGTCTGGCACATAGTATTCACACCAATGTTTGGGGGAATGAGTTAATCCGTTAAGAAAGCATATTAATAATGAAAATAGTTAACACTTGCTAAGCCCATACTGTGAGTCAGGCACAGTCTAGTAAATTAGAAGAACATAAACTCCAAGAAAGCAGAAACCTTTCTGTATTTTTCCTACCCAGGTGCTCTCCGAATTCTAGAATCCAATCAAAAAGTGCCTCCCATCCCCACCGCTTTCACATCCACTTCACAAATAAGCAGAAAACTTCACCTTGAAGATGGAACCACAGCTAAAGAGAGGAGTCCTTATGTCCAACAGCAGGTTAGGAGAAACAGGAAGGAGAAAGGAGTTATAAGCTCGTGTTACGCAAACATTAATTTCACACACGCTCTAAGGCTTCCTTCACTTTCCCCAACGATCACAGGCAGCAGACCAATGAGATCACACAGGCCTAACATTTATTCAATCGTCTCCAACAGAAGCTAGATACTTGTTCCAATTGGATATACTTTTCCTTCTCAGGGAGATTAATAATAATAAACAGAATGAAATAAGATGATTCTGATCCAGAGATTCTGAAGAGAGCCCCAGGAAAACTGCCTTTCTAGTGATTCCAGTCTACAGCCAGATTCAGGAGTCCCATGACCCCATGACCCTCACAAGATCCCTGCGGCTCAAACCACATGTCCTACTACTCTGAACAGGAGATGTGCTAAGATTGTATAGCTCTGCACGTTTAGACTTTTTCTCCATCAAAACTGCTTAGTGTCTGCACGGACTCAGAGGAGGGCAGCAATGAGTATGTTGCTGACAAGTATTTCATTCAGAGAACAAGGAAGATTAAGGAGCAGATGGAGCCGTTACAAATCAGGGGCAGTAGGTCCATCTACATCTGGAGGACACGTGTTAGAAATGGAGACTTTGGGATCCCTGGGTGGCTCAGCGGTTTGGCACCTGCCTTTGGCCCAGGGCAAGATCCTGGAGTCCCGGATCGAGTCCCACATCAGGCTCCCTGCATGGAGCCTGCTTCTCCCTCTGCCTGTGTCTCTGCCTCTCTCTCTCTCTCTGTATAACTATCATAAATAAATATAATAATAATAATAATAATAATAACAACAATAAAAGAAATGGAGACTTTCGGGGATGCCTGGGTGGCTCAGCGGTTCAGTGCCTGCCTTCGGCCCAGGGCGTGACCCCGGGGTCCCGGAATCGAGTCCTGCCTCAGGCTATCTGCATGGAGCCTGCTTCTCCCCCTGCCTGTGTCTCTGTGTGTGTGTGTGTCTCTCTATCATGAACAAATAAAATCTTAAAAAAAAATAAAAAAAGAAAGTAAGAAATGGAGACTTTCGAGCTTGACCGTAGACCCAACAAATCGGATTGTGCATTTTAACTTCCCCAGGCGACTCGTGTGCTCTGGTCTAGATCACTGGATCCCCAGAAACCATCAAGAGAAGCACCTGGAAAACCTGAAAAACTACAGATGCCTGAGCCCCTGTGCCCAAGCGCTTCTGGTTCACGAGGTGGGGAGGGGGGTCCCGCATTTTTAACAAGGACCCTCGGAAAATGCCCGATAAAGGCGGCCCGAGGTCTGCGGTTGCAGAAGCACCGGCCACAGGAGAGAAAGCCTCTCTGCGGAAGCTTCCGTTTATCCATCCACCAAGGAGGGCCCTTCGTGGCTGTTGTAACCGAAGCAGCCCCCGCGGAAGCCACACTATCGTCGGGCGGGTCGGTGTGTTGGTTTGTTTGTTTGTTTTGCGAGTTCTCGGGCCCCCGCTCCGCGCCTGGCGCCCCACCCCCACGAGCACGCAGGCTCTAGGGGAGCAAAAGCCCTCCCAGGTCTTCTCACCCAGGGGCTCCCCGAACACGAGAATCCCATTAGGAAGCGCCCCAGCTCGGCAAATTGAACTCCAATCAATCAATCAATCAATGCACCCCGAGCCCCAATAGATGCCGCCCAACACCCCGCGTTCGGCACACACCAGGCGCTATCCCACAGGGCGCCCCGGGAGCAGACGGGAAAGCACGAGGGGCCAGAGGAGAGGGGTGGGGGGGATGCAGGTGGGAGAGGAAGCCCGAGGGGGGCGGAGGGGACCGCGGAGGGGGCCGCGGAAGGGACCGCGGAGGGGGCCGCGCACCCGGGCAGGGCAGGCCTCGCCTCCGCTCGTCCCCGCCAGCAGCGCCGCCGCCCGCTCAGAGGCCACCCAGGCCCCGCCGCCCTCGCCCGCTCGCCCGCTCGCCTCCCAGGGCCGCCCCCGCCGTCTACCAACCCGCCGGCTCCAGCCTCCGAACCAAGCCGCCGAGTCCTCCGGAGCGCTCAGCCGTTAAGATTCAAAGTCTTCATTTTAAATAAGAGTTAAACCCTCTGCTCTGGAAGCTGATTGGCCGGAGCTCGAGAGGTGCTGCCTTGTGATTGGCTCACAGCCCACCGGACGCCGTGAGTCGCGTAATCACGTCCAAGGCGGTGACAGCGCGCAGGCGCACTGCCTCCCCCGCCCCTCCCTCCCCGGTAAGGCCCCGGAAGTGGTGGAGCCAACGGCCCGCCAGACTTTGGCAGTTCTAGCGCCCGTGGTGCTCTCCGGGATCCGGGGCTTGTCGGCCAGACAGCATTTCCTCAGCGTCAACCAGCGTCGCCGCGCAAGAGGCCAAGTCGGAGGAGGTTAACGAACCACTCGAACGCGCCAGTAAGTAAGATGGCGAGAAGGGCAGGAGGGAGTGGCGGGGCGTGTTGGGGCGGGGTGGGAGGGGGGGTGGGGGCGATCGACAGCGCAGCGCTCGGCGCCTCGCCCTGCGCGCGTGCGCAGTGAGCGTGCGGTCCTGCGCTCCGAGCGATCGATGGTGCAGAATTGGCGCCTCCATTTTTCTGGGGAGAAAGCGGGAGCCCGAGAGAGCCGGACTAGCGGGTACTGGGGGCGTGGGATGCATGGAGAACGGCTGGTGCGGTCCGCTGGGGTCGTTAGGGGAGCACAGGGAAGACGAGCGCGGCGGGAGGCCCGATGGCGAGCGGGGTGGCTGGCATGCGCCCTGAGCGGCCAGGCTGGGCCTGCACAGCGCCTGCGCTTCCCGCGGTCGCCCCGGCCTTCGCTCGCTCCTGCGGCGGGATGGTGGCGTGTGCCTTCCCGCCCGGGCCCCCGTGCAGCTCCGTGTGGACGGTTGCTCGGGCCTCGGCGTCCTCACTTGCACTTGGGGGGGGGGGGGGTGATGAGGCCCTTCCTAGCCCAGCGAGCGGACCTCCTGGGAGGCCTGGGAGGCGGGGCCCGTCCCTGGTTCTCTGTCTCCATCTCCCTTACAGCCCGTGATGCTCCCGGCACGCGTGCAGAGACGGGAGAGGATCGTGGATGAGTTCCGGGCTCAGCCGCGGGCCGTCCTGGCGGCCCCCCCCCCCCCCCCGACGAGTCGCTCCGCCGCATATTTTATTTCCAGTTTCCTAAAACCTCGGTCCCTGCCGGTTTCATCTTCTCTCTCTCTCTCTCTCTCTCTCTCTCTCTCTCTCTGTGTGTGTGTGTCCTAGAGTTCTGCGCAAGCATAGATGTACATACAGCTGCTCCTGCACGTGCTTCAGTACACTTTGGGTGGCTTCGTTCAGCGAGCTAAGGTTTGTCGAGTGCTTGGCACGGAGTCCGGCGAGCGCTCCGTACGCGTTAGCTGCTGTCGTTGACACCCGGCGGCGCGGCGCAGCGCAGTCAGGAGGCCGCTCCGGGGCCCGAGAGCCCGCCTGAGGACGCAGGCTGTGCCGTCGACAAGCTCCTTGAGCCTGGGTTAATTAATTAACTCAACCTCTCCGGGCTTTTGAGGTTGCCTGTCTCTAGATAGGATGGATGAGAATCAAACGGGGTGATGCGGATTAGCTGCTTAGGCGGCGTGTGTCAACACGCTACGCTGAAGGTCCCCGGAAGTCTAGCTGGTTTGTCGCGGAGTTTTTAAGGGGCAGATCCAGGTAGTCATCTCATCAGGGACAGCACAGTCCGCATGGCAGCCCTGGTTTCTCCAGGCACTGCTGGGACCTTGGAAAGTGATGTTCCCTTCTCTGTGAACCAGATTGCAGGGCCTTGCCTGCAGGGTGGTTTGAGGACTAAGTGAGATAAAACATGCTGAACACTTAGTAAATGTTGGCTCTTCTTACAATCAGTAGCTTCGTTTCCTCCCCGGAGGGGGTTAGAACACATGGTTCCCCACCCCTTTCCTGTCGTCCTCCCAAAATCTTTCCCTGTAAAGTACAGCAATCCAGGCAGTGCTGCTGTTACTGCTCGCTCCTCTCTTTTCTGGTATTCCT
Source organism: Vulpes vulpes (assembly GCF_048418805.1). Taxonomy (NCBI): domain Eukaryota; kingdom Metazoa; phylum Chordata; class Mammalia; order Carnivora; family Canidae; genus Vulpes; species Vulpes vulpes. The sequence continues at coordinate 6,109,941 of NC_132793.1, read as the reverse complement.
CTCTCCCCTATACTCTGACTTTCAGTTTCTCGTCTGCCTGCTATTTCTTTTCTTTATTACTGTTTCCCAGGCTCCTGTGGTCTTCCAAACATACATGTATATATATACAGACATTGATTTTTTTTTTTAAGATTTTATTTATTCATGAGAGACACAGAGAGAGAGAGAGAGGCAGAGACAGGCAGAGGGAGAAGGAGGCTCCATGCAGGTAGCCGGATGTGGGACTTGATCCCAGGTCTCCAGGATCAGGCCCTGGGCTGAAGGTGGCGCTAAACTACCAGGGCTGCCCCAGACATTGATTTTTGAAAGTCACATTATCCCATCCTATCCACCAATTGGAGTTATTTTTTTGCATAGACCGGAAACCATCATCTACAGGTTTCATTTTACTGTCTAAGAGAGAACTTAAGCACTTGAGAACCGATCTAAGGACACAGTCTTTGAGATTTTCACACACCCCCCTTTTTTTTCATTTTTTTTTTAAGGCTTTTTTTTATTTATGATAGTCACAGAGAGAGAAAGAGAGAGAGGCAGAGACATAGGCAGAGGGAGAAGCAGGCTCCATGCACCGGGAGCCCGATGTGGGACTTGATCCCGGGTCTCCAGGATCGTGCCCTGGGCCAAAGGCAGGCGCCAAACCGCTGCACCACCCAGGGATCCCTTTTTTCATTTTTTAATTATTGTTTTGGCCATATCTTAACTTGCCACCATTTTATTAAGCAATTCATCTTCGAATCTTTCCAAAGCACTCAACTTGATTTAGTTTTCATAGCATAGTGGCTTTTGTGCTCTCGTGTTGTTATTTACTATCAAATTATGTAATTTAACAAAATACCTTAAAACACATTTAAAGAATGAACATAACTGACATCAGTAAGCATACAGCTCAGCTGATGGAAACAATAGTGTCTAAATACTCAACAATAGCAGCTGTCTTACCTATTGCAAAAACCAGTTGCTGTCTTATCATACGAGAAATAGAACATTCTGAGATAGCAATATAGAATAAAAATGGCAGGTAAGTTGTTTGACAGAGAAGAAAAGTTGATGAAAAGTTCTGTAAATACTCACTAACACGATTTGAATGATATTTGTGTGCCACAGTGCTCAATGCCCTGCACTCACCGTCTTATTCGACCTTGGCTAACTTGCTTAACAGCTGATCTCAAATGAAGAAGGTCACTGACCAAAGATAATGCAAGTAGTAGAGCTGGGATTTACACCCCACGAGTCTGACCAGATTGTTGTGTTGCCTCTGTGACTTACTAGTGCCTCTGCCCTTCACCATCCCTGTTTTCTCATCTTGCAGGTGGCAAGGAAATTGTCTTCCTCTTTTCCAAGATGTACAGAACCAAAGTGGGCTTGAAAGATCGCCAGCAGCTCTACAAGCTGATCATTAGCCAGCTGCTGTATGATGGCTACATCAGCATTGCTAATGGCCTCATCAATGAAATCAAGCCTCAGTCTGTTTGTGCACCCTCGGAGCAGCTCCTACATCTCATCAAACTAGGTAGTTTTAAATGCAGATTCATTGATTCCATGGCAAGGTTCCAGATGTTTTCACAATCAGAATTTTTCAAGATTATTTTTGTTTAGTTTTAATGCCTAGTATGTGTCAAGTACAATGCTAGATACTGAAGGAGGAAGCAAACCCCAGATTATGAAGATTTTGAGCTGGCTCTGGCCTCAGGCTGTTTATGAGAATTGTCTGAACTGTTCTTTCATTGTATTATTGACTTCAGATTTCGACTCAAATGGCATTTTAGAGTCCTCTTCACCTTTTCTAAAATAACCCACTATCTTCCCCATACTTACCCAGGTATTCTAAAACAACAGTGCCATTTCCTTCGTGATAGACTCATGATCTAAAATTTTCTTCATTGTATGAAGTTGTTTCCCACACAGTCTGTACCTCCCCCCAAAAGACAGCAAGCTCAATAAAGATCAAGATCTTGTCTTGTTCAACAATATATCCTGGTGCTTGCCTGGGTTGTAGAAAACACTCAATAAAATAAGAATTACCAACATGTTTCTATTCTACGCTTTGACTTAGTAATGCCAATTTTGAGAATTTGTGCTCAAATTTGAGGAAATAAAATGAATACAACTGAAATACCCAACAATAAGGAATCCGTTGTTAATGTTCTTGTATCTATCATATTGGGTCCAACAACATGATGTATATAAACCTTACACTGGCTAGGTGTTTGTTCTGACTGAGTAAATGAACCAGTAAGTTAACAACATATCCTATGGTGTGGTTCTATTTTTGTTTTTAAGAATTGTAACAACTGTGCATGGACCTTCTGGAAAGGTCCAGAAGAATTCTTTCCTCCATGTTCGCAGTAATCATCTCTGGATAATCTAATGAGAAGTCATTATTTTGTGTTCATCTGTATTCCTAGTTTTTTATACTAATAAACATACTGTTTACCTGGTATGTGAAGTTATTTTTAAACCTAAAAGGCATTTACCTGAGAAACTTTATTTAAATATCAACATTCTTTCAAGTATGTTTCACTAGCATTGATATTAACAATGTATCTGACTTAATGGGCTTCAAAGCTGCTACTAACAGATCTCAGCACTAAAACATACTAAAATACAGAATGGGAAAAAATGGACAGCTTAACTACAGAACTGCTTTTAAGTTTATGTAGTTGTGATTAAACTAGAAAATTTTGGAGACAAAAGTCGAGGGAGCTGACTCTCCTACAGTGTCACAGTGCGTGCTTCCAGGTTGATACACATAATTTTGTGAATTGCTAAGTGTCAGCTCCAAGAAAGAGAAAGTTGATATTGGCAAACATCCTTCCCAGTTTTTTCTGTTTTTTAATATATTTATTCATGAAAGAGGAGAGAGACAGAGACATAGGCAGAGGGAGAAGCAAGCTCCGGAGAGAGAGCCTGATGCAGGACTCTGTCCCGGAACCCGGGGATCACACCCTGAGCTGATGGCAGACAGACACTCAACCGCTGAGCCACCCAGGCGTCCCTCCTTCCCAGTTCGGATCCAGAATTTTGTCTTGGCTTTTTAAAATAACATTTTTTTCATGCGCTTAATTTTTATTCCCTCAGGAATGGAAAATGATGATACTGCAGTTCAGTATGCAATTGGTCGTTCAGATACCGTTGCCCCAGGCACAGGAATTGACCTGGAATTTGATGCCGATGTCCAAACTATGTCCCCAGAGGCTTCAGAGTATGAAACATGCTATGTCACATCCCATAAAGGACCGTGCCGTGTCGCTACCTACAGTAGAGACGGGCAGTTAATAGCTACTGGATCTGCCGATGCTTCCATAAAGATACTCGACACAGAAAGAATGTTGGCCAAAAGTGCCATGCCAATAGAGGTAAAAATCACGGGAACATGTACTATCTGCCTGTTGTTGTTTGTGGGGAGAATGAAAGACTACTTTAGACCGGAGTTAACTCAGCATAGTTGGATACTTTGAGTCAGACAGATTTTACATTTTGAGCATGTCTTTTCCCATTGGTCTAGGTCATGATGAATGAGACGGCACAACAGAACATGGAAAACCACCCAGTGATTCGAACGCTTTATGACCACGTGGATGAAGTCACATGTCTCGCTTTCCACCCAACAGAACAGATCCTTGCCTCTGGTTCAAGGGATTATACTCTTAAATTATTTGATTATTCCAAACCGTCAGCAAAAAGAGCCTTCAAATATATTCAGGTTAGGGATGTTTGGAAAGGAGTTTTACATTGTTTTCTTAAAAACAAAGAGCTATTACTGTGTGACTATTCTTTTTTCTAAAGCAGTCTCAGCGATCATGCTTTAAAATGAGTTCACAAGGACACCTGCCCACAGGTGGCACAGGAATCAGATTGCACTGATACATGGTTCATATGCTGTCATGTGCCCACTTCTGGCCAGTCAGGACTGCTGGCTGGCCACGATTTATGCAACAAGGGTTCAGAATCTTTATCGCTCTTTAAAGATCCCTATTTAAAGACAACCAACTTCGCTAAAGTATGATTTAATGGGAATCAGATTATTCAGCTGAAACTGTCCTATGTATCCTGGAAAAGTGACATTTGGTACCATATCTTGAATACGCAGTTCAGAAATACTAATGTTTTGATAGTGGCTTCCACCTTTTAATGATTTAACTTAGTTTTTTACTCAGTGTTTGGAGACCTAGGACAAATTGAAAAAGGTGTTTGTGTCTACAAGTTATATCTATCGTAGTTCATTCATGTGTGAATGTATATCCTACATAGCCTAATAATATTCCATTCTGAGTTCACCCAGTGCTCATTTGCAAATAATGAAGCTCGCTTCTGCAGTTTTTGGAATAAATAATGTCACTGGTATATAGTTTGTGAAATCTGTTCAGGTGATACTTTCACGTACCCTGGAAAGTTCATTGTTCCTCCTTATACATTGATGTAATGACTGGCCATTGTTTTATGTATTCTTTCCATCAACCAAATACTTTCCACATTTCCTCTGGATTTAATTGCTCACTAGTTGGTCACTTAACGTTAATGTCTCTGTCCTAACAGGAAGCTGAGATGTTACGCTCCATCTCTTTTCATCCTTCCGGAGACTTTATACTTGTTGGAACTCAGCATCCTACTCTTCGGCTTTATGATATCAACACGTTTCAGTGTTTTGTCTCTTGCAACCCTCAAGATCAACATACCGATGCTATATGCTCCGTGAATTACAATCCTAGTGCCAATATGTATGTAACTGGTAGCAAGGATGGCTGCATCAAGTTATGGGATGGTGTTTCAAACCGATGCATCACAACTTTTGAGAAAGCCCATGATGGTGCTGAAGTTTGTTCTGCCATTTTCTCCAAAAATTCTAAATACATTCTCTCCAGTGGAAAAGACTCTGTAGCTAAACTTTGGGAGATATCGACAGGACGAACACTGGTCAGATACACAGGTATGCGAGAAATTGCTATTACTTGACATTTCTATAGCATTTTATGGTTTCCTGAACTCTTAAATCCTCACAAAAGCCACACAGTAAGTATACTTTGAGCAAGGCAGATATTATTCCCTCTTTTAAATTTAAAAAAAAAACCACAACAACAAGGCTTGGAGTTTAGCCAAGGCTGCAGTTTGTAAGAAGAAGAGCTGGAAATAGAATCACAATAGTTTCATAACTTTATTCTCCATACATTACTGCTTAAACTAGATCCGATTCCATGTGAGTAACATTTGAGCCTCTGGTGGTCCATCTGTAGACCAACAGTCTGCCATTTTCCCATGGACATAAGAGCAGTCTAGAGAAAAACTTGAGTTGGTGCGTCTTAGTAAATAATATGCACTATGGAAAGAAGGCTGAGAGGAAGATCCTGGCCTATTCCTAAGAGAGTGCAGGTAGCTGGGCTAGTCACTTGACAATGAGTGTTGTTAAAATATTGTATCTCGTTCTATGTTCCTTGGAGCTGCAAAGGCTGTTGTTGGTAAAAAAAAAAAAAAAAAAAAAAAATCCTCCAGGAAACTAAAGCTAGTTTCCTCTGCTGTGAGATGTTTGTGTCATACGCTAAAATCACCAGAACCAGAACACTGAAAGCAATACCATTGTAAGGGCTCAGCTGAGGTGGTAATTAGCTGAGACATCTGCACCGCTAGGGTGCAGCATAACCCCCTCAGATTTATCTCCTCGTAACCAGAGTTCCATTCCTGCCTTCCATCTGTCTGGCTTCTGACATTATAGATGGTGTAACTAACAAGTCCTGGGAAGAATCATTTTTATCATAATTCTTGGTAACTTTCTTGAAACATTTTTGTATGGAGCTATTTTGAAGAATTTATCTAATTCTTACTGTTCAAGGACTGTGTGCTTATTGCGAAAAGAAGATACAAAAATGATCAGAGTAAAAGTGGGAAAGCCTCCTCCATCTTCAGAAGTAACGACCATTGTCTGTGATGCATCCAGAAGGGTGCACACTAGATTCTCACAAGATTTATTATATTTGTTTTGTCTTGTGAGCATTAGGTTGTTTCATGCTTCTCTGTGACTGGTTTGTTTTGGATGGAGAATTGGGATTTGATTTTAAAGTGAGATTATACTGAATTTGTATGCAAATTCCCTGATTTTCTAATTCACAGGTTAAGATACCATGTTAGTGTGTTTAGATCTGAATTTCCAGTTTTAATGTTTAGTTAGAATTCAAAGGGTTCTTGAAATAAAGACAAGGAAAAGCTATCAAGCATTAGAAATTTCAGTGTTAAAAATTAATTCTGGGACGCCTGGGTGGCTCAGCGGTTGAGTGTCTGCCTTTGGCTCAGGGTGTGATCCCAAAGAACCAGGATCGAGTCCCACATCGGGCTCCCTGCAGGGAGCCTGCTTCTCCCTCTACCTGTGTCTCTGCCTCTCTCTCTCTCTCTGTCCCTCATAAGTAAATAATATATATGTATATATAAACATATAAACACTAAAAATTAAAACCTTAAACTAGGGAAACAACATTTCTAGCATGTAAAGTGGACACATGTTAGACAGTGGTGAGTGAGCTCAAGGGGAGCTAGGTGACCCCCGGTAGGTACTGTAAACCTAAGAAATGAAAACGCAAGTGTCTTTTTGTAGTCATCAGACTAGGAATTTAAAAGATTGATTTTATCTTGTGTTGCTCACTATTTTAGGAAATTACATATTTTATTGTTAGGAGTGTCAACTGGTAAAATATTTCTAAAGGGCAGGTTGGTGTCCCATATCAAGATTTTCAGTGCATGTCTATATTCTGGACCCACTGTGTGCACTCTTAGAAATTCAGCCTAAAAAAACTTGGCAAACATGCACATGCCCACATAGAAAAATGTCTATCCCAACGTTGTGTAGAGTAGGGGAAAGGTAGAGACAACAGAAATATCCACCAGAGGGGCACCTGGGCAGCTCAGTGATTGAGTGTCTGTCTTTGGCACAGGTCATGATCCCGAGGTCCCGGGATCAAGTCCCACATTGGGCTCCCTGCAGGGAGCCTGCTTCTCCCTCTGCCAATGTCTCTGCCTCTCTGTGGCTCTCCTGAATAAATAAATAAAATCTTCAAAAAAAAAAAAAAAAAAGGAATATCCACCAGAAAGCATTGAGTAAATTGTTCCTCATCCTTTTCACGGTATACAAGCTTTAGAAATAAATACTCCCACTGTAAGACTGTATGTATGTTACACCTTATGCTGATCTTGTAGCCATCTTGTGGGTAGGTGCCATAATTATCCCCCATAGAAAAGAAAAGGTGTAAAGGAACTGTGTAATTGGTCTCTGTTCACATCACTAATAAGTGTCAAATCCAGATCTAACACCAACACTGTATTTTTATCCAATAAACCATATTCCATCTTTATGGATCTCTACTACAGACTGTTGAATAAAAGCATATGATGTATGCTCTGCTTTACAAATGATAGACAACATACAGAGATATTGAGAAAGGGTATTCAACAAAGTCCTGACTCGGGGTAAAACTGTCAGGCAGTTTTTATTTTTATACTTTATGTAGTATTCTAAACAATCTGTATTTTCATGGTGCTATAAAAAGCCTAAAGCTTCCTTTTGGAGAGCAGATGTTCATGCTTGCCAGCAATTCTGTTCTAGGAATTTAATCTTGAGGATATAGTGTGTTCTGGGTAAAGACTTTGTCACAGTGTTATTTGTGATCAGATACAAACTAAATGCCTAGCAGAAGAAAGAATTATTAACTAGTAATAGTGCTTCCAAACAGTGATGCATTTTACAGCCAGAAAAAAACATGGAGAAATGAACAACAAAGAGTTGATTTAAACAATGACAGAAAAAACCTATAATATGACACCAATTTTGTTTGCTTGTTTGTTTGGTTTGGGGGCTTTTTTTGTCATTGTATTTACTTATTTGAGAGCGAGAGAGGCAGAGGCAGCGGGAGAAGCAGGCTCCCCGCTGAGCAGGGAGCCCAACACAGGGCTGGATCCCAGGACCCCAGAATCATGACCTGAACTGAAGACATGCTCAACTGACTAAGCCACCCAGGTGCCCTGTTTATTTTGTTTTTTAAAATATTTTTATTCCTAGAAATACATCCGAGCATTAACAGTTGCCTGAGGTGGCAGGCCAGGGGTGATTTTCTGTTGCATACTTCTTGGGAGTGTCCCACATTGCACAAGACATGTATTCAATTTTAGAATGTCCTTTTAAAAAAAATAAAATAAAATAAAATAAAATGCCCTCTTGAGGGCAGCCCTGATGGCCCAGTGGTTTGGCACCGCCTCAGCCTGGGGTGTGATCCTGGAGACCCAGGATCGGGTCCCACATCAGGCTCCCTGCATGGGGCCTGCTTCTCCCTCTGCCTGTGTCTCTGCCTCTCTCTCTCTCTCTCTCTCTCTCTCTCTCTCTCTGTGTGTGTGTGTGTGTGTCTGTCATGAATAGATAAAATAAAATTTTTTAAAAAAATAAATAAATAAAATGCCCTTTTGACATTGACAGGATAATTAAGCAGAGCAGTCTGAGGATCTAAAGTGTAAACGGGACAGCTGGGCCCAGCATTCAGACCCTTAACCTCTCATCTCTGCAGGTGCTGGCTTGAGCGGGCGGCAGGTACACCGGACGCAGGCCGTGTTCAACCACACAGAGGACTACGTGCTGCTGCCGGACGAGAGGACCATCAGTCTCTGCTGCTGGGACTCTCGCACAGCCGAGCGCCGAAACCTGCTCTCCCTAGGCCACAACAACATCGTGCGCTGCATAGTGCATTCGCCCACCAACCCCGGCTTCATGACGTGCAGTGATGACTTCCGAGCCCGGTTTTGGTACCGGCGATCAACCACGGACTAGCCCACCTTTGTTATATCCGGTTCTTTCCTTGAGGACTATGCCCCTCCTGCCCCCGTGTCCCATCACCAGCTTCGGTAGTAAGTCACTGCACCATCTGGCAGTTGTGCTGCCACCTCTCCATCCTTCTTGGATTTGTACAAAAGGATCTTTTTTTACCTTGATGTAGAATCATGGTGGGAAAAGTTGGAAACGCAGATCTATGCGGTTGTTCTGCATTCACTGATTATTACAGTGTGATTTTCATCGGTTTTGTAAATATAAGACTTGCCATTTCTCTTGAATCTCTCGATCATTTGAAGAAGGATAGAGTATTAAAGTGCTTTCTAGATCTCAAGTGGATCTGTCATGAGGAATTGTCATCTGGTGGTTTTGTCAGCTTTTATGCCTGTTCTACACCCTCTTTGTGTATATATCTCCTTGCAGAGTACATTTTGACGGATAAATAGGCATACAGCTCTGAGAATCAAGAGTCTTGTGCCATATTAAATACAATTTAGAGAATCCAGCAGTTCTCTCCTGAAATGACATCATTCTGATAATAAAGCTCGGATTTCCAACTTTACTGTTACACCTTTTTCACTTCAATGAAATTAGTGGCCAGATTTTCCTGAAGATTTATAGGAGATAGATCTTTCATCATACCTCCCACTTCTCCTCTCATTGCCTGCAGTGCTTATCTTCAGTAAATATTTCTGATAAGATTATGACCAGTTGATGGAAACCTAATTGTAGGTCTGTCCAATCTAACCAAAATTAGGTGAACCTGTTGCCACTCTTCGGGTGTCGCTTGTTTCACAAGTGATTCATATTGACTGACTTGGTTGTTAGTTCATTTTAAATCTCATTTTTCATTTTTCTTCAGCCTGGATCGTAACTACTCATGGTGGATGCACATGGCAACTATGTTCTTGGAAGATTTTTGCAATTAACAAACTGACAGGTTTAGTTTTCTTTCTCTTAAAACTTTTTAGAAAGTGACGCTATGTCTCTGGATTCAGCTCAAGCTAGGTCAGGGAACCCTCAGCTCCACTCTAAAAGACTTTGGTCTATATATTTATCCCCAAATACAAATACTTCATGATCTGGGTAGGAGTACCTGAAATTATAATCTAGGGTCATTTGATAAAAATAGTAAATAGATTAAAGTAATTGTTTTATGTTCTAGGAACTTTAAAATCTGAAGTTTACTGCATAAAAATTCTGCATTAGTCTTCCTTAAGGATCATTTCAACTCTTCGGTCTGTGAAACCATTTTAAGGATCTTAATGTGTTAAATCAGAATTTTAGTTCAGATTTCCAAAGAGCTGTATTTTTTGGTCTATATAGTGAGTTTGGGTTTATTTTTATTTTGTGTCCTGATTGTCCAGTATTTGAACTTGGCCATCTGTGGGTGCTGCTTTTGTAAGATTACAAGGAACCTACTGAATAGGAACAAGAATAACCAGTTCCATAGAATTACCAACCAAAACTCACTTCTTTTTCTGATGTTTCTTTTGCTTTCAACCCTATGAAACTACAGCAGAGATTGACCATTTCTGCGTTCTGCTCCAGCACATGCACTAGAGTGACCCCATTGCATTACCAATTTAAGTTCTGCTGGGTCTTTTTAACTGTTCATGAATTTAAATAATGATGCCTTCTTTTTCCAGTTTCTGGAATAGTCTCAGCAGTCCATGTATAGTTTCAGGACTCCTACTTACAAGATCAAGATACTTTTGTGTTTCCAAAACAGACTTTTTTTTAAATTGCATTAATATTTTGGATGCCAGGAATATTGGCATATTGGACTTGGCATCAGCATGTGATTAACATGCACCACCCTGACTTTCCAACGGCAAATACAAAGTCAGGATAAGAGCTTATAACTTCTATGTTATTTTTTAAAGATATGTGATTTCTAAAATAAACTTTTTGTATATAATGATAATTTAAAGCTAGTTCTTTTTTTTGTTGCTCTTCTTTTTTTTGGACTCTGCTTTGAATGTTGCCTTACTTGGACATGTGTTCTCAAAGGACAGTTATGACTTCAGTACTTTTCTGTTTCTTTAGTGTTTTGTTCTAGAAGTCAGATTTTTATAGCCGAATCTCCTTTAGCTATGTATCTTTCCTACTCTATGAATTTAAAAAACTAAAGTATAATTCCATTTCTTTTGATGATTCAGAGAATCATCTTAGACTTTGATTTCTCTTAGGAAGGGTAATGTGGGGGAGGCATCTCACCTCTGTTACTGACTTGTTAAGTAGTAAAACAAGCCAGTTCTCTTCAGGGCCACAGCTTTCTTTTCTGTGATTAAGGAGCTTAATCACAATCATCCCCACCATGCACTCAGTCAGTGAAGCATGCTGCTTTTTTTTTTTTTTTTTTTTTTTAACGCAGCATGCTAGAAACCATAGAAACAGACCTGAGGGAGGGGAAGGCATTAATTTTTGCAAGGAGACTTCTGTTTCTGAAGATGAGTCGAATACTCTGAGAGCCCTTTGGTACACACCTGCATAGAATTTATTTTAAATTTCTAAATAGCAGAGCACCTAAGTGGTTCGGTGGTTGAGTGTTAGCCTTTGGCTCGGGGTGTGATCCCGGATCCTGGGATCAAGTCCCACAAAAGGCTCCCCACAGGGAGCCTTGCTTCTCCCTCTACCTATGTCTCTGCCTCACTGAGTCTCTCATGAATAAATATATAACATCTTTTTTAAAAAATAATAAATTTCTAAATAGCTGAGCTATTAAAAAATTCTCAGGGAATTCCTGAGAGGCAAAAACAACCAGAAAGCACAAATCCAGATGGCCAGGAGCTATGGGGTGGCTGGTTGCACCAAGGACACTTGTCAGTCCCCCAGAGCTTAATGATTTCTGAGCTCTGATTTCACATGGTGGGAGCCAAGACCTAGAAAGAAAGCCCAGAAGCCAGAAGTTGTCCCTCCCTCCCCCAAAAGGGTGAACTTGCCAAAAACCTGCCTCCAGGAACGAGGACCTTCCTGACTGGGTGCTGGCTCAGGTTTAGGGGGAAGGTCTTCCCCAACAGTCCCGTCTACACACTATCTGTCCCAAGTAACATGAGAACAACTCGCACTACCTGTGTAGATTGAAGAAAAGGAGCCAGCACAAGTGAAGGAAGAACACGTCTTCACCCCAGGCCCCAGTTCTCCCAGATAAGCTCTGAAAATCATGGCTCCATAATCAAGTATTTAAGGAAACCGCCCCCATGACGAGAAGCAGTAGAAACTAGAAACGAGCGTCCGGCTGGAAGACGTGGAATTGATCAAATGCACAATATGTGAGTGCATCGAATATGAAGACCTAAAACAGGATCGAGGACCAAGAGACTTAAAGTGACCAAGTGGATTTGAACAACAGCGACAGGAACCTTTTAAACACAGTCAACGTTTCTATAGCTTTCACTCCTCATTCTTTTGGTCTTGATGGAGCTTTTCCCCTCCGCCTTCTGACTCCCTTGGTGGGCGTTCTGATCTGAGAAGCGTCTTTCCCACTCACCGTTTGGCCAATTTGCTCTTCACAGCCTGGCTACCTACCCAACACTGACCCCTTGCCTGTGGCCCCACATCCTTCCCCAGGGTTTTCTCATGCTCTCTGCTAACACTCAGCCCTGTCCTCCAGCCTCCCCCATGCCCATGCCCACAGCGTTTCCTTTGCATCCTGTTTTCTCAAGTCTTGCTTCCTTTTCCCTCTCCACATTGGCATCAAAATTCAGGCTATGAAATAGAGTCATCGCTGACTATTAGAGGAGCTGTAAAATCCCTGTCCTCCCTGTTTCATCCATGCGTTAGGGAATTTAAGTGAATTTGTTGACAATTCAGGAAATTCTGCTGTGACTGAAAGAGCTGTATTTATCTGTTATCTTCATGAGGTTACAACCTGCCAGGTCATCAGATGATCTTACAGCCACGCAGTCTGACATTTCCTGCCAAGCCTTTAATGCTTTGGACATTCTTCACCTGATGTCCAGCTGCACTTTAAAAACTCAGGCATTGGGTGCCCCGTGTTCAAAGACTACCCCTGGTGGAGCTTGGTAGCTAAAAGTCCACATGAAAACCGTATAAAGCATACCAAAAAACAGTCCCACATACAAAAGCAGTCTAACTTCCTGCACATTTATGAGGAGCTGAAGAAGGGATGTGATCAGACGCCCTGGATCTTGAAAATTCATCCAAGATACTGTTCTCAGTAGTGTTTGTCAAGAGAAGGGAGAGAATTACCTCACTAGCATCGCAAACTTAGTTCCCTTGAAGTCTAGCTGTTTCAACCTCCGGTCAGCGAGATGTTACAAAAGCCACCTGATTTCCTGGAATAGCAAACTCCTCAATATTTGTGCACAGAAGGACCCACTTGCCTAAATAAGTAAATACGAATGGATTGCAGCAAAATGTCTAAGAGCTTTCATTCAGACAAATGGCAGGGCCAAATAGTGGACTGAGAAACCCAGTCCCTCATTCCCACAATAGGACACTAGGTATCCACTTAAGAGTGAGTCTGTTTGATTTCAGGGCCAAATCTATGGCTTTTGTGTCTTTAACTCTTTTTAATTTAGGTTGTCTTCCCTTAAATAAACAAGATAAATTAGGAAGACCTGCAAGTTACAGCATTCTGACCTCAGTATTGGGAACTCCAGGGTCAGCCCTTCGGTATTGGGAAGAATCACTCTCTGGAGTTTGCCAAGATGACAGGAACTGTCCAAACTGTACCTGGAGTAAAGGTAGCCTTTTTCTGAGAGACTCGGGCCTGGACTCTACCTCAGCTTAATCACTGTGACCTTGAGCAAGTTTGTCCATCCTTTCTTTTTACTTTTTTTTTCCAAATTATATGCAAAAGTCAATTACACAACAAAAACAATGGTTGCCAGGGACTGGGGTAATGAGGAGTGACCACTAAAGTGTATGAGTTTTCTTTCTAGGGTGACGAAATATTCTCAAATTACATAGTGCTGATGATTACGCAACTCTGCGTATACGAAACATGGAACTGTGCTCTTTAAAAGGATGAGTTTTGTGATACGTGAACTATATCTTAATAAAGCTGTTGTTTTTTATTTTTTTAATTCAGTGTGGGCAGTGCCGTACAATGCATTTCCATGTAGCCATCACTCAAGCTCTGCAGTTTGCTACTCGTAGCCAATCTTACTTACCTATCCCCCTGGCCACTTTCCCCTCTCTTGAATGATTCTGAAGCAAATCTCAGATCTTTATCTGTAAATCTTTCAGTATGTGCATTTGAGAGGTAAGGGCATTTTAAAAAACAAAATCATAACATAATTACATCTAAATATACACGGAAACATCAAATTGAAGTTAATAGACTCCCACCCTGGAAACATGAACCTCTGCCTTAGCTCCGTAATGCCTGCCTCTTCCTCATCGGAGATCACAGACAACCCACACCCACCAACGTGGAGGCCCCAGTGGGGCCAGAAGAAAGCAGCAGCCAGGAGGCACACCCACGAAAGATGTCCAGATTCACTTTCAACAACATGGAAATCACCTGCCGGTTGGTAGAGGCCTTTACCTTACAAGTATCACTGGCTATGTGCCTTGCAGGAGTACCCGCTTTAATGATTCGTCTTATCTGTAAAGACTAATAGGATAAAATCCTCCTGCTAGTCCAGGCTGTCATTCATAACCTCAGCCCCTATGACTCATTGCTCTTTCATCTGAATCTGCTTGGTTTCCTTAAATGGAACTTGCTAATTCCATCTTTTTTTTTTTTTTTTTTTTTTGCACATTCACAGTGCTGCAGCCAGGAACAAGTTCTGCCTCTCTACCAATCGGCCCCTGCTTCTCCTATCCTGCCTTCCTCGTGAAGCCCTCCCTAAATACCTCCCCATTCTCCCATCTCTGTCCGCTTCTCTGTGGACCTCCACTTTGAACTTGTTGCTAAGTCAGCTTGGGTTCATTCTGTGGGGTCATTGTTCCCTCCCTGTTATGCGCTCCCATCTGCAGCACGTCCATTACTTGGCCCGGAAGTTAAATTCCAACAATGCTAACAATTTAAAATATGGATCGTCTCAGCCAGAAATCAGTCAGCTATTTACACCAGTAAATCCTTCCTGGTGTCCTGACTGGTGAGGCCTTCCTACACGGGGATGGATGCCCAGCAGACCCGACGGCGAGTGGGCGAGTGCTATCACGGCAGGAAGGTAGCAATGGGAGAGGCCACCTGCTGGAGACTCGACCCAAGCCAGGCTCGGAAGAATGGGTGCCAGTTCGTTTGAATGAAATAAAACTGTGACTGTGCCTCACGAGAAGTCTTCTTCCCTATAGGTTCCCACTGAGTGTGTAGTCTGAATTTAGGGAAAGTAAAAAACACTTAGCAAATAATGCTGAGCTGCAATGAGCTAGTGTTGTGGTTTTCAAGTTCAGACGGTGGATGGGTGAGATTTAAGAGATAATTTAATCGAACCGAAAGGTGCTCAGAAGAGCCCTGGTAGAGTCAGAACTCAGAAAATGGTCATCTTAAAGTTTTGTGAGCAAAGAGCAGGAGGTGGGCGTGGGGTCAGAGCAAGGAGCAGTGTGCTTCAGAGGACAGATGAGCTGGGACTAGGTCCTTTAGGGCATTACCCTCGACTTGTTTTCTCCCGGCCATTTGCGGGGCAAGTTTAGGAAGCAGGAAGGAAGAGTCCTTGACCATGATCACAAATTTGGCCTAGTGGCTTCTAATCAGGAGAACGAGCTCGGTCTCGTTCGCAGTCTTTGTGGGGAGGAGAATGTGGAGCGTTCGTCACGCCGAGCTTTCAAAGTAGGAACTTCACCCTACAAAGCAGAAGAGCATTTTTTTTATGCTTTTGTGGTTTCACATAGCAAATGTGTGACAATCTCTACTTATAGACCAAGTGACATGCCAGGCATCGAGGAGTGAGCGCGGCCTGGATTTCTTTTGCGTCCCCATCAGCCCTTTTATTTTACTCTCATCGCGCTTTCCAGAAAGTTTGCCTGCTGGGAGAATCGTTTTGACAATTTCCCGTGTTGTCAGCTCCATAGAATCCAGTTTCTGAGAAGCGGCCAGAGGCATGCAGTGACATTGCATAATCCTCCTGTGAAGCCGGAGATATCAGGCGGAGAGCTCACGGGGGCCGGTTCACACCAAGATGAAAGGAGCAGGCGTCATGGATGGTGCGCCCAAGGTGAGTGCGGGGCCCTTTGGAGGGGCAGGGGGCAAAAACAGCCCGCTATGGTTAAGGACAGTGACGGATTTTTAGCCCCAAGCTTCTAGGGAAGTCAAAAAAGTCAATAGTAATGAATACTAGTAACATGTGAGTTAGAGATGGAAAAGTTTCATGTAAATAAGTCTAAATGCGGAGAAGATACGTGCTCTAATGCCCCTACCAGTGAGGCTTGATTCAGAGGTGGATGAAAATGACTTCCCAGCAGAAGCCAGTTTATGGGGTTGATAACACAACCCAACCATCCCTTTGGGTCCACTCACCTTCTAACAAACTTCTTGAGCAAGATGCGAGTCTCGGCCTCAGCCCACCCCGACCTCTCTTCGCTCTGGACCCTGCAGGCCCTTAGTGTCACTCCCAGGAGGCCTGGGTGATTCTGTGTCCCTTTCCAGGAGCAGAGTCCAGATCTGGCTTCAGCCTCCCGTGCTGAGTCCATAGGGGGCATTCTGCAGGCTATTTCCCGGGAACTTCTGTACTGATACTTGTGAGTGGGGCTCAAGTCTGTGGCACGCATCGAAAAAGATTCACCACTTAGAAAGTCGCAACGGCTGCTTGAAAGGAAAAACAGCTAGGACACAAGGAAAATGAAGTCTGAGGATTATCTTGCTATACCTTTTTAAAATCTGAACCAGAACAGGAAAAAAAAAAATTACTAAAGAGGAAGCTTGCTTATGAATTACATATATGTTACTTATTATTCAAATAATAACAATGGATGTCTCTTGATGGCCAACAAGCCCATGACAGCCTCTCTTATATGGGTTGTCTGTAAATATCTAAGCTACCCTAGAATTTTGTACTCAACTATTTTCTTTGAAAAATATTTAAACCATTGGAAAAATGTTTAAACCATTGGAAAAATGTTTAAACCATTGGAAAACTGGGGGTCAGTTAATTCAGGTAACCCCTGTATAGCCTTTACGTAGATTCACTGTTCATGGCGCTTTGTCACATTTGTCTGCATCCATTTGTATTTATTTAGACCCACGTGTACACACAGTTTGTTGTGATTGTTGTTAAACGATTTGAAAACAAACTGTAGGCATAATGACACCTCACCCCTAAATGACACTTCACCTCAATAGGTGTCTCCTAAAAACAAGGACATTCTTCTACACAACTCCAATATGATGACAGGCAAGAAAATTTAACATTGAATTAATAATGTCTTTCTCATACTCAGTCCACATAATGGCAGTACGTCTTCAGCTCCTCATCCAGATGTAACCTCAGCTCAGGGTTTTGGGTTACAAAACTGCCAATGCACATATGATATGATTTGTGTTTTAAAAGGCTTTCTATAAAAAAATAAATAAAATAAAAGGCTTTCTATAAATAGGAGCACTAACTGAGCACTAACTGTTGAGCTTCTCACCTTTTATAATTAAGAATATGTATTAGAGTTCCTTTAATTTTAGCACAGCTGAGCTCCTTGATTATTGTTCATTGATTGGTTTTTATTAGATGGTGACACAAGGCAGTCAGGGGTCATACCACGTAAAGCAGTTCTCCACTTTGGTGCATTTGGCTCTGAAGCACTCTCGCTCATCAGGGGCACCTCAGAACACCTCTCATACCCTGAAGGTGGCCCGTGGCCAGTGGGTCGTGACCAGTGATTGCTCCGTCACACTGTCCCCTGGTGCTGCTGCTCGCCGCACAGCAGTTCTGTGTCAGTAGAGTCTTCACCTTAGTTCCCAGCAGCTGTTGTGTAGTTAGTTGTCTGACTCTCATTAGGTTTTTTCCTAATTCTCTTGTAAAATTCAAGAGAAAACCGGAAAATAAATATTATGATATTAGTGGTAGGAAACGCTGAGCTCAAGCGGTACATTTGCAGCAGAGAGGGGAACCTGTCGTGTGTGCCAAGGTGGTCCTTCTAACATGTCCTTCCTTGGCTTACTGGACTGTAGCTGGTTGACTCTGTGTTCAACTCCATTCAAGAAATGATGGAGAGTTTGGTCTAACAGGGTGAAGAAGTGATTTTATTTTTTATTTTTTTGAAGAAGTGATTTTATTATAGGTAAGCCCTTATTTGGGGTTTTGGGTAGTTTCAAAAGTGCCTTATTTATGAAAATGGAGTCTGCATGTACTTTATTGGTGGAGTCCCATGTGTTACAAATTGTGTTCACATCTGAGTATGCCTGGGTTTATGTGTGTACACGTGTGCCCGTGAGTACAGGCCATTAGAGGGGACATTGAAATTAGCATCTTTGGACACAGGCAGCTTTGTCTCATTGAGGTAAATGTCCAGGAATTGAAGGAGAACTACAGAGCAGATAAGCACGGTGTTTGTCTTCCTTCACTTTCTGAGAATTTCTGAAACTCGAATCTACTCTAAACCGGCTTTATCACAGTGTTTTCTCTACACGCTGTACTTTCTTCTGTCAATATAGCTGTATGCGCACTTGGTTTTCTGAAGGGAGTTTTCAAACAGATGTCTTTCTCCTGTTGCTGAAGGATGGATGTCCAGGGAACTGATCAAAATAATATTTATGTTTTACGCACATTTAAATGTTCTTAGATGCCCTTAACATTTCAGAGTCAGCCTCGAGCAAAGAGCAAATATCCTTTAGCCCTCTTCCCTCCCAATCCTGGGTGGAGTGGTCCGAGAGTCCCTCAAGAAGAGTCACAGGAAAGACATAGAATTTTTTTTAAGATTTTATTTATTTATTCATGAGAGACACAGAGAGAGAGAGAGAGAGAGAGAGAGGCAGAGACACAGGCAGAGGGAGAAGCAGGCTCCATGCAGGGAGCCCGATGTGAGACTCGATCCCAGGACCCCGGGATCACGTCCTTGGCCAAAGGCAGGCGCTCAACCGCTGAGCCACCCAGGCATCCCAAAGATGTAGAATTAAAATCGCCAACATTCCCAGGGCTGGTGTAGACACCAACAGACCCAAAAGCGAAGTGTCTGCCACTTGCCAGACCCAACTGCTTCAGTGCTTCCAGGCAAGAGCAGTGGGGATGTCATTTGAGGGTGGGGGACAATGCAGGCTCTCCTTGTGCCTTAGAACCTCTGAGGTGGGCAGCAACACATTTAACTCAGGCTTTGTTGAGGAGCAGCAAGTAGGAATGTATGCAGAGAACTTACTACGGCCACAAGGTCAGCCTGACCCCTCTCCCCCACCACACCCCCTCACCTCACTTCCTCCCCTTCCTCTGCCTTGGGATGTTCCGTTTGGGGACTGGATCACATGGATCCCCACAAGCATCTTCCACACTTGCTCACTCGATTGCTCAACTCCTCTCTGGACCACCCCATCCAAGTCACCTCCCCACCCACACCCTCCCTGGTCATGTTCATCCTCCACCTCCTCTTCATTAATCAACATCTGAAATCACCCCTCCCAATTGTTTCTCCCTTTGTTCATCATCTGTCTTCCCCTCTGAAGTGTCAGCTCCATGAGGGACAGAGCTGGGCTTTTTTTTTTTTTAAGATTTTAAAGATTTAAAGATTTTTTAAGATTTTAAAAATTTATTAATAAATTTAAAAAATTTATTAATTTTAAAAATTTATTAATAAATTTTAAAAATTTATTCACAAGAGATAGAGAGAGAGGCAGAGACACAGGCAGAGGGAGAAGCAGGCTCCAGACAAGGAGCCGGATGCGGGACTTGATCCCAGGACCCCGGGATCACGCCCTGAGACAAAGGCAGACTCTCAACTACTGAGCCAAACAGGTGTCCCAGAGCGGGGCTTTCTTGTTCAGTGCTGCGTCTCTAGCAGCTACAGCAGTACCTGCTCATAATAGGTGCCCAATAAACACTTTGCATATGTGCGTGTGAATGAATGGGAGGTAACAGAGAGTGCAGATAGAGCCCTTGCCACACAGCCCTGCCCTGCCACAAGGTCAAAGACAGCACTTCCTAGTTGTCAGACATCTGGGAACTGAGGCCGCCCCTGACTCTAACTCCCTAACCTCAACCTGGCCCCAGCCTGACCCACTCAGTGTAGACTCTTGAGAACTGGCCCCCGCTGCTCCCATGATCAGATGTTGCCTTAGATCTGAGCTTTCACAAGAACCTGTGACCTCCCTGTGACCTGGTCAAGCAGCTCCAGCCCTTCACTTGCCTCACAAGGCAAAACAGCCCAGATACAACAGCCAGCTTCAAAACACAATTCACTGTCCCCCGTTTAGCCTTCTACCTAGCGTGTAGTTATCAGGTTGTGGCCTTCGGATGACCAACACAGAGCCGATGTTCCAGTGAGGTCAGAGAGTCAGTAAATGAGTCAATGGATGCAAGGATTTCAGGTGGTGATAACGGCCACACAGAAAATGAAACCAGGTAATCTGATAGAAGTCACGGACAGAAAAGGACCTCTCTGCAGACCTCAGTGATGACAGAAGCATTCTAGACAGAGGAGACAGCAAATGCAAAGGCCCTGTGGTGGGAATGAATGCGGCATAGTGAAGGATCCTTTAAAAAGCCAGTGTCAATAAATAAATTAATTAATGAATAAATAAATATTAAAGTAAAAAAAATAAAAAGCCAGTGTCGTTGGGACAGGAGGACAAGGAGAGAGAGTGGGCACAAATGAGATCAGAAGGGTCAGCAGGGTCCTGTTCACAGAGGACCCTGTGGGTCCTGTGAGAACTTTGAGGTGCATTCTAACTGCAAAGGAAGCCACTGGCCTATTTAAAGCAGGAGATGACATGGTCTGATTTATGTTTCTAAGACATCCCTCAGGCTTCTATCCAACAACTAATGGACTGTTGGCCAGGAAGAGCAGAGCAAAGGGAAGGGTGAGGAGACAAGGGTGGATGGTCTCTCTTTCCATTCTAGAGACTGCCGTGGGGTCCTCAGGGGATGCGGACAAAAATTGCTTGCCCTGCCTTCTGGAAAAAAACTTTTGACATTTGAAATTGTCAGAGGATATGAACAGAAAAAATAGTAAATAAAGGTATAAATAACTTTTATTGAACTACATGTGCTACACACCTTTTTTTTTTTTTTGAAACCAGTGTTTTTCTTTCTTACCAACCTTATTTCCAGACAATATACCTTTCATCCATTCACCAAATATCAAGTGCTTTGCCCTGTGCCACACACTGTTCTAAATGCCACAAAGGACAAAAACATCTAGGTCCCTTTTCTACATATAATAAACTGCCGTTTTAGTTAGTAAAAAGTCGTCCCATGATATGATCACTTCTGTTTAAGAACTTTAATTCTCGTAACATTATATTTGCCAGAGAGCTCACTATATTTAAAAAGAAGAAGAAAAAAAGTTAAACAGAACACCCTCACGAGCCCAAAAGTTACCAGACTATTCAAAGGAAAGTGGCCTGCACGATAATCAAATGGGGAAGCAGCCGTAGAAACAGAACATGGTCATTTTGGAACTAGAATGACTAAGGGAGGAAATGACAAGTGCCTAGAGGGGAAATAACTTCAAAGGATGGAGGTAGGAGGCGGGTAGAAAATATGCTACACAAGTGATATTCGGACACTCCAAAATGAGTTGCAAAAAGGGGAAATAAATATTTTAGGAACCATTTCCAACTGTATTGCTCAGAAGCCATTTGTGGATTGGAATGGAAGAGGACTCTTGTGTCCACACCATGGGAGCCGAGTTAATGCCAAGAAGGCAGCGCATCCTGCACCCGGGACAGCATCCCGGGCTCCTGCATAAGGGCTTGGCAGCCTCTGCAAACCCCTCTGGGGAACGCGTGAGAACCTCTGAAAAGTTATCCATGGGCCAGTCTGGGCTACCCGTGTGGCCACTCACTCCACAGAGAATGTCTCTGTGCGTTTAGAAGTTACCAAACGTACAGCACTGTTCTTTTCCTTAAAGGGTTGCTTCTCCTTAGAATCAAAAGCAGCCTTGGCTACACATGTGTTACAGGCAGTCCGTCATCTGGGGAGAAGAAAACAGAAGAAATGAGATAAGAACGCAGTAGGGTCTTTCTCCCTTGGAGATGTTTGCCCCCTGGTTAGCAAAAAGTAAAAAGAGCTTTGTGGGATAGTCACTCCGGGTTCAGAATTCAAACCTGCCCGAGGTAGAAAGGGCAGGAGAGTCGGTTATAGATAGTGAGCCCTTTAAATTGCTTTGTTCCTACATGAATGTTGCCCAAAGTGAGGAGATAATCAGCAAGCACGGTGAGATCAACGCACAGCCGTCTCCAATCTTCCATGTGGTCTCCCCTGTAAGACCTGTAAGACCTGCGATGGGTTTATCTGTAGCCCGTTACTGATGACAAAATGAATAAGGCCAGGGACTGGAATAAATCCACACCCACAGACTGGGAGACCCACACCTTAAATAATAGGGCAGCTCCTTGCTTTCCTAACACCCCATAAAAACGACCTTGGGGGATGGAGAACTTGGTGAATAGGCATGAACCTTCCCTTATTTTTCTGTGATCCGTTAAATGGCTTGGGCCAGCTTTGATTTCTCCTTGATCAATCAGACAGAAAAAAAAAAAAAATCACACCCCGTGGGGACCTTGAATGCTGCCACACAAGATGATTTTAGGTGCAGGATACAGATAGAACCTTTTTGTAATGTCAGTTATGTATTCTGATGCACGTTAGAAAACACTTAAACCAGGGGCCCCTGGGTGGCTCAGTGATTGAGCCTCTGTCTTCAGCTCAGGTTGGGGTCCCGGAGTCCTGGGATCGAGTTCCGCATCGGGTTCCCTGCAGAGAGCCCTGCTTCTCCCTCTGCCTGTGTCTCTCATAAATAAATAAATAAAATCTTAAAAAAAAAAACCTTAAACTAGCTCATCAAAGTGTAATTTTATAGGTAAGGTTGCTTAGGGAGAGTTGCTTTTAATTGGCTTCAAGTAACATTTCACTTTAAGTTAAAAAAAACCTCCAGACAGCAGGTGGATGTGGGGAGAAGCAAGCTGTCGGTAGACACAGGATGTTGAAGCTCAGTCTCAGGCAAAGTGTCCTCCTCATCCGAGGAGGTACGATCGCACAGAACACTTTGCTGGATCTTCCCTGCCTTTCGTCTTCTTTTCCCCTTAAAAACAAACAAACAAACAACAACAACAACAAAAAAAAAAAACAGAGAGAGAAAGAAAGAAAGAAGGAAGAGAGGAAAGGGAGCTAAGAAGGGAAAGAACCTACCTGCGGAGGCCCCGAGAAGTTCCCAGTTATTCGCCCTCCTTCCTCCATGAGCTTCTCAAGGGCGAGGGCGGAACCTCAACCACCTCCAGAAGTTCCTTCCAACTTCTCTTTTGCCCAAACGAGGTACCTTCATCAATGACCCAGGGACATGGCTGGCAAGGGGTGAACGTGAAGGGGGACAGAGAGGAACAGATGCGGATGCTGGATCTCCAGGGCACTATGGGCTGTCGAACACGGTTTGCTAGAACGTGGACCCGTCCTGGGCCGTAGCTTTACAGAATCAGTTACTGGAAGGCCTGGTCTCTTGCGTCCTTTCAATCCCGGGGCTAGATCAAGCGGATCTGGTGCCCCTCGCTCCCCCCAGCACACGTTGCCAGACATACAGTAGGTGCTAAATGTGTAGCTGTCAAACCAACGAAGCGCTGCAAGTGCCCCTTCTAGCGAGGTTCTCACGAGTAGGGGAAGCACATTCAAACGAGTCCATCTGGTCAAGACCCAAACCTATTGGAAAACCACCGTATTCAGGCGTCAGGGAAGAAAACATTTCCTTTCCATGGGGGTGGCTTTGGAATTTTTTTCTGGCCAGTCACTTCCCCAAAGTCCTTCTGCCGCTACGGAAGTCCTGCGACAAGGGGCTTTCTCCTCTGAACCGTCAGGGAGAATTTAAAGTTGGAGACACCAGAGTCCGACGTTACGGTGGAGAAAGCACATCCAGCTGGTGCATTTTCACAGATGATGCCATCATCCAGGGCCGTTTTTACAGGTGTTAGGAAGACAAGGAATCACTCTTAAGTTTTTCTTTTTCTCTTCTATTATCTTCACATTGCTGAGCCCCCCAGGGTTATTCCCCCCACAAGGCTATTTGAACCCAGATGGGTGGGGGGGGGCAGTCAGGGAGCAGGTGGAGGGGATGCATGGTGTGGCCAGACCCATCCTTCCCGGGCCCCTGGGCGCAGCCCACACCTGCTGACGGGAACAGCTGCAGAGCTGCACGCGTCCACGCCCCAGCGTGAGGCCCACGTGTCCGTGCCCACGCGTCCCTGCACTCCGGCACAAACTGCCCCCCGGAGAACTTCCCTCCCCACGCGCTCCCCGGCCGTGCTTTCCAGATACGGAATGATCACCTTTACACATCATCTCTGTAAGGGACCAAGATGAAGGTGAATGTGAGTATCTGAGTTTCTCTCTCCGGATATCCATGTCTTGCAACTATCCAAGTGTTTGGGACTCTAACTGTGTAAAGGGATCCGTGACTTGTTATTTCAAGTTTTTCCCCCGTGTTAAGGGAGGAGGTAATGCTGTTCCTCAAATAACTGTCACCCCAGTGGAAGTAACTGAAAGTTGCTCCATGGCCCATGTTTTGAAACCAAAAAGAGAATTTATATTTTGTTTAAAAAGCTATATTCTACTAGGTTAAATTTTTTTTTTTAAGCTTAAGTGTGATGCTAGACGTAAAGGTAATTGGGGCAAGGGTGGGGTGGGGAGGGAGGTGTTCCTGTATGTCACCTCCAGTTCAATGACTTTGGGTGACTCTCTCCATATTCTGGAGCCTTCCATTGCAGAACTCGTCCACTTTTTCAGAGGGGCTGCTGGAGCCAAAGCTCCCTGGCCTCCCCAGCCTCCCTGGCCGACAACAGCAGCTTTTCCTCAGAGTCTCTCCTTTACCCACTTTGCTGAGTCTTTAAAAATTTGCTCCAAGAGAAGCAGCTCTTCTGTATGCGTAGGATGATGCAAGAAGTTGCATGGCTGTCACCTCATTAAAAAAAAAAAAAAAAAAAAAAAACAGAAACAAAAAAAAAAACAAGTATTTCCGAGGTGAACATGCAGATTATCGAGCGGAGCTGTCCGGAGCGCCACAGCGCGGCAAACTAATCCTGTCACATCAGGCGTGACAAATGGGACGACAGTAATTGAATACGGTCCCGGCTCCCAGGGCAAGTTCTGAGTATGAACTAGACCGTTTTGCTCTCTGCCGTGACGCTTAGTTCCCTATACCTAGTGGAGTTGTGCTGTTTGATGTAAGTGTCGCTGTGGAAAGCTACTGAAACCTGCAGGGGAAACCAGAAGTTAGGGCACCAGCTTCTTCCTTGGACGCTTGTTCCAAAGGGAGATGCTTAAGGAGTAGAGAGGGGGCGCCTGGGGTGGCTCAGTCGGTTTAGCATCTGCCTTCGGCTCAGGTCGTGATCCTGGGGTCCTGGGATTGAGTCCCATGTTGGCCCTGGGATCGTGTCCCAGGTCGTGATCTCCCAAGGTCCTGGGATTGAGTCCAGATCATGATCTCAGGGTCCTGGGATCGAGTCCCAGGTTATGATCTCAGGGTCCTGGGATCGAGTCCCAGGTCATGATCTCAGGGTTCTAGGACCGAGTCCCCCATTGGTCCTGGGACGGAATCCCAGGTCATGATTTCAGGGTCCTGGGATCAAGTCCCAGATCATGATCTCAGGGTCCTGGGACTGAGTCCCCCATTGGTCCTGGGATCAAATCCCAGGTCATGATCTCAGGGTCCTGGGATCAAGTCCTCTCTCTCTTAGATAAATAATAAATAAAATCTTAAAAAAAAAAAAAGAGGTAAGAAGGAAGGAGGGACAAATGGAAAACAGGAAATGGGGTGAAGGGCAAGGAAAGGAAGAGGAGGTGATCCCATCTCAACTGCAGACCTCAGGACACAGCCCCAGGAGAAGGAAGCAGGCCATCTCGCCCATCCCCCGTGTTACAGGTGCCACAGCAGCGCTGCTCTCTTGCAGCGGCTCCTCCTGGGTTTCGCTGTCGATGGCATGACTCTGCATGGAAAACTGCTTTCAGCCAAGATGAGGTTGACGTGGAGGCCAGGCTCCTATCCAATCGGGGCAGAAGGGACAGAAATGATGGACAGTGACCAATCATTCGGATCTACCAACCTAGAGCCATTCTCTTCCAATAGAACCAAAGTCTTTTTAAAAAACTAAAACACATACACGTGGTTTACAAAATTCTAACTGTACCAATGAGCATGGATGGAAGGAACGTCTTCCTTTAACCCCACGTCTCTATAGTTTCCTGGGCTCTGGTCCCCCCTGCCAGAGCGAAAGCCGCAACCAAAACCTTATGTTGTCTTCCAGAAAGATGCTATCCTCCCAACAGCATAAGTGGGTGCATACCATACATGGTTTATCATCCCAATTTTTTTAAATTAATACTGTATTTTTGGAGAATGTTTCATTTCAACCCATATAAGTTCCACCTCATTCTGATGGCCGTATGTTACCCTGTTATAAAAATGTATCATTATTTACCCATAATTACACGGAAGCTATTTCACAAATTCTTAGGGAAGGATCTAATTCTGGTTACTGGCCATGCAATGTACACCCCTGAGTTAAAACAGCATTTATCAGCTTGCCAGCCCTCTCTCCGAGGCATATTTGGTCACTCGCTTGTCTATCGAAATGCGCATGTCATCTTGCAGGGGAGTCTATGCCAAGCGCTGTGATTTGTAGGCCAAAAACGCAGACTCCAGGCTGAAAACTGCCTGTGTTCCGTTCAGTCCTGTGCTTTGCTCACTGAGCATCCTTAGGCTACTTTTTTTTTTTTTTTTTTTTTTCATCCTTAGGCTACTTAATCCCCCCCTCTGTGCCTTAGTTTTCTCATCTCTCAAACAGGCTATTAGTAAGTAACTGCTTCATGGGATTGTGTAGACCAAAGGAGATAATCTGGGTGAATTATCGAATTATGGCCTGGCACAGAAGTTGAAACACTGTGAGCTATCCTCACCCGGGAGGCATTGGTTAAATAGTTATCAACGAAAGTAAAGTGATGCCTGACTCCATATGCAGCCAAAAGATTAGCAGGGATTTTTCTTTCACTTTCATTAATTACAGGAAGTTAGTAGTAGCGGACACACAGCATGTGTAAGAAGAAGGCTGCATTGTTTTGTGGGGTTTGCAAACCAGGAATCCTTTCCAGACCATCTTTGCCGTGACTGCTTAAAACCCTGTCTACCCTGGCATCTCACCCCACGGGATGTTGTTACCCATCAAAACCTCGTACTAAACGAGTGTCATGTAGATACTTGGTCTCTTCCTCAGGGTTGTCCTTCTTCCTCTGTCTTTCTTCCCTTTTTGGAGAATGTGGATGGGAAAACGGAGGTGGTTGAGGGGATTTTGCTTCTGCTCTTGGAAACTTATATTTTCTTTTTAACATAATGTGCTTTTACGAATGATGGAAAGTAAACATGCGCAAGCCAGGCAATAGCACCATTCTCTCTACTTTCGTCTTCCCAAGCCTATCTGCGTATTTACGGAGCATGAAATACTTCCAGTGAATTCTTCAGGTGCATTTGAGGGGAGACGATTGTCCTTAGCGACGATCAAAGGGCTTTCTCAGCCCTGTGTCTACTCCTGGGGATCTGATTCTGGATTCAGCCGCCCCATAGAAGTATATGAGAGAAGCTTTCACTGATCTCAAAGTCAAGGCTCCTACAGCCAGGGGAAGCCCTATATGAACCTCAACGATTCATACTTGCCATACTTCAAAGGCTTTGAAATATTTACAGTGTATGCTTTAAAAAAAAATTGTGGTTTATGTGTTACTATTCTCTCACGATCCTCAGAGGGGAAGTATGAACAATTTTGCCACCTTCTCCTAAAACTCAGATTCTTGGAAACAAGTCATGGATTCTGTGAGAAAGAAGCTAAGATGATAAATATGGACATCTCTCAAAGAGGGAGTTTAGTAGAAGACAGGTGGCCATTTAGTCAACAATGAGGTTCTATGACGTTGTTAGAGCAGGGATCCAACCATCACTTGTCACTCATGGTTCTTGCCCCATGGGCTGTCTCCTCTTGTGTTGTTCAGGGCACTTCTTATTTACTATTTCCTGCCCTAAGCTGGTCACTTTGTAGTAGGATTTACGTCCCCAAGGAAATGATGATATTCTGGCTACTTTGAAGGAAACCATCTCAGGGTCTATCCTATCCCCTGGCTACTAACTTTTTACTGTTAGGAATACAAGAGGATGGAGGTGGGGATAGCACTTGTATCAGCCGTGATGCTGATCTGACCCCTGTGAAAGGGAGGACAGAAGAGCAGACCACCTGTTAAGAGAAGCCCTGCATTGAGCAAAAATGCTCCAGCCTCCTGCCCATTAACTTTGGGTTTGCCAAGGAAAACCTTGAGGGCCTCTAAGACCCTAGGTGTGGGCTGGACTCAGCAGCAGAGCACTTCACTTAGCCCAAGAAGTTATATTTTAAAATCTGTATGAGCATGCCACAGCCTCCAGCACTCCCAAATGCCTTATACCTGGCCTGCCTCAATATCCTTTCTGCCCAGATCCTATAATCATGTGAGATTGCTGCTCCTTCCTATGAATGTCTTTAAAGCCACTTCTTCTAAAAGCACTTGCATTTAGACTTTAGCAGATCAGAGCAAGAGGTTAACCTGGACTTGGAAAGGCCGTGCATGAAGCTGGCAAAGCAGACTTTGGAATCAGACAGACTCAAGTCTGAATCCCTACACATCTGTCTGCTGCTGTGTGTCCTTAGGCAGGCCATGTAACCTCTCCTGGTCTCAGGCACATAAATCTCTCAAATGAGGCAAACCCAGAAGACAGCATCCAGGGTCCCTGTCCTGCCCTAATGCTCTGAGTTTCTGCAGCTCCGCTCTTTCAAGTGAAGTAGAGAAAATAAAAATGGAAAGTAAAGCCAGAAGGCAAGCAGAGCTCTTGCAGTTTCCAAGGAGCTGTGCCCACCCTCCTGGTCTAGAGGGTGATGAGTGAAGAAGCACAGAACTGAAGCTTCTGCAGGTGGCATCTCCATGGGCTCGTTCCATCTGGTTCTGGTTAGAACTGTGGCTGCTGCGGAAGACAGAAAGGACGAGAACCAATTCTCTCTCTCCACTTCTTGCTCTCCCTGGTCCATACCGCGTCCCTCCTCCCTTCTCTGGTAATCATAACCCTGCCCTTCTTTCAAGACTCGCCTCAAAGACTGCATGCCATCACCACCTGCTCCCTACGGCTAACTTAAATCCAACCTGTACCCTCATCTCAGTGACGGGCATCCCCCACCTGGACTGGGCTATTGGCTTTGACGAGCCTCTTTGGCCTCACAGGAGCCCCACTCTGATCCCTTTCACCCAGCAACCAGATAAAGAATCAAGCTCCGAATCCTCTGTTTACTTGTCTTTAGCCAGCCTGGTCACTTTTCAGTTCCTCTAGCTTGCTACCCACTGCACACGTGCGCACACACACACACACACACACACACACACTCCATCTCCTCCCTCAACCCTCAGACATTTCTCTTCCTCCGCCTGGATGCTCTCTCCCCCACTCTTGCTCTGACTCCTACTCACCCCCAGAGCACAACCTTCACAGCTCCTTTCTCCCTACACCCATATTTCTCACAACTTCCATATTCTCCTTCATTGCCCGAAGAGGGGTGGAAACCTATATTGCTTTCCATGAAAATATGATTGGACTTTGCCTCCTCCACTGGAACGTAGATTGGCATGAGATCAGGAACTGTTTTGTTCGCTGCTGTGTCTCCAGCAGAGCACTGGGCTTATAGTAGATGCTCAATATAGTCTTCGTGAATGAATGAATGTATGAACGAATAAATGAATGATGCAACAACATCCCAGATTTCTCTAATTGTAGCTAATTATTCCCATAGCTCATTGCTGATTCAACATAGACGAACACATTGCATCTGGCAGTTGTGCGAAGGTCTCTCCAGAATGAGAACATTATTCTTCGCCTTCGTTTCTTTCTTCCAGCTCCATATTCATTTTCCTTTTCCCTCTTTTAGCTGCTGTATGGAGATGGGCATTTGAGGGAAATGCCATTTTTGGAAATTACTTAGGAATATTTCTTTCACTGCTCATAGAAGCTAGCTGCCACTGTGCCCGCGGGGAACAAAACCATAAACACATATCTTCCTTCATCTCTTAAATATCTGCACGATGTTTCCAAATTAACACCCTATTAGAAAAAATACCTCGTGAGTGGCCTCAGAGATTATTGCAGTTGTTGTTAGGTTCTCTCGTGGTGGGCTGACAGTTGCTTCCAAGTATTGTCTATAATGAGCTGAGGACAGTGCCAGGAACATAGGTGCACGATGAGTGTTTGCTGCTGCTGTTTCTTCTCCTCCACACACCACCAGTCAGCCCAAAAGAATCTGGCTTGCCCTGACTGGGTTCTTTCCTCAGCATGCCCACAGGCTCAGCATCTCAGGCCTGTGTGGATCCAGAGGAGGAAACTAGCCTTAAGTGGGTGTCAGGGACACCTCTGCAAGAGGTGACTTTCATGCAGGGACAGCCTCTGCAGGAAATGACCTTTGAGCTGAGATCCGAAGGAGGTGCCAAGTGATGCAAGGTCTGGTGTAAGAGGGCTCTGGGCAGGAGGAATAGCAAGGGCAACGGTCCTGAGGTGGAAACAGGCTTAGTGCATCTGGGAAGAGTGAGAAAACAATGGGGGAAAATTAGCGGGCAGAGTGGTGGGCCAGGAGGGCAACCAGACAGGGAACGCAGGTTTTGTTCTAAGTGTATTTCTAAGCCATTGGAGGTTTTAAATAACAGATCAATATGATCTGGTTTATGGATATAAATACTTATGTGTATAAATGTCTGGAAAATGAATTGTAAGGGAATGGTGCACTAAGGGATATGGGGAGAGCAGTTAGGGTCCAAGTGACCTTTAGACAAGTCATTTGACCTCTCTGACCCTCAGTCTCTTCCTCTCTAAAATGAGGATAAGAAAACCCACCTCTGAGGCTTCAATGATAATAATGACTGCAGTGCCCCCAACACCAAATAGGGCCCCCTTCAATATGGTCCTCTGTTTTCTAGATGAAGAGCCCCCAACACACCTCACTTGTGCTAAATTCTTTTGGAACAGAAACGTTGATGGGCTTTGTTATTAAAACTCTGAGACGCTGACTGATTGCATGAGGTGTCCAGAGACATCCCTGCCAGTTATAACGAAGGGAATTAGTGATAGCAACAGACGCAGGATTTTCCTTTGCTGGGAGTTTATGGCCTGTAAGGTAGGCGTGGTTGTACCCCAGGCTGCAGGCCGGAAGCCCAGAGTAAACCTTGCCTCCCAAATAAGACTGGGGTTGTCCATCTAGGACAGCTGTGGGTGCCCAGGGGCGTGGGTGACCAGACAAACCCACTATTCTCTGGGAAATAGTCCCTGCCTCTCGCAATAGGCAAATCCACCGACGAAGCTGTTGCCAATCTGGACGCTTCCGAGCAGCTGCCACGCTGCAGCAACTGCTCTGTCTGGACATACACATGATCTTGTTTCTAGACAAATGCAAGCACAACTCAGATGATCGGCTTTGTCTTTTATGGATGTGTCAAGTGTCTTTCATAAAATGAAAGATGAAATGGTGATTGGCTGGAGACTGTTTTTGTTTTCTTGCCCGTGTGGACAGTTGAAGTGTAATGTTCAAGACGGTAAAATCATGACTCTCAGGAGAATTTAAAATGACCTCACATCAAAGATTTTATTAAACTCATCAATGAATGGGAGAAACAGTAAGATGTTCAAACTAAGTCAAAGAGCATTTGAGAACCTAGGTAGTTGTAGGCAATTTTTTTAAAGATCTTACTTATTTATTGAGAGAGCATGAGAGAAAGACAGAGAGAGACAGAGAGAGAGCATGAGCAGGAGGAGGGGCAGAGGGAGAGGGAGAAGCAGACTCTGCTGAGCGGGGAGCCCAACATGGATTCTAGGACCCTGGGACCATGGCCTGAGCCGAAGGCAGACGTTTAACCAACTGAGTGCCCCCGTTGTAGATAATCTAATAAAAGATTATTAAGAGATGATTGCAAGGCTAGTTATACATCTGGTTAAAGTCTGACAAAGTAGTAAACTATAAACTTTCAGGTTCGTTTCTTACTATACAGAGATTGTTATTATTTAACTAGAAAAAATCTACAAAGCATGGAACTTCACTGAATCCTGGCCTTTAATCCGTACTCTTTATAAGATTCTAAAACTCTGTTCCCTCTAAATGCTTCATCTTTGCTGGATTCTCCAAGCTGGAAAGGCGCTCACACCACATTGACGGGACAGTCACTGAGTGGGCAGATTAGCCAGGTCCTGAGCCCACCTTCTGGAACGTCTTGATGGTCATTCTCACCATCAAGAGATGGTGATGGCCACCTAAGGAGATGGGCAGAGAGTCACGGAGAGCCTCCATCTACTCTACTCTAGAAGGAAACAGGGGCTCTCACCTTGGTGCTGTGTGTCTCTTTATCTCCCAAAGACTTGAACGCAGGGGCATTACATTGCGCGTCCATATCCACCCATTAACTCAAAAAGTGGCCAACGAGCAGCTCCTATACCGGAAGCTGGGGATGCTGTTAGAGCAAGGAAGGTGTGCTCTGCAGAGCCAGTGCTCTAGCCTGGACATAGACACCACATAGACAATCATCATCTACTTAGTGAATTATATGCGATTATCTTCAGCACCAATATGGAAAAGCATTGAGCAAAAAAATTGGAGAGGCCTAGTGTAGTCTAGGCGAGTCTGAGCATCAGGGAATCTTTTGCAGGGAGGGGACATCTATATGGAGCCTGGAAAGATGAGTGGGTCTGACCAGGCACCCAGCTGCTGACCCTTTCGGGTAGAGGGAACAGCCTGTGTGAAGGACTCAAACCCCCACAAAGGGTGGTGCTCTTGTGGGGCTGATGAGGAAGTTGATACCACGAGCCTGGAAATGTAGGCGGGGGTGGGGTCTCTTAGGGCCTGAAGGTTTGGGCAGAGTAAAGGCTCCGAGGGAGCCATGGAAAGCTCAGAGTGGACCATCACATGATCAAAATTGGTGGCCCCACACTCAAGCACAGGGGACAGTGCCATACCTCACACACATTCAGCCAAGGTCAGCTTTCCTTATGAAGGAATATGTGGCTGGCCAAGGGGACATTTCATGGGGTCCCTCACACCCAGAAGGCAGTCAGTGTCTTATTAGCCCTAACTTGGCTTTCTGCTTTTCAGTGCAACCCCCCAAACACACATACTCTGCCTCCAACTAGTGAGATCTGCGCCATCCCTCTCAGGGAGGGTTTCTGGTTCTCCAGGGATGGGAGAGGAGATGCCCACAGGCAGGCGTGTCCTTCACAACACACATGCCTCTAACACTTCAGGAACATGTTCCTTCTTTTTAAAAATGTGTTAATTTCCAAAAATGTGTTTTAAAAAAACATTTCAAGTTTCCACGACAAAGATTTTTAAACAAATGCACCATCCAACCAAGATCATGACAAGGGTCATGGGGTGTGAGGAAATGAGCAGTCTTGTTCCACTGTTGGGACGGAAGTGTACACAGGTCAACCGTGCCTGAGGGCAATGAGGGAGGGGAGCTCTAAGGATTTTACCCACCTGGAAATTTGTTTTCTGGAAATTCTCTGTGAAAATAAATGAGAGTTGCAAATATTTGACTATAAAGATGATCATCTTTGCACTGTTTGGAATAACTGAAAACTGGAATTAGCTAGCATGACGCAGAAGCAGGAAGGACAAGCATGGTTCACCCTTAAAACAGAAAACAGCGCCACTGTTTAAAAGGATACTGAGTCATGTGTCTTTGGGGGCACAGAAATATATTCATAATCTATTATTAAGTAGGGGGAAACAGCAGATTGTAAAACTGTATGTTGCATATGATCCCATGAAGTTTTTAAAATACAACTGACTCTGGGTATATAAATGGACAAATAAAAAAATAAATAAAATAAAATAAAATGACAAATATGCACAAGATCCAAGAGGTCATGAACAAAAGGAGTGACAGTGGCTTTCTGTGGTAAGCATTTCTGTTTTCTTCTACCTGCTTCTCATTATTTTATGGTCTCTCTGTTGTGAACTTTCATTGCTTTTGTAGTAAGAAGAAGGTTCCATGGACGAAACTTGTTCCTGGTCTCTGAGGATCTCAACTGCAGTAGATTTTATGTGGGATTTTCAGTGTCTGCATGGAGAATCTGATTCCTCTTATGCTTCTCAGATACACGTGTAACAATGCAACAATGCTTCTCTAAATACCTATAGACCTGACTGTGGTTTAAGGTGATACTTTTCAATAGTTGGACATCCAATTCCATTTTTGTAGCAGAAGAACTTTATGCAGAAAATAAATAAAAAGCAACACTTCTTAACAAACGTAATGGGGTGGTTGAACATTTTTGCTTCATTTTATTTATAAACTGTATGTACTAGGAGCTAGTGAGTATAAAAAGTATAATTAACTAAACTTAAAGAAGGAAAAAAGCAACCA
The DNA here is from genome assembly GCF_048418805.1 of Vulpes vulpes. Classification (NCBI taxonomy): domain Eukaryota; kingdom Metazoa; phylum Chordata; class Mammalia; order Carnivora; family Canidae; genus Vulpes; species Vulpes vulpes. Next base: position 6,075,642 of record NC_132793.1, on the reverse strand, counting down.
GAAGGATAAATACCAAAATGGTATGAAAAGGTACCTCTGAGTGGTGGGTTTATGGGTAATTTTCACTTACCTCTTTTTGCTTCCATATATTTCCTAATTTTTCTGTGATAAGTGTGCACTGATATAGTAACAAGTGATTATGTTAAAACCCAGAGAAACAAACTGCCTTTGTTTAATTACAGCAGAAAATCCATATAAGAAGGAGGCTTACCCATGGCTGCCCCTGCGACAGGGTGATTTACCTTTGAGGATCATGTGGCTTATGGAAAGATGATGAGTCTGAGAATTATGGAGACTGACTGGATTTTTTAAAATAATTTTATTTCTTTATTTGAGAGAGAGAGAGAGAGAATGAGCATAGGCAGGGGGAAGGATAGAGGGAGAAGGACAAGCTGACTCTCTGCTGAGCGTGGAGACCGACTTGGGGCTTGATCCCAGGACCTCAAGAACACAAGCTGAGCTAAAGGCAGATGCTTAATCAGCTGAGCCACCCAGGTGCTCCTGACTGGGTTTTGATCCTGGCTGTGTGACCATAGACTAGTCACTAACCCCCATATCTCTGCTTCATCACTCACCAGTTCATGAACATTTACTGAACATCTCCTATGCACCTGAGTCTGTGCTGGGGCCAGAGCAGCACATAAGTGAGATGTGGTCCCAGGCAGTCATGGAGCTTCCAATCCAATTCAGGAGAAAAATAACAAGCAGAGAAAGAGCACTATGATCATTATGACAGTAACAGCCAACCTTTACGGAGCACCTACTAAATGCCAGGCATTGTTCAGTGAGCTTTATGTACATAACAACCCTTTTCATTCTCACCCCCTGAGGGAGGTATTATCATTAGTCCCATTTTACAGACCAGGAAATGGAGGCCCAGAGAGAGTGGCTCATTTGCTCAAAGGCACACAGCTAGGAAGTCATCAAGCCAGGATTTCAACTCGACTACATGCTATGCTGCACTCACCCGCGCAGGTCATGGTCATCACAAATTGAAACAGTGCCGTGGGAGTACATTCAGGAGACTTGCCAAATTAGACTGCCCTGAAGAGATGACATTTCACCAGAGACCCCAAGGATGGGTAGGAAACAATCAGGCAAAGAGTAGGGACAAGAGCCTGTGGGTCAAGGAAACATATGACTGTCCTCTAGTGTTTCTAACCCAGTGGCGTAGGTGGAGCGGTTGTCAGCAACAGTAATAACAATGAACGCTTTCTCCTCCCGCCCCCAGACACTCTTGGCCAGAGCACTTTACGACAACCACCCAGATTGTTCCTATGAGCTGGCTTTCTGCAGAGGAGACATCTTGACCATCCTGGAACAAGACGTGCCAGAAAGCGAGGGCTGGTGGAAGTGTTTGCTCCACGGGAGGCAAGGTCTGGCTCCTGCCAACCGCCTCCAAATCCTCCCTGAGGCCCCTGCAGACAGGCCCTGTCCCCCTTTCCTGAGAGGCCTGGAAGAAGGTCTCGCCAGCTCCAAGGAGACCTACCAGGTGCCCACCCTGCTCAGGCCCCTGACTCCAGGCCCCGTGTACGAGCACATGAAGAGTTGGGTGGAGGGGCCTCCACCTGCCACCGCCGAAATCTACGAATTCCCCGACCCCCCTGCCAGTGCCAGAATCGTCTGTGAAAAGACTCTAACCTTTCCAAAACAGGTATGCACGTTTCCAAATAAAACAGATGGGTCAAGGAGTATGTGAGACACCCCGGGGCTTACCTCTGCCTTGAATTCTTGGTGTCTATCAGGAGGATCAAATGTGCCAAGTGGGAACCTGGACCCCTCTGACTCGGTGATGATTTCCTTGGCAGGAAATTGGATGCTTAGTGGGGCTGGTCATGAAAGTATTAAGAACTTTCGCGGTGGCCTCTTGGTGCACTAGGACTTCTAGTGATGGGTTCAAAGGCAAGGAATCACCCAACAGATTTAATATCTATATTCCCTTCAACCCAAGAGACTTTACTTCCAGTATTGCTACAGAAACACACAAGAAGGCAAACATATCTGGGTGAGGAGGCCATGGCCATAATAGCATTTTTTTTTTTTTGTCACAGGGTAAAATAGTAGATGACTATTTTTTGTTAATGGGGGGGGGGGGGATTGGTTACCTAAATTTTTATTATCCCTACAACACACTAGGCACTTGTCAAAAAAAAAAAAAAAGATGAAGTAATTCTAGGGGACATGTATCAGGGGAAAAAAACCAAACATTTAAACAAAAACCAAACAAAAACTAAAAAACAAAAAAAAGAAAAGAAAAGAAAAGAAAAAAGAAAAGAAAAGAAAAGAAAAAAAAGAAAAGAAAAGAAAAGAAAAATCTGTGTTTGTATATGTGTGCATGCTCATCCAGAAGAGATCACACACCAATAGTGGCTCCCCTTAAGAAGTGGAGTTGATCATTTTTATGTTCCTGGGACTGTGCCTGGCTGGGGTGGGTACTCAGTAAATACATGATGAGCAGAGAGATAAGGAAGCTGATTTGTGTGTTAGATGCAGTATGTATTGCATCTGCAATTTTAAAAATAGCCATTTAAAAAGCAGAGGGAAAGAAGCACCAGGTAAATGCAGAATGAACACTTTTTTTTTTTTAAGAAGGAAAGAAATTTAAAGAACAAAGGAGAAAAATCAAGTGTTGTTTTCCCCAGGCCCAGGCCTTCACGAGGTGTTAAGCATGCAGAACAGATCTGCGTGGTCTCCGGTCACTGTGGGCATTTCCTGCACACTCTGCCTCCAGCTCAAAGGACACATCCCACCTGGCTCGAGCTCCAGGCCGGGGGGTCCTGGCCAGGTCTATGTCCAGGAAGGCTGCTCCCCCTGATGTACGTGCTGGGGGCCCTGGGAAGGTCCTGCTAACCATGCATGCCTTCTCCACACCACTTCCGACCAGAGAAAGGTGTTGATTTCTTAGAATATTTTGAACACTTCAGATTTTCTAACCCCCCGGGCTGCCAGGCGGAGAACCAGACATTTGTTACACAGAACAGCTGCCATTCAGAGGCGCTGGCTACAAACACCAGAATGAAGCTGGTCAAGCCTTCTACAGCCGCCCCCAACGTGGACCCTAAGGCACTTTTCTGGAACAGCTGGCCAGTCGAGGCCTGGCATGCTCAGCTGCTATCTGAGCAGCTGACTCCAGGCAGGGCCTTGAAGGCGGTTTCTCCAAGAACAAGTGGCCTTTTCTGAAGTGACTTTGTTTCCTCCTCTCCCTAAAAGGCAAACAGGTGCCATGTCTGCGGTCCCCCAGATATCCCTGGCACCCCAGCCAGCGCAGGCTCCTACAACTTTAACGTTTTTGTTTTTAAAGGTTTTACTTATTTATTCATGAGAGACACAGAGAGAGGCAGAGACGCAGGCAGAGGGAGAAGCAGGCTCCACGCAGGGAGCCCGATGCGGGACTCGATCCCAGGACCCCGGGATCACACCTTGAGCCAAAGGCAGAGGCTCAACCACTGAGCCACCCAGGCGTCCCCAACATTAACGCTTGCTAAGTAAATGAAGTGACTGTGGACTCCAGCTTCTAGACTGGCATCATGATAAAGACGAGTTTACTTTCTAAACCTAACTCAGAAAAGGGTCAGAGCATGGGCTGTGCGATTCACCTCGACACGAAGCGTGTCTGTGTCTGTGATTGGAGCCCTCCTACATGTGAGGCTGCGGCCGTGCACACAAACCACAGCCACCCCAGGGGAATTCAGAAACCAGGGGCTCTTGGCCACTCAAGGAAGCTGCTTGACGTGGCCCCAGTAAAACACCTGGGGAAGTTTCCTGCCCGTTTCCTCTGTGGCTGCTCCATCTGCATTTTTGCTTCCTCCTTTCCCACTTTTTTTGTATTGCCTTCTCTCTGCTTTGGGGGCGGGGGGTTGTCTCAGAGCAAGAGGTGCCACCTGTGGCTTGGAAATCAGCAGGGCTGGCTGATGGGGCTGATGGGGCCATGCTGGGAGAGGGGACACGTCCCAACGCTCCTCTGTAACTCTGTGTCTTACTCTGCCATTTCGAAGTCTCGAGGTTGTACCTTCTGGCTATTCTAAATAATTCCACTGTCTCCTCTGCTACGAGAAGGAAGGAGCTAGAAGAGGTGGATCAGTTCAGGGGCACCTGGGTGGTCGAGTGGTTGAGCGTCTGCCTTTGGCTCAGGGTGTGATCCCAGGGTCCTGGGATCGAGTCCCACATGGGGGTCCCCGTGGGGAGCCTGTCTCTCCCTCTGTGTCTCTCCTCCTCTGTGTGTGTGTGTCTCAGGAATAAATAAGTAAAAAAAAATCTTTCAAAAGAAAACCGGTTCAGAATCTTCTGATCTGTGGAAGAGGCAGCCCTCGCCACCCCGCTCGTGTAGTCTGGGGGTCGGCCCTGACTCTGCGGTGGTGGAGGGAGTGCATACTAAGTAGTAGCACTTGATGGGACCAGCCAAGTCCAGCCACCAGCTTGGAGCTGTTTTCCAACGGGCAGTTCATGGGCTTGGAACCGACCCATGTGACCAGATGACCCATTTCACAGACCCCCCTCCTTATCCCCTGCTTTGACTCTCACTCAAGTAAGGTGGCCAAAAATTAAAAACCAAGAAAGGTGAAAAGATATCACTTTTTTCGAGTTGTCTGATCAAGGGAGCCCCGTATCAGAAGCAGACATCTCTGGAAGAGACCTATGTGGGTCTTGAGGACAACTCTTCACTTTCGAAACAGGGAACTAATTCCCAGAGAGGTGGGGTGGCCCATCCAGGGTCACAGGGTGACGGATGCCCAGGACCGAAGCTTCTGTGAGCCTGCCCACAGCTGTCCCTGCACCTAGCCTCTGCATGCCCCTGCCCTTGGCTGTCCTGACTCCGCGGCTGACACTGTCCATTCTTTGCAATGAGCTTTTTACTGAGACGTAACCTCCAGATCCTAAGGGTGTAGCTTAGTCACTAGCATCCAGATCAAGGGACTGAACAAAACTAGCACCCCAGGAGCCCCATCACACTTTCTCCCGGTCACTTAACTTCCTCTGGGGTGGCCACTATCTTGAGCTTTGTTTTACTTTTTATTTCAACTTCCTTAATAGAATAGGACTGGCCTGACTTTTTTTTTTTTTTTAATCACCATACAGAGAACATATTTGATGCTGGTTTGAATTCAGGAAGGGGAATCTTTTGTATTTCAAGTAAAAGGGGTTCCAACTTCCCAGTGGGGTTACTTTCAGACCCACTAGTTCTTTTCTTTTCTTTCTTTCTTTTCCTTTTTTTTTTTTTTTTTTTAATTTGAGAAACAGAGAGGCAGAGTCACAGGCAGAGGGAGAAGCAGGCTCCATGCAGGGAGCCGGATGTGGGACTCGATCCCGGGACTCCAGGATCACACCCTGGGCTGAAGGCAGCGCTAAACCACTGAGCCACTCGGGCCGCCCGGACCCACTAATTCTTGAACAGGAGTTCCCTCCTATCCTCCTAAACCTTTGAAACTGTGGTGCCCAAACATGTTCCTTAATTGGCCGCCACCTTACACCCATGTTTTCCAAGAAAACACTGGGTATTTTCGAGCCAGCTTCCTCTACCTGAAATTCCCACGGGAAAGTCCCTCTGTCCTCTGCAGGTGGTCTACCCACAAAGCCAGCTACAAAAAGCAAAGGAGCCTGGGGTCCTAGGGGGTAATAGGCAATGGAAGTGCATTTGGAAAAGCTCTGTGGTAGGAGAGAGCTTGGGGTGTTGGAATAAGCCTGGACTGGAGGTGATGGCCCTTGGCCTAGCCCGAGACACACCGCGCACGGTCGCTGCGATTGGACAGGGCAGACCTGTCGGGAGCTTGGATTTAACCCCGAGTGGGGTGGAAAACCACTGTCAAAGCCTAAGAGCAGCAGGGACAAAGTCAGGTTTCCTGCCCCACCGCAGGGAGAGCATTCATAGAGCAGAGGAACCATGGGGCGTCTCACAAAACACAGGCTCCCTTGAGCACAGTTAGTTATCGGGTTGGGAAAAGGTGGGGTTTAGGTGACGGGTACACAGAGGCTCTATGCAAAATGGGGCAGCGTGTAAAGGGTTGGCATCAGCCCAGGCTGCAAAGCAGGCTCCTCTCTCCTTGGGACCCTCCAGGTTGGGGTAGACGTGGAATGTCCCATCTGATGTCGCCTGCCTGGAGCTCTGTGTCAGGGGTGGACAGCGAGCCTGCTTCTCTGACAAGAGTGGGATGTTTCCTTTTCCCTAATAGAACTTCAGGCTGCAATGCTCCTGAGAGCCTAGGACTTTAGAGAACCAGGTTTCTCTGTAAGAAAGCAGTTAGCATTCGGAGGGACCTTATTTTGACACGTGACAGCTGACTGTGTCCTGAGGGGAAGGGGGCTGTCTGTCCTGTTTGCTTTGCAGCTGCTTTACCTGCGCCAGTTATTCCAGCCCAATCGGTGGTGGGACCCACTGGTCTGCTACCACTGCCTCAAGGGGTACCCGTTCTTTCACCCCAAACAAACAAATCAATAAGTAGGTTCTAGCATTTCCTTCATGCCAGGCACAGAGGTGGGTCACCCTACTGATCAAAGGGAGTCTGCTCTAGTCCTCATCAGCTGCTCCTCTATCTGGACCGCCCACCCATCTGCACCTCTTCAGGTCCTAACCATCCTCGCGATCCAATTCAGAAAGCCCTGGGTGCCCAGTGGGAAATGCATCTCCCTCTGCCAGACTCTCTGGACTTGACCCTTTCCTCTCCTCAAGGGCCTGTCTCGCTTTCCAGCCCACATCCTGGCTGTGTCCACACCTTGTTTCCCCCTTTAGACCTTAACCATGGCAGACAGCATCCATTCACCGATAAAATCATCCCTCCTGGAGACATCCTTGCTTGAAAGGTCTGACATGGAGCCCCGGCAACTGCATTATTTTAAAGTTCGCCTGGTGGTTGTTTCCCTGGCCAGGTCTGGGTGCTGCCACCCTGGAGCAGACAGAGTGGTACTCCGTGGAGAGCGGATATTCATAAACTCTGGAGGATTAACTGGAATCCAGTCATAGGCACAGCCTCCAAGGCTGAGGGCCACCACGGGTCTGCTCACCTCCTGCTGCCCCATGGGACCCTCATCCCCAGTGGCATGTCCTGCAACAGGCCCCTGCTCCCTCCCCACCCCCATAATCCCTTCACTTGACACCCTTCCAGCCTCTCTGCCTGTCTGCCTCACTGCTGCATCCCCAGCATCATCGGATGAACACATTAACCACCCGGATTCAAATCACAGCCCCAGATCCCTAGAGAACTTCAGAATCGCCTGGGAGGCTCGCTGATAGTGCAGATTCCCAGGGTCGCCGGCAAGACTCAGAGACCCCAGTATAACGGACATGGGGCCTGGGAATCTGCGTTCTAACCTGCTTCCCCATCCCATGTTGGGGGTCTGAGTGAAGAGCCACCATTTAGGGGTGCAGGGGGATTGCCTGCATGCTGTGGGGGCAGCCTTTGTTGTGTGAGGGTAACCTGCAACGTGACATGTGGACTCTGCGGTGACATTTCCTTCCCTTGGCTCTTCCTTTTCCCCTCCAAGGCCCTCTTCACGATTCCCAGACCAGCTCGGGCCTCGTTGCCAACCCTGCCTTCCCAGGTGTATGACGTGCCGGCCCAGAGCCGGGGCCCCCCGGCTCTGAAGGTGAGTGTGGCCTTCCCAGCATCACACAGATTGCTCTTCTGCTTCCTGCCTCTCCTTCCACCTGTCACTGAGCCACTGTTCCCAGGTGGCTCCTCCCTGGGCTCTGGGGACAGGCGGGTAGGTCATCTCTAGCCTTGGCTTCCTGTGATGCTCTCACCCCCTCCCACACTTCCGGCCTGACTTTTGCTCCAGGGCAGGCGTGACCCTCGTCTGGCCCATGGATGAGCACACTTGCTCCCTTTGCCATGGCAGATGCCGGAGCACAGGCTGCCCCCGCACTGGACAAGCAGAGTTGAGGCACCGGCTTCGGGCACCAAAGTCTTAAATAAAGACACACATGCTGGACTCATATCACTCACCTCACTCACCTCACCCTCATCCTGGGCCTCTCACCTTGTCTTTATTGAAAATAGTGAGGTTTTGTTCATCGTGATTTTTTTGCATTAATTGTGATTTTTTTTAATGTTGCATCACATTGTTATTTACCTTAACGATTGAGAATTTTGGTGCTCTCTCAACCGCTGTGGCCAAGGCAGCTGCTTCTCTTCCTTCTCCCTGGTCCCCACCCGAGAAGAGGCCATCTCTAGCACAGCCACCCCCTGTGCTTGGCCATCAGTATTCCCACCCTTAGCTTTCCCTGAGCTGGAGTTGGCCCCTGTGCACTACGACCCCATGCTCAGGTTGCATGATTCGTCCCTGAAGGTCCTGCTGGGGCACTCTCCATTCTGCTTGAGGGGGATGAAGGACACCCCACCCTTCCCCGGTGATGAGAAGTTGGTAGGAAACCCACATTTCAGCTCTCTCCAAAGCAACCCCCTCTCCAGAGTCCAGCTCTTTCTTTGCAGAACCCTGTTTCCTACTTTCTTTCCCCTCACTTTGGAACACGGCACCTACTTTTCACATCCTGATATATGCATTTTCTAATTGCTGTACCAAAAAAAAAAAAAAAAAAAAAAAAAAGCACATCATCTGTCTGGAACCATGTCTTCTGCTCCTTACTGGGTGTCTACATGTCTATGGCCCAGTGTCCTGGTGGTTATTCTGTGAATATTTGCAGGATGATGACACAACCTACAAGCACAGGAAAATTTCTGCTGAGAAAAACAAACAAAAAAGACGGAAGCATATTAAGTCACAGTTTCATGTATTCCTTTTTAAATCCATGCTAAGGCTAACCTACAGATGCAAATGAGCCACCCTATAGTTTGTCCCCAGCTTCTGTCAAGAGGGCATCTTCTTTTTTTTTTTTTAAGATTTTATTTATTTATTCATGAGAGACAGAGAGAGAAAGAGGCAGAGGGAGAAGCGGGCTCCCCACAGGGAGCCCGATGTGGGACTCTGTCCCAGGACCCCAGGATCACGACCTGAGCCGAAGGCAGATGCTCAACCACGGAGCCACCCAGGCATCCCAAGATGGTATCTTTTTAAAGCACAAAGTCCATTGTTGAAAACATAACCACATAAACTTCCACCATGTGAGCATCATGACCGAGAGCGCCCCAAATCTTTGGTGTTCTGTGTTCTCTTTTGGAAAGAACGCTTGCAGTGGGTAGTTTGTGATGTGTATCCATCAGGAAGGAAAACTCCAAGTTATCCTTTTCCGTCTTTCCCCAGGAGCCAGAGAAGCAGCAGTTATATGATATACCCGCCAGCCCCAAAAGGGCAGGACTTGGTCCCATGACCAGCCCACCAGGTGTAAGTATGATGAGGCCCAGAGATTCGATACTAGGAAAATGTGAGCATCCTCCGGGATGTTTTATTAGCATGGCCAAAACTGGGGATGCAAATTCCTCATAGCAGAGCTTATTTCCTTTGAACCCCCTGCTGGCTGTGGTGTTCAGGAACAGGGCGAGCAATGTGCTTTGGGCAAGTCCTCTACCTTCTCCGTGCCTCAGTTTCTTATAACAAACTAATTGTGAGGACTGAGATCATTCCTGCAGAGGACCTAGTACAGGTACAGTGCTTGGCAAAGAGCAAAAGCTCAGTAGATCTTAGGTAAATGCTTCTTCTTCCTCGCCTTCCACACCTCAGAGATGGGTTGTGTTAAAATGGGTTTTTATCTGTTTATAGAGGACATGTCTTAATTTGAAAATCTGGAATCCATGTTCATTATCGAATGCATTTAAAAATACATATACCTACGCCCAAGGTCATTGGGGAAGGCCTTTAGAAAGTGATGGCATCTCTGCAGCGTCGTGAGGGGTGCATTGAGGTTTGTTAGAGGGAAAGGAAGGGGTCGGGAGGGCACGTAGAACAGAAGGACTGGCTTGGGCAAAATGAACTATAATGGGCTAAGTGAGCATTTGGAGTTCAGGGGATGGTGAACAGCCAGGGTGACTGAGCCCACAGGGAGGCTGGTGGCAGGTGTGGTGGGGAGGCTTAAAGGCAGATACAAGCAGATTATGAAGGGCCTTGAGCGATGATGGCAATGGGGAGCTGCTGAAGACACTTGAGTGGGGGAGTGACCATCAGATTGTAAGAAGCACGCTACCCGGCACTTAGTAGGTCCTCAGCGTAATGCACATTTGTCAGACGAGTCGCTCGAACCCTCTTTTTATTGCTACTGACCTGGGCATCTTTGTGGGGCTCTTCGCAGAGGCAGAGCGCTGCCGCGATGTCGGCGATCGCCACGAGGCAAGGCAGCTACAACACGTTGCCGAGCCCCCAGAAGTCGGAATGGATCTATGACACGCCAGTGTCTCCAGAAAAAGCTGATGGCAGAAATGCATCTCTAGGCAGCTTTGTGGAAGAATCAGAGCCCCACACTCCCCCCAGGTATATGTCCAGCTTCCAGAATCCTCCAAATAGCAGAGCAAGGTCCCTCAATCCACACCTGCATAAAAACGTGCCCATGCAGAAAAAACTCAGCCTTCCAGAAATTCCTTGCTACAAATTTCTGGCACCCAGGGACACGATCCCCTTGGACGAGAGTGCGGGCTACAAGGTCCCTTCGAGCTTTCTGATTCCCCGGGTGGAACAGCAGAACACCGAGCCAAACATTTATGACACCCCGAAAGTGGTGGCCGGGGGCCGACGGGCCGCGACCGAGCCGGGGACAGTGAACGGGCCTTCGGAGAAAGCGGACCGCAACTCCGCGTGGCCCTCGGGACAGGCACCATCGCTGTCCCCGGACCCCGACAGGCTGTCCGTTTCCAGCTGTGACAGCAGAGCCAGCGTTGTGTCCTCGTGCTCGTCCACGTCCACGGACTCCTCATCCAGCTCCTGCTCGGAGGACTCAGGCAAGGAGCTCTCGTTGGACCCGGACCTGGCCAGGGAGACGGTAGCGGCGCTGCAGCAGCAGGTGGCCGGCTCTGTCGCCGGCCTGATGCTCTTTGTCAGCAGGAAGTGGAGGTTCCGAGACTACCTGGAGGCCAACCTCGGAGCCATCCGCACGGCTGCCCACCGCGTGGAGGAGTCTTTGAGAGCATTCCTGGAGTTCGCCCGCGGGGTCCAGGGGAGCGCCTGTAACCTCAGCGACACCACCCTGCAGGCCAGGATCCGGGACCAGCTACAGACCATCTCCAACTCCTACCAGATCCTGCTCGGGACGAAGGAAAGCCTGGACAGCTGCAACTGGTCTCTGGAAGTCCTTGTGACCGACAAGGTCCAAAACAACCCGGATGACCTCGAGCGCTTCGTCATGGTGGCACGGATGGTTCCAGAAGACATCAAGAGGTTTGCCTCCATCGTCATTGCCAATGGGAAGCTCCTTTTCAAGCAGAACTGTGAGAAGGAAGACACCTTGCCGATGACCCCCCATGCACCATTGAAGCTTGCAAAATGCCTCCAGCTTCCCCAAAGGGAGATTGAATCATATCAGAGCAGTGTTCCTGTTCACAAACGAAAGGAAAGCGTACACTCCCCAGAGCTACTGAAGAAAAACGGGACAATTATCCGCGAACCGGTGAGTTCAGCGTGGTGTTATAAGGATGCTTTCAAATTTTATCTGGAGTGGTCACCCATCAGTTAGATGCTAAGAATATTTCACTGATTAATTATTAGATAGTTCAATAATTGGATTATTGTCTTCCAATAATTTTTGAGAGATGTTGGTTCCATTTTTAAAAAAATAAAATTCATGAAAGTAATGTTCCAGATGAAATCTTATTAAGAAGTAAGATAAACACTTTAATATATTTTTAAAAGATTTTATTTATTTATTCATGAGAGACACACAGAGAGAAGCAGAGACATAGGCAGAGGGAGAAGCAAGCGCCATGCAGGAAGCCAGATGTGGGACTTGATCCCGGGACTCCGGGATCACACCCTGAGCCGAAGGCAGATGCTCAACCCACTGAGCCACCCAGGCATCCCTAAACACTTTAATATTAAGGCACATCAGATGCCTTCAGGAAACTTGGTGTCTTGGGGTTTGTCTTTAATACTGGGGTTAGGGAGGACTTTGAAAACCTTTTGAAATCTGTTCTTTGAGCACCTTTTTTAATCTCACCAATGAGTTTCCTTGCATTTTTGAAAGTTTCAGATTTAGTCATTTTCTTTGTGTTTCTTAGAAACAGAAAAGGAAGTGTAAACACTCTTCCAAGTTGTGCATGATCTTAGCAGCCTCCAGACTGCAGTTGCTGTTAGAAATTCTTTGCTGCATGAGTTCAGACGCTATAGAAAGAGAACCTCTGGTTCAAGGATTTCGAGGATCAAGGGTCAAGAGGCACAGCACATATACTGAGAGGGCTGTCTCAACATGACTTGGCCCTTTACCCCAAATCTTGCATGGTATTCTGACAAAATGCCTGGTGGTCGGTGTAACAGCTTCTACACATTCTTAGAGAAGCTAGAAACTTGGATAATTTTTAATTATCCAAGTTTAATTATAATTTAAAAATATAGATATAAAGAGATATAATACACATTAATATAAATATATGTATACTTTTTTAAAAAACCCATGTGTCCTTATATCAAGCCATATTGGTAGGAAAAATTCAGCCCTTGGTCTTGCAAAGTCTCCTTTGCTAAGAAAAGGCATCAGACCTCTGAAACTAATAACATACTATATGTCAACTGATTGATTTTAAATTAAAAAGGGGGGGGGCATCCAGAGGCAGAACCATTGGCAAAACTATAAAGAGAATTGTTGAGGCAGCCTAGGTGGCTCAGCGGTTTAGCACCACCTTCGGCCTAGGGCGTGATCCTGGAGACCTGGGATCAAGTCCCATGTCAGGTTCCCTGCATGGAGCCTGCTTTTTCCCTCTGCCTATATCTATGCCTGTGTGTGTGTGTGTGTGTTTGTGTGTGTGTGTGTGATGAATAAATAAATAAAATCTTCAAAAAAGAGAGAATTGTTCAGGTTTTAAAGTGGACATAAATACCTCTATACCGCGTAAAAACCATTCAAGTTGGTAATCAGGAGGGATTTTATTTTTCAGAAGTTGCCTAACCTAGAAAAGACAGAAAAATCCATCTCAGAAGAAAGGTTGGATGAAAACAAAAACCTTGAAGCACAGGTAAGTGATAGTGCTGACTGCCTGGTACTTGTGACTCACACGCTTTGTCCCTAGAGATGTCTTCTGCTCTGAACAAGTCAGCATGAGAGACACGACCCACTTGGGAGTAGATGTTTTTATGGTAGTTTTTCCCATTTGCAGTAGAAGGACCCCTGGAGATGAGCAGGCCCGATGAACCCCAGTAGGGTGGAGCATGATTTCTAACCATTAGTGACATAGTTCTCGGTGGCCTGCAGGTTTATCATGGGTGGGACTGACATGGCTTTCAATAGCATGGACTCACATTTCCTTTTTATATTCTCTTTTAATGCTTCTGATCACAATAGAAAAACCATTTTGGTTTGGGGCTTGTTTATCATCAAAGCTTTGACACTTAATGTACCTTCCTTTTTTTTTTTTTTAGTTAAGGATGTTATCATTGTGCTTATTTTTATTGGTTACCTTCTACTGGTGGCAAATGACAATGACTTTCCAGTTACCAATTTGAAAAGTTTCCATTAAACTAATATATATAAAACCAGTGGATTATGTTAAAGATGCAAATGAAGCAAGTCAAGGTCAAGAGGGAGGCCAATAGGGCCTAACTTGTGAAGGTCATCTGAGTACCTGAAGCCTGAGGACCAGTGAACCAGATTAGATCCCTGGCTAGGGGTGCATGGGGGTGGAAGAGGCAAGAACAGAGATGTCTGATGACATGGGCAAGACCATTTGTCTTCTCAGGGGGTAAAATGGACCGAGAACTCTAGACTGGAAGTCCTAGATCAGGGTGCCAGCATGGTCAGATCCTGGTGATCTGTCTTCTGGTTGTGTCTTCTCAAGGCAGAAAGCAGAGAAGGGAAGCGAGCTCTGGCAAGGTCACTCATTCCATCACGGGGCCACATCCAAATGACCTCATCCAATCCCAGTGACCTCCCAAGGGCTCATCTCCTACTACCTTCATGTTAGGGGATGGAGTTTCAACATATGAAGTGGAGGAAGCATGAAAAATCAGACCTTAACGCCATCTGAGTGCTTTGAGGCTGCGAGTTTTGAGACGGCAGGTGGATGAGAGAGCACGCAGATTAATGAAAAGATTAAGACATTCAGACCTAACTGACTCAGTTCAGAACTCCAGCTCTTCTTTTCACTGAAGGAATGACCATGGGCAGCCCCCTCACTTCAGAGAGTGCCCATCGCCCCACCTGTAACCTAACAAAGGAGCTTTGGATCATTACCTGGAGTGGTTGCCACTAAGTTAGATGCTGAGAATCTTTCAACAATGCCTAGGCTTTGGGAAGACACTGGCTCCATATTTTAGAAAATAAAACTCAAGAGAGTAAAATTCTAGATGAAAACTTTTTTTAAAGATTTTATTTATTTATTTAGAAGAGAGAGAGAGAGAGGAGAGAGAGAGGCAGAGACACAGGCAGAGGGAGAAGCAGCCTTGCTGCAGGGAGCCGATGAGGGACTCGATCTCAGGACCCCGGGATCACGCCCTGAGCCAAAGGCAGATGCTCAAACACTGAGCCACCCAGGTGTCTCTCATTTTATTTTATTTTTTAAGTTATAGATTGAGTCATTGTCAGTGTGCTTCTTAGAATGGGCTGCTAATGGTTTGTTGAGGGTATTGAATAGGATTTTATATATTTAACATGTGAGGCTATATATACAACGCAGTAGATAAGACTGTATATATAAATACTATAATTTGGCAGCCCTGGTGGCCTAGCTCCCTGCAGGGAGCCTGCTTCTCCCTCTGCCTGTGTCTCTGCTTCTGTCTCTCTCTCTGTGTCTCTCATGAATAAAAAAATAAAATATTTTTTTAAAAAAATAAGTAAATACTATAATTTACATGTAAGTGCTTTGAAAACATTGATTTGTTAGGCAAATGGTGCACTGTGGGGCTTCCCAAGCAAAACCATATTTTTTCTTATAAAAAGCCTAGGAAGTTGAGCAAACCAGAAAAAGGGAGACAACCACAGCCTGGTGACCAGACGTGTCTCTTATCAATTGTTTTCCTCCCTTCTCCAGAATCCGAGCTCCCTCTCCTTGAGTCAGCAGAATCCTGAGAAGAGATTCCACCTCTCTGAACACTGCCGCCTCTACTTCGGGGCGCTCTTCAAAGCCATCGGCGTGTTTAACAGCACCCTCAGCAACAGCCAGCCCCCCGAGATCTTCATCACGCAGAGCAAGCTGGTCATCATGGTGGGCCAGAAGCTGGTGGACACGCTGTGCAAGGAGACCCAGGAGAGGGACGTGCGCAACGAGATTCTCTGCGGCAGCAGTCACCTCTGCAGCCTGCTCAAGAACCTCGCCCTGGCCACCAAGCATGCCGTGCTCAAGTACCCCAGCCCTGCAGCCCTGGGGCATCTCCAGGCAGAGGCCCAGAAGCTGGAGCAACACACTCGCCAATTCAGAGGGACGTTGGAATGAGCCTCCTTCTCTCTCTTTCTCCCTGCTGACCTCCCAGCCCCAACCTGTGCCACCCTGTCCTATGGGAAAAGCCAGCCGGGGAGGGTACAGTGATGAAGCTGGTATTACCAAGTGGCTAAACAACCCCAGGACATTGACTTATCCCATGGACAGCCAGGTAGTAAATAAGGACCTTGCTAAGGTTTTAGCATGGCATGTGGGGTCAGTGTATGAAGTGACATTGTAGAAACCAGTGTTACATTGGTTGAATGTATACCTGTTTTAAATTCATTCATTCTATGCTTATTTATTGGGCACCTACTATGTGTCAGGTTCTAGGTGGTGGGCATATAGTAGGGAATTAGACAGAGGCCTTGCCTTCAGGAAGCTTACAATCTAGTGGAGAGACAGAAGATAAGTGATGAAGAATTACACGCACGATATGTCAGGTGCTAGGAAGACAGTAAAGGAGGAAAGACTTATTTTCAAATGATGAATTTCTGTTGCATCCGTTAGCAAATGTAAGTTTTTTATTTTGGACTTAATTAATTCTGTAAGATTTGGTACAAATTATGTATCTGCATCTTACAGTATATATATATGTAGAATATATATATCCTATTCTATCTATATATTATATAGATTCTATATATATAGAATAGGACATATATATATATATATATATTCTATTTTATCTTAACCAAGTTAAAGATGCACGCTATATTTAAAACATAACATGTTCTGTTGGGTTCCTCATTAATTTATTTTGTATATAATAGTCTATGTTGATAAATTCAGTATGTTTACTCGTCAAAGGCTTGTAGTTCAACAGTCTCAGATCTGTGACCTTTTATAACGTTATGTAAATATAATCATGAATCGAAACATCCTTTGTAGCAATCCTTTCTTTGGAAGAGTTGGCGATCCATGCCACCCAGGTTCTGGCACCAAAGCAAAGCCACCAGTGTTTACTTTTCTTACTCAAATGCCTCTCCCCAAGGTGCACAAGGAGATGTAGTAGAGGCCAAGCGCTCATGCACAAGGCTAGTACAGCAAAAGCAAAGCCATCCCCCGTGGTGGTGCAACCAAGAGGTGTAATGTGGACAGGATACTCACTGCTGGGCACGGATCTGAAAGTGGTGCAGAGCTCCCCTCACGTCAAACCACCTCCTCTTCCTCTCCTTGCAGCTGGGTCTTCAGCTCATGTTGCTATGGTTGCACCATCTCTACTTCACCTCAAGTGAAGGCCCGCGTCTCCTTTACGCTTCGGCCACTAAACACCTTGGTAGCCTGGAAACAGCATCCTCAGGCTGGAAGGCATCTAAAATGTCACCAGCTCCTGCTCCTGCCAGCTATTCTGCACTTGGCAGGCACTTCGAAATGGTTGACTGTTAGAAGACTGGTTGTTTTCACCGAGTTACTCCTAGGATCTCAAAAGAAGGACCACCATCTTTGTGAGGCTTGTTTGGTTCTCTACACTAGAACAGAGAGGCCACATTCTTTGAACAGCTGTGATCTGTATCGGTTGGGACTCCTTCTAAACCCTATCCTGTCTTTCTTAAGCAATAAAGGAAATGTATTGACTCAAGTATCTAAAAATAACCCAGGGGCAGACTGGCTTCAAGGCCAGCTGATGTGAGTGCCCAGTTTCTCAGCCCCACTTTCTCTGTGTTAAGTCTCATGGTTGCAAGGTGGCTTCCCCAACCTATGCCCTTGGATTGTGGCCAGAAGAGAAGAAAGAGGCTTGATTCTGCTTGGAGTGGCTGCTTGCCCCTGAAAGCCCCATAACAAACAGGGCTTGTAGTACCCAGATTGACCTACACTTGGGATTCACCCCTGTGCTCTCTTGCACGCGCTCTCACTCTCTCTCTCCCCACTGTGTCCTAAGAGAGGGAAAAGAATAGCCCTGCCAATAACTATGATATGCCCTAGATCCCTCTGCTTTATTTTTTTTTGATCCCTCTGCTTTAAATGAACAAGTTTACCTGCCAGTTTCATGGATGTTGAGAGAAGACACAAGATTCTGGGATCAGAGATCATGTCTGGGGTCCCCAGGATGACCCCTAGGTCCAATGATTTGAAAGGAGGAATCCTAAGACTCAACATTATGTTCATACTCATGGCTATGATCTATTGCAATGAAAGGAAACAGCAAAGGGAAAAACTCAAAAAGTACAGGGCGAAGGAATACCAGGTTCAAATGGCCAAGCGTCCTCTCTCCATGGTCACACAGGACCATTTTAATTCCCTCAGCAACAAATTGTGACAGCACCCGTGAGATGTTGCCAGCTGGGGCAGCTCACAAGAGCCTCACATCCAGGGTTTCCATGGAGCTGATCACATAGGCAGCCTCTACATGGCACATTCCCAAATTCCAGACTTTCAGAAGGAAAGCAAGTGTCCAGCATGAACCACATTGTTCGTACAGTTTAGGCATGCCGACCCCTTCTCATCAACTCTGGGGAGGGTAAGAACCCTCCCCAAATCCAAGTTCTCATAAACAACAAGAGGCCAACCTTGCAAGCCAGCCTTTCTAAGGATACTATTCAGGCCTGCGATGTCAACTCTTCTGCCCAGAGGCAAAGGATTTTTCTTACCGCCTTGCCAGCAGCTTATGCTTCATCTTTACATCATGTCCCCCTCACCTCAAGTCCCAGGGCAGAGCCAAGGAAGGCACAGGTGCTGCTGTGCACACACTGGGTTTGTGTCAAAGCCAAAGAACTCTGAGCAGAGGCAACCCCAGTCTTTCATAATGGTCTCTGCACAGACCTGGCCCAGCTTTGCCTCAGAGCGAGACATTATCGTTATTATTCTAGACGGCAAACACACCTGCCTTTCTGCTCTGGAGGGAGACATTATCTCTGTCTTCCAAGGGTGTTCGCTAAAAACCACCTTGAAGAGGTAATTCAGAACAAAATGGCATCAATGCATCTGTTCAAAGGACATGCAAAAATGCAAGAGACCCCAGAGAACTGTTTCTCAACAGAGACCCCAACCCAAGTTGGGAATGTTTTTGGAAGAAGGGAAGGGGTGGTTGCAGGAAGGCACCAATACATGTTTACTCTGGATGGCAAGATTATTTTTGCACCATAGGAATAGCAACAGTACATAATTATTAAGTGATTACTACATTCCAGACCCTGTTCTAATTCTTTCGATGTTTTAACTCATTCAGACCTTCATCCGTGAGGGGCTCTAAAGGTAATCAACAGCTCCCCATTGCCCTCAAAACACTATAGATGTAGGTATGTAGATAGGTAGGTAGAAAAACATATATGGAGATATATCTGTCTATCTGTACTTTTTCTGTATATATATGTATTTTTTAAGATTTTGTTTATTCATGAGAGACACAGAGAGAGAGAGGGGCAGAGACACAAGCAGAGGGAGAAGCAGGCTCCATGCAGGGAGCCTGATGCAGGACTTGATCCTGGGACTCCAGGATCACACCCTGAACCAAAGGCAGATGCTCAACTACTGAGTCACCCAAGTGTTCCCTTTCTGGATATATTTTGAGATGATTGTTGACAAAGTACAAAGCCATTGGGTAGAAAATATTGAAAGTTGCTGCTTTTAGCTAAATTTGTTTCCTTCCCTTTTTTTTCTTTTTGAAAGAGAGCAGATATGGGATGAGTTTCCACTACCTTGATAGGATAATTGCTCCTGAAAAATATTTAAAAGTAAAATAATATCACATTTTTTTTAACTTTTAGCACAGTTTTGATCGGCAGTTTTCTATAATGCCCAGAATTCTGTGCTGCTTTGTCTCAAGGTAGGAAGAGGAAATGGTGGGTGGTGTGGTGGTGCTGGTGGTAGCAACTTGACCTCAATTAAGTTAAATTTCATCAGGAGGATGGAAGTGGTGAGGAGCCTAGTTGAGAGATCTTCCAGTGTGACAAGTAGTAGAGAGCCATGTTTCTGGTTTGGGGGCAACTATCTTTATATATATATATATATATATATATATATATATATATATATATATAACATGTTTTTAAAATTTTATATTCTCCCCAAGTATGCACCCAGGTCTCCAAAAGCTGCCCATTTACAAAAGTTGCCCATTTGTGTAGAGGACTTGCTAATGCCTTTTTCCTTTCATTCGTTCACTGAACAAATATTTATTGAGCATCTCCTATCTACCAGGCCTCTGCTGATCACTAGAGATGCTGCAGGGGACAAAACAAAGGTTCTGCAACTTGCAGCCTTCATTCCAGCTGAGGGGGATGGGAAACCAGGGCCAGGAAAAGGTGAAGTGAGAAGGCACTCGCCTTGAATAAAAAATGTAGAGGGGCACCTAAACGCTTAGTAATCAAGATAAATTGTATTTTACCTTTTAAAATGCAATCTTTTAAAAATCACAATCAATGCAAAGAAGTCCATGATGAACAAGATATCAAAATTTAAATTTATAATATGAGGTCAGTGGTGGTAAGTGACCATCCCTGAGCAGGTGCTGAGTCACTCAGGGAGCCAACCTGGCAAACTACAGGAAAAGAGAGTTCCTGGAGAGGGAACAGCAGAGCAAGGCCCAGAAGTGGAAGCGTACCTGCAGCTCTCAAGGGACAGAAGGGGCCAGTGTTGCTGGAACCAAGAGAGGAAGGGAAAGTGGGTGACATGAGATGAAATGGGTAGCCTGAGGCCAAACCATGCAAGGCCTGTCTACTCCTGAAATGTGTTTAACATTTCCCTAAAACTGCAAATTAAAAGTTATTTTGCGGGGGGCGGGGGTGGTGGTGGCGGGAACAGCCCGGGTGGCTCAGTGGTTTAGCGCTGCCTTCAGCCCAGGGCCTGATCCTGGAGACCCAGGATCGAGTCCCATGTCAGGCTCCCTGCAGGGAGCCTGCTTCTCCCTCTCTCTCTCTCTCTCTCTCTCTCTCTCTCTCTTCCTCTCTCTCTGTATCACTCATGAATAAATAAATACAATCTTTAAAAAAATTAATAAAAACTGATGTCAAGTACTAACAAGGATGCAGAGCAACCGAAACTCTGACTGTTGGTGAAAATGCAGAATTGGGACACCTGGGTGGCTCAGTGGTTGATCATCTGCCTTGGGCTCAGGGCATGATCCCAGGGTCTTGGGATCCAGTCTGCATTGGGCTCCCTGCAGGGAGCCTGCTTCTCCCTCTGCCTGTGTCTCTGCCTCTCTCTGTGCCTCTCATGAGTAAATAAATAAAATCTTTTTTTTTTTTACAAAAAGATCCTTGTAAGGAAATAACCTGTTACCAGTTCATTCAGCAAAGGCAGTGGAAATAGCAGCTAAGGACACCAGTGTGTCTACTGTGCCCACAACAAAATGTCTCAAATCGTGTAAAGCCCTGAATATAGCATCTGATACTCAGCCAACTCTCAATACAAATTACTTGTTATTGATGATTTTTCACTCTACCAAAAGCTTATGCTGTGCATAGGCACAGACTTTATAGACACAGAGTAACCTAAAAAAAAAAAATTCTAAATGAGGAAACCAGGGAGGAAGAGAGAAAAAAAATTCAGCTGCCCAAGCTTCAATGCCCACCCAGTTGGCACTGCTGGGTGTTGCAGCAGCTTTCAGGGAGGAGTTAAGGAACGTGGCATTGGTAGTCACATGGGCCTCATTTGAGAAAGCCTCTCATCTTGTACTCCTTCTACTCAACCGCTGTGTGCCCCTGACCCGAGACACCTTGTACACCTCAATCACAGTTTTGTCATTTGGAAGATGGAAGGCATGATATCCCCAACCGCCTAAATTGTGAAGACAGAGGAAACCATGCCTCCAAATCTCCCGGGCACAGTCATGGTTTAATAAAGAATGGTTATTTTTATTTTAATTTCTCCAAACGAAGTCGGTGAGGGGCATATTTAGTCGCCAGAAAAGAGCACTGGTTTGAGAGTCTGTCTGAAGGCCTTCACGTTCATGCTACTCTGTACCTGGTTTTCTGTCTGTCGTTTTGGGGAGAAAACTAATCTTGCAATCCAGTCCCAGCTCTCCCTCTTACTAGCCGCGGGACCTTGGGCAAGTCCTTTGATCTTTCCAGGCTTCTGGTTCCTTACTTGCAAATGGATTTTCATGGCACTTATGAGTTTTAGGGGCTGCCCAAACTGGACGTGAATGTGTCTGCACTTCCTTTTTGGTTGATTGAGGAAATGACCATTGAGTGTGCCAAAGGCTCTTCCATGCACTGAGGATATAATAGAGATGAAGATGAAGCTCCCACTTCACAGAGTTAACAATTTCTCTAGCTGGCATAAAAATACATCCTAAGGCCATAAGAGACCAACCGATTAAAGAACTTACTTTCTTTTAATTCCCATTAATTGCAGGAACAGATAATCCAATGTCACAATCTATGAACTTTTCATAGCCACATATTTTCTGTTCCCAACTGGGGAATATTTTCAGGGTTGTTTTTTTTTTTTGTCTTTGGGGTTTTTTTTTGTTTTTACGTCTCACTTTGGGTCAGCAAGGTAGCATCCACTTAGGTAGGCCCACCTTACTCCCTGTGGTTGACCTCCCCCTAATGGTTATAATAATTAAAGGAACAAGTAGAAAGATGGTCAAGAGCAAGAAAGTAGACAGTCACGGATTTTAGCAGGGGGGCTGCAAGGAATCTGTGCTGTCGTTCCGAAGTAATAGAACCTGTGTCTTGGAAAAGGCAGGTTGACATCAGTGAGGCTCTCATACCTGCCTCTCTTCACACACTATACTTGCTTTTAAATAACTCCATATAAAAAATAAATAAATGAATGAATGAATGAATGAATGAATGAATAAATAAATACATAAATAAATAAATAAATAAATAAATAAATAAATACATACATAAATAAATAAATAAATAAATAAATAAATAAATAAACAAATAACTCCATAAAAGAGGAGGCTGTGACTCCAATACGTGCAGGCACAGCATGTATTTGCTTTGCAGCATTTCCTCTGTGGACCGGACCTCGGCATTGCCAAAGTTGCAGGCCCTACACAGACCGCGGTACTTCCCGTGCACCTCCTGCAACAGCCTTCACAGGACTGTCGTGAGCTCCGAAGTCACAGGGGTGCCCCCTAAGAAGTTCTCGTGTAAGCACCTAATCGTTAGCGGGAATAACAGGCGCCGTCACATGCATCGTCGATTGCACTAAGAAAATGCAGCCCTTTCCCTCGCGGTCCCGGGGTGTGCCGCGCCCAGCGCCAGACACCCGGGGCGGGTGACCCCTGTGTCACCCCTGCCCCCGAAGCGCGGCGAGCGACCTCCACGGTGCAGCCGAGACCCTGCACCCTGCGCCCACCGGAAAGCAGGAAGGGACCTGCGGGGGCCCGGGAGACCGGGACGCTCCGCCAGCCCCGCGCGCGCAAGCACAGGCCCGCGCTCCCGCAACCCGCGCCGCGGGGGCCTCCCGGGCCCGGCGCCTAGCGACGCTCTCCATGGCAACCGGAGCTTGGCAACGGATCCGCCCCGCTGCGCGCTAGGGGCGCCTGCGTCATCCGGGCGCGCCGGAAGTGACTGCCGCAGTCGCCAGGGGCTCGCCAGGGACTTCCGGAAGTGGCGGCTGCGGGGTGTTGCTGCCGGCTCGGGCTCCCGGCTCCCGGCTCGCGATGGGTTGCGACGGAGGAACAATCCCTAAGAGACACGAACTGGTCAAGGGGCCGAAGAAGGTTGAGAAGGTCAGCGACGTGGGTCCAGGGGGGCCCGGCGGTCGTGGGGTGTCCAGGGAGCGAGGGGCGGTGGGGGTGGGGCCAGCGGGGCTCCTGAGGCCGCCGAGCTCGTTGGGGGAGACTCAGAGTTGACAGCGGTACCGCCGTCAGACCCTGCCTGGTGCTCGCTCTTAATAACGCGGGGTGGCTCGTGCGGTCTCACAGCAGCCCGTGGGCACGCACTGTCGTTGCCCCGTCGCTTTCAGACGGAGAAATCGAGGGCCCGGAGGACACAGCTGCGGGGCCGGGACTTGAGCACTGGCTGCCGTTGGTCGCCGTGAGCGGACGGCTGCTGCTCCTTGAGCCTGGTGCACGCTGGACCTCATTTTCTCCCAGAGGTTCCCTTATTCACACGAGCTCGGGTCCTAACCACCTGACTCCCCTGCACCCTGCCTTCGTGGTTGATTAGTGTCGGCCACAGAGGCAGGTGAGCTGCCCGGAGCAAAGTCTGTCTGTCCGTCCCCTGCCGCTAGCACGGCCCCTGGCCCAGGAAGCTCGGTGAGTATGTGAGCGAGCCGGCGGTGTTGAGAGAAGATCGCATGTGATAATCTCCGTGCTGCTAACAGGGGAGTTGAGTGAGTGGCGTGATCAAGATCACAGAACGGACAGATAATGAAGCCAGGATTTCCAGCCAGTTTTTAAGGTTTTATTTATTTATTCATGAGAGAGGCAGGGACGCCGGCAGAGGGAGAAGCAGGCTCCACGCAGGGAGCCCAACGCGGGACTCGATCCCGGGACCCCAGGACCACACCCCAGGCTGAAGGCAGGCGCTCGACCGCTGAGCCATCCAGGGATCCCAACTTCCAGCCATTTATTCAGGAATTCAAAGTCAGCATCAGTAATTATTTTTTTTAATGCTTTATTTTTAAAATTATCTCTACGACCGGGGCGCCTAGGTGGCTCAGCGGTTGAGCGTCGGCCTTCGACTCAAGTTGGGACCCTGGGGTCGAGTCCCGCATTGGGGTCCCTGCAGGGAGCCTGCTTCTCCCTCTGCCTGTGTCGCTGCCTGTCTGTGTGTGTGTGTGTGTCATGAATAGATAAATCTTTAAATTTTTTTTTTTAATTTTTTATTTATTAATGATAGTCACAGAGAGAGAGAGAGAGGCAGAGACACAGGCGGAGGGAGAAGCAGGCTCCATGCACCGGGAGCCCGATGTGGGATTCGATCCCGGGTCTCCAGGATCGCGCCCTGGGCCAAAAGCAGGCGCCAAACCGCTGCGCCACCCAGGGATCCCTGAATAGATAAATCTTAAAAAAAAAAAATCTCTACGACCGTCATGGGGCTTGAACTGGTGACCCCAAGATCAAGTCTTGTGATCTACCAGCTAAGCCAGGTGCCCCATGTTAGTAATTACTTGTTTTTTTAAAAAGATTTTTTATTTATTTTTTATTTTTTTTTAAGGCTTTTAAATTTATTTATCTATTCATGAGAGAGGGGGTGGGGGCAGAGACACAAGCAGAGGGAGAAGCAGGCCCCATGCAGGGAGCCCGATGCGGGACTCGATCCCGGGACTCCAGGATCGCGCCCTGGGCCAAAGGCAGGCGCCAAACCGCTGAGCCACCCAGGGATTCCCCTTAAAAAGATTTTTTAAAGAATTTATTTATTTAATAGAGTGCGTACACGGCAGGCAAGAGGGAGAGGGAGAAGCAGGCTCCCCACTGAGCAAGGAGCCCAGTGCAGGGCTCTCTCTCAGGGTCCTGGGGTCATGACCCAAGCCAAAGGCAGATGCTTAACCACTGAGCCACCCAGGTACCTTTTCTTTTTCTTTCTTTATTTTTTTAAATTTTATTTATTCACAAGAGACATGAGAGAGAGAGAGAGAGAGAGAGAGAGAGGCAGAGACACAGGCAGAGGCAGAAGCAGGCTCCCCGCGGGGAGCCGGAGGTGGGACTGGATCCCAGGACCCAGGATCATGCCCTGAGTTGAAGGAAGATGCTCAACTGCTGAGCCACCCAGGTGCCCCCCCAGTAATTGCTTTTTAATAACAGAAGGCATGTAAAAGATCTGATACAGTGCCTGGCACATGTGGGTGCTCCCTATATTCTCCCTTCAGCAACTAGAGAAATCTTTTTAAAAGTAAATCTCACATATCACTACTATATTTAAAATCCTCCAGCTTTTTTCATATTCAGAACAAAATCGCACAAAGTCCTGTGTGATCAGATGCCTTGCCTGTCTTTCCACCTCATCTTCTACCCCCTTCCAGGTCTTTCAGCCTTTTCCAGTCGTACAAGCCTTTTGTTCCTCAGCCTGGAGTATAATTTCTACAACCTGATAATGTTCTTTGCTGAGATATTCATTTCTTTACTTCATTCAGTTCTTTCCTCAGATATCATTTCAACCCCACTGTTGCCAAAATACGTGTCACTTCCAGTTGTTCTCTATCCTCTTTTGCTGCTTTCCTTTTCTTTATAGAGCTTATCGTTGTTCTCGTTTGTTTATTGTTTGTCTTTCTCCAGCGTGAGTAGAGACTTTGCGTGTCTTACCTCTGCCCACCACACAGTAGATGCTTAGTAAATGTGTTGAATGTGGTAATGAGCACTCAAGAGGATGGAGTGTGCCCGGCGGCTCCACTCATACCTACATATACATACACTAATGGTAGATGGTTAACACTCATGAGAGCTCTTGCCAAAAAAGTATTCAGCTAATTTTGTTAACTTGTGACTAGGACTGAAGAGGAGCAGCTTAATGAAAAGCTTGGCAAGGTGTCAGTAGGGGGTAGACAAAAGAAAGGGTGATCTGAGACAACCAGAGTGCTCAGGCATGATGGATTTTTGTTAACTTTATTTATTTAACAAATATTTTATTAAATGCTTACCTTAGACACCAGTCTAGGCCCTGGGGACAGTGAACATTGTCCAGCCTTTGCATTGCTTACATTTCAAATAGATACATAATTTTAAAAACACAAATAGCTACATAATAACGTAATATTTTTGATCACTCATGTGGTATGTTTGGTCTGACAAAACTATTGCTGTAGTTCAAGGCCCTGCCCTGAAAAGAAGAGAGACCTTGGTTTAAAAAAAAAAGGATTTCAGAAGTTTTTTGGGGTTGCTAATTTTTAAATCTCTGGGTATAAGGATTAGTTTAACACTTTTCTCCCTATCCCCAGTTCTCCTGGTTATTTTTTGAATCAGCAGAGAACTATGGGTAAAGCAGGTGAGGCTTCCAGAAAGTAGACTGACTTAATGTGGTTTTTTTGACTTTGCAAAGGGTATAGAAAATCGAACTTTACTAAAGTTTTTCTTAGGGCTTGGCTGCATTGTGAATTTTGATAAAAGCTGTTTAAGCTGCCAAAATGTGGCTCTTGGGTCTGGGGTGTGGGTAGAATAACAATTATAGTAATGTGGGCTTTGTTCTATTTTTTTTCTGTTTTGTTCTATTTGAAATAACAGAAAAGCAATAGAAAGTAGTGAGTAAAAGCATGGTCTCAGGGCAGCCCGGGTGGCTCAGCGGTTTAGCACCACCTTCAGCCCAGGGCGTGATCTTGAAGACCTGGGATTGAGTCCCACGTCGGGCTCCCTGCATGGAGCCTGCTTCTCCCTCTGCCTGTGTCTCTGCCTTTCTCTGTGTGTGTCTCTCATGAATAAATAAATAAAATCTTAAAAAAAAAAAAAAAAAAAAAAAAGCATGGTCTCAGAGGTACAGTAGGTTAAGCATCTGACTCTTGGTTTCAGCTCAGGTCATGATCTCAGGGTTGTGGGATCGAGCCCTGTATTGGCCTCCGCGGTTACTGCAGAGTCTGCTTGAGACTCTCCCTCCCAATACTTCTCCCCCGTTCTCTCTCAAATAAATAAATAAAATCTCAAAACAAAATAAAACAGCCTGCTTGGGTTCTTATTTTAGCTCCTTCATCTACTTGCTGTGAAACCTTGGACATGTAACCTAACTTCTTGGTACCTCCAGCTCCTCAGTAACAAAGTAGAAATAATAAGTTACTGGATTTTTATGAGGGCTAAAAGATCAAGTCACGGAAACTGTTTAGCACAGCACTTGGCACTCAGTAAACATTTAAGCAGTTGTTACTACAAAAAGTAAATTTAAGGTAATTTTTCCACATTTTCTTTCTCTCTTCCTATTTCTCCCACTTGGGCCATCCTATATATTCAGGTTTGGCATTCTAGGAGGGGAAGAGTGAGACATAGAATATTACATAGGTGAGATATCATTTGAGGGCAATTAGAAGGTCTTGTGTTTGGATTTTAATAGTTTGGGTAAGGATTTCATATGCCCCCTGATGAACAGGGTTAGATTGGTGATTTTTATAAAGAAGTTTATAGTCTTTTGCTGAACTTTTTAAGAAAATATATCTATTTTCTAAAATTCTTAATCTTTAAAATCAGCAAATACTTTAGAGCCTTTCCCATTGACAGAAATGAACCTGTATTGCTTATTTTTTTCAGTATGGATTCTCTAACTTATTGTTAAGATACAAATATTAGGGGCACCTTTGGCTCAGTCAAAGAACATGTCTCTTGATCTCGGGGTCATGAGTTCAAGCCCCAAGTTGGGTGTAGAGATTTATTTAAAGAATAAATAAATAAACTTAAAACAAGATAGTGATATTTATATGAAGCTTTCATAAGCAACTTAATGACTTGATGTGAACTGTTCTGTTGTAGGTGTCACATTTGGAGGGAACTTTATTTGACATGGTAGTAGTTACTTTGACTTTTTAAGTCCCAGCTTCATATGTCACTGTCTTTGATATAAAAGACAAAAATCATTACCTGTGGTATTACTGAATAAGCCTTTATATGTAGAACTGTGGACCATATGTCTTTCAGAGCTGAAAGTTAATTGAAAGGATTTTTTTTTTCTTTTCTTAGGTTGACAAAGATGCTGAACTCGTGGCCCAGTGGAACTATTGTACTCTAAGTCAAGAAATATTAAGGCGACCAATAGTTGCCTGTGAACTTGGCAGGTATGGTTCTTTTTACTTAATTGAGATGAATTTTTATTAACTAATTTTTTAAAGAATTTTAATGTGAAAAAAAAAGAATTTTAAATACAGTTCTTGATTCATGAAATGTGAATTATCTCAAACTTACGAAGTCTGAGTTATCATTCCCTGTCTCTGAACATACTTCTGCATTTTTCTGTTTTGTTTGGTGTACTTAATCCATGATCTGAAAATTCAGGGCCCAATAAGAGCTGAATGATAAACATAAATGCATGAAGGAGCAATGTGGGGTAGTAGAGAATGGTGGGGACTGTAGGAAAATGGGGAATTCGTGTCCTGTCTCAAAGGGTGGCTACTGCTCATTTCCAGCCAGGTGTTGTAGTTCCAGAATGTGGGCCTATTGCTTCCAGAACTTCTGATTGTTTTTCCCAGGAAAAGTTGAAAATGTGTACTTTTCTATTAAATTTCCCAATTTTTAAGATCCTATTCAGATCACATTAAGACTGCCAGTTTGCAACCCTTGATTTAAACTAGTTTCTTGGGGCACCTGGGTGGCTCAATCAGTTAAGCTTCTGCCTTCGGCTCAGGTCATGATCCCAGGATCCTGGGATTCAGGCTCGCATTGGGCTTTCTGCTCAGCGAGAAATCTGCTTCTCCCTCTCCCTCTGCTGCTCCCCCTGCTTGTGCTCTTTCTTTCTGTCTGTCAAATAAATAAAATCTTTTTTGTTTTTTTTTTAAGATTTTATTTATTCATGACAGGTGCAGAGAGAGAGAGTCAGAGACCTAGGCAGAGGGAGAAGCAGGCTCCATGTGGGGAGCCCGATGTGGGACTTGATCCCTGGACTCTGGGATCACGCCCTGAGTCAAAGGCAGACGCTCAACTGCTAAGCCACCCGGGCATCCCTAAATAAAATCTTTAAAAAAAACAAAACAAAACAGAACTAGATTCTTTCTTTGTATGCTCTGGAAATAGTTGAGGCAGGATTTAATTTACTTTTTTAATAATGCAGGGCATTTCTGTTATCAAATGTAAATTACTTTGGATTGTAGTGAATTTATTCTTACTCCTTTGTGTGGAGTAAGAATAAATTAAGGTTCTTAGTATATTAAGAACTCCTTAATATATTGATGGTTTTTCACAGAATGTTGCCAGAATGTTTTGACTAATCCTTATTGTTGCAGACTTTATAACAAAGATGCTGTCATTGAGTTTCTATTGGACAAATCTTCTGAAAAGGCTCTTGGGAAGGCCGCATCCCACATTAAAAGCATTAAGGTAAGACCAGTGATTCTGAAGTTCTCCAAGGGTCTCAGTGGTTAGTGTTTATTTTATAGAATTCATGTACTTTATAGACTGAACTCAGAAATTTGGAATTCCATTCCTACCCAGCCGCCTAATAATAAGTGTGATTTGGGGCAGGCCATGTAAAGCTCAAGCCAGAAGTTCCCACACCGGTCCTTCTGCCTTAAACATCTGTTATAATTTAATATGTGCAAAAGAGGTTCAAAACTCTTAATATGATGAATAAATATTTGGGAACTTTTTTGTAGTTAAAACTCAGCGACTTGAATTTCTGATTTGGAATACACCTAAAGAATTACCGTTTTTATAGGGAGATCACTTGTTAAATCTGTGTGGTATCTCCAACTAATTAGACATTCTGATTGGCAGTTAAAATTCTTTTATAAAAATGGAAAAACAAATTTTTCACTAAAAGAGGTTGGTTGAGAGGACAAAATCTTGCAAATCTGGTCAATGGGAGAGAAATCAGAAAAGTGTTAGAGAATTTGAGGACCATCAAGCTTATAAAACACTTCATCTCACAGGTGAGAATGCTCACTCTCCATGACTTTTTGAGGCTACACAGTTAATCAGGCACCTAAACCAGAACCAGAATTCCTAGCTCCCTATATAAGGCTTTGGATTTTTTTTTTCTTTCTTTGTAAATTTTTTATTCTGTTAGGCTTTTTGTTTGAATTCTTGGATTGATTACAGGATGCAAAATATGTTAATTTCAGGCAAATTAGTAATTCTGAAATGTAGCTAAAGTAGTGCTTCAGAAGTAACCATCCTGATTTTTGTCACCCTTTATCTTGGGAAGAGAGAATTCATTCTTAAAACACCCATGGTAGCATAATTATTTTATTTCAAAAAAGTGATTATCATTGAAATTAATTTATGCAATTCTATATTGAAGATAATATTCAAGGTATATGATTGAACTTTTAATGCAAAAAAAAAAAACCTTCAAGAAATCAGAACTTTTTTTTTTAAGATGTTATTTGTTTATTCACGAGAGACATAGAGAGAGAGAGAAGCAGAGACACAGGCAGAGGGAGGAGAAGCAGGCTCCATGCAAGGAGTCTGATGCAGGACTGGGATCCCGGGATCACGCCCTGAGCCAAAGGGCCATCCAGGCGTCCCCGAAATCAGAACTTTTAAGCAGAGAATTCAAATAAAACAATGCTAGTAGCAAAATGATCATTACCGTCAATTAATAGCCCACAAATACTCTTGAGTGGAGAACTTGATGAGACACCTGGCGGCTAGCTGTCAACCAGGAAATTGACCATACCAGGGTGGCTTTCCTTTCGAGGCACTCTGCTGATCTCTGGGGTGCTGAAAACAAAATGGTACAATTAAATGTCAAGAAGTGTTCAAATGCTAAAGTGGAGTCATTAGATCACTCCTTGTGAAGGTGAGTGACGGCTACCAGCGGGCGCAGCTCGTGGCCCTCCTGTCGCAGGTGAGCCCGCGGCCGCGCGGCGCCGGCAGCAGGGACGCGGCCGTGCAGGTGAACCCGCGCCGCGACGCGTCGGTGCAGTGCTCGCTCGGGCGGAGCCGCCTGCCGCGCGGGGCCCGCGACCCCGGGGTCCCGGCCGGGCCCGGCCTGGGGGGGGCGGGGGCCGCCTCGCCGTCCCCGTCCCCGTCGCCGTCCCCGTCGCCGTCCGCGCAGCCCGAGCAGGGCCGCCCCCCGCGCCCCCCGCGGCCCCCGCGCACCGCCGCCGTGTACTCGGCCGTGGCCTCCCGCCGCCTGTCCACCTGCCCGCACCGGCCCGGCGGCGGAGGACGGGGACGAGGACGGGGAGGGGGAGGGGGAGGGGCGCTCGGCGAGGAAGGCGCCCCCGCGGCCCGCAGAGGAGGCCGGGGCAGGCCAGGCGGACCGGACGCCGAGGGCCCCAGGTCGTCGCCGCGGAGCCCCGAGCCCGCCACCGAGCGGCCGCGCTTCCAGTTCTTAGAGCAGAAGTACGGCTACTACCACTGCAAGGACTGCAACATCCGATGGGAAAGTGCCTACGTGTGGTGCGTGCAGGGCACCAACAAGGTTTATTTCAAGCAGTTCTGCAGAACTTGCCAGAAGTCTTATAACCCTTACCGGGTGGAGGATATCACCTGCCAAAGCTGTAAACAGACTAGATGCTCCTGCGCAGTAAAACTCCGCCACGTTGACCCCAAAAGGCCCCATCGTCAAGATTTGTGTGGGAGATGCAAAGGCAAACGCCTATCCTGTGACAGCACTTTCAGCTTCAAATATATCATTTAAATGAATGTTTAAAAAAAAAAAAAAAAAAAACCCGAACGTGAGCTAGTAGAGCAGACACGTTAGCTTTCTCCCATGTTCCTCCTTTCTGCCTCTCCCTTCTCAGAATACTTCATGAAAGGCTGTAGTTTTGACAAAGCCTTCAAATAAAAGTACTGCAAGAAAAAAAAAAAAAAAAAAAAAAACATACATGCGAACAGGCAATCTTGCCCCAACACACACTCACTGTCCCCTACAGCTCTGAGGAGGAGCAGTGGTGGCATGGTGGTGGTGGTGGTGGTAGTGGTGGTGGTGGCGGTGGTGGGTGCTGCAGAAAGGGCAGTGCCAACCCCTCTGAGGATGCCGCTTTGACTATAAGGGTGAGGCTGGTGCCACCCAGGGTGTCCTGGGATCTGCAGGTGTCTATCCCTGAGTCTTCCTTTCCCTCCAAAGCAAGGGTGGCACAGACAGTAGCTCCCTGGAGCTCAGGAGCCAACACAGGCACACGCACGGGCGTAAGTTGGCTTCGGCCACTGCCACCCCATCGCCCTTCTTTTGTGCGTCAAGCTGGCATTTTCGCTCCGCTGCCCCCTTGCCCCGCCACCTGCTGCTCATTCAAACTCCTATCTGGGTCTCTCCATACCCTCCCTGCCTTCCCATCAGCCACATTGGCCCCTGGGCACCAGAGCAACAGACACAGAGCATGTCTGGCTTTTGTGGTAGGTCCAGACTCACGCTACTTCTGATTTTCCTGCCTCCCAGGGTTCTCCCCCACCCCACCCCCCCTTATTCCTGTGCACATACCACTCTTTCTTCTCTTACCCTGCCACAGATATTCCCCATCACCCAGAGATGCCAGTTGTATTTGTGGGACTTCACCCATTATTAATAAAACCTATATTTATACAGTAAAAAAAAAAAAAAAAAAAAAAAAAAACAGATCTTGGAATATGGAAGTATTCTCTGGCTAATGTTCTGCCTTGGGCTCATTAGACTGTTGGCCTCATAGATTTTACTGTCTGTCCAAATATTAAATAAACGAGGGTAGCAGTAATATGGAGCAGCCTTAGTGAGGATTCATTCACAGAGAAAGGAAGTGTTCCTTTCTGGATAAAACGAATACAAAATGTTCTCTTAGTGGAGTTATTTTTCATGTCCAAAGTTACTTTTTTAGGGATGCCTGGGTGGCTCAGCAGTTGAACGTCTTCCTTTGGCTCAGGGCCTGATCCTGGATTTCCAGGATCGAGTCCCGCATCAGACTCCTTGCATGGAGCCTGCTTCTCCCTCTGCCTGTGTCTCTGCTTCTCTCCCTCTGTGTCTCTCATGAATAAATAAATTAAATCTTAAAAAAAAAAAACCAGAAACCAAAAAATAAGTTACTTTTTTAAATAGCAAAGTATTGGCAAAGTGGAAATTAATCACTTGCCAGCCAGTGAATTTTAGAAGTCCTGTTTTTTATCACAATTTATGGTTTAAGTCTTTCATCCATGTTACAATTGGTGGTCAAAGGAAGTAGCTGGGAAGATCAGGTTTGGATGTGAAATTCTGAACTGGAATAATTTAGGTGGTTAATTTAGGTGGCTATTGAAGCTAAGAATGATCCCTTAATCCGATGAATTCTTAATATATTGATGGTTTTTCACAGAATGTGACAGAACTGAGACTTTCTGATAATCCTGCCTGGGAAGGGGACAGAGGAAACACAAAAGGTGACAAACATGATGACCTCCAGCGGGCACGTTTCATCTGCCCCGTCGTGGGCTTAGAGATGAATGGCCGGCACAGGTCAGTAACAGATGTGGGGCAGACGGTGTGTGGTCTGGTTAGAGAATACTGGTGCTGTTTTGTCCTGTAGCTTTATGATCACACAGTCTTCGTTAAAGTGTGCTTTGTTTTGGGTCGTGCCTAGAGCAGAAGTGCTGGATGTCTGTAAGGTGGCATCCAAGTCCACCCAGCTTTGGTGTCTGTGCTTTCTGTTCTTGAGAATAGGAGCACCTGAAGTAAAGAGGGATTTTAAAAAATTTCCAGTGTGACACTTAACAAGACTTGAATAGGGGCAGCCCTGGTGGCACAGCGGTTTAGCGCCGCCTTCAGCCCAGGGCGTGATCCTGGAGTCCGGAGGTCGAGTCCCACGTCGCTCCCTGCATGGAGCCTGCTTCTCCCTCTGCCTATGCCTCTACCTGCCTCTCTCTCTCTCTCTCTCTCTTTCATGATTAAATAAATAAAATCTTTTTTAAAAAAATGACCATTTTAAGGTGCACACATCAGGGGTGTTTGGTACAACCACAGTGCTAGGCAGCCCACACCTCCGTCTGGTTCCATTTTCTCCATTGTCCTCACCTCAAAAGAAAAGTCCCTAGCCACGGAGCAGTCCTCCACATACCTCCACCCCCAGCCCCTGGCTACCACCAGTCTGCTGGCTTCATGGATTTGCCTGTTCTGGAGATTTCCAATGTATAGAATCACTCAGTATTTGACCTTTATGTCTGGCATCCCACTTCTTTTTAAGAAAACCATGGTTCACCCCAAAAGAGGAACTTAGAAACAGACTCAATCTGGGGTCTTGAGGAGGGGTTCCTTGTATACAGCCTGTTGCTCCAATTGTGGCTTCTCTAGTTTTTCCCTTTTATTCGCTGGTTATTCTCCTCTCTTCTCTCTTCCCCATTAAATGAGCTTTGCCTGTTTTGGCTCTGCCCTCCTGCTATTAATAGGGCCTCCACACTGCAAAATTGATTTGAAGGTTACTTCATACATTTATTAAAGTTTTTTTTAAAAAAAATGATTTTATATATTTATCCATGAGAGACAGAGAGAGAGAGAGAGGCAGAGGCACAGGCAGAGGGAGAAGCAGGCTCCATGTAGGGGACTCGATCACGCCCGAGCCCAAGGCAGACGCTCAACCACTGAGCCACTCAGGTGTCCCTATTAAAGTTTACACAGTGAAGATTTAAATGCAGAGAAAAATGGAAATAAATGACTAGTGTAATGAAAACATTGAGCCTTTATTTAAAGAGAACTAATTTTCGAGGTGCCTGGGTGGCTCAGTTGGTTAAGGTCATGATCCCAGGGTTCTGGGATTGAGTCCTGCATCCTGCTTCCTGCTCACCAGGGAGCTTCCTTCTCCCTCTGCCCCTCACCCTGCTCGTGCTCGCGCACTCTCTCTCTCTCTCTCTCAAATAAATAAAATATTTTTTTAAAAAATATCATTTTCTAAATTACTAATAATCATCCATAAAATAGGATTTTTTTTGGGGGGGTCCTAAGCAACAGTAAATGAATGTAGTAAGTGTTATTAATTGGGTCTTTGTTATGGCAGTCTGTATCCACTACAATCCCTAGAGAATTGGTGAGAATTGTGGCATTTTTAGAGGAATATATAAAGTCACATGTGCACGTGATTTTTGCCCCTTTCCCGCAGTCCCTGCCTCCAGTGGCAGTGGACTTAGTTGTTTGGAGTTTAATGCCCCCTACAGACCTACCCAATACCAACATGCATACTCCGCACTTCCCTGTACCTCTGCCATTAGAAATACAAATAAACAGCGTTCTTCCCACAGTCATGGAAACATACATATCTTGCAACCTCTAAGAGATGGTCAGAAAAGTGATTCTTTCCTTGATACTGCAAATTGTCCCACTGAGACACACCATGCGGTGTCTGCCACCAAGACTTGCCTGTTTCCTCCTTTTCCAGCTGGATACCTTCAGTCTCTCTCACCACCGCTGGCTGTGTAAAACATGGCACATCGTTGTTTTGCAGTGAATTTCTTTAACAGTTGAGGTTAAGCATCTTTTATAGGTTTTGGCCATTTATCTTTCTCCTGTGTGAATGCCTTTGCCCATTTTTCTAATATATTGCTTATTTTTGCTTTTTGAGACCTTTTTCTATATTCATAAACACTGAATCTCTTATATATTTAAGATATTTTCTCCCAGAGTTCCTATTCTGTCTTTTGACTTTTTTTTTTTAAGATTTTATTTATTTATTCATGAGAGACGGGGGGGGGGGGGGGGGGGGGGGGGTGGGTAGGCACAGACACAGGCAGAGGGAGGAACAGGCTCCACCCAGGGAGCCTGACACGTGACTCGATCCCGGGTCTCCAGGATCACACCCTGGGCTGAAGTCGGCACTAAACCGCTGAGCCACCCGGGCTGCCCCTATCTTTTGACTTTTTATGTTTGTAGGGTTTTTTAATTTATTTTTTGTAGAAGGGACTTTATTCTAAAGGATTATTACAGGGGAGCAGGAATAGGACTGTGGCCTATATTTCTGATTTTTATATATGTGTGTATATATATAAAGTAGCATATAGATATATATGGGACGTGTTAATTTTTTTCCTTTAAATCAGATGTGACCATTTTTTTCTTTGTACTTCTTGGCCTTTGTACAAACTGGACAAATGTTAACTGATAGTCTGGGTGATCATTTTTAAATTATTGAAGTCATCCTCCATTTTGGATTATTTCTCCAGGTTTTGCTTCCTGCGGTGCTGTGGTTGTGTGTTTTCTGAGCGAGCCTTGAAAGAGATAAAAGCAGAAGTTTGTCACACAGTGAGTTGTTGACATATATCATTTTTTCCGTCTTGGTAGCTGAGGAAATCGGGTGGTTTAGGGTCCCTCCCTTCATGTGATATTTCAACATCCTTCAATTCTTTCTGAAACAGATCTCATTAGTTGTTTCTCTGCTTAAAACCCTTCCGTGGCTCAAGCTTGCTGGAGGTAGATTCACACTGCCTTCTGTGACCTGTCCCTGGCTGCCTGTCCGGCACAGGCCAAGCTTGGGCCACGCCCTGACCCCTCTTCTGTGCCTTTGTTCCCTCTGCCCTAACCTGCCGGCCCGGAAGGTCATGTCCCCTGTAAACCTTAGTTCCAGAGCAGTTGCTTCCTCTCTAAACCCCTGCTGCCAAACCTCCTTCCCCATTCCCCGGGTACCTTGTTATCGAACTGATCTCATCAGAGTGTAATTGCTAGTTATGTGATGATTTCCCCCCTGGACTGGGTTGGTTGTTTTTTTTTTTTTTTTTTTTTTTTTCCTTTTTTATTTTCTGTAAGACCTTATTTTTTAGAGTAGTTTTCACAGCAAAATTAAGAGAAAAGTGAGGGGTTTCCCCTATTCCTTCTGCCTCCCCCTGCTTAGGACAGGGCCAGCCTCTGTCCTAAGCAGCATATGGTGGGATGGCCTAAGGGATAAGATTGATAGAGCCCTTGCTTTCATGGAACCCACAGTCCAGTTGGAGAGAGTGGCACTCAGCTGAGCAAGGCAGCTGCAGTTGTGACAAATGCTAGGAAGGAGACACAGGGTGATGTCCCTTAGAGAGAAAGGCTGCCATAGTGGTGATTGGCAAAGGCACCTCCAGAGGTTTGAGCTGACCTGAAGGGTGCAAAGGAGGAGCAAAAGCTTTGAAGTAACAGAGGACTTGGCTAGTGTAAGGAACAGAAAGTGTGGTGGAGGAGTGGCCAGTGGAGGGAGAAGTAGGAAAGACAGGTTAGCTCGCTAACCTGAAGGGGTCACTTCATACAGGGCCCAGCAGGCCACATTGGGGCTTATGGATTTTTATTCTAAGAACAGTGGGAAGGAAGGCAGAGGGCAGCTTTAAAGTGGACTCGATGTACTTTAGTTTGAAAATGGTCCCTCTATAAAAGAAACCAGATGCAGAGGATGACACCCAGAGCGTTTCCATTTATTTGGGATGCGAAGACAAGCCAAAAGTAATTGTTGGTGAGGAAGTCGCCAAGAGGCATGGAGTTGTTTCCATTTTGGGGTGATTGTGAATAAAGCCATCACAGAATTTGGCATCTGTCTCATTGAGCTTTTATAAAAGAAAAGAAATTCACAGAATGCATTCAGAAATTGACTTATGTCATTTATTTATTCACCACTGTTTATCACATCTTCTGTATTAAAGGTGAAGTGGCAGGTACTCCGAGGGCAAAGGGTTGACATAGTCCCTGCACTCAATGAGAGACTGTAGTCCTACAGGAATCCTAAGTTATATGAAAAATCATGTTCTTTTTTTTTTTTTTTTTTTTTTTGAGGCCAGCTACCATGTGGATGACAAAGATATTGTTTAAATTTAGGGGCCTGAGAACTTTGTTTTGACTGTGCTGGTGAGCAGTGGCTTTATGAAGGAGGAGATGTTCATTCTAAGCCTTCAAGGCAGAGCATGGTTCTCATTGGTCAGACTTTCCCAGAGGTTGGGATGTGACCACCAGTGGTATGAGTGCTGGTGTGAGGCAGGGCACAGACAGGACCCCAGACGGGTCTGCGAGACACACAGCAACATGGGGACTCCCATTTTGGGCTCCTTCAGATGCCTGCTTGCCTTGAGGAGAAAGGCTCTGAATAGGTTTTATTTCATTTCACTCCAGCACATGCCAGGCCCCCCGAGAGAGAGGACACTACACTCAGAGCTCTGGCAGGCAATTCTGGTGAGACTTG
This sequence comes from Vulpes vulpes, assembly GCF_048418805.1. Taxonomy (NCBI): domain Eukaryota; kingdom Metazoa; phylum Chordata; class Mammalia; order Carnivora; family Canidae; genus Vulpes; species Vulpes vulpes. Next base: position 6,037,669 of record NC_132793.1, on the reverse strand, counting down.
TTTTGTGTTCTGCACTCTGTGCTTGCTTTATGGCAAGGGGTGCTGTTTTGTATTTATGGCAGGGATACAAAGCTAACCTTTAAAGTAAATGTAAGTAAAATTAGAACCAATGGGCACATTTACAGAAATACAAGACACTGATAAGTGCATCAGCAGGGAAGCATGAAGGTACGGGACAGGTAGCAGGTGGGAGCGGAAAGGAGGAGGAGGAGGAGCAGCTGCCATTGCTGCTCCTGGAAGGAGAAGGCGGCCCAGGCAGCCCATGGAGATGGAGGTGCAGTGCCAGTGGTAGTGCTCACATGGGCAGGGCAGGGTGTGTGAGCAGAGAGAGGCCTGAGAAGTGAGCGGACTGGACGTTGGAAACTTCGAGGGCCAGCCCAAGGGGTAGGTCCAGGTGGGTATGCAGTGTAGAGCCGTTGACATCTGTGGGAACATAAATGTGTAGGCCTGTGCAGGATGCACAGAGGGTGACGGCCAAACAAGAGGAGGAATTTGGCAGCAGGTGAGTGCAGGGTTCCTGTGGGAGAAGCACTGTGGGATCCAGTGCTCAGCTGGCCTGGGGCTCCTTCAGGCAGGAAGGGAACTTTCTATACATTGGGTTCAAGAGTGTGTGTGTGTTTTCCCACACAGTATGGAAGGTGTTGTTTACATGTTAGACACATTCACAGGTACATTCTCGAAGTCTGCTTGAAAGAACAGAAATACGAGAAGGTGGGAAATTAAGCTGAAATTTATGATAGAAGCCAAATACCCTAAATCAGTGGTACCTAAACCAGGCTATTCACGACAGTAGTGTAAGTTCCCACCCCCATTTCAGACCCACCAAATCTGAGTCTTTACAATTGAGGTAAAGCCCCATGGCTTTCTGATTTAACTTAAGGGTTCCCAGAGTGATGCCAGTGGGCAGCTGAGTTTGGGGAACTGCCGGATCCAGAGCAATCAGATGTTATTTTCTTTGCCCCATAACGGTCACCATCCCTTAGATGGCACGAAGCCATCCTTTGCGTAGGCTGACCTCGCACATCCATATGAATGACCGTGTTGACAAACCTACAGCAAAACAGGACTGTCTGCACAGAGCTTCACAGAGAAGTTGATTTTATGTCACTGAAATACAACATTGCAAGGGAAGTCTGAAACATTTCTTGGTTACCTGAGAAGTTTCATCAGACACTGGTAAACTTTTGAAGATCAGCACGTTGGGCGCTTCAAGGGAAAGGAAGTATGAAGGAAAGGGGAACTGAGGGTACCAGGGTTGCACAAGGGAAGTGCAGGGCAGGTGAGAACTAGGAGTGTTGGCTCCTCCTGTCTCATGAAGGTGGCTGTCGAAGCCACTGCCAGTCAAGACAGGACACCGGCTACACTCCAGGGATACCTCAGGGAGAGAATTTTCTGAACAATGAATCTGTTGCCAGAAGAGCAAGATAATGAACACTTTTAACTACAGGATTCACATAAAAATTGTCCCTGCAGAGCCACATAGAATTCTCCCCCATATTAGTTTGCTAATACTGGCTGCCATAACAAGGCACCACAAACCAGGTAACTCAACACAAATTTACTCACGTTCCTGAGGCACAGAGTCCGAAATCACAGTGTTGGCAGGATTGGTTCCTTCTAAGGGCCATGAGATGGCCATCTTCTCCCTGCATGTCCTCATACGATTTTCTCTCTGTGGAGTCTGTCTCTGTGTCCCAATGTCCCCTTTTTATAAGGACACACCAGTCATATTGGATTAGGGCCCACCCCAGTAACAGCATCTTAACTACATCTACAGCAACCTGACTTCTGAAGGTGGCCTCATTCTGACATAATGAGGGCTAGCGCTTCAACTTTTTGTGGGGGGATACGTTCAATGTAGAACACTGTGCAATTTAGAAAATCATAGAGCGTGGGACAGTCAGGGGCCCACTTGAGTGGGAGCCATTCAGCCATATAACCAACGCTTGAGAGCCTGGTATGTATCAACGCTGGGTCACACTCCAGCGCTGGCTTGGGAATATTACTTCTCGGCTTCGGATTCTAATATGTAAAATGAAGGATTATAGTAAATTCTTAGACACTTTCCTTTTTGATCCAGGTTCCAAACCATAACATTTTAAAATCATAAATGACAAATTTGTATGCTGCTATCAGATATCAAACTCCTGCTTCTAATTTAAAGTCTCTAAAATGTGGAAATGCTAAGTGTATCAACCAAGGTTGGCTAATTGCTATGACCCACAGCTTTCACATTTTCACCTAATTCCGTGAAAGTTCTGGTTGGGCAGCTCTCTGCCAAGGGAAACTCAAGGACTCAGGCTCCTGCTCTCTTCTGGCTCAGACCTCCCCTGGGGTGTGGAGTATTGTGCACTCAGCTGACTGATGGGAACAGAGGAGACCATACAGTATAGGAGGTTTTATGGGCCCAGGCCGGGGAGTGGTGCAGTTCTGACATCCATCACTCAGTCATGTGGCCACACTGAACTACAGGGATACCTAGGAAAGGTAGTAGAGCTGGTTGCCAGGGAAGAAGTGAACCCCAGCTGTTTCTGCCAAAACTGCCAAAAGGAAGAGTGATGTGCAGCACATCAGGGAACGGTCAGTAAAGTGAGATGAAGCCACAGCGTCTAAGTCTAAAAACAAATATTTTCATTTTTTCAAATAATGTCTGGAATTTAGAGAAACCAGTGTCATAAGAATGACTCAGGAACCTCATGAATATTTAGGATATACGTTTTCTTTATTCTTCAGTCTGTAGTTTCATACACATTTGGTTTTTCAGTTCACTAGAAGAGACTCAGGGTTTAAGATCACTCTGGGCACACTTGATTTCTAGAAAGAGATGTAGTTGCTAGGTTGGTTGGTTTGTTTTCACTCTAAACAAGTCACTAGCCAAAAAATTAATTGTATTCCTCACTGTGTTCTTCCTTCTTGGAATAAAGAGAAACACATTGGAGTAATTACAGTTTGCTGAATAAATGATGTGCTTGTTACTCAAAGCATGATCCATGGTCCTGCAATATTGGCATCACCTGGGAGGTTTTTTTTTTTTAAGAAATGCAGACTCCCAGGTCCCTTCCCAGATCTGGAATCAAAATCTGCATTTTAATGAGATCCCCCTCACCTGGGGTTTGTATGCACTATAAAGTATAAGAACCCCTGATCTAGATGTTAGAGGTGTGACCTGTAGCATTTGACTTGCCACTGGCTTCATTTATTTAGGCTTTGTGGTCGGTGAGTAAGGTGTGTGGGTATTAGTACTTTATCTGTTACTGAAATGACTTGTTGAGATAGCTTCTTCTGTTATGTGTGATCCCTTTGAGGGCAGCTCTGTGATTGAGTTCATCTTTCTTTGTATGAGGTGAGGTGGTGTGGTAAAGGCGTGGGCTCTGGGGCCAGACTACCAGCTTGGGTCCAAGTCCCAGCTCCACCTGCTTAGCCGTGTGGTCCCGAAAAGTTCCATTGTTGCCCCGAGCCTTGGTTTCCTCATCTGTGAGATGAGTCAGATGTTATTCTAAGTACTTCGTATGGCAAAATATGGCAAATCTGGCAAGTAGACATCCAGAGTAGACCCTTTCATAATAATGTGATTATACTGGGAATTGACATTGAAACAAAATGAACGCGAGCTTGTGTTTCAAGTAACTTGAAAAGATATAAACTTTTTTTTTTTAATGGGTTTTGCACTTAACTTGCTAGTGAGTTGTTAAAATATAAGGGACACAGTCATGGTGAATTTGAGCCTTCAGACCAGCCAGCTGGCACCATCCATGAGCACTGTGTTTGCCTATAAGAATGCGTAGAAAAGCAGAGCTGTGCAGTTGTAGGGCTCTTGGGTTCTCACCTTTGACAGTTTTAACATTTTCAGTGTGTGCTTTCCTTGGATCGAGGTGCCTGGATGAAAGAAATGTTTGTTGGAATGGAGATTTTAATGTTCTTTGGTTAGTTACGATTGATTTGTGGGATGTGCTTTCAAGGCCTCTTTTGCTTCTATTTCGCTTTTTGCTTTCCAAGGGCTATTGCATTGACTAAGTGGATTTGACTTCATTTCCTCGCAAAGCTTCAGTTTATTAAGGCTTTAGACTCTGCTCCTGAATTATATATTTATTTCCTGTGCTTCCCGTTTCTCCTTTAGTTCTCCCATGTTGTGCCACTCCATAGTTTTATACATGTTCAGTCTCATATGGTGCCATGAACTACTTTAGAGAAAGAAAATAGAAATTTCTCAGAACAATGAAAAGGTTGTGGACTGTTGAGAGACTTGAATCTATGAGTGGAGAGAGTTAAGATCATTCCTGCCTTTGGCCAGTGCTGTTCGGTATGGTAACCACCAGCCACATGGGACTATTTCAATTTCAGTTCATTAAAATCTTCTTTAAATAAAGAATGAAATTCACTTAATCTGTCACACTGTCTGCATTTCAAATGCCCCGAAGCCCCGCTGTGGTCGTGGTCGGTGTGGGACAGCTCGGTGGAGCTTGTAGCCATCAGGGCAGACGTACTGTTAGCACCCCGAGACTACGGGAATTCACAGCAACCGGCTTAAGAAAGTGTGTTTGGATTCTGGTTAGTTTCATTTTACCCAAAGGAACCAGACTCTTCTGTATTTTCCTAGGATTACCAGAACAGAGTTCTGTGGTTCACAGCCAAAGAGGCTGTTTTAGATAAGCAAAGGTTAGTTTTCAGGGGGAGTTTGCTCTTTATTAGAATCTCATATGCAATTGTATGTTCAAAACAAGATGTGTTCTTAACTCGAACTTGAGCCAGGGTCTAAGCGTTTGGAGATTTTGATTTGCTGCCGTTTACAGAAACAGTCAGCCCTCCAGCTGGCGGATCCACATGCCCCCAGCAGTTCCTTGAGCTCCTTTTCCTCGTGATTTCTTCCTCAAAGCTAGAAAAGTGGCCTATGATGGACAGGAAAAGCTCATCAGCAGCGTGTTTGTAAATTCATCTCACGACTAGCTTGTATCAAGGAGTCATCTCGCATTGTCTCTTTGGTTGAAAGTTCTCTCATTATAAGTCAGGGGCACAGGCGATGGCCCCAGGGGGGCAGGCAGCGTGCAGCTCCCCGCTCAGCGGCCCAGTCTCCCGTTGAGGTGACGCTCCCGTGGGAAATGCCAGTGCGGCTCCACCGCAGCCTCCGCCCCACGCAGCACCCGCAGCCGGTGCCACCGTTCCAGGCACGTCACCACCAGGGGGTCCGTCGAGTCGAACGCGTAGGCGAACAAGGAAGGGGACCGAACGATCCACGGCAGGTCTCCTGGTCCGTACACGCAGCTGTCGTGGACATAGTGACCTGCAAAGAAGCATGAGAACTTAGCTGCCTTTGTGTCCTCCGTCAGTTTACATTCACACACAGAGAGGGACGCTTCTCCCGGGTTAGCCGTCGGGCCCCTGCCTCACAGGACCTCAGATGGGACACAATTTCCCGGATGGCTCTGATGGGAGCTTCTGTGTGGGATTTATAATCTAAATGGGGGGACAGGCGTGCTGTGTGCAATGGATGCTACTTTAAGGGAATGCGGTGGAATGGTTGTGAATCATGAACACGCAAGGGAGGCATAGTAGTGCTCGTCTCTCGTTTGCCTGGCCAGCTCTGAATTCTCTATCAGCCTTCACGAACAACCTCAGTCATGGGTGGTGCGCAAGAATTGCATAGGTGCTAACAGGTCGTTGCTGCAGTCTGTTGCTCCGGCAGGGTGAGTGTGTGATGTAACTAGGAGGGAGAACTGAAACGGTGGTTCGAATCCTGTGCTGACCTCCCAGCAGCCTGTTCCGTGCACTCACAGGCCCTCCCTGGCAGCGTGACGTGACCCCCCCTCCCCCCCCGCCACTGTGGTTCGCAGAGGAGCGGGCGCTCAGTTTGTGTGAGGGAAGGGTCTGTCCGGGTGGTGTCCCTGCTCCTCTCTCCACACCCATAAGGAGGTGGGAGAAGCCCTCCTTCTCCTAAAACCTGCCGGAGGGAAATACCACAGGACGGGAGGAACTGCGTGCACAGAATCACCGAGTGGTGTTTGTGAGCAGGAGAAGGTGGGGAGAACCTTCCCCTTGGGAGCGGGTGTTCGTCCTGTAAGGAGCCAAGCAGCTGGCGTGCAGAGAGCGCTCTGCCGATGGCCCCGTTTTCAGGACTCAGATCTTTCTCAATGAGAGGCATCCTTGGTACAGCGTCACAGAGTCTCAGTAGAATTGCATTTCACCAGTTGGAAAGTTGGAGTATGAAGACAAGCAGCGTGAAGAACTTCGGACAGAGTGAAAAAGAGTCCCTCAACTGTGCCTGGATAATCCTGTCCTTTGTATACACACAAGTTAGAGCTGGAAGGGAACCCAAGCCAGTGGAAAGTCCTCAGAGCTGGATTCATGCTGTTTGGTGACCACGAGTAGGCTTTTGCTGATAACAGCAGGGTGACAGGCACTCTTTGTATCAGCTCATCCAGTGGAGGGGCACCAGGCAGCGGCACCTGGCTCGAGACCCAGCTCTGCCACTTCCTGTGCCGCTGCCTGGGACATCGGGGGTGACTCGCTCCTCCAGGCCTACGGTTCCCCATCTGTACAGTGTACTTATGATAGTTAATAACCCAGAGTCATTGTGAGGCCTGACTGCAGGCCCAGAGCCGGGCTCTGGGAGGGGGCAGGGTCTAGCACAGTCCCTGCCAGGGCTTGGCCTGTGGCGGGGGCTGGCGGAATGCTGGCCATCTGTGGCCACATCACCGCTCTGCTGGCCGACGGTGTGCGTACCGAAGTGAGCAACAGCAAGAACTTTCAGAAGTGTTTACTTCGGGGCAATGATGATTGTTGATAAGATCCACAGTAATTAGGCTTTTTGGCAGACGTTCAAATACCCAGGTTGTCACTAAATGAAATTCTAAATCGATATTATTGATAGCAGCAGCCCTACGTGACTTCCACTGTGAGTGAATCATGTTTTCAGGAAGAATCTGAGCTCCACCCTGCAGGCCCCTGGCCTTTCCCGAGCATTTATTCCCCAGTCTTGTCAACCCCAGTGCATCATGGCAGCAAGAACCTGCTTTCTGAAGAAAGGCCAAGGTTGCTGCTTACTCTCCTGTTTGGCTATCACCTTTTTCTGTATGTGAAGAGCTCCCTAATTGAATCCTGGCGAAAGTATTTATTACTAGAAAATTATTATAGCCCCTCCTGACCTGATAACCTGTCAGGAGGGCAGCTGTGCACATGACAACAGGAATTACTCATCTTTGAATTACTCTGATATTAGGTTTTACATTTTTCACTTGTTTACAACCTGTCTCTTTTGGGTCAGTCCTTTAAATACCTTGAGAACTGGGGTGAACCCAGCTGAGATTGCATATCTGGTCTACTGTAACTCAGTGCACCATGAGACTAGGTGGTTCTATCTTCACAGTAGCTCCCACCGTGGCTGGAAAGCTGCAAGCAGGCAGAAGCGTGGGCCAGATCTGCTCAGACAGAGGATGCTGTGCCCCAGTCCCCTGCACGCATGTCTGCTGTGCTCTCCCTGCTTTCTCTGTCCCCGACAGTTGGCAGCCCCGTAAAGGTCAGACACCTCGACTTCCTTTCCATGCAGGCTCCCAGAGCATTTGCACCTCTCTCTACCGGATTTGTGTGCATGGCGCAGTGACCCTCTGCCTCCATCTCCTCCCCAAGACCATCTGCTCCTCTCAGACAGCCATCAGATCCTGGGCTTCAGGTGGGCAGGAGGAGCCGGTGCCCAGAGAGGAGGCATGAACAGCCTGGTGGGAGCCCAGGCCCAGTGTTCCCACTCCCTGGACCTTTCCCCCTAGACTGCGGTGCCTGAGAATCTGCAGTCAGCCAGTTCTTTTCCACTGCCCTCCCCACCCCAAGTCTTGCTTTTCTTTCTTGTTTTTCTTTAGTTACCAGTATTGTCCTGGTAACTAAAACCTCTGAGACAGTGGACACAGGGGCAAAAGAATTCACAGCTCACAGGGAGAATCTTCTGAGGGCAAAGCGAAAAGACCTTCCTTCAGCAAGAACTACTCAAAAACCCGCTCTGGAGCATACACCCGTGTTACTCATCTATTCCAGTAGAGACTTAGGGAGACATGGAGCTTTTTTAAATAAATGTCTGAGTTTGAATTTTAGGAGCACGTGGAACCCAGCTAGCTTATGTATTTTTATCTTAAAACCTTTGCTCTCCTTTAAACCTTTAAAACCTTTAAAGTTACAGCCTGGTTTTGTGTTCACTTTGTGAAAATTTATCAATTTGTGCACTTTTCTGTCTAGATGTTAGAATTAAATAAGTTCTAAAAAGATTGATCCAATGGAATTGGACTGTCACTAATCACATCGCTACTTCTGCTAACGATCGTCTGCGTCTCCCCATGTTACCCTGGCAGCAATTGTATAGTTTTCATAAAATTGGAAGGCTTGCTTTTGGTTTGGTTCAGTTTTTACCTTTACACCCATCATGAACACTTCCCTCCTCGTTTCTCCATTTAACAGCTCGAACATTTCCTTCCCAACCGGAGTCTGGTGTGGCTCCTGGGGCATCTGGGGGGAAACAGAACAAGCATTGCAGCACACAGACAGCTCCTCAGCCCTCCCTTCCTCCACTGTCAGGGATAGAGGTGGGGGGAGGGGGGAAACGGAAAGTCAGGCCTCACTTGGAGTGTTGGGTCATCATCTGATGAGGGGTTAATGCTCTGGGGATGGGTGGGGGGTGCTGGGCTGGCCCTCTGTTCCAGAGTTGTGCTTCACTTTCGCTTTCTTCCTTTTCTCCATCCCTAGTAATTCACTGAACAGCCTGTCCTTGGCATGATGATGTTGGGTTTCTTGGGATTGTGTTTTCTCCATGATAGCCCTCTGAGGTGATTTGAAAATAGGATTTTTAGTAGATATGAGAGATTATAGTGAGATCCTAACCAGACCATGAGTTCTGCTGGATTCATTGTTTGCGCTGTCATCTGGACCAGTTAGCTTAGCTGTTTGAACTTGAAGCCATACCCCCTATAGAAGCCGATCAGCTTTGTACAAAGAGAAAATAATTCCACTTAAAGAAGGACATCAGATTTCCCTCTGCCCTTCAGAGAACCAGAGGTATCCTGTCTGCCACCCAGAAAATTACTACTTTTAATATTTTCTATTCCTTTTTTAAAAGATTTTATTTGAGAGAGGGCGCATAAGCAGGGGGAGCCTCAGGCTGTTGGAGAGGTAGAAGCAGGCTCCCCGCTGAGCAGAGTCTGACATGAGGCTCCATCCCAGGATGCTGGGATCATGACCTGAGCCGAAGGCAGACACGTAACTGACTGAGCCACCCACACGCCCCAATATATTCTATTCTTCAAGAGCCCCAAGCATAATGTCTGGCTCTAGTAGGTATGCAGTAGTATTTAATAAGTGATTGAAGAAGTTTCTGAAGATCTGTGCCCAGATGCTGGTATGATTTTTTTCCAGAGAGGGAACAGAAGCAGCTGGGCTGGTTTGGGAATGTGGTGCGCTCTCAGCAAACCTCAGACCCCTAAAACTGAAGACCCTTCTGTATCCTCAAGTGAAAGATCCTGTACAACGTAGAGCTATTTGCCAAGCCATAGTAAAATAGTGAAATACCAAGACTTGTCACTCAAGAGTAAACTGCTGTTGCTGCCTCTACTCTGACCAGACCCCATACTGCTGGGTTGTCCTTACCTCTCAGCCTGTTCAGAGTCACCCAGTAATGGCGCTCTGGGCTCTGCACATCTTTGGACCACCGGAGCATGTCTTTTGCACGGGCGTCAGTCAGTACAAAGTCTACAAACTTCCTTGTTAGGATATAGTAGGCGCTTCCAAAATAAATTGTTAAGTTATGGGGTGGTTTGTCTTTGAATTTTGAATTTGGAGATATGTGGATATTTCCTTCAGAGCTGAATTCAGGATGACTTTCACTTGTCTTGGATTTCACATTTGGTGGTTGGATTACTCCAGGAGTGATGTTTTTATCATTCCATTTGCTTCTGATGTAATGTATGATTTCTTTGTTGGTTTTGATTGGAAAATCCTGTCCACCAAGGTTAATGACATAGTTCCATTGAAATTTGGAATGGACCAGATCTTTCATACAATTAATATCTGCCTGTAGTCTTGTAAAGCCAGTGTAAGCCACTCTTGCTCTCTTTGAGGAAATAAAAATATTTCCAAAACAGTTAACCAGGGTTTGCACAGCAGTCTTGTACTTCTTTGGGACCTTTTCATCCACATAAATACAGTAAACATTTTGAGGCACATAAATAGCTCTGAGAAGTTGCACAAACATCGCCAGCTCCTTATGAATAGTTATAATATATGCCAAAGAGAAATTTCCCTCTTCTGCAGACAAGGGTCTGGTTATGAAATGCAAGTCCTGGGAAATCCTAGAACAGTTTCCTGGTGTGCGTAAATGAGCAAGTATTTGAGAAGCGTGAGGGGTTTTACAAAATCTTGCAATTTGAAGGGCGGCCCCTTTCCCTTCAAGTAAAGCTGAACACAGTTCGTCTGGATAAAAACCACATTCCACTACTGCTGGATAGGTGGGTTCCTCCTCTGCTTCCTCAGGAGTTGGATTCCTTAAATAAAGAAAAACAAAGATGCAAATGCCTGCACACACGAGGAGCCCAGGCTTCGTGGCTCGCAGCTGGCTCATGTTTTGGGCTCCAAGGGCCTTCTTGTCACCATGGTTTAAAATGTTTTCCTTTCAGCTTCCTAAGAGAACAACAGGTAGACTTTAGGGTGTGGCAACTCTTCCCCAACCTACAGCTCGACTGAAGCGCAGGGGCATAACGCGTATAACATGCTCAGTGTTTCTGTACCTGTATGCGTATACGCCTGCAAAACCATCGCCACAGTCACCAGGACAAGCATTCCCCTCACCCTTGAAAGTTTCTTTGTACGCCTTTTACTCCATCCTCCTTCCACCCTCACTCTGGGCTATTTCTGATATTCTGTTATTGTAGATTCACTGGCATGTTCCATTAACTTTATATAAATGGAGTTGTACACTGTGTAGTTTTTGCCTGGCTTGTTTCACTTAGGATACAGATTTTGACGTTTCATCCACATCATTGCATTCATCACCGTCCTTGCCTCTTTATAACTGAGCAGGGTTCCATTGTGTGGGCACGCCACAGTTTACCTGTTCATCTGCTGTGGGCATTGAAATTGTTTCCAGTTATAGGATATTACTAGGTGCTATAAGCATTCATGCACAAGACTTTGACCCTTTGTTTTTGTTTTTGTATTTCAGTAGCTTTATTGAAAGCTATAGCTATAGCACCAAAACATAGTAGTTGTTTAGGTGACCTCTACCAACTCAGAATTAACACCGATGTATTCAAACTATTGAAATATAGATCAGCCTTTGGGAAAACTGAAAAGTTATCCACGAAACATGTTTACAAAAGTGTAAGATATGCTGTGGGTCTGTGGTTTATTTTCCGGTACTTATTGACCAATAATGTGATATCAGAATTGGGCACAGCTGTCCTGGATGGACTCAGGCTACACATTGCACTGAGTAGCCGTTTGCAAAACTTGTGATGCTGGAGATCTCCTTACATTCACTGACATCCTAGAAAATCCTGATGACTAAAAGTTCACAATCATAAATGTTGCCTACCTAAGACTTGCTTTTGGCACAGTAGGGGCAATTAGTGAAAGTATAATTCTTATCCTTTTAAACACAGTTCTAAATTAGGAGCAATGGCAGTTTAAAAAAAAAAAAAACAGCACTTAGTGAAAACATCTGGAATGTTAAATCAGCAGGTTTCCAGGGTGATGTTAACAGGACTGTTGTTTTTGTTTCCCTGGGGGTAAATACATAGCAGTGAAACTGCCAGCTATTTCCCAAAGTGGGTGTACCATTTTACAGCAGCAGTGTAGCAGAGTTCTAGTCACTTTATATCCTCCCCAGCACTTGGTGTGGTCAGATTCGTTATTTTAACCATTCTGATAGGTGACTGGTGATGGTTCATTGTGGTTTTACTTTGTATTTTACTTTGCATTTCACTTTGCATTTCCTTAATGATGTTGAGCATATTTGCATGTGTTTACTGCTGTAATCTTGACAGGCAAAAAATGTCAAATATTTATTTTGGACAGAAATACTTTTCTGTTCCGCATTATTCAGAGTTCATTTTGTGCTGTCTCTCTGTATCATGTTATAAGCAACAAATCAGGAGAAATATTATGATCATAGAATATGTCTTGTTGACATGAGTTGATTATGTTTAGAGAAGGCTTCAGTGATTAAAAACAAGATATCTTTTACCTAATATCATTTGATAATAATTGAGTTGCCTTTCTGGAGCCCCGCAGAAATGCATGAATGGCTTAGCAGGAGTAAAGGTGGTGACCAAAGGCATTTTGATTAATTAATTATTAATGCATAAAAGGCATCATCACCTTTGAAATTTAGGAAGAAGAATGAGCAGGTAAATTGTCTGTGTTGTTAGTAATTACTTTTTTCATATTTATAAATCCTGACTCCTGGTTTCCATAAAAAGCTTTACCATTGCCTATTTTAAAAGCCCATTTGCTTTTGAGCAATGTTCTGTCTCAGGTTTGACACTAGTCCCTTGGCCTCCTACATTATTATAAATGGCATTTAGATGAAGCATTGACCAGGCAGCCTTTTGAGTTATCCCTGTGTTCTTAAACTGTGAGCCAGTGAAAGCTCTAAATGCTGATTGTGGGTTGTGAGTTTAAAAAACGTATTTATTTTCCTTGTATGGTTTCGTTTTACCCACCCTGCTTCGAACATAAAAAGCAGCCACTGCCCACATAGACCAAGTTACAGTGTTTTAGGCCAGTTCAGTAAATGTTTATAGATAGCCCCAAACATGAAACATTAGGGCATAATTTTAAAGACATTTTTAGAAATTATGTAATACTTTTTACAAATGCAAAAACTGATGTAATGAACACATTTCATATCTGGTATGTAAAATAAAACCTAGAAATTTAGCAGGAAGGAAATTCCTTCTTGAAATTAAAACAAAGCTTTAAAAAAAAATAAAACAAAGCTTTTAACTACTTTTACAAACTTCAATTCAAGGGCACCCATGTGCCATAGTTTGTTGCATTTTCTCTTGTATTATAGCTTTGGCTTGTTTGGTTTTGTTTCTAGGCTTCTGGTCAAAGTAAAACATTGTGGTCTCATCACAGAAATGTTGCTAGCCCCACTTCACTGACAAATCACACCCCGTGTAAACTGTGGCTCCACCACAGGGAATTGGGTCTTTTCAGTAGTTTGTAATAATTAAATGAGGACAAGTCCCATGTGTAATCCGCTATCCTTTAGGGTAATACCTGGGCTAAGTGTTTTCTCTCCCTTCTGTAGAGGCAGAAGAGCTTGGCTGTGTTCATCTGCCGCCACTCGGCCTCCCAATTCTGTCAATGAAGCGCTGCCCAGTTAAACCTTCCTTCCAGCTCAGGTTCCCTCTGTGATTGAGAAGTAGGTGTGCCCTAGAATGCCACCGGCTGTGGGGACCAGGGTCAGCAGCAGTGAAGCTTTGTTGTCATTGCTTCAGCACAGGCTCTTTAAGGCAGGCAGCCCTGCCTCCTAAGTGCGGCCTCCCGAGGCCTCGCCACTGTCGCGGTTCTTGCTGTGGCTTTAACACGACACCTAGTGGGCAGCATGGAAATCCCCACAGGCCTCCCCTTTTCGGGGCTGGCCAGGTCATCTTTCAGCAGGGGATGGGCACCATTTTCAGTTTGCAAATATTGGCTAGCCTTGATTCTTGGTGACTTGTGGTTTTGTCTATCATGTAAACTCGACTTTTGTTGCCATAATGAAAATGTAATTATTAAACATGCGACTTTTCTATCACCGAACTAATTTCTGAGACATGTAAGTGGTATTTTTCAAGTGTGGGGATAATACACAGCTCATTAAAAAGTGCAGTCTTACTTCTGGACCCTTTTTTTCTCCCACAAAAAAAAAATATTTAAAATATTTATTTTGAAGGCTTTAGAAAGGAGCACCTGGGTGGCTTAGCTAGTTAAGCATCTGCCTTCAGCTCAGGTCATGATCTCGGGGTCCTAGGATCCAGTGCAACGTCAGGCTCCCTGCTGTCTCCTTCTGTCTCCCTCCCCTTCTCCCTCTCCCTCTGCTCGCACTCTCTCTCCCTCCCTCTCTCTAATACATAAATCTTAAAAAAAAAAAAAAGAAAGGAAAAGAAAAAGACTTTAGAAAGAGTAGCAGTTATCCTTGTGTTTTATGGAGCAGATAATATGAAGGTTGTCCAGATCAGACCCATTTTTACTATTCCAGTATGTTCTTTCCTCACCTTACTGGAGTCACACATGGCTCCTGAAACTGTTATTTTGTGTGTGAGAACATTCTTTTTTCATGTACTGTTACTGAAGTTACCTTTCCTGGGCCTTACATACCCTAATAATCTGTTAGTCCCTCCATCACCACAGCCTTTGGGAGGCAGAATCAGTGAGTATGTTCAGGGTGCAATAGAATCAAGTAGCAAATAGAATTAAATAGACCGTGAGTAATGTTTTGAAGATCATACGTTTAGTTGACTGAAGACATACGACACCTTTCAGTAAAAATAATTACCAAAGCTATGGTTAAGGATGGGGTTTAAAGTTTTTCCCTGGGACACCTGGGGGGCTCAGCAGTTGAGCGTCTGCCTTTGGCTCAAGGTGTGATCCCAGGGTTCTGGGATCGAGTCCTGCATTGGGCTCCCTGCATGGAGCCTGCTTCTCCCTCTGCCTGTGTCTCTGCCTCTCTCTCTCTGTGTCTCTCATGAATAAATAAATAAAATCTTAAAAAAAGTAGTTTCCCCCTTTTTATAGTGTTAGAATCTATATAATAGGAGAAATGATTTTCAGGTAATAGTTCTCAAAATGGACTTGTTTTGCTTTTTATGTTTTTGCCCAAGCATATAATACTGTCAAGGAGTTGTTTCAAAACACATTACTCCCCTAATTATTAGACCAAGTGAGTATGTTTTTCTTTTTCTTTTCTTCTTTAGCCAGCCACAGTGCCCCCCCCCCCCTTCACCACCCATGGCAAGCCTTGACAGCCAGAAACAAAAGTTAGCGGCGTGGGTTGGTATCGTGTATTACCACGAGAACACTTTCTTTAAGAGCAGTCATTTTGAATTTGTTAGGATAGGATTTAATTATAAAGACTTTTCAGGGGAGTTGACAACATCCTGTAGAAGCTAACTCTTTTTGCTAAATCTTTTATACTTTTTTTTTTTTTTACAAGGGTAATTTCTGTGAGTTAACAGATAATGCACTAGTGGGCATCTTTAAAGATGAACTTAAAATAGTTTCCTATATGTTTTAGAATATTACTGTTTTAGAGCATTAACATTAGCTTGCCAAGATTAAATCATTGAGTCTCCATTTTCTGGACTTAAGATGGAATGTATGATAGGACCTGTCCCATAGGAACACCGGGATAGGAGTTCTGGAGCAGGTGGATGTGAGTTTCCTACTGAGCCTGGCTGGGGGAGGTACTCAGCTTTAGCAGGATTGGGGTGCTTAGCATTGACCCCAAGACCATGAATGTCGATGCTCTCTATTTATTGGCTTTTTTATCCTAAAAAAGCCTCTTTGGCCACAGCAATGAAAATTTGGTGCCTATTATTTTATGGTCTCTGGGCTCAGAATGATGCCCAGTATCCACAAATTAAATCATTTGGTTTTCTTGAACTCTTTTAGTTTACAACGTGAGACTGATTTTGAATTCAAACACTGTTCAACTATCCAGCAAAATAGATGTCTTAGTCACAGCATGTATACGGTTTCAGCCATTTCAATACAAAGAGGAAAACCTTTTATGATATCCTACCCAAAATCACCACAACAAAAATAGCATGATTGGCACAAAGTGAGGCCTTGAACATGGCCTTGAGGCTGACTTAGTTATTATCTGTGGTATGAGGAAGGAGCAGCTGGTGGCATTTTAAATTTAAAAATCTAATCTCCAACTTGAAAATATTCCAGTTTTATTTTCTTTGGCTGAAACGAAGACCAAGGGCTGTTTTTGAGAGAAAAAGATGCCTGCTTACATATGCATTTTAAAATATTACTGATCTTCCACTATTTATGTTTTAAAACTATAAAGGAAGCAAAAAATTTTTTTTAATAATTGTATCCTGCTCAGCCTCTGGCATTCATGATCTGGGCATATTTAGTGAAGCACTTACCAAAAGCCGTTCCTCGTATTCCAAGGGCTGGAATGCTGGCCGTGTCCGTCCCAGCCCAGTTTTTCTCTCCCATGGGTGGTTCTCTTCCCATGGCTTCCGCTCAAATCACATGAACGGAGTTGCTTGGCAGGTTTTGTTACCCTTTCATCCCTGGAGGATTTTATTCTTGTTGGTTGGAACCTGCAGATTGAAAAATAGTCGCTTCTTCTCTGAGTATTTCTCAACGACCGGATCACTGCTTCACAAAACACGACGAGACAGCAGCCGTAATCACTCAGCCCAGATGAAGGGCAGCACAGTGCTCTGGTGTTCTGAAAGCTGGATGAAGCCCTAGCAGTTGCAGGGCAAATTCTATAAATGTTTTTAAAAATTGGAGGCCAATTTTCATCAGAAGAATAAATAATAAAAGTCCTTTAAAAATCTTGTTTGCGGGGATCCCTGGGTGGCTCAGCGGTTTGGCGCTTGCCTTCGGCCCAGGGTGTGATCCTGGGGTCCTGGGATCGAATCCCACGTCGGGCTCCCTGCAGGGAGCCTGCTTCTCCCTCTGCCTGTGTCTCTGTCTCTCTCAGTGTCTCTCATGAATAAATAAATAAAATCTTAAAAAAAAATCTTGTTTGCTTCCTAAATAGCATTCGGAACAATGCAAGCGTCTCAGCACGGCTCTCCAGAGGGCCTGAGTTCAGGGACGCAGGTGAGCCGTGCCCTGCTCAGTCCTCTGTGGCTCGCAGGGGCGGGGCTGTGCCGAGGCACGTGGCTGAGGTGGCCCCTCTGCTCCACCATCAGTGACTCTTCCCTTTGTTCTCTGCTGCTGGATGCCTGTACTCTCGCCTTCTTTCCCTCCTCTAGTTTAAAAGCTTCCCTCACTTGCTGTGTCTTTAGGTTTCCCACAAACAGCTCTGCTAAGAGCAGTGGAGCCAAGAAACTAGAGCTACACATGGTGGAGGCTTATCTACTTGCATGGATGGATCCAGGCACTGGAGCTTGACTTTTAGTCAGAGGAGTACAGGTTCACTTCACCTGCCCGCAGGTGACTCGAAGCATCTGTTGCTCTTCTGTGGAACAGATTTGCTGTTGCCATAGAAAGATTTCTTCATTGAGCAGATAAAGTCTAGTGTCTTTAGGCTCATGGAGTTGCAGCATGGCTGTGTGTGGCAGGAATGCTTTTTTATATAAAAAGATTTGTGCCGCCTTTCAGTAGTGAGATCTCAGATGTGTTTGTTTGGAGATCTTTGGATGCCTGAACAAGAATCAGGAAAGGAAAGGTCCTTTCACATATGGCAAGGCTGCTGGTGAAGTCTTGCTGCAGTGTGTGCCCCCCGTACCTTGAATGCTTGTTGGAAAAGTCATCCTGTGGGTACTCGTGACCTGGGCCCTTTGTAGTGGCCTGTCCCTAAGGGATAAGGATTGGTGCTGGATTTCACCTGTGACCTCATATCCTGAACCTGGAAGGAGGACGAATCACTAAGCCAAAAAAGCAGTGAAAGAAACAGCTGAGAACATAGAGTGGCCTGCATGCATCTTTACACTTCCATAGCCCTAAGGGAAATATAGGATAAAACCAAACATACGGGAGGAATTACTGTGATAAATGGAGCAAAGGCTAATAGGCCTAATGTATTGACTTCTTATACAGGTTGGTTCAAGTCAAAATGTTTTTGAATGAATGTCCTAATAAAGTGGACCTATAAGCATATATATGTAATAGTGAGAGAGGCAGTAGGAATGCGGTAGGGATTTTTGTTTCTTAACCAAAGCCAAAAAGGAGTTTATCTTCTTTTGCCTTCTAGATCAGGGTAAGTTTTTTTGTTCCTTCAAATTATCTGGTCTGCTGGGCCCTCTCACATGCTGTAGGGAGTGTAAAGTTAATATCTTTCAGGGGAACTATTTGGCTTTAAAATTTTATTCCCTTTCCTCTTCATTTGGAGTAGTATTTCTTCAGTCTCTATTTTCATTCAGACATAGCATGATTATTTACAGGACCCTGGGCCCCAGCTGAAGACGACAACGACCAGTCCCTCCCTCCGACATGTGACAGAGGGAGGCACTCTGCAGGAATCAGGCTGTGTGGTGGAGAATATACAAGTCCCACAGTGGGATTTAGGGGTCTGAGATGCATTTCATTGATTGTTTTTTACAAATGTTATTTGTAAGAATAGTGATTGAGAAAGCACTCTTCCATTTGTGATACAGACATACAGATAGAGTAGCATACAATCGTAATTCTACCCCTGTTCCCTCGGTGCTTTCCTGCTTTTTTTTTTCTAATGCTTTTATAAACTATTAATCTCCAGAGGTCATATGGATATGCAGTTTGTAGTTGTCTTCTCTTAGCATGATAATAAGCACTTTCAACATTTTCAGAAACTCTGAAATAACTATCTGCCCTTCTTTCTAAAGAACGTATTGTGATTTTTTTTTTCTAATTTTTTTTTTAAGATTTTATTTATTTATTCATGATAGACATAGAAAGAGAGAGAGAGGCAGAGACCCAGGCAGAGGGAGAAGCAGGCTCCATGCCGGGAGCCCAACACAGGACTCGATCCCAGGACTCCATGATCGCACCCTGGGCCGAAGGCAGGTGCTAAACTGCTGAGCCACCCAAGGATCCCCTATTGTGTTATATTTAACTATTTCCCCATTTGGGGGACATCTAGATTATAACTGATCAAAGGAAGCTAATTGAAGATAAATTTGTGGTTTCAACTGTGCAGTAAGTAACCATACACATAAAAAATGCATTTGGGGGCATCTGGATGGCTCAGTGGTTGAGTGTCTGCTTTTGGCTCAGGTTGTGGTCCTGGGATCAAGTCCCACATCAGGCTCCTTGCAGGGAGCCTGCTCCTCCCTCTGCCTTTGTCTCCACCTCTCTCTGTCTCTCATGAATAAATTAAAAAAACAAAAAGAAAAATGCATTTGCGGGCATACATGGGTGTTTTGCATGTATATGTGTTACTTCACAAGTGGAGAAAAGGTCCGTCCCTTTGGGTCAGCCGTGCTTTTGCCGCAGCCCTCCCCTCCCTCAGTGACCCTCCCTTGACCCTTCAGTCCCTAGAGAAGAACCCAGCCTGGCAGCTGGTGCTGTGGACAGAAATCTGCTTCCTGCTCTGGCTTCACTTTCCCCAAGGAATGGGCCACTCACCCAAGTTCCTGGGGTCAGTCAGAGGCCTGCCAGGGTCAGGCCCATACCAGAAGCATGTGAAGGGCCTGTGGCCAGTGGGAGGGTCATGTGCCCCAGCTCCAGGGGGCAGCCCTGCTCAGGTCCCAGCAATTGAGGCCTTGAGAGTACAGGTTCAGTATTGATAGATCTTTTGCATTTGGGGGAGAAAGCAAAATATCTCAATTTTTAAAAGTGTGAGAGGTTCCCGACTTTTTATATGCTTAGTGGCTAATTCAGTTTTAAAAATATAATTGCAGGCACAACACACCACAACTGTATGTAGAACGGGGTCCAAAGTCATATCTAGACAACTAAACGGTCACAGGTGGAGGAGACAGTTGACTGCTGAGAGCTGCTGTAGAAAGCCTGGAGTGGGGGGGCAAGGCGGGCCAGCGGGACAAATGGGGACTCCTTTCTATCTCTTGGTTGTGTGCTCGGAGGGTTATTGACGCCATAGCCCTGGCCCCACTGGGCTGTATCCACCTCCCAATTCTGTTCTTGTAGATCCCTTTTGTCACCTCAGGACAGAGATCTCCCAGGGGAAGGCTCTACCCAAACCTCCCACAGCGCAGGGCTTCCCAGGGGGCCGCCTCTTGCAGAACCCGGAGGCCTCCCAGCAGTGATGACAAAAAACAAGCTCCTTTTCTTCCAAGGCAGTCCCAGCTAGGTGCCCTGTCAGGTCCCCTTTTATTGTTCATGTGACTTCTCTGTGGCCCTGATGTTGATTTGTGGGCCACAGTGGGATCTCGTCAGTTGTGACAGCTTACCAGATCCCCCCTAGAAAAGGAGGTGCCTTGGGCCCGTGTGGTGGGTTTTGGAGGTGAGAACCAAGCTTAGGCAGCACCTGAAGGGTCAGCGCATGTCGACTGGCTCTCCTGTGTGTTGGGAGGTGCTGGGAAGGTCTTGGCAGCTTTTAAGAAGAACGCTTCAATGTCTTGTGCTGAGAATGTGTTGTAGAAAAGAGATTCTGGGTACAGTAGGTCAGTGGCTCTTCCTGTTTTGGGGATAGTAGGCTTTCGAGGACTCACTGGGGTCAGCACATGATGTGCTCGCAGCTCATATTTATCCCAGCATTCTATTTTATTTATAAAATAGAAGGCTCTGTGGCCACTGGTAAGGGACAGAGACCCAGGCAGACTCGGCAGGAATCCAGGCTGTCTCCCTTCCATGAAGGGACACAGACACACTTGGCTCTGCAAGGCAGATGCAGCCACATGTGTGTGAGGTTTCTCCCAAGGAAGCTACTTAAGAGACGTCATGTGTCCTGGAGATGGGGCTGTGTCGGAACAGGTCGCTCTCCTACAGGAAAGCACAAACCCACAGCTGTGGCCCGTGGTAGTTGGCTGTTGGGTGCCCAGCCCTGTGCTACAGTCCCTACAGCGTCACCCTAAACTCTTGCCTCATCCCCCACCGGGTTGGGAGTTCCGCTTACTTCCCATTGAACAGATGTGGTAACTGAGGCCAAGAGCATCCACGGGTGTGTCTGGGCCTTGGGACCCACAGGAGGAGGAAGAAGACAGAACAGATGCTGCCCCAGATCCTTCCCTCCCTCCGCAGGGCCAGCTCCCCAGGGGGGCTTTGAGAATGTGGGCCCCACACCCCCTCCGTGGGAAGCACAGCGGGCAGCAGCCCAGGACCGAGCTGAAGAGCAGCCCCTGCCTCTGGACAGGTCCTCCCGCTGTCCTACTGGGACGGAGCCCAGTTCCTCCAGTTGGCCGTCTTCCCAGGCACTGGAGCAGGGAGGGGTTCCTCCATGGGCAGCGTCTGCGTCACCTGAGAACCATGTGAAGTGCAGGGGATGGGGACCCCCCTCCCCGGAGCTCCTGG
This sequence comes from Vulpes vulpes, assembly GCF_048418805.1. Lineage (NCBI taxonomy): Eukaryota > Metazoa > Chordata > Mammalia > Carnivora > Canidae > Vulpes > Vulpes vulpes. The sequence goes on along the minus strand of NC_132793.1, from coordinate 6,016,570 downwards.
ATCGGGCACTGGCCGGGGCTCCCCTTGCTCCCAGAGACCCTGCCGTCCCCAGGCTGGCGACCATCCGCTCCATCTGGGACAGGATGCGGCAGCAGGTGCTGAGTAGATACTGCTGATTCCCGCTGCAGACTATTCCTGAATGCCCATGGGTTGGGGAGGGGGGGGCGTGTCCGGGGCCATGGGACAGACCTGGGTGGAAAGAAGCCTGACACAGGAAATGGTGGGCACCCTCCACCACGCAGAGCTAGGCCCTTGCAGAGCTAGCCCTCTCAAGCCTACCATGCTGACTCCATACCCAGAACTTGCCAAAGCAGGGCTCAGGGTGAGCATCTGGGGCTAGCTGCCCTCTGCGTGGTGATGCAGTCTCCTCTGTGTTCTCCCTCTCCAGTGTGGGGCTGCCTTCCAGGACGACGACGTCATCGTGCTCAATGGCACCAAGGAGGATGTGGAAACGCTGAAGAAGAGGATGGAGGAGAGGAGGCTGAGGGCAAAGGTCGGGAAGGTAATGGAGCCTTCAGGTGCCTGGCGGTGCTTTCGGGTGTGCAGTGATTAAGGTGCTTTTTACGACCTCCAAGGGTTCGAGTCAGGGCTCACTGTGTGGGGCACAGCACTTCTGCTCTCCTTTATTCAGCTGCTTCATCCGTGATATGGGGATGGTGACAGCCCCTGCGCAGAACAGGTGTGGTCAGGAGGTCACCAAGATTGTCCCCGGAGTGCAGCCCAGGGAGGGGCAGCCACCACCACCACTGTGCTGCCACCGGCTTTAAGAGTATGTCCTGGGTGCATAAAACTTGTGCCATAGAGGTTCCCAGCACATCTGGAGAGCCTCTGCTGTGCAGGTCTGAATGTCCTTGGGAGTCCCCTGGAGATCGGGGGCCCGCAGAGCCTGTGATCCCTGCCCACTGCTGAGGCACCTCAGGTAGCCGGCGGGGGGTGGGGTGGGGTAACAGCCTTCCCATGACTGGGGGCTGCCCCCAGCCTCCCTGAGCCTCCAGTGGGGCCTCTAGTGGTGAGGACTGGAAGGGAAGCCAGTGACGGACCAAAGCTAAGGGTGGATGCAGACAAGGAGGCTTTGTTTTGTGGCCCTGGCCTTAGCATCCCATTCCGTAGGCAGTGGTTTCATTGCCCCATGATTTGGCATAATAACCAGGCTCAAAACAGTTTATCAGTTAAGTCATTTTTATGTGCCATCCATTCTAGATCTAGCAGGAAATTTTGTTATTTCTTAAGTATTTACAGATGATCCCTATCATCTTTCCTGAACAGCAAGATTTTCATTCTTTAAAAAAAATAAGTTAGGGACTTATTTGTCCCTAACTCAGTCCTTAGAGCTCGCAACTCTCGATCTCAGGATTGTGAGCTCCAGCGCCACGTTGGGTGTAGAGATTACTAAAAATAATAATAATAAATTTTAAAAAATAACCATAATTTTAAATTAAAAAATTAAAAATAAATTAAAACCACAAAAAAAAGTAAGTAAGTTTTAGGGTAAATGTGGGAGAAATTTGGGGATCAGAACTAAGTCAAAGGAAAGCTTAAAGTATTAGAAAATTTGTTTCTGTGTCCTGAGGACATAGAGTTGTGGGGAAAAATAGCCTGCCCCTGTATGGCATGCATTTACCAGTGACATAATTATTAAAGATTTTTCAGAGTTGTCCTGTTTTATTTTGTTTTAATTATCACAGAGGAAAGAGAAGGACCCTTGGAATATAAGTGCACTCGTTCTCCATTGTCTAAATGGCTGATGTTGTTACAAATGAGCAAAACAGAAAGAAAAAAGCTTGAGATATTTTTGACAGTTAACAAAAAGGACTCTCCCTCGCTATCATGATCGAGCTCACTGCTTAAAAAGTGTGTTTCAGAGGAAGCTCCCAGTGTCTTGTATGGTCATTAACGGTGTCACTGGGGTGAGTCGTCTCCAGTCCCAGAGTTCCTGCCAAGGTGTTCAGAGCCCAGTGGGGCCAGCACAGCCCTCTCCGCAAGATACTCTCTCAGCTTCTGGGAATGCCTCTTAGATACTGCTACCAGGATACCAAAATATTTCCCAAATATACTCGCAGCCGAAGGCAGGACATAGCATTTCCACTCCAACTTCTTCCTGCTCTTGCTTCTTCCATAACCTCAGCTGTGAATGAAAGGCTTCAGAATCCAGTGGTCTGTTTTTGAAGACTGGGGTATCGTCCTCACGGATTTGAGTGCATGCCCTGCGTGTGTGAAACACCCGGGAGGCTTTTACAGGTCACTCTGTCTGCCTGTGCTCCAAGTTCAAGGCCTGTGCCCAGGAAGGTGGGTTCCCCGGTTTCTAGGGGCAGCAGCCCTCCCAGCTGAGTAGGCCGTGTGTCTTTAGCGCCACCTTTTGGAAGCTTGGAGAGTGGCATGTTAAATTCTCTGCGTAAGCGTCGTTCTGTTTGTGCGGTGACTGAATCTGTTGTAACACAGCCATGTGATTTTCGAATGGTCAGTGTCATCTCTTAAATTTTTGCTGACCAGTGTTGATTATTATGAGTGACTGAATTCTAGTGCCTAAAAATCTAACCGGAGTAATCCAGAGTTTAGGAGAATTGGCTATCATGTCAGGTCTTTTTTTTTTAAGTCTCTTTTTTCTTAGTAACCTCTACCTACACCCCATGTGGGGCTCGAACCCATGACCCCAAAATCAAGAGTTGCGCTCAGTCTTCAACTGAGTCAGCCAGGTGTCCCTAACCTCAAGTCCTTATAGTTAAATATCAAAGCAGTTGGACAACTCTGAAAAAGAGTTACTGGAATGGGTTAGATTCAGTACACATTTTACGGCAGCTGGACCTGAGGTACCCATCTATACTTTGTTGTTTAACTGCTCTTTTATATACAGCAGTCACCATGAACATTGTTATCCCTGGAATCTGGCATCTTTATTTGAGATTTTTGGAACATAGGTAGAGAACTAGGCAGCTCTCTTCAGGTGTATTCCTGAGTGAGGCAGAGGAGCATAACTGGAAACGCGGCAAGGGTCCAGGTTTAGGATTGATGTGGTATCAGAGTCTGCTCCAGAACAAATACCTGCTGTGGATGAACTGCATTGGCTTGGTGGCCGGGCCCCCTGGATGGCAGATGGCAGGAGCCGCACGTACCCTGAGAGTGGACCCAAGCACATCTCCAGTTGGCTCTTTCTTTTTACAGAAAGGAAAGAAACCCAAGGCGGCAGAGTCTGTCTCAAAGCCAGGAGTCAGTGAAGGTAAGACACTAGAAGAAGTTAATATGGGGATCCCTGGGAGGCTCAGCGGTTTAGCGCCTGCCTTTGGCCCAGGGTGTGATCCTGGAGTCCTGGAATCGAGACCCACGTTGGGCTCCCTGCATGGAGCCTGCTCCTCCCTCTGTCTGCGTCTCTGCCTCTTTCTCTCTCTCTCTCTCTCTGTCTCTCATGAATAAATAAAATCTTTTTAAAAAATCTTTTTTTTAATAAAATCTTTTTTAAAAAAAGTTAATGCTTTTGCTTTGTTTGGTTTACCTTTTTTTTTTTTTTTTTTTTTTTTTTAACAGAATCCCCAGGACCATCAAAAATTAAGGCAGTGAAGCCTGAAGAAAACAATCTGGATTCTAGGGAGAAGAAAGCCAACTCAGCTCCCAAAAGTGCAGGTGGGTCCTGCCAAGACAACAGGGAGCTGTTTAGAAAGCTGGTAACCCAGAGGGTTATGTTGCAGTTTCCTTGGAGTGAATTCAAAAGCTCAAGCTCATTCTAAGTCCTATTTCTGAGGAGTTCATTGAGCTCTCCTGGAGGCCAAGAAACAGTCCCCCACCCCAAAGCCTGGTTGAAGGAGCCTGGGCAGAGATGCTGAGTACATATCTGCCAAGCTACCAAGGCTCCACGGGGAGCTGGACTCAGACTCACTGGGGAGACTGGTTAGTGGCCTGAGGCTTGGCGTTGGGCGGGAATGTTCCCAGTCCCACTAAGGCTGGGGTTTTACGTGGTGTACGAGGCACTTAGCCAGCCTTCCCTTTACCTGCCTCCTGGCCTCATGTCAAAGGGCTATTTGACATATAGTCCAGAAGTCGGTGCATTTCTCCTCACTGCCTTTAACTCAAAGATTTATTTTATGAAAAGGAAACGCAGATTTATTATTAGGTGAAGGAATGTATAATTTCATGATGTGAGAAGTACCCACAGTACTACTTGATGGCTTCAGGTCCCCAGCCTACATGGAGTAGCCACCTGGCCTGGGGTAGGTGACCCAGCCTTCTGGTAGTTCTGCTCCTGGCCCTGTGAAACAGGCTGACAGCCCCCACGCATCGGTCCGATCTGCAGCATTCACAGGGTGGGGAGCAGAGCAGAGCATAGTTGTTGATTTTCAGTGATAGATTTAAGTGCAGTAGCTTCACCTGCTTTAGGAGTTGGCAGTTGAGGTGATGTACTATGACGTTTATCCCAAGAAAGGAAGGGGGAAATTCCTGAGACTAACAGACTTTTTCCTTTTAAAAAGAATGTGATATTTGGAGTGATCTGTAGCCCCCCCCCCCCCCCCCCCCCCCAGTAAAGTATTTGGCTTTTCATTCTTCCAGCAGCAAATGGGAGCTCTTCTGGAAAAATTGGGAAGCCTCTGGGTGGAGCTGCAAAGAGATCCATTGCCGATAGCGAAGAATCTGAAGCTTACAAGTCCCTTTTCACGACTCACAGCTCCGCCAAGCGCTCCAAGGAGGAGTCGGCCCACTGGGTCACCCACACGTCCTACTGCTTCTGAGGCCCATGCTGCACTCCACGCCATGCGGGCTCCGTTCCGTTTCCACGGGGGCAGGTGGCATAGGTGTCACTGTCCCCTGTACTCTGCTCACTCTCTGTGCGGGGCAATAAAGTCCTCCTCCCAAACCTCCTTGCTGGTGTAGTTGCTCTTGCTTGTGAGGCGCGTGGGTTCCCAGTGACAGACGTGCTGGGCAGCTGGCCACCCCCTTCCAAGGCACATGCACCTGCTCTCCCCGCGGCCCAGAGAGACGCACTGGCCACACTTCTTATGCTTGAAATAATTAAGGACTTAGATGCCTGGTGGGGTGTGTGGTTGGGCCCTTTTGACTAAAATTGTAATGATTTTGCTGCCAACAGGCCAAATGAAACTGCGCTCTAGGAAGTGAATTTTAAATGCACTCTGCCTGCAGGTCTGTTTGCGGGAAGGCATCTGTGCCTGCTGAGTAGAGCTGGGGCCTTGCCAGTTGAGTACTTCAGGGAAGTTCCTTTACTTTAGCAGTTTCAAGATGAAAGCGATTCAGTTGGGTACCTGAGGATTTGATAGAAAAATAAAGCAAGGCCACTTTTCTCTCACCTGTGTGTATTTTTCTCTCTTCCATAATGTTTTAGTAAGAAAATTATAGCCTTTCTGTTGATAGTGTCATAGCATTTGCACATCGTGAGTTCCTTTTTCACTCAGAAGATGAAGGAAATAGGGGCGCCTGGGTGGCTCAGCAGTTGAGCGTCTGCCTTTAGCCCAGGGCGTGATCCTGGAGACCTGGGATCGAGTCCCATGTTGGGCTCCCTGCATGGAGCCTGCTTCTCCCTCTGCCTGTGTCTCTGCCTCTCTCTCTCTCTCTGTGTGTCTCTCTCATGAATAAATAAATAAAATCTTTTTAAAAATATCAAAAAAAAAAGAAGATGAAGGAAATTATATGTAATATTGGTGTCTCTTACCGATCCGTAACGTGTGCTGACAGCAGTCATTGGAACTCCCATGGGACAGCTGAGTAAGAGCTGGGAATATCCCGGAGTCAGCACGGCTCTCTGGAGCCGGTCGCACTGTTGGCGGGACCGGCTGGTTTCCATCAACAAGCAGGAAAAGGAGCTGGGGGCAGGAGGGGGCGCGGTGTGAGAGGCCCCACATTCTCTGCCTCTGAGGGGCAGAAAGCTTGGCTCCCCAAGGCATCTTTCTTGAATACTGAAGCATTTTAATCAGAATTCTAGTAACATCAGTGAATTTTTGCTGTAGACTTTTCCAGAACAAACCTGAATTGCCCACTCACTTCTTACGTGTTTCCTGTACAGCCCGGTTAAACCATTTCTAGTTGCTTTTTTATTCCTTTTGTCAAATTATTTTCATAACGATCAGTACCTTATTTGGCTAAAATTTCTCTGTCACAGTGAGTTTTCTCCTTTCACAAAGAAAACTAAACAGTCTTTTTAGCTGAATGTCACTAATCACAGATTCAGTCATGAGGTGTTTTTATAGGTTAACGGCCATTATTTTGCCAACTTCGATTTTCCCTAATTTTAGCTTTAGATATTTCGACTGTCCCCAGTTTTTCCCAGTGACCCGGTCACAGTGTCCCCAGCATCAGAACCTGGGCAGCTCAGGCCGCCCACTTCCCTCCAGGTCACCTCCAAGCTCTGCATGGCTCCCTCCCCTCCCTCCGTGCCTGCAGCCCCCCCAGCGCCCCAGCCTCTCCCCACCTGCAGCCCCCCAGGAGAGCTTGCTCTGGAGAGGCCTTTCAGCCTTCAGTGCCTAGCAAGGCGTCGAGCCCTCGGAGGCCCGAGGAGCCAGTGGCACTCATCTGGTGCCCGCCCCCCCAGGCCTGGCAGGATGCCTGGTACACGGGGGGGGGGGGGGGGGGGGGGGGGGGCAAGGCAGCAGGGGCTCGGAGCTGCCCCGTTTTGAGCGCTCACCGGAAGAGTTAAGCACTCGATGGCCTTTGTCTCTTGGGACTCGCGCACAGAGAGCGGCCGGTGACCACCGTCCCTCCTTGAAGCATCGCAGCCCCTGCAGGTGAGGGCCAGAGGGAGGAGGACGGGGCACCTGCCAGCTCCTGCCCCGTGGCCACCCCGCAGGACCCGAGCCTCTGCTAGCCGGGGGGGACACGGGAGGGCGAGAGCTCCAGGACACAGGCTGTTTAACGCGCTTTCTTTCATTTTACAGCCTCCCCACAGTGAACTGAGAAGATTGCCACCCGACACCATGAACCTTCCTGCCTTTTGACCCAGAGAGCCTTGGGCTCAAAGATCTTTCTGCCGCTTACCTGCCTTTCCCTTGTCCTCCTCCTATTGAAAAGCTGCTTTAGGCTTTTGAGCACCGAATAAACCACGACGGCGTTTGCTATCGTTAAATATACATAAACATTTCCAAACGACAAAAGTCACACGGAGGGGAATTTCCTGAGCATTCCTGTTGTGTGGGGTCATCTACGTGAATAAAGCCTGTCTGCCCCTCACTGCATCACACCGAAACCGCCACACATTAGAGCCCTGTTTGGGGGGGGGTGACTTAAAATACGGGGTGCATGTAGACACAGGGCCGCCCCAAGATACTCTGCAGCCGTGGCTCAGCAACAGGGCGACCCTCCCACCAGAGCCGGGTGAGGCTGCTCGGGAGGGCCAGGGCAGAGTCCGGGTTCCAAGGATGAGCCCCCGAGGGTCACCGGGCACCCCCTCTGGCACTTGGCCAGAGGTACCTGCCAGCTGCTTCCCCAGGAGCAACTTCAAAGTAGCCCCTCGCGAGGAGGAATGGGTTCTCCTACCGGGCTACCTTCTAATCAGCCCTTTGGCTTTGCCTCTCTGCAGGCCCCGAGCAGACCACCTCCTACAGGAAGGCCCCCGCCTCTCCATGAGCTGTGCGCGTGTAGGAGCCGGCTTCTCCTGTGCTTTCAGATGGTCTGAAAACTTCTTGGTCACTGCCCAGAGCTCAGCACGGTTCGAGGCACGGGGAGGGTCCCCAGTGGATCCTTGATGACAACTGAACATTTCATTCCTAGGGACCAAGTGTGAATCAGACGACACAGGAGAACAGGTACACAGGCCTTGTGTTCCGTTAAATGCGATTCTTTCGGTTTCGTGTCCTTTCGAAAACGTTCGGTTTCAAATACACTGGCCAGCGAGCCCTAGCTTACGTCCCCACGTTGGCTTCGGTTGGCATACAAGCGGGGTCCTTCTCCCCAGGGTCTTCACACCCCCCCAGATGCCAGCACCCCCCGCTTTCCCCAGCCACCTCATCGTCCTTCAAACTACCCGAAAGTCTTTGTGGGAAAGCCTCCCTGCGTAACCTAACCTCGAGCCGCCTCCTACAGTTCTGTTCTCCTAGAGTGCTCGCTGCTTATCACAATTTGAATGAAGTGATTTATCCTCTTCCCCACGCACCACACAGCCAGGGACGATCGGTGAGTGGAGGCGGGAGGCGCGAGGGAGGGGTGGGCACGGGGCAGAGCGTGGCCACCCACAGGGCCTGTTTGGCCCCAGCCGAGTGGCCGAGTGGCCAGTGTTACCAGCTCATCCCTGTTTTCCAAGGAAGCCAGAAACCTTGGTTTCAAAAGTCGAGTCCCTCCCAATATTTAAATATTCCCAAATAGGGCAGCCGGGTGGCTGATGCCCTGGGCCTGCCGCAGGCGCGTCCGACTCCGAGACCTGGGTGCTGGTTGGGGTCCTTGGAGGCGGGCCAGGCGCTGGAACGCGGCAGGGCGCAGGCAGGGTGCGAGGCGCCCACCCCGAGGTCCTGTGATGACCTGAGGCCACGATCCTTTCCTGCCCCCGGCCCTCGGCCTCGGGGCCCACACGGCCCAGGACGCCCTGCTGTTCGGTGGCCCCTAAAGAGTGTGGCTCCATCTCTGTCCTACTAAATGAGGTCTTCTTCCTGACAAGGGATAGATAGATTCGAGATCCTGGGGTGTTTCCGGCCGAAGTTATTCCTGGAGGCAGGGGTTTAGCACCGCCTTCAGCCCAGGGCGTGATCCTGGAGACCCGGGATCGAGTCCCACGTCGGGCTCCCTGCATGGAGCCTGCTTCTCCCTCGGCCTGTGTCTCTGCCTCTCTCTCTGTGTGTATCTCTCATGAATAAATAAATAAAATCTTTAAAATAAATTAATAAATATCGCCAAATAATCATGTCTGGGAACAACGCAGGCCAAGCAAAGCCCGAGGGGCTCCCAGTGTGCAGCCTCTGGTGTCATCGCCCCCCCCCCCCCCGACCCCCGGCTCTGGGTCCCACAGCGACACGTGCTCCGTCTGCCCCGCTCACCTCAACGTCCGGACTGGACAGGTAGAGAAAGGGCGGAGCCGGGGGCGGGGGGGAGGCTGCCTGTGTCCCCGCCCTCGCTGCACCCGCCTTGGAGGCCGCTCCAGGGCGACCCCCGGGAGCCTCCTGAGCCCCCGCCCGAAGGGTCACAATGGCCTCTGTGACATCACCAACAGCCGGGCCCCAGGCACCCGGTCTCCGGGTGCGCGGGAACAGACCCACCATGAGCAGCTCCGCGCCCCAGCTCTGCTCACCATGCGGACGCTGACATGGCTCTTGCTCCTGCCCGTGTGCCTCTCCTGCGGCTACGCCTTCATGTTTTCCCCGCTGCGAGACAAGGCCAAAGAACCGCAGGGGAAGGTGCCCTGCGGAGGCCACTTCCGAATCCGGCAAAACCTCCCGGAGCATGCCCAGGGCTGGCTGGGGAGCAAATGGCTCTGGCTGTTTTTCGTTGTTGTGCTGTACGTGATACTGAAGTTTCGAGGAGATAGTGAGAAGAGTAAGGTAAGGACGGCCCCACCCCGGGCCCACCCCGGGCCCACCCCAGGCCCACCCCGGGCCCCGCTGCCCTGGGCCCGCCGCAGGCGCGTCTGACTCCGAGACCTGGGTGCTGGTTGGGGTCCTTGGAGGCAGGGCGGGCGCTGGAACGCGGCAGGGCGCAGGCAGGGTGCGAGGCGCCCACCCCGAGGTCCTGTGATGACCCGGGGCCACGATCCTTTCCTGCCCCCGGCCCTCGGGCTCGGGGCCCACACGGCCCAGGACGCCCTGCTGTTCGGTGGCCCCCAAAGAGCGTGGCCGGATCTCTGTCCTACCAAATGAGGTCTTCTTCCTGACAAGGGATAGATAGATTCGAGATCGTGGGGTGTTTCGGGCCGAAGTTTTTCCTGGAGGCAGGTTCGCTGCCCCCGGTTCTTAATTTCCCTAGAAGAGATTCTTAATTTCTCGCCAGTTGCCGAACCGAATGGAAGTGGCATCGTTATCCCAGGAAAAGGAAAAGACCTGTCGTGCAGGGATAAAGGTGTAAGGGAGGAACAGCTCCTCCCTAAAGCGGCTGCACAAGCCTCCGACGGGGAAAGGGGGAGAGAAATACGGCATGTTCTCTGCTAGACAGGCCCCAACTTCATGACGCTGTGTCCAAACTGATAGAGCAGAGCTTGGCAAACGTTTTCTGGAAAAGACCGGATAGTAGATCCTTTGAGCTCTGCAGCCCACACAGTCTCGGTTGCGTCTCCTCAACCCTGCCGTTTGGGCGTGAAAGCAGCCTCGTGCAATGTGCCAGTAAATGAGCAAGGCTGCGTTGCAATAAGACTTTATTTACAGAAACAGCCGGTGGGCCCGATTGGGCCATAGTTTGCCAATCCCTGGACTAGAGCGCAATGCTAGAACCGTCTTCTCTCAAGGTGAGCCCGACCCTGTCGGAACTGCGTCAGGACAGCAAAGCCACCCATGTTGTTATTCACCCTGAGTGTCTTTCTTGACAGGAGCAGAATCCTTCCGGCCTTCGAGGCTGTCCATTTCGCTCTCCACTAAAGAAAAATCAAAATGCTTCCCCCAACAAAGACTATGCATTCAATACCCTATCCCAACTGGAGATGGACCTTGTGAAATTCGTGTCCAAGGTGCGGAACCTGAAAGTCGCCATGGCGACTGGCAGTAACCTCAAGCTTCAGCACTTGGAGGTACCTCCAGAGCCACACAATAATATTACCATCTATGAGATATGGGGCGAAGAGGACTCTGAATGAATGCACTTATGTGTCAGAGTAGGAGAGACAAAATTGAGTGTTGACAAACCGTATGCAAACCAATAAAATTATTCTGAAGAAAAAGAATTCTCAAATTTGACACCTTTTCTTCCCCCGCCCCCTCTCTTTTGAAACTGGAAGAAAAAATAAATGTGAGCCAGTAGCCGCAGCAGTTACTCTCTTGTTTTTGCCTTCCTCACCTCCACTAGAGCAGAGAGTGGTGAGAAGAGCACAGACAGCCACGGCACCAGGGCCCCTGGAGGACGATACGGCTTAGGAAATTTGGGATACGATGCAGAAACCATCTTCATAGTAGTCATCCTTGTAGTAGCTATTTGTGCAAAAGATGGAACCAATTTTTATCTTTATAACTTATTATGAAGGCCAACTTTACAGGTTTAAAAGAAAAATGAATTAAGAGGGGTGTGTGTGTGTGTGCGTGCGTGCACGCGTGTGGACGCACATGTGTGCCCCTGTCGGGGAATGCTTGATTCTAGAAACACTTGATTTTCTTACCGTCAGAAAAGTCTTTTTATTCATTCTGTCTCGTGGATGACCCATATTGACCTTTTCTTGTACCAAATGTCTAACTGGATTAAGAAATAGAGAATTGATCTATATTTTCAATGTAATTCAGATACAGGTGAGCTAACCGGGGCCTCCCAGATTAGTTGACACGAATGTGTATAATGCTTATTAAAAATATGGATGTTTTGGCATGTTTTGTATGGCTAATGGGAACTATGCTTACCCAAGGCTGTTAAATTAGCCTCCTGAGCCCCAGTCAAGGTCAGCGGGTGCAGGCCTGGAGAGGCAAGCTAGTGGGGAGGACCACGGAAGGGCCAAATCAATGTGTGCCTGACAGGGGAGTCCTGAGTCTCCATCAGCGAACCCCCATTGTTTGGGCCGAGCATTCAGGCTCCGTCCCGTGTGGGGGGGAGTCAGGCCTCAGACAAAGGCCGCCAGGCCCATCTCTTCCCGTCTCGTCCCTCCTGAACACTTTTTGTCTTGACTTAAGAGGATGGGAAAAAATGGAAGGAGCGGAGTTGTGCGTTCAGTATTCCGAGTTGTCCAAGCAAACGGGACCATGCGAGTTGTTTTCACAGCCGACTCTGAGGACACTCAGAGAGGCAACAGATATTTTGGTTGGAACCTGTGATCTCCACGTGGCACAGATTTTAGATGAATGGAGATCACCTACAAGGCAGGGGTCTGCAAACCATGGCTCACAGGCCAGCTCGCTACCCGGTTTCATGCTCCCCGTGAGCTGCTAATGGCTATTATGTCTTTCAATGGTTGAAAAAAGATGAGTAATATTTCACGACGTGTAAATAACATGAAATTCACCTTTCAGTGTCCATTGACTCTTGCTGGCACACAGCCACGCGTGTTCATCCCCGTACTGCCAATGGCTGCTTTTGTGCTCATTGGCAGGGTTGAGTTAGCGCGACAGAAACCCTGTGGCCCACAAAGCCGAAAATATTTGCTGATGGGGGCCCTTTACAGGAAGTTTGCCAACCCCTGGTTTATGCTAACCTTATTTACATGTTAACAACCAGGGGATCCCTGGGTGGCGCAGCGGTTTGGCGCCTGCCTTTGGCCCAGGGCGCGATCTTGGAGACCCGGGATCGAGTCCCACATCGGGCTCCCGGTGCATGGAGCCTGCTTCTCCCTCTGCCTGTGTCTCTGCCTCTCTCTCTCTCTCTCTGTGACTATCATAAATAAATAAAAATTTAAAAATAAAAATAAAAAAAATAAACATGTTAACAACCAGGGAGAGTGTCCAAGAGGAGCAGATATATATATATATATGTAACCTTCACAACCCTCCCACATTTGTCTGATAGGCAAACAAGTAATTTATGAATCACATTTTTTGTAGTTCTGTCCAGGTCACGAGCAACTAAAGATGGGGACCCTAAGAGAAGGCAAAACAGCACAATTCCTTACAGCAAGCTGACAAGGATACAAATTAGAACAAAAGCTGCTGTGCCTTTGGATGTAGCAATTTCTTTTTTTTTTTTAAGATTTTATTTATTTATTCGTGAGAGACACACAGAGAGAGGCAGAGACCCAGGTGGAGGGAGAAGCTGGCCCCCTGCGGGGAGCCCGATGCAGAACTGGATCCCAGGACCCCGGGGATCACGACCTGAGCCAAAGGCAGGTGCTCAACCACTGAGCCCCCCAGGTGCCCCATGGATGTAGCAATTTCTATAAACAGTGTCCCTGGGTCTTTGCCTTGCCTTATGCAGAGCTTTGCAGGCCACAGTTTTGCGTAGACAACAGTGTTTTCTTAACCCAGTCAATTTCATGCGATATTTGCATGCAAAAAAATGCATTCAATTCGGGACCTAGAGCCTAAGAAAGCTACTGAATTCTGCTGTTCCAGCAAAAACTCAAATCCTAATGTCACCACACTCTGGTTTCCAAAGAGCGGTTGACGGTTGACGGCCAACGGTGATGCCTGGCGCTAACGTGCTCGGCCCAGGGGCTCCCCTGCAGCGTTGATGCTTGTCTCCTGCAGCGGGGACGTCCCAGTGGTTTGCTCCTTGAAGGCCAGCAGGAGGAGTAGGACCCCAGGAAATCGTAGGAGTAACAGCTGTCACATGACCTACTGGATAGAAACGTGTCTCTCTAGGAGTGGGGGTGACACCCGGCGTGAGCGGCGGGACTGGACCACGGCAGACCCCGCGGCAGAGAGGGCGGCCGGCCGCTCCAGCGTAGAGGATGCTAACGGAGAAGTGGGAGTCGGGTCGGTCCCCGCTGGGCACGGTCATCCGCAAGGTGCATGGATGAGTCTGGGCATGGATGGGGGCGGAAGGGGGGGCCCGGGGAGGGGGCACGCAGCCTTGTGTAGTCAATCTCTGTCTTGAGTGTGGGCTGGAGCTGCCGGGGTGGTCACTGCATGATGCCGGTGTGTCCCGTGAGGCTCCATCCCAGCCCAGACACCCTCCCGGTGGTCTCTCGGTCACACCGCAGCGACGAGATGGGTTCTAGCAACAACCAGTGCCCTGGAAAGAGGCCCCCAAGTTGGGTGAACCCGCAGCCCCAGCTGACATCCAAGTGCCTGAGCACAGGGGCCCACTGTCCGAACTCACACTCGGGACCCACGGAAACGGGGAGACAGTAAGTGCGCGTTGCTTTAAGCCGCTAAGTCTGTGGTAATTCATTACACCGAAGTAGGAAAAAAAGTAATGCAGGACGTGTACGCACACGGATGCACCAGATCTTTCCACCTGCTGTTTCTGACGCCCGGAATGACGCGTCCACCTGCCCTCTGAGCTGCGCGTCGGCCTCTGGATCCGAGAAGCGGGACCAGTATCAGGACAGGATCAAGAATGGGAATATCCTGGGCCTGGAAACCAGAGGCTACCAAGTGTTGGCGCGGGGACCGAACGAGTCACAAGAAGCTGAAAAGATTAGAAAAGAGACTCGGTGAGGCCCTTCCCCCAGATTCCCCAGCGGTTGTGTCTGGCGTCACTGGTACAAAAACCAAAGCAGGGACCTGATGTTGGGACGGCGTGGGTGAAGGGTTCTGTGGCATCTTACCCACGTGGAGGTTGGTACAACCACCCACACTGAGGAGGGCACTTGGTGGGATGAGGGCTGGGTGTTATGCTATATGGTGGCAAATCGAACTCCAATAAAAAGAAATTGAAAGTAAATTAATAAATAACCACCCACGCAGCCGAGAGGTCTGCACCGGCTCGGGGACCTCCGCATACCGTCCCCCTCGCACCCACCCCGGCAGCTGCTCATCTGTTTCCATCGCTAAGATTTTGTTGTTTCTTTTCCTTTTTTTAAGATTTTATTAATTCATAGGAGACACAGAGAGAGAGAGGCAGAGGGAGAAGCAGGGAGCCCGATGTGGGACTCGAACCTGAGACTCCGGAATCACGACCTGAGCCAAAAGCAGACGCTCAACCGCTGAGCCACCCGCTTTTGCTGTTTCGAGGCTGTCGAGGCTGGTGGCTGGGAGCCACCCAGCGTGTGACCTTGGAGGTCGGCTCTTCCACTCGGCATAATGCCCCGAGTTCCTGCAAGTGATTCCCTGTGCCGACCCTCCCCCTGTGCCGTCCACCTGCCGCGCTCGTTTCCCCATCCACCTGCTCAGGGACATTCTGGTCATTCGCAGGTTCGGGCTCTTCCGATGACATTTGTTGCAAAGGATCACGTACGGGCTTTTGCGTGGACGTGCATTTTTATTTCTCGGGGACAAATGCCCAGATTGCCAGGTCATATGGGAGAGGGTGTGTTTTGGCCTCCAGTAAAATTGTTATAACTCGGGATTCGTGGCCAATGTCTTACGATGAGATTTCACATTATAATCTAGTGAGGGAGGCACAGTAAGTCAGCAAGTCTCTGTAAAACACAAATATACACAAGGGGAGTTGCAGGACGTACGCCCTCTGCGCCTTCCCATCCGACGTGCAGAGGCACCCAGCGGCCTCGAGCCCTGTGACCTGTCTCCTCCCGGTCCCGCCGCACCAGGCCCACTTCTGCCGCACCAGGCCCACTTCTGCCTCGGGGCAGTGGCACGCGGCCTGTCACCCTGGGGGACGCTTTGCCATCAGCTGTCACGGTGCTGGTTGTTGTGCTTATCTTTCTGGTCTTTGCCCAGAGGGTCACCTGCTCAGAGAGGCCCCCGCTGACCACCCGCTGACCCCCCTGCCGCTCTCCCCACATCACCCAGTTTCTGTTTTCTCTGCATCACCATCACCATGTGACATGATGCTTTCTGCTGACCTGCTCCTTGTTCGTCCCGGTCCCCTGAGCGTAAGCTCCGTGAGGACAGGGATGTGTCTGCTGCGGTCCCCGCGCTCGTCCCCTCGGCCTTGGCGGTTGGGAGAAGGGCGACCAGCGGTCCTGCACAATGTCCCTCCGTCTGGGTCGAGTGGCGCCTGTTTTCTCATGGTGGGAATGAGGTGACGCCTTTGGGCAGGAGCCCTGAGACGTGCTGCTGTGCCCCAGAGGCACCGCAGCGCTGAGCATCCCGACCTTCACCTGTGACCAAGGTGGGGCCTGCGTCAGGTGGAGATGTGTCCCAGGCCGCCCTGAGGCCGCGCCCTCGGCCCCTCTGACTTTCACCCACTGATGGGAGCATCCCTCCCGGCGCTTCCGCAGTAATTGTTTCAGGGATACTGGTATTTGCCTGATGGTAATTTTGATTCCCTCCTTCCGTCTTCATTCATCAGTTGGAAGTCTGCTGTACGGAAGACCTGGCCCTTCTTCCCCGTTTATTGGTTGATTGATACCAGTATAGACACATAAATATTCATTTTACTTTATTAAAGCCCAATATATAGTTAAAGATTGTATCCGTTTGAGAGAGAGAAAGAGCGTGAGCAGGGGCAGGGCAGAGGGAGAGGAGAGAGGCCGACTCCCCGCTGAGCAGGGAGCCCGATGCGAGACTCGATCCCAAGACCCTGAGATCATGCCCTGAGCCAGAGTCAGACGCCCAACTGAGTGAGCCCCCCAGGCGCCCCCAAATCCAACATTCGTGTTGTTTATTTTCTGGCTCCAACTTTGCCGGTGCCCTCAGGGTGGCTCCGGTGAACTTGAGCAAGCCCCGCCCTCCTTTGAGCAATTCGCCTCTCTGGCAGCTCACGATGCCCCAGCATCGTCCTGGTTATTCCCCGCGTCTGGTCCCCCACTGCTCGGAGCGCCCCCGCCCCGGTACCGGAGGACGGCACCTGGCAACCAGGCTCAGCAGGCCGCGCTGGGCTGTCACAGCACCCAGGCCCCCTCAGCGGGGACCACGAGCGTGCGTCACCCATCCACCCCCCCCCCCCAGTCTGTATTCTGAGTCTGTGACCACGACCTCCTCTTCCTGGTGCCTCTGATTCCCGTCCGACACCTCGGGTCCCTTCTAGCCGTCCCCCGGCCCCTGTTTATAGCTTCGGCCTCCCGCAGTGACAACCCAGCTCTCCAGAGCTGCATCTACGGGTTCGTTCAATTCTAGAACACACACACATAGAGTGGTTCGAGACTCGAACCCGGGCCCCGCGAGGAGCACACTTATAACTAGTGTGGCTGGCCCTGCAGCATCCGGCCAAGACACTTCTCCCAGAGTTCCGGAGGTGGCTTCTTCTCTCACCCGCCCCTTGGTGGGGTCGCCAGCCCATGGCCGTGTGTTAGGTCCACTCCAATTGGGGTTCCCCACGTCCTGGCTGGGTTTACTTGTTTACCTGTGTGTGCAGGTGTGGGACGGATCACCTGGTGCTGAGAGTCAAAGATGGAGAAAAAGATAGACCCAGACAACTGCTGCCCTGTCCCCGTCCCTGGTGCGTGGACCCCCCTCCCCCTGCTCCTCTCCCCCTCCCTCCCATGGATCAAGGATCAGCCTCTTTGGTTTCTGTTCTACCCTTCCTGTGTTTCTCTTGCACAAACAGGCCAGACGGTGTGTTTTCTCAGAGCCCCTCTTACTCACGTGAAGGATAACATGTTACCGATATTCTCTGGGGCTTTTTTGCTGTTGTTGTTTTGCATAAGAGCGAGTCCCGCATACGGCTCCGTCTAGGCTCACAGGGACCTTCCTCATTCGTTTTCCTGCCCGCAGAGGGCTCCGCGTGTGGTTGCACCAAAACTGACAGTAGCTGGTTCAGCTGCTCTATGTGGACATGCAGGTGGTTTCCAGTAGTGAAATGACCAGCGACGGTGCAACGAATAACCTCGTACAAAAGCGGTTTTGTGTTGTTGGAGAGGTACCTTCAGGGTGGATGCCTGTGCATGGGGCTGCTGGGTAGAAAGGTGGCGCACATGTACCTCTGTCGGGCGTTGCCAAGTTGCCCTCAGGTGGAGCCAGGTGCATCCTCGCCCAGGATGCCCATCCGGAGTTTGTGAACCAAACCGGCTCTTGGAGCGCGTGTGGCCCGCAGTTCCGAACACGGCCACGAGGGGGCGGACAGCGCCCATTGCAGAGAGCAGGGCACCTGGTTTCCAAGATTTTTTTTTCTTTTCTTTTCTTTTTAAGATTTTATTTATTAAAAAAAAAGATTTTATTTATTTATTCATGATACACAGAGAGAGAGGCAGAGACACAGGCAGAGGGAGAAGCAGGCTCCCTGTGGGGAGCCCGATGTGGGACTCGATCCCAGGACCCCGGGATCTCACCCTGCCTGAGCCAAAAGCAGAGGCTCAACCACTGAGCCACCCAGGCACCCTCTTTTCTCTTCTTTTACACAGGTTTTATTTATTTATTCAAGAGAGAGACAGAGAGCAGGAGCAGGGGGAGGGGCAGAGGGATAAGCAGACCCCCGCCCAGCGGGGAGCCCGACACGGGGCTCGATCCCAGGACCCCAAGACCATGGCCTGAGCCAAAGTCAGACACTTAACCCACTGAGCCACCCAGGTGCCCCCCACCCCCTGCCCCAAGATTTTGTTTACAAAGGCCCTTGACAATAATGCGTAAGGGGAAGGAAGAGTAGTCATGTTTTTATTACTAACAGCGACTAACATGCATAGTACTAGCAGCAAAAATACCACTATTTTCGTTAACAATTGACATTTGCCGTTTGGTTATTTACTCCCTAAAGGACTTATTTGTTCTGTGCACTGTTGTAGGCTCTGGGGATGAGAAAGTGGAGAAGAGCCTAGACGAACATCCTGCCTGGGGGAGGGAGGCCATAAACACACACATAAGCCCACTATGTAGCCGGCCAGGTGCACACAGATACTGCAGAGGCAGATGAGTAAGGGAAGGGGTGCGTGTGCAGGTGGGGGGGCGGGGAGTTGGGGGGTTGGCTTACAGTCAGGCAGTAGTAGGGGAAGGGCGCACTGAGGGGTAAGCCATGAGGACAACCTAGCAGGAGCGTGTGAGGGACAGAAGTGATGGGAAGTGCAAAGGCCCTGAGGCAGGAGTGAGGCCGGCAGGATGGGGGTTACTCAGAGTACTTGGGGCCCAGTGAGTGGGGAGAAGAGATAAGAGACGAGGAGCGTGTGGGTGCCAGTCGTGGAGGCCTCGCAGGCCATCCACGGGAGTTTGGACTTTTCCTCGGTGAGAGATGGGAGCCACGGGAGAGAACATCAGATCCCCAGAAGCCCAGAAAGAGGGCTCCCTCCTCCCCGCTCCCAAGCCTGCAGTTCATCCCTCAGCAGACAGCTACCAGCCCCAGGGCACCTGTGGGGAACCTACCTGGGGACTGTCACAGCAGGGGGCGGTGGCGGGGACACCCTCAGGCCCCCCAGAGGCTCTGATCCTGCTGCTGGGAAAACCCGTGAGCAGCTACCCCGAGAAACGAGGGGTCCTCCAGGGAGCCCTGCAGGGTCTCAGCTCCGCGACAACCCCCGGAACTCTGGGAACCCCATCTCCGCAGAACACCCGCGCGGAAGAGGCGCCGAAGGGTCGCAGGGGGCATGTGGCTGCGCCTCAGCTGCGGCCGTGTCCCCACTGCTCACCCCGCGCAGGTCTCCCAGGGTCCCTCGGACCCCTGCTCAGCAAGGCGGCTCCTGCTCGCCGGGGACTGAGGTCTCTGTGGGTTGGGGTGGCCCAGGCCAGGTGCACTCCTGCCCCCGCCCTGGGGACAGCCCTGCCCTTGGGTGGGGCCCGGGGACACCTTGGAAGGCTGAGGGCGCTTGACCTTGGGGGACCACGGGCCTCTCGGCTGGACCAGCATCGCCCATAAGCGCATCACTCCGTTGTTCCAGAAATTCCACATCCTCCCACGCATTCATTTCTCCTCTGTTGGGTCATCCATCTGCTGGTCACTCCGCTCGCACTGGCCAGCTCCGAGGGGCCGGCCCACGCGGGAACACAGACGTGCGCCCACTGAGATCCCATCTCACCCTCACTGCCGGCCACTGTCAAAGAACCTGAATCGCAAGTGTTGGCGTGGACGGGGACAAACTGGGGCCTCATCGGGGCCGCCGGTGAGGA
Source organism: Vulpes vulpes (assembly GCF_048418805.1). Taxonomy (NCBI): domain Eukaryota; kingdom Metazoa; phylum Chordata; class Mammalia; order Carnivora; family Canidae; genus Vulpes; species Vulpes vulpes. The sequence goes on along the minus strand of NC_132793.1, from coordinate 5,996,996 downwards.
CGTGCTGGGACCGAGGGCGGAGGGGCCTCGGACACCTACATACAGACTTAGCGTGGGATCCAGCAATTCCTCTCCTGGCTAGAAACCCCGAAGAATTGAAAGCAGGGTCTTTTTTTTTTTTTTAAGATTTTATTTATTTATTCATGAAAGACACACACAGAGAGAGAGAGAGAGAGAGAGGCAGAGACACAGGCAGAGGGAGACGCAGGCCCCATGCAGGAGGCCTGATGCGGGACTCGAACCCAGGACCCCAGGATCGCACCCTGGCCGAAGGGAGGAGCTCCACTGAACCACCCGGGGATCCCTGAAAGCAGGATCTTGAAGACGTGTTTGCACAGCCGTGCTCATGGCTACACAGTTCGCAACAGCCAGGCTGTGGAGGCAGCGAGTGGCCACGGAGGGAAGGACGGACAAACCGAGTGGACGGATGCACACGTTGCAGCGCTGGGCCGCAGAAGGTCGGCACCGTGTGGACTCTGGGAACACAGAAGTATTCGAATCCTGCAGTTTGATGGGGACTGGGGGCAATTAGGGGAGAGACGCAGGGTGTCAGGAGCCGGTACGTGCTGGGAAGAAAAATGGCCCAGAAGAGGCCAGTTGGGCAGCTGGCCAGGGGACAGCATTCAGGGGACACCTTGGGCCGCGGGAGGGGGGAGCACAGCGATGGGAAGAGTCTCCGGGCAGGTGGAGCAGCAGGTGCAAAGACCCTGAAGTTCTCCTGGAAACCCGCTCCTTCCCCCTGAGAACCCCTTATCCCTATTTATACCTTCATGGTGCTATAATTGGATCTCAAGCAGTTTGTGTCCCCCAAATATGCTGTTTTGGGATAAGGATTTTATTTAAAGATTTTATTTATTTATTCGTGAGAGACACAGAGAGAGGTGCAGAGACACAGGCAGAGGGAGAAGCAGGCTCCCTGCGGGGAGACCCCTGCGAGGACTCAGGGATCACACCCTGGGCCAAAGGCCGACGCTCAACCACTGAGCCACCCAGGTGTCTCGGCATAAGGATTATTTTGAGCTGAAGGCATTTGAAGCAGAAACAGTTTCCTACTCTTCCCTTTTCTGTCCAAAAGCAGGAAGGAGGGTCCCCTGGGTGGCTCAGTGGTTGAGCCTCCGCCTTTGGCTCAGGGTGTGATCCCAGAGTCCTGGGTTCGAGTCCCACATCGGGCTTCCTGCATGGAGCCTGCTTCTCCCTCTGCCTGTGTCTCTGCCTCTCTCTGTGTCTTTCATGAATAAATAAATAAAATCTTTTAAAAAATAAATAAAATAAAAGCAGGAAGGAAATTTCCTGATGAGGAAGGTGTCTCCTCCTCCCGCCAAGGCCGAGAGAGAAGAGTGACTCTTCCCACCAAGGTGGAAGTTGAAAATGGGATGAATCTGAATCAACAGGCCTTAAAGTCCATCGTCCGTCAGTCCTCCACACATGTGTTAGCCAGTTCTCCACGACGTACCCCTGGAGCCCGAAAGCCTCTTTCTTTTGCTAAAGTGGTGTCTAAGCCTCCATTCTGACTGCTTCTTTGAGTTCTCCTTCTTTGGACGTGAACTCCCGTGCACGTAAACCGTCACAAAAAAGCGCGTCTTTTCTCCCGTTGTGCTGCCTTTTGTGGTTTAATTCACAACCCTCAGGAACAGAACCTAAGAGGATAGAGGAAAAGCTTGTCCTCCCCGACATTTTCAATTCTCAACCCTCAGCACACGTGTGGGCTCTGATTATTCTAGAGTTTGGATGTCCTGTAATCGAACCAGTTCCTTACCGAGGGGTGTCTGGACTCTCCCCAGTGCCTTGTTACTACGAACCCATAGGGTACATGTTTCTCCAGACTGGGCAGGACTTGGTGATCGTCGCTTCAAATAGCACAACTGCCATCTGCCAGTGTTTGGGCAGCTCCCACAGTCAGCAAACACTGCAGCCGCAGCCAGTCAAGACACAGAAAACAAAAAGCCTAAAATGGCTTACACTTCACTAATTTTAGAATTCCTAAGTACCGTTATATGATGACTCATCCCTCTTAAATTCAAAGCTGTTTGGTGGGCCATCTGGTTCATCAGAATATGAAAGACTTTGCCTAGCAACCCGAAAAAGAACCCAAGAGGAAGATAAAAAGCATGCTCCACTGAGGGTGAGTCCCACCGAGTGTCAGCTCCTTGAGGACAGAGAGGTGGTTGGGTAGATAGACTGCATTTCATCCGGGCCCATTTTTCTGTCAAACGTTCCCCTTTAAAAAAATAAAAAATTCTGATTGCAAAAACAAAGCAACCCAAAGCACAAGTAACCAAAGGAAAAATAAATTAGTCTTTATCAAAATTAAAAACTTTTGCACTTCAAAGGAAATGATAAGAAAGCAAAATGAGAACTCAAAGGATAAGAGGAAACGTTTGTTAAGTCCTATAACTGGCCAAGGTCTAATATTAAGAATATATGAAGGGAGGGGCAGCCCGGGTGGCTCAGCGGTTTAGCGCCGCCTTGAACCCAGGGCCTGATCCTGGAGACCCGGGATCGAGTCCCACGTTGGGCTCCCTGCATGGAGCCTGCTTCTCCCTCTGCCTGTGTCTCTGCCTCTCTCTCTCTCTCTCTCTCTCTGTGTGTGTCTCATGAATAAATAAATAAAATATTTTTTTAAAAAAAGAATAAATGAACTTACTACTCAAAATATACAAAGGCCAATAACCCAACTAAAGATGAGCAAAGGACATAAATTGATATTTCTTTAAAGACGGTGTACGAACGGCCAGTGCGTACTTGCAGAGACGCCCGACCCCGTTAAGCCACCAACTGCGAATCAAAACCATGTGTCCTCACCAGGACGGCTACGATGAAAGGACAGACGGAAGCAAGTGTTGGGGGAGACGAAGAGAAACTGGAGCCCTCACACACGCCAGCGGAAGTCTAAAATTTTGCAGGGACTTTTGAAAAAAGTCTGGCGTTTCCTCAAAATGGTAAACATACAGTCGCCGTATGGTCCAGCGATGCCATTCCTGGGTGTTCACTGGAGAAAAAGCAAAGCATTGGTCCACACGAAACCTTGAGCCTGAATGTTCACAGCACAGCTATTCATTATTCATAATAGCCAAAACGTAGAAACAATTCCAATGTCCGTTACGACGGATACACAGATTAATAAAATGTGGTCTGTCCGTGCAGTGGGACATTATTCGGCCATAAGAAGGAATACAGGTGGCAGATGCTACACAATGCATGGACCTTGAAAAGGTTATGCCAAGTGAAAGAAGCCAGGGACAGGAGACCACCTATGATGTGATGCCTGTCTTGAAGGATAAATTTCTCCTCTAACCTCTTAGGTTATACCCATGGGGACCTGTAAATTAAAAAGATCACTCAACAGGACAAAAGGCACGTGTTTTTTTTTTTTAAAGATTTTATTTTATTTTTATTTTTTAAAGATTTTATTTATTTATTCATGAGAGACACAGAGAGAGAGACAGAGACATGGGCAGAAGGAGAAGCAGGCTCCATGCAGGGAGCCCGACGTGGGACTCGATCCCGGGACTCCAGGATCAAGCCCTGGACTGAAGTTGGCGCTAAACCACTGAGCCACCCGGGCTGCCCAAGATTTTATTTATTTATTTATTTATTTATTCATGAGAGACACAGAGAGGGAGGCAGAGATGCCGGCAGAGGGAGAAGCAGGCTCCATGCAGGGAGCCCGATGTGGGACTCCATCCTGGGACTCCAGGATCACACCTGGTCCGAAAGCAGGCGCTCAACTGCTGAGCCACCCAGGGACCCCAAGGCACATGATTTTTATTAATATCCACGTGCACGGGAGTTCACAAAAAAAAAAAAGTGAAACTAAAGAAGTGGAAAGGGACACCTGGGGGCCTCCGTCGGTTAATCATCTGACTCTTGATATCAGCTCAGGTCTTGATCTCAGGGTCATGAGTTCAAGGCTTACATTGGGTTCCACAATGGGGCAGGGAACCTACTTAGAATTAAGAAAAAAAAAAAAAAGATAGACTCTGGGGGTTATGAGCCATTTTAGCAAAGGACAGAGGGTTTGAGGTCTGAGGGATGCTAATCCATGGGGATGTGACAAGGGGACATATGGGGGAAACGGATGGGAGGTAAGGGTCATGTGAGTGGGCTCTGCTTGTGCAGACTCACCTTGGTGCCAGCTCTGTCTCCGGGGATGAGCGGTTCTCCTGCTTTGGACGAGGGACCTTCACAAGGGAAACCTGTGCCCTGCTGCTAGGAGGTTCTGGGGAGCCCCCCAGGGAGTGCGGCCAGGTGACCATTCTGCCAAAGTGCCCTGGAAGTCAGCCCAGGACCCTCTGTCCAGCAGCATCCTGAGGCCGCCAGGCCCCCACAACCTGCGTCCACCTCTAACTCTGGCAGCCCCCCAGGAGGGGGGGTTAGGATGCCCAGGGAAAGGGGATGCCCCGCAGGCTTCTGCTCACCTTATTCTCCAAAACCCATTGGACGGACGTCATCGCTCCCCTGACCCGCCCGGTGTCCCCTCCCACCCCTGCGCCCTGCCCACATGTGCCAAGGTCCCCATTGACTCACTAGCTGGACTCACGGGCTTCCCCGGGTTCACCTCACCTACTGAACCCCACAGTTGTTCCAGCAAAGAGCTCTGGGCTCCGGGTCACCATCCCTTCCTGCCGTGGGTCCTGGGACTAGTGACCACATTCTCGAATTTCCCCTCCCACGTGGCTGAAACGGAGGTGATGGTGGGAGGCATGAGAACCTGCCCTGCACCCCGCACCTGCTCTCGTATCTTCACATGCCCCCAAATCACATTGGCTCCGTGATTTCGGGCTCGAGAGGTGACCAGCACCAGGGACCCCGAGGTTTGGGGTTCCTGGCTTGTCTGAGGTGCTCTGGGTCCCGGGGGAAGCCGGGTGGCTGCCAAGTGGAAGCTTCACACGCTCCCTGCTCCTCGAAGGGCATCTGAGCCAGCGGCCCAGGCTGCTGAGCCGGGGACAGAGCAACGAGGAAGGAGGGAGGCCGCTCGCTTTCCCTTCGGGTTTCTAGCTCATCTGCAGTCTCCACAACAATTAAAAAAAAAAAAAAAAAGGCTTGAGGATTCCCCATTCCTTCTAGGCAGGACTGGCTGCCGTGTCTGCAGGGCCTGGTACAGAATGAAGACCCTGGGGCCTCTCATCCAAAAATCGGGAATTCCAGGGCACCTACAGAAGAGCACTGAATGAAGCGTGGCGCCTTCCTGAGCGCAGGGTCCCGGCCCCGGAGCGCCTCTCCTGTCCCCTGGGATAGCACCGAGGACAGTAAGCGGGACAGTGTCGGGTGTCAGGCCAAGCGAGGAGAAACTGGGGGCCGGGGATCGCCCTCCCCTGGGCCTGCACCCCTGCAGGCCCACGGTCCCGCCCTGGGTGCCGATGGGAGGGCTCTCAGAGCAGGGACGAGGCTCTGGAGGCAGACACCGCGCAGTGGGAAGTTCGGGATCCTTCCCCACCCGCACTGGGGGCAGAAAGGTGATGGGCACACAGCTCTGCACTCCGGTGTCACAGGCTAGGCAGGAAGCGGGCGGCAGGGGGCAGCCAGTGGGAGCTGGCATGGGGAGGTCCTGCCTTCCTAAACCCAGCGCTGCCTCTTGCTAGCTGTGGTCCCCAAAATGTGGTCCCCGAAGCAATGTCTTCACCTCTCTGGGTCTCATTTGCACAATGAGGTTTGCAATGGGGTGGAGCAGGATCGATGCCAAGATTCAGTAAAATACGGCCATGAAATCCCCACTGTGATGCCTGGCACCCAGTAGGCCCTTCTCAACAATACTTTATTACACACACAAAAAAAAAAAAAAGAAAAGAAAAAAGAAAAAGTTCGGCTGCCCCAGGAAATGAAGTCTCTTGAATAAAGGGTTTAAAAACGTGAGTCTTGAGCTGTGTTACCCATTTCCCTGCCTTCGGACAGAGTAAACTGAAAGTCTTTTAACTTTTTTTTGATGACGCAGGGTGACGGGGCACAGTTCAATTCCCGCAGAGCCCAAAGCCCGCCTGTCATTAGAAATCAAACATTAGGGACGCCTGGGTGGCTCAGCGGTTGAGCGTCTGCCTTCGGCCCTGGTCATGATCCCGGGGTCCTGGGATCGAGTCCCACGTCGGGCTCCCCGCAGGGAGCCTGCTTCTCCCTCTGCCTGTGTCTCTGCTTCTCTCTGTGTGTGTCTCTCATGAATAAGTAAATAAAATCTTTAAAAAAATAAAATAAATCAAGCATCCATCTCCACATAGCCAACCGACGTCACGTCACACGTCTGCCCCCACACCTGCTACCCCAGGCTGCTGGGCTCTTGCAACGCGCGCCAGGCTGTCAGAATGATGACAGGCAGCACGGCCAGCGGCTCCTCCTAGAAGCAAGGACGCGGGTGGAAGTGGCCGCGCCAGTAGGGCACTGCTCTCTCATCTGCTGTGGGCAAACCTCCACATGCCCCAGGCTCGGGGTCCTGTCCTGGACTGACCACGGTTGAGGGTGATTAGTAGGTCTACGGACACACACTCGGGGCCTGTGTGAACGAGCCTTTGCATCAGAAGCTGATTCTCGGTTCCAGAAGCTTTCCACTTAGGGCCGCCGGACTCAGCAAATAAAAATGCAGCATGCCCACTTGCATCTGAATTCCGGATACGCAATGAATAATTTCCAGCACAAGTACATCCCCCGCAATCATACAGCACACTCATGTTCATGCAAGTTTATACATTTTAAATGCGTGTATTTTCTTTTTTCTTTTTAAGATCTTATTTATTTATTCATGAGAGACACAGAGAGAGAGAGGCAGAGACATAGGCAGAGGGAGAAACAGGCTCCATGCAGGGAGCCAGATGCGGGACTCGATCCCAGGATTCCAGGATCATGCCCTGGGCTGGAGGCGGCGCTAAACCGCTGAGCCACCTGAGCTTCCCAAATGTGTGTATTTTTGTATATATTTTCTCTGTGTATTTAGAGAGACTTCATGTTTTTAAAAGATTTTTTTTTTATTTTTTTTTAAAGATTTAATTTTAAGTGATCTCTACACCCACCTAGGGCTTGAACTCACAACCCCGAGATCAAGAGCCCCACACTCTACCGACTGAGTCACCCCTGGAGAAACTGGTTTAAGAAAAGAAGATTTTATTTATTTATTAGAGAGAGAGAAAGAGAGCGAGTACAAGCAGGGGGAGAGGCAGAAGGAGAGCGAGAAGCAGACTCCCCACTGAGCAGGGAGCCCAACGTGGGACTTGATCCCAGGACCCCGGGATCAGGACCTGAGCCGAACGAAGGCTTATCTGACTTTCCTGACCCAGGCATCCACCCCTGGAGAAATTTGATTTTTTTTTTTAAAGATGTATTTATTTATAAATGAGAGAGACACAGAGAGAGAGAGGCAGAGACACAGGCAGAGGGAGGAGCAGGGTCCTCGCTGGGAGCCAGATGCGGGACTCGATCCCAGGATTCCAGGATCATGCCCTGGGCTGGAGGCGGCGCTAAACCGCTGAGCCACCTGAGCTTCCCAAATGTGTGTATTTTTGTATATATTTTCTCTGTGTATTTAGAGAGACTTCATGTTTTTAAAAGATTTTATTTTTAAGTGATCTCTACGCCCACCTAGGGCTTGAACTCACAACCCCGAGATCAAGAGCCCCACACTCCACCGACTGAGTCACCCCTGGAGAAACTGGTTTAAAAAAAAAAAGATTTTATTTATTTATTAGAGAGAGAGAAAGAGAGCGAGTACAAGCAGGGGGAGAGGCAGAAGGAGAGCGAGAAGCAGACTCCCCACTGAGCAGGGAGCCCAATGTGGGACTTGATCCCAGGACCCCGGGATCAGGACCTGAGCCGAATGAAGGCTTATCTGACTTTCCTGACCCAGGCATCCACCCCTGGAGAAATTTGATTTTTTTTAAAGATTTATTTATTTATAAATGAGAGAGACAGAGAGAGAGAGAGGCAGAGACACAGGCAGAGGGAGGAGCAGGGTCCTCGCTGGGAGCCAGATGCGGGACTCGATCCTGAACTCCAGGATCACGACCTGAGCCAAAGGCAGGTGCCCAACCTCTGAGCCACCCAGGCGTCCCAAGAAATTTGATTTTTAAATTAACACAGAAACAGAAGAGTTCACGGGGGATGGTGGAGTAGGAGGGCCCTACCTAAGCTCACCTCCTTCCGCGGAGATGACTAGATTGACACCCACATCTTCACTGGCAGAAGAGACTCTCGCAAGCAAAACATGGAGAAGAGGCCTCACGGAAGAGGCTTCATGGAAGTATGATTCACAAATAAAATCGTGTATGTTTAAGGTAAAAAATGAACACAAGAGCAAGCAAAGGAGTGAGGCTTGGCCGGCCCGGAAGAGAACAGCCCATCGGGGCCTCTGGCTGCCGGGAGAGGAATGAGCAGGGTCTGGGGGGTTTGCTCACCTGCGTCCATGCCTGTTCCATTGAAGCAGCCCGATGCTCCTTTGGGGAGCCACAGCCACCTCCTCCCTGCACCCCTTCCCACCACCTGCAGCGCGCATCACCTTGGTGGGACCGGCTATCCGTGCCCTGGCCTGGCCTGGCCGCGGGGTGACTCTGCTCCAGCCCTGACTCTGTGTCAAGGGCTGAACACGCCGGCGGCTCACGAGGCCTGTAGCACCCAGACAACATGGTCTGTAACCCTGAGCCACCTTGGCCGACGTCCTGCCTAAGGCCAGTTACTGAGGTTTTCCTTTGCTACTTTTAGCTTCCAAACATATTCCTTTCTGGCCTAAATTAACCAGAGATCATTTCTGCTTATAAAGAACACTATGTGGGGGCGCTTGGGGGGCTCATTCGCTGAAGCCCCTGCCTTCAGCTCAGGTCATGATCCCGGGGTCGTGGGATCGAGCCTTCGAGTCGGGCTCCCCTGCTCATCGGGAAGTCTGCTTCTCCCTCTGCCTCTGCCCCCCACCCTGCTTGTGCTCGCTCTCTCTCTTCCTGTCAAATAAATAAAAATCTTAAAAAAAAAAAAAAAAGACAACTAAACTGAAAATCTTCCACTGCCTTGAGCACTTTGCACAGTTACATAACAGCCTTGCAATGTGAGGCTCTGAGCAGCTTGTCGGTTTGCCTGAAGTCACCCTGCGGGTGAGCAGCAGCATTTGAACCCGTGTCTGTGTGACTCCAGAGTCTGCGGCCACTAGTCAAGGTCTCACTCCAGCACAGTGGGAGGATACAAAGACATACTGGGTTGTCAGGACACAAACAAACTCTCCTATGAATCAGTACACAGAGGGGTTTATGCAAATGCCACGATCCGGAAGCCAGGCAAGCCTCGGAGGCTGAGCAGGGGTTTCAGGAAAGCTTCCTGGAGGAGGTGGGTGGTTCTGAGCTGAGCCCTAGAGAATCAGCAGTGGTGGGGGTGGCAGCCAGACAAGCCACCCTGCGAAGGGCATCCCGGACAGAAAGAGCTGCACGAGATGTGCCAAGAACTGGAAGCAGAAGGTACCGGTTAAGACTCTTAGTTGCAGCCCCAAGTGTGGCTAAATAGACTGAAAACGCAACATTGGTTCAAAGGGTGGATAAGTTCAAGTGGGGGTGGACATGATGCTAAGGACCCAGGCCATCAGATGGCAACCCCAGGACCTTGCTTCGTTGTCTGTCCCTGGCTTCGTTTCTACTCTCTTGACTCCATTCTCGGACAGGCCTCCCCCTGTGCTTGCAAGCCGGCTGCCCTGCCGGGAGCCACAGCCTCAGAGGCTTTCCTTTGGCTTCCTTGTCAGATGCCTCGTGACCTCTCATAGGCTCTTTCTAGATCATCTGCCCGTCCCTGACCCTTCACTGATGCTAAGACTGATGACTGGCCATGCCCCCTCCCTCATCAGGTCAGGGTGGGTCAACCTGGGAGACACCTGCCAGGGGTGGGGTGGGAGGAGTGGAAGGAACTGGGGGTGGCGGGATGTGTTTTCAGAGGAAGAATGAATGGAAATTGGAGGATGGAAACACCAAATACTGTCTTTATGGGAATGTAAAGTGAAAGCCTGAAGCAGTGGGGTTCAGGGTCAGGTAGGCTGTGAGCAGATCCCCGAGGACCCATAGGGAGACGGGATTGCAGCCCAGATGCATCTGGGAGATGCGGGCCAGCATCCCAGAGGGAGCGAGTCACACCCGAGGTCTCCTGGCTCTAGGGTCTTCCCCTGAAGGAACACCTGCCAGCACTCCCTGGCTCGGGTGCTAGCGGCTGGGTGGCTGGTGAGTTCCCCCTCTGAGTCCATCCCATCATTTGATAATGATGAGAGCAGGGATTCTTCAAGGAGGCAGCTTCTCCTGACCTGGCTCCTAATCCACCCAATCTATCCAGAGGTCCACACACTTTTCCTGTAATTGGCCAGAAATAATAAATATTTGGGGCTCTGGGGGGCCATATGGTCCCTGTCACAACTACTCAACTCACTGTTGTAGTGACAGCAGCCGTACTATTTACACACTGCCTGCTGCGGCTCTTGAGACCATATGGACCGCAAAGCCTAAAATTTCTATCTGGCCCTTTACAGAGTTTGCCAACTCTGTCAGATACGATGAATATCTTTCAAGTCAGTAAATACCCTTCCTTATGTTTTTTTTTTTTTTTTTTTTTTTAAGAGAAGGAGCAGAGTGGAGGGAGGGGAGAGAGAGAATCTTAAGTAGGTTCCACTCCAGCACAGAGCCCAACGTGGGGCTCCATCCCACGAGCCCTGAGATCACAACCGGAGCCAAAAACCAAGAGTCGGACGCCTAACCGACTGAGCCACCCAGGTGCCCCCCTCCCCCCCACCTTACTGCCCTTTTTTAATTGACTGCATTTTGCTTCCCTTCCACTAACATTTTCAAAGCTGCTCTACTGAGGAGCATTTCTCTGGCCAATGTTCTAGAAACCTAGTTTGCCGTGGGAAGTCACCCTCTGAATTTGGGAAGCGATGAGGAGTGTCCTCAAAGCCCTGTCTGACTTCTCTCCCAGCCTAGGCCTGGTCTCTAAGCTCTGATGGGCTGACAAGGGGGCACTTTCTGAGTCACTTCTCATGACCCATGGATCCGATCGTCTGGATTTTTTTTGCAATTTTGCAAACCCCTAAGTTGGGCCACCTGCTGGGGAATCCCGCTGACCCTCTCCTGGTCGATCTAGGACAGTCCCTCTGTTCCGTGCAGCTGGGTCCCCTTCACATCAAGCTACTTTTCAGCAGTTTATAGGAGCTCCTTGAAATCTCTCTCCCCCTCTTAATTACCGTTTAAACTTGGTCTTATTTGGAGGAAGTTTTCCTTGCTTGCTAGGGTCCACTGTACAATCAAGCTGGGCTGGGGGTCTTCCTGCTGGATCAATGGAGAGGATTGAAGACACAGGCTTGAACCAGTTTTTCTAGTTCCAAGGCACTCTCCAGATTCTTCTGTGGGTTTACTTTTCTTAGGCAGAAACCCTACCTGGTTTTGTGAACAACCTGGGGCTCGTTGTTGCCTTAGATCCCTCCGGAGCCCCAGGAGAAGACAATTGTTTGGAAAGTGTTGCCTCTTAGGCTTTTCCTTTTTTTATTAAAGAGGAATTACAGTCTTTGCACCCTATAACCTTGGACTTCTGCCAAGTTCCCTTGGTATAATTTTCACTTGAAAAACTATGAACATTTCTCCTCCTGAGCCAGGAGGGTATTCCTTGTACCAATCAATAGTGGAGTTTGAAAAAACAAAAATCTCCAGGCTAGTTATACCTCTGGGTTTATCGCGTCCAACACCCCAAACAGACATGTCACCCACCCCCCAACTTGTAGGTAAACTGGAAAAGCCAGACAGAAATAAGAGGCAATCATTCTGCTCATTTTTCAAATTGATAGCATCACTTTTTAAAAAAATTTTGGACTCTGAAGTTCATTTGAAATTTATTTGAGGGCAGCTCTGGTGGCTCAGCGGTTTGGCGCCGCTTTCGGCCCGGGGCTTGATCCTGGAGACCCGGGATCAGGTCCCACATCGGGCTCCCTGCATGGAGCCTGCTTGTTCCTCTGCCTGTGTCTCTGCCTCTCTCTGTGTGTCTCTCATGAATAAATAAATAAAATCTTTTAAAAAAGAAAGAAATTTATTTGAAATTCTGTTTTTTGTTATTATGAAATGATACACGGTCATTAGAGAATTGGAAAATGTAAGCCAACCTTAGCCACCAGCCCATGTTCAAGGAGGTACAGACAGACAACACTGTAGGACGGACTTTTCCAGCCCTTACTGGAAGTACGGGTAACAGGCACTGTGGGCTGTCTGTTCAGCATCCATTCTCTTCGTTTTTCCTAAGACACCCCTGATTTTGTCTGGCATCCACTCTGGACAAGTGGGTGTTTTTTAAAGATTTTATTTATTTATTCATGAGAGACACAGAAAGAAAGGGGCAGAGACAGGCAGAGAGAGAAGCAGGCTCAATGCAGAGAGCCCGAAGTGGATCCGGGATCACGACCTGAGTCAAAGGCAGATGCTCAACCACTGAGCCACCCAGGTGTCCCTGGATAAGGGGTAATCAATTTGAGATTAATTTGTCCTGGTGGCCATTTCCCTCCCGGCAGGTGTCTTGGACCAGAGTATGGGATGTAATTATGGGCCATGAGGTAAGAAGGCAGGTGTCTGCGGAGGGGCGCCTGGGGAAGGTTGCCTTCCTCCTAAGTGAGATGCACTGACGGGGATGCTCTCCTGCTATTCTTTCTGGTGACCAAACAGGACGCCAGGAACCACGAAGGGACAATGAAGCAGATGTGGGAAAGAGAATAGAGCCCAGGGAGTAAGAAATAGAGCAGGAGCCCAGTGCTTTATGCCTGTTATGCCTCTGCCCTTCTTATGTGACAGAGGATGCTCCCAAATTTTAAGCTGGTGTGAGCCGTGATTCTGTTTCTGTAGTGAAAAGTATCGGAAGCTGAATAGCTAGTGTGTGTGCACGCACACGCGTGTGTCACGTTGTAGAAGCCCACCGACCAGGTCCAATTAGGAACATTCCTGCAGTCGAATAAAGATAAGCTTATTAAAAAAAAAAAAAAGATAAGCTTATTTAGCTGCTGCTGCAAGCACCCAGAGGAGAGCACCCAGAGGGGCCTTTGGGAGATTCTTGGAAAGAGAGAGTTGGTGGGGGGTTAGAGCTTGTGCTGGCTGATTCTAGGCAGGGATGCAAGAAACGGGCCAGTTCTGGACCAGATGCTGCCGAAAAGCTGGGCCATTTGGCAACTATCTTAACAACTGAGGCAGTATCTGATTGGAGTAAAGCAGGGTTGGGATGCACACTGACGGACGTGCAGTCACTCACGTGAGAAAAGAGGGATGTTGCGTTAAATTATTTTTATGGTCGCCGTGTGGCCTCATCTGTGATCTGCTCGGGGCCCTGTTTGTGTTCTGTTGGAAAAGTGTCTGGTTGTCAGTGAGGCCCATTTCCCCATCTCTGGCTGTGAGAGAAATATAGCTATATAACCCGAATAAAAGGTTGGGCCCCCTCTCATCCACTCTCCATGCGATGTGACATGCAAAGACACAGTCTCCCAACAGTAATTAAAAACAGCTGATATACTGTGGGTTGTTTTTTTTTTTCTTGTCGATGCAAAGTGTACATCAGAAATACACACATAAATCAGCCCACACAAAAACATTTTAGAATTATTGTTCAACCAAACAAGAACAAGGAGGAAACCCAGCCCATCCTGGAATATACGGATATTTAGTACCCTATAAGAAAAATATCCTGGCAGTTGATTGGAATGCTTCACATCATATCTAGGCTTCTTTGTATCATAAATGAGTGACTCTGAATTCTGAGGCCATCCCAGGCAGGCTGCATGCACCAAGATCACCCACGTTGCTGATGAAAACCTCTGGAGTCCCACCTCCTTCCTCACCTGACATTCTGATTCAGTTTTCTCACCTAGGAACCTGTGTCTTTCTTTCTTTTTTTTTTTTTTTTTTAGATTTTTATTTATTTATTCATGAGAGAGAGAGAGGCAGAGGGAGCGGCAGGCTCCAAGCAGGGAGCTTAACATGGGACTCGCCAGGATCACACCCCGGGCCAAAGGTGGTGCTAAACCGCTGAGCCACCCGGGCTGCCCACCTGTGTCTTTTTTTTTTTTTTTTTTTATGATAGTCACAGAGAGAGAGAGAGAGAGGCAGAGACATAGGCAGAGGGAGAAGCAGGCTCCATGCACCCGGAGCATGATGTGGGATTCAATCCTGGGTCTCCAGGATCGCGCCCTGGGCCAAAGGCAGGCACCAAACCACTGCGCCACCCAGGGATCCCCCACCTATGTCTTTTAACAAGCTTGTGAGGTGGTTATTTTTTAAAGATTCATTTATTTATTTTAGGGAGAGGGGCAGAGGAAGAAGGAGAGTCCTAAGCAGGTTCCGTGCTGAGCATGGAGTCAGATGTGGGGCTCGATCCTATGATCCTGAGATCATGACCTGAGCTGAAAACAAAAGTAGGGCACTTAACCGACTGCACCACCCAGGCAGCCCGAGGTGATTTTTATATAAGGCCAAGACTGGGGACAATCAGTATGGAGCGTCAAGGTTCCATCTTTCATCCTTTCTCTACCTCAGCATCAAAACTCCTTTTCCTCCGATTTCAAGGAATCCAATTGGCTGGGCTTGGGGGGGGCGGGGGGGGGGGTCACATATCCCACTCCTGGGCCATTCACTGTGGCTAGGGAAATGGGGCAGTCTGGTTGGCCAGATCTGGGTCTTGCGCTCTTCTCCGAGACCAAGAGATATTGAGATGGGATGGTGTGATCGACAGCTACGCTGAAGCGGAGGCTGGCTCCAGGTGGATGGGTTTCCCCACAGGAAGTGGGAAGGGCCCTGCTGGGCAGGCCATCCCGGGAATGCCTGAATTATTTTAGGGCAAAAGCAAAGGCCAATTAAAAATTAACTTCATTGGTATCAACTGGGCTTTTGGCAAAACTCGCAGGCAGGCTGTTAACAAATAGAGCTGTGTCTCTTGGCTTAGTGGTGAAGATGGAGGGACAGGGTAGCCTTTCATCTCTTGCCAATGGCCGGTCAACCTTCACTTGGGCACCAGGACTGACTCCTGCCAGGAAACCACCCAGCGAGGATGAGAACTTGCTGGTTGGAACTGCTGGGGTCAGAGCTGCCATCTAAGTGACAGTGACCTAGCCCTTCAGTAAATCATACTCGATATCTTAGAATTTGACCCTGTCCGATTCATGTCCTCCTTCCTGAAGGACAGACAGGAGGGAGAAACCACAAAATTTCAAGCTGAAAGATCCCAGAGAGGGGTTCTGATGGGTCATGTGGAGCAAGCGAGCAGAGGGAACCCCAATATGCTCACCTGTCTAGAGAGTTTGGGTGCACCAATGACTCTTCCAAATACCCTCCTTACTCGTTTGGAGATGCTGAGGCATAATAAATATATATTTGGTCTCTGCCCCTGTTGCCAGGCCAGGAGCTCCTGAAATCCTTGAAATCTCCAAAGTGGTGTGTCTTTTTGTATAGTAATGAGATGATGGGTGGCTGGGGGCTCCTGGGTGGCCCTGGGGGGATGCTGGTTGCCAGGGTAGCCAACTTTGTGTTTGGAGGGTCAGAGCTTTCAGCCCCAAGCCCTGAGCCTTAGGAAGGGGAGAGGGGCTGGTGGTTGAACTAATCACACCAATGACCAATGACTTACTTAGTCATGCCTACGTCACAGCACTTCTACAGAAGGTCCTGAACAACAGGCTTCGGAGAGCTTCCAGGTGGGTGAAGGTGTGGAGGTGCTCCACGTGTGTGCTGGACACGGAAGCTCTGCGCCCTCTCCCCCATACTCTGCCCTAGACGCCTTTGCTATCTGGCTGTTCCAGAGTTATATCCTTCATAACAAACCAGTAATCCAGTAACTACACTATTTTCCTGACTTCTGTGAGCCTTCTGGCAAATTATGGAACCCAAAGAGCAGGTCATGGGAACTTTAATGTATAGCCCCATGGCCAGAGGTACTGGGTGCCGAGCGTCTGAAGTGGGGGGAACCTTACAGTGTTGACCCCTTAACCCACGAGGTCTGCTCTAACTCTGGGAGTTCGTGTCATAATAGCTCTGCCCTGAATTGTAGGCCCCCACCGATGTCCGGGGAGTTGGAGAATTGGTTGGTGTGGGAGCACCCTCCCCCTAATATACCTGATGTGAGTAGAGGGTAGTAGGTAGTAGGTAGAAACCATGTTTCTTTCCTTTGAATGCTCTTCATTTCTCCTCCTTCAAATGTATTAAAGCCTTTATTTTAATATAAGAAAAAAAAAACCTTTCAAAGAGTTTTGCAATAAGGAGTCGAAATAGGGATGAAAGCCAGTAGAGCAAAGAGCCTGAAATTATGCTGACTGAGGCAAATTTCACTTGCCTTTGGTTCTCATTTTATTCATGTGCAGCTAAAAAGACAGTTTTGGTTGTTTGGTGAAATTGCCAGAGTGGTGGAAAAAAAAAATTGCCAGAGTGGTGACTTAGAGATGTGGCTAATACCTTTTATTGGTTTTTTCCCCCCCTTTTTGGGAAGTTAAGATTTGGTCAAAGAGTATCTTCAGATAGTTCTTGCTTTGATCCAAAGTGATTTTAATTAAAATAACCATAACAGGCGCCTGGCTGGCTCAGTCGGTAGAGGCAATGCTTCATCTGAGGGTTGTGAGTTCAAGCTCCATGTTGAGTGTAACAATTACTTAAAATAAAATAAAATAAAACAAAGTAGGGCGTCTGGGTGGCTCAGTTGGTTAAGGGTCTGCCTTGGGCTCAAGTCATGATCCTAGGGTCGTGGGATTGAGCCCTAGTTGGATTCCCTGCTGAGCCGGGAGCCTGCTTCTCCATCTCCCCCCATGCTGGTGCTCTTTTCTCTCTCACTATCTCTTTCTCTCAAATAAATAAATAAAATCTTAAAAAAAAATCAAGCAAAATAACTATGACAGCCAAAAAGAAAAAAAAAAAGGTAAACCAACAGTTCCTGAAATTCTGCAGGTAGAGGAGGATTAGAAGTGGGAACTACTTAAAATGTAGGTATTTGTCTCGAAGCAGAATTTGTCTTGAATCTTAGGACGCTTATCCTTTTTATGTATGCATATTTGGGGGGTTTGGGTTTTTTTTTTAATTTTGGTATTTATTTGAGAGAGAGAGAGAGTATGTGAGTGCAGGAGCAGAGGGGAGGGGTGGAGGGAGAGGGAGAAGCAGAATCGCCCCTGAGCAGGGATCCCGATGTGGGTCTCTATCCCAGGACCTGAGCAGAAGGCAGATGCTTAACCGACTGAGCCATCCAGGCGGCGGAGCATACTTTTCTGGTTGTCTTGATATTGGGGGACGGAGAGGTGGGGAGGTGACCCCGGAGTGCAATGGCCAGACACCACGTAGCCCTTACTGTGCACTTTGTGAATATGAACTCACTTAAGCCCCAGCTCTGCTGTGTAAGCGGGGTCCTCGCAGCCGTCCTCAGATCACGCAGCTACCGGGTTCATCACCGCGAAGGCCCGACGGTTGCCCCCGGGCCCCCCTTGAGACGCTCCGGTGCGGGGCGTGCGGGACTCGCTGGCAGGTGAGGCCAAGCCCTGAGCTGCCTGAGCCTTCGCTCCCTGCCAGCAGAGCAGGGTCCCTCTGGGGGCGTGGGGACCCGCAGCTTCTGCAGACCTGGTGCCCAGGGCCTGTCACCGGGCCTCCCGGAGCCCACTGGCTGTGCAGGCGCCCAGCTCGGTGCGTGGGGAAGGGGGGCCTAGTGAGGCACTAGGCACTGCCGTTGTGTCTCCCCTTCAGGCTCCTGGGCTTCGGGACTCTTCCCCCTGCTCCTTCTTCCTCCCCTTTCTTTCTCTCCAGCCGTGCCTCCCCCTGAGGACCCCAAGGCCCTGGGTCATTTCTCCTCCCCACCACAGAGACCAGGCCTGGAGCGGTGCTAGACTAGCCTGGCAACAGCCCCCCCCTCGTGGGCTCCCTCTGGCTGGGTGGGGCCGGGTGGGGCCGGGTGGGGAGCCCAGGGAGGGGAGCCCAGTGGGGGGAGCCGGACCATTGCGTTGTGTTGGGTCTGCGCTCGAGGGCCGCTTGCTCCAGAGCTGGGGGGCTCCTGGCTTCCAGCGCCCAAGGGCCTGGTCGGTCCCATGGGTGTCCCAGCCTGCTCCTCCCTCACCGCTCCCTCCCCGCGGCCCACCTGCTCCGACCTGAGGCCCCTGCGGCTCCCACCCTCCACCTTGTCCAGGATGCAAGTCTGTCCTTTTCTCTCTGCCTCCTGATCCCCCACCCCACCACCACCCCCACCACCTCCACCACCCTTACCCCACCACCATACCCCCACCCCCACCCCCCACCACCATCCCCCCACCCCTCCCACCCCCCCTGCATCTCAGCAGCAATGGAGCGGCTCCTGGGACCTGAAGCCCGGCCCGGCCAGCGTCCAGCTCCGTCGCTGCTTTCCCTCAGAAGCCCGCTTCCCTGGGCCCGCTGCCTGCCCTCCGTCAGCTCCTGCCCCTTCCCAAGCTCCTCCTGCCAGGACCACCGGTGCCCGTGCTCCCTACACCGGGGACACCTGCCAGTCCCCCTCGTGGGCTTCTTAGCTGCACCTGACCCAGGTGACCACTGTCTCCTTCCAGAAACTCCTCCCTGCTTTCCTTCTGATGCGCTCCAGGTTTTCCCACCGCCAGACCCTCCCAATCCACCTCCAGCTGTCATGCTGCTCCACACATGTCCCTCGGGTGCCACTTTCTTCACCCCCACTTCACTACCCCAGGCCGGGCCACCAGCAGCTCCCACCTGTAGCAATCTCCTAAGCGATTGTCAGCCCTGGCTTCTCGCACTGCTACCACTGAGATCTTTCTAGAATGAAAACTGAATCAGATCAGTCCCTTGCTTAAAACCATGTCATGCTCCTTACTGCGGTTAAGGTGAAGTCTGACCTCCTGCAGGCTTGACACAACCCTGCGGAGCCTGGCCCCTCCCCGCCTCTCTCACCTCCTGGCCCTGCCCCCGCCCCTGCCAGGGTGTCCTCCAGGTCCCAATCACAGGGACAGGTGCTTGCTCAGGTCCCAGAACATTCCTTCCCCTCTGGTCTTTACACTTGCTACTCCTTTCTTGGATGCCCATCCCAACCCTACCCTTTTCCCCACTTCCGCTTAGCTCCTATTTATCCCTCTGTCCTTGGCCTGGCTGAGATGTCATTTCTTCCAGGAAGCCTTCCCTGACTCATCCTCCCAAAACAAACAAAATCCAATCAGACCAAAAAACTGAGTCATAAATTCCTCTCTTCCCTGAGGAGAAATCAGGAAGGTTTGTTTGCATAACAAGCGCACCATTTTTACTTGACCTCTTTGTTACCGCTTAGTGGAAATGGGGTAAGGATCGTAACTAAAAATAAATAACTACACAGCACTAGAAAAACACAAATCTCTACCTGACAGGTGACTCATGTGATCAGCTGATTGGGACAGATCATCAGAAAATGAAATAATCAAAGCAGAGACTTGGTTAATGAAATTATTCTTTGCTCACATGAAAAGATACTTAACTAGGTTTTGTAGAAACCAGGTTTTTCTTTCTTCTTCTTTTTTTTTAAAGACTTTATTTATTTATTCATGAGAGACACATGGAGCAGAGACACAGGCAGAGGGAGAAGCAGGCTCCCTGCGGGCAGCCCGATGCGGGACTCGATCCCAGGACCCCGGGATCATGCCCTGAGCCGAAGGCAGACGTTCAACCTTGAGCCTCCCAGGCGCCCCTGACCTTATGAATCTCATTCTCAGTATGGTGAGAAGCCCTTTGGAAACTAAACATACCACCTGATCTGATAACCTTTTTTTTTTTTTTTTTTTTTTTAATATCTTTGCTACTCTCTGGAAAGCCATATCCAGGCCTGGAGAAAGAAAGTAAATTATTAGCTGAGAGTGTTGAGGTGTATTTGTGATCCCAGACGACCTTCCCTCCCCACCACTCCTGCACGGTAAGGGCAATGCCTTGAGTCAGCTTGCCATCTTGTGGTCAAACCTAAGGACCACACACTTCCCATCCTACACTCCAGGGCCCCTGCATTCATGATTTGAACCCCAGTCTGTGGTCCCTCCAGAATCAGGGGTCTAAGGCTCTATGTTCACGTCCTGGTTTCACCCTCCCAGCCGTAGGACTGAGGAGGATTCGGGTGTCTTATCTGAATGGCGGGGACAGCAACACTCATTTCTGGGGTAAAGACCCAATGAGAAATAAGATTCTGGTTATCACAGGCTTTTGGGAACTCTCCTGGTTGTGGTTGATGGGTATGGTTTTTCTGAGGGTGAGATACGAGCATCTTTCTTCAGCATTACCTTAAACTAAGAAAGTGGGATGCCTACATGGTGGATGTTTTGTACTGGAAGGGATTTTGGGGTGTCCTTAGGGTGACCTTATTTTAAAGAGGAAAGTAGAAGTCCAGACTCTTCAAGGTTACCACTGCTTGATGCAGACTGCTGCTCCTGTGGCTTCGGGGCGAGGATGCTGGAAGGCAGAAGGTCCCAGGTGGGCACCCAGACCCGGGTTCAGGAACCAGGCCAGTGAGGACAAAGATCATGGAGCTCATGGCCCTTTGGAAGCCGAGTCCTTCTTTGTGACCAAGAGGCATCCGTAGAACCTGTGAGTGGGGCTGTGGGCTCTGGGGGTGCAGAATTTCTGTCACCGAGTAAAGCTCCTGCCCCACACCTGTCCCTTTACAGAAGAGGAAACTGAGGTACAGAGGGGAGGAGGGGCCACCCAAGGCACTGGGCAGTGTAGTGGCTGCTCCATCCCAGCAAACTGCTTGGCTGAGGTTGTCGCCCTGGGTCAAATACCTTTTTCTTAGAGGGATTGCAGAACAATGCACTTTATAACCTCGTTATTCTGTTTAATCTTCCCAGCAGCCTTGCGAGTAGTTTATTCCATTTTACAGATGAGGAAGCTGAGGCTCAGGGAGATGTCGTGACATGCACAAGACGACTGAGTGGTGGGGTCCAGAAAGGAACCATCTCTGCTTAACTCTAGAAATTGGGTTCATATTCACTAAAGTGTATGGAGTCAAGAGAAACTGTGAGCTCTTCGGGGTGGGGGCTTATAAAGAGGTGATGAGGAGGGACACGTTGTCTCAGAGTTGATGATCTTCTCCCTGGAGGGAATTGGTTACCTTCACCTATTGCTTCTTTTTTTTTTTTTTTTAGATTTTATTTATTTATCTGAGAGAGGAAGCATGGGGGTTGGGTAGGGGGAGAGGGAGAGGAAGAGGGACAAGCAGACTCCCCACTGAGCAGGGGCTCGAATCCAGGACCCTGGGATCATGACCTGAGCTGAAGGCAGACACTTAACTGACTGAGCCACCCAGACGCTCCAACCTTCACTCATTGCTTTTTGAAAAATGAAGTAAAGAATAAAAGATGGTCGGCACGATGCACCTGCCTCAATGCCTTGATACAAACTCAGGACCCAAATAAAGACATTTCCTCCTCTCATCCCACCCAGCCTCCACTTGCTTGAGGAACCAGATGAAAGAAGCCTCCAAAGGTAGAAAGGTATGAAGTGTGAATGTCTCTGGGGATTTCTTCTGACCCCCTTAACAGGATACCCCTGGGAAGAGGAGTAGGGGCATCCCTTGCTGGAAATACCCCAGTTCCCCGAGGGATGATGACAACCCCATCATTTAATGGAGAACCTGAGAGTCTCAGGACCTGGGAGGGCCTGAGAACCTGGGTGGGGCCAGGGAGCAGATGCCCCCGTGAGGTTCCTTGCACCTGACCCCCAACAGAGGCAGGTCCCACACCACACAGTGACCTGCCCTGGGCATTCAGCGGGTGGGCTCACCAGTGTCACAGCCTGTGCCTAACGTCATCCCTGCACAGCGTCCTCCACCCTGCGGCTGGAAAAGTCCCTGTTTGACTCTGCCATTGATTCTGTGCTTCCTCAGAAGGACTCCTGACTGAGCCTGGGAATTAGCACCCGCAGGAGTCCTTTAGCAGACCTCAGCCTGGATGTGGGAGAAGGGTTTTCAATGGATGGATGCATGATGGATGATGAATTTGGGTGCTTTTGTTCTAGTCCATGCTATCTCCAGGCTCCTTGGAACCAGGGGGCATCTGCTCCCCGCCAACGCCTGATTGTCTTGGACCATGCCAATCTCTGCAGGCTAGCCCGATAGCCGAGGTCCTCGTAGGGGCCAGGGGCTGATACCTCAGTTAGCACCACCCCACAAACTATAAGTCATATTGAAATGCACACACACACACACACTGTGTGCATTTAAAATATCATCTCAGGTATAAATGAGGGGGAAAAGTTAAAACTGAGTTCTGCTAGAAACAAATTACTCACTTTGTGTTCCTAATTTTATTATGTTTATATGTAACACACTAGAAAGAAAACCAAAAACATCCTATATGTTTGGAAATTTGAACACATTCATGAGTTAAATAAGAAATCATAATGTCAATGAGAAAATATTATGACAAAAAAAAAGAGAAAATATTATGACAGCAGGACAGTGAAAACCCAGCCCCATTGACCTTGTGGATGCAGCTAAGGTGGTACCTCCAGGGAAGTAGATGATCTCACAGGCAAATAAATGAGCTAAATGTCTAATTCAGCCAATTAGAGGAAGAACATCGGGGTAAACCCAAAGAAAATGGGAGGGAGAGAATGAAAAAAAAATTCATTAGAATCAATTCAGGGTACCAACAAACCAAAAATTGGCTCTTCTAAAATAAAGACAAATAGATAAAATCCTGATGATAGTATTTACAGATTACAAAGAAAATACACATTTTAGAAATGAAAAGAGGAGCAGTACAGACACTGTAGTGGTTAGAAAATAAGAGAACACTTTAAGGCAGACTTACACCCACACATTTGAAAATTTAGAGGAAACTGACAATTTCCTGAGAAAATGGAACCTTCCAACATCACCTAGGAGGACAGCAAGAGACCTGTATCTATTACGTTACTGTATCCACCTGTCCCAGCTGCTCCACATCCAGCCAGCGGAGGCCCCACAGGATCCTGATGATTTCACAGGAAAGTCCTACCAAAACCCAGATGATCCCTAAGTGGTTCCAGAGGATAAAAAATGAAAGAAAACCGTGCATCTCGTTTTCTGAGGCTAGATTTACCTTGGTATGATACCAGAGAAGAAACCATGAGAAATAAAAACCATGCCCAACATCGCTTTTGAACATAGATTTAAAAATCCTCCGTAATGCGTCATCGAGGCAAATGGAACTGAAGCTGGAGAACATACATGGGGGCAGAGCCATCCTGTGGAGGCGGCTGGAGCAGGGCTGAGTGGCAGCCCTGCAGGAGTCGGTGTCCACCTGGGGTGGGTGTCTGAGAGCCAGGGCCCAGTGGTGCAGGAGATTTGCTACACACAGGGGATTGGGAAAATAAGTAAATACACTAAGAATCACAAGATCCATGTCTCTTACTCTTAAAGGGAAGAGGTCCGAATATGGAAGGAGGGAATGCTAGAATAAATTGTGTGCAATTGGCTTAGAATTGCGAGGATGGATATGAATGTGTGACTTTTAGTATAGATGTAAAAATAAATAAGGATGTAAATGGCCCCCCACACACGTATTTTCTAGCTTTGTCCCCTGAGAGGGCCTGGGAGCAAGGACACCCCACTAGCCCTGAGCACACCTAGCAACCCGATCTTGGTTTCTAAATTCTACTCTGCACTAAAGAGGAAGCAGGCCTCCACAGAGCACCGCGTGATCCTAGGGCTGGGGTGGGAGTAGAGCAAGAGCAGGACAGTCTTTTCATGCGACAAAGTAAGGAGGTGCTCAAAGACTTCAACTTCAAAATAAATGATGGAGATGGAGACCCATAGAATCAAACAGAATATCTGAGAGCTGAGCAGAATTTCAGAATGCTGCCCAGGGGGTCTGCCTTTTTGGCGGCCCACCCAGGAACCTGGGCCCGCTGGTTTCAAACGCCTAGCGTTATCATCCACCCCTATTCCTGCCTTTCTCCTTCTGCACAGGATTTTGTGGAATCTATGCAACAAAGAAAAAGAGGAGGCAGAGAAACGGGAGAGGGACCGGGAGGGGAAGGGGCAGGGGGAGAGAAACTCTCCACCCTGGGTTCTTCTCTTCCCATCTGCCTCGACTGTGGATCCTTCTTCACCTTGCTTCATGCTTGCACATACATATGGGCCACTTAGATGCACATGGTCGCTTGTGTCTAGCCACCTAGAAAGACATGCCGTGGACGTGTGGAAGTAATCGTGGCAGGGGATACAACTGGCTGTGTGGACTGAGACATGAAATGCCAGAGGATGAGTTATATGCCCGTGGCATACAGCAACAGCATAACGGAATAAGCCAGAACGCACCTGACCTCAACGGATCTCAGAAGCAAGGCAGGGCCAGGGGGGTTAGCCTTAGAGGGGAGACTGCCTGGTTATCTGAATAACGCATGTTCTTTCTCTACTCTCTTTTGAGAAAATGGACAAGAAGCAATTCCTCTGTTTCTGACCTCAGTGCTGAGATGTGTTGAGCACCTACTATGTGCCAGGCACTGAGTAGGCTCATGATATCCGCGCACCGCAGGAACTTCACACGGCTGTTACTCGTATCACCCACATTTTATAAATGGGCAGACCAAAGCTCAGAGAGTCACTTAGTAACTCAACCAATGCAGCCCAGCCTGGAAGTGGCAGGGGAGGGATTGGAACCCAGGTAATCTAGCTCCAGAGACTTCCAGCTTCAAAGCCAGCTCTACTGAGAAAGGGTCGTGCAGTTTCTCACTGTAGAACATCTGGTGCGTTTGTTTCCTACGGCTGCTGTGACAAAGTTCCAGAAACCCAGTGACTTAAAACAACTCAGATTTACTCTCTGGTTCTGAAAGGCAGAAATCTAAAACGAGGGGCGCCTAGCTGGCTCAGTTGATAGACTGTGTGACTGTCGATCTTGGGGTTGTAAGTTCGAGCCCCAGGTTGGGTGTAGAGATTACCTAAAAATAACATCTTAAGAAAAAAAAAAAAAAACAGTTGGCAGGGTTCCTCCTGGAAACTTTAGGGGAAAATCCATTTCTGTGCCTTTCCCAGTTTCTAGCTGCCACCAGCATCCTTGGCCCATTGGTCCAAGGTCCCTGCCTCCATCCTTTTTTTTTTTTTTAATTATTAAAGTTTTTTTTTAAAGATTCGGTAAATTTATTCATGAGACACAGAAATAGAGGCAGAGACACAGGCAGAGGGAGGAGAAGCAGTCTCCATGCAAGGAGCCGGATGTGGGACTCGTTCCTGGGGATCCAGGATCAGGCCATGAGTCAAAGGCAGATGCTCAACCGCTGAGCCACCCAGACACCCCAAATTATTAACGATTTATTGGGTTTTTTTTATTTTAGCAAGAGTGAGTATGAGTGAGAATAGAGGGAGAGGTTCTCAAGCAGACTCTGTGCTGAGCGTGGAGCCTGACGCGGGGCTCAACCTTCCAGCCCCGAGATTGTGACCTGGGCCCAAACCAAGGGTCAGATGCTCAACAGACTGAGCCACTCGGGGGTCGGTCCCTGCTTCCATCGTTAAAGCTGACAGCCTCTGATCCCATTACACCATCTGCCTCTGACCGATCTCCTCTTGTAAGGATGCTTGTGACGACACCAGCCCACCCGGATAATCTGGGATGATCTCCCCATCTCAGAATCCTTAACTTAATCACATCTGCAAAGTATCTCTCACCGTGGAAAGTGACATAGTTTAGGGTCCAGGGATTTGGATGTGAATGTCTTTGGCGGAGGTCATTCTGGCTACCACGTTTACTGATTTTTATTTAGGAAAATAACAAAAAGCATTTTTAACTGCCTCCCTCGACTTTAATTCCACCAGAAAAACCTGTCGATCGAGCAAAACTGGGTTTGTTAGCCCTCCTGCAGCAAAGGACAACACCGCTGCAACAGAGTCTCAAATTAGGGAAATTAGGGATGGTATTTATAGGATTTTAGGGCCCTGGCTGGGGGATTTTGAAGCGGGTCTTGCAAGGCAAGGAGCAGGTGAGGACTGGGCAGAGGTTCTGACCTAAGAGCATTGGAATGGTGGGCCAGGGAGGTGAGGTTCTGAAGCGAGAGCTGATGCATAATCTTATCTTCCAGGAGCAGGTATTTCCTGGAACAGGCAGAGAGGCTCATCCCAGTCTTGCTTAACAAAAGAATTATGTCGGTTTTAGTTCTCACTACTCACACTAATAATGGTGCCCATTTTTTGAAGCGCCTCCCACAGGCCAGACAACTTGATCACCTTTCAGCAATTAAGCCTAAAGGCAAGAATTTCAGCCTAACGTCAGGATAGCACAGTCATTCCCCTCTTGGATTCGGGAGTCGAAAGATCCTGCGTAAAAACCTTGGCTCCTCCACCCACTTTCCAGGTGGATATGGGCAGGTGAACTCTCTGGGTGAGGCTCCACTTCTTCACCTGCAAGTCAGGACACCACTTCCTGCTCCGAGGATGAAGGCAGGTGTACGGTGGCCCTGGCCAGGTATACACCATGTGTCCACTTGGATTGGGCGGGGGGGGGCACACACCCCGTTCGCCTGCCGTCGGCCTGGTTCATGCCTGCCCTCCTGGCTTCACCAGCAACGGTGCCCTTCTTACTATTCTCAAAAAAGTGTTCCTCTGTAGATGACAAATTGTATGACCACAGCTCAATACAGTGAATCGCAGGTTATTATTTCCACTCTGTAGGGAAAGTCCAGAGAGGCTGGGTGACCAGCTGCGACCACCTACTCCCTGAGGGGGCAGGATTTGCCCATTACAAGTCTGTAGTAGGTCAAAGGCTATTCCTTCTACCGGAAGTAGTCCCTCACCCCCAGCTCCAAACCATACTTTGTGACTATTCATGGGTGTGATCTTTTTAAGAATTTATTTATTTACTTACTTACTTACTTATTTGAGACAGAGATTGAGAGCGCCCAAGCAGGGGGAGGGACAGAGGGAGAGGGAGAAGCAGGCTCCCTGCTCAGGGAGCCTGATGCAGGCGGGGCTCGATCCCAGGGCCCTGGGATCATGATCTGAGCTGAAGGCAGACGCTTCACCCACTGAGCCACCCGGGCCCCCCCATTTGTGCCGTGTATATATTAAATCCATCTTTCCTATTATATCAGGAGCTCCCCGGGAGCACAGACCAGGTGCGTCCCATGGTGACTACACCAGGGTGCCCAGGACAGCCTTGGTCCTCCAGACACTTGTCATTCACATGCAGATGCTTAGCCTGCTGCCTGGTAAGTGCTCCGACTGTAGGCAGGACAGCTGTTCCCTTGGAGACACCCAGCCCCCAAGGTGCCAGCCTCCTGGAGTTCTGGGAGGGTCCGTCACCCCGGCCCGGAGAAGCGCACTTAGCCACAGAGCAGAGCTGCTCCCACTGCTCACCAGCGGCCTCCCGGGAAGCAGCACCCAGGAATTCATCACGGACCCCACACTCCACCTGACGGGGCTCTGCTAACCATCCACCCTCCACCTCGGGCCGACCCAGGAAGCGGGAGAAGCTGCCCCCGCTGGGCTCTCTCGGGGATGGTTTCTGTGCCGGGCTGGGCTGGAGCCTGACCCCGGCGTCCCCAGCAAACAGGATTTTTTCCTGTAATTACCATTCCTTGGGCTTGGCCCTCACAAAGTTATCACCGTCCAATCAGATGGGAGTTTTAGGCTCTGATAAAACAGTGACTCCTCTTAAGAGTAACAGATGTTAAGGAAAGCTTTAGGCCTGGCCTTCCCTGTGGGGCTCCTCTACTCCGGGGACGAAGGGAACCCACATCCACCTGCACGGCTTTAGACTCAGGTAACGTAGGGCTCCGACATCCAACCCTCGACCGCTATGGAGAATTTTTAAACACGATCTAAAAATCGGAGCAGACTCCGTGACTCAGCAGTTTCAGTTCCTGGAAACTCCCGGGCAGAAGCACTCGGGGCCGACAGGTGTGCACGAGGATGCTCTTTTTATCTCCCTTTGTAATAACAGGAAAAACTGGAATAACCCAAGCTGCATTAAGGGGGAAGGGGCTCCCGCCCGAGCACCAAGCCATATGCACACAATGGAGCGCCTGCCGGGTGCTCAGGGTGAGGAGGCCCCGGGAAGGCGACATCCCGGCTGAGGGCAGAGAACAAAGCAAGTGTTAATGCTGGACTTTTGCGCATTGATATTCAGGTGACTGCCCAGACGAAGGCCTAGAAATGCAAATTGGTTGAGTCTGTTACCTCTTCAGAGTGAACAGAGGGGATTGTATTCAGATCTCTTTGAAAACACCCTGCACCGAAACAAACAGGAAGGTGGCAAGCTTAAACTGGGGCCAGGGTGGGGGGAGCAGGGGGGCTGGGGGGGGATGTTGCTCAGCTCTGCTCTGTGCCTCTGTGGGTAAATGCACCAGCTCAGGGGCTTCCCGGGTCAGGCTAGATTTTTTTTTTTTTCCGGCCAGGGCGAGGCAGATGCAGTAGAAAATTTAAATTACAATGAACATTTCACCCAGACCTCTGCAAAAAAAAAACCCTGAGAAGTTAACCCCAATCCAGTTCTGAACCAGGTGAAAGGTCAAACCAGGCCTGACACTGATGATATTTGGGGCCGAGTGGGAAGTTTGGCACTGTCCCTAGACTCCAGCCTCTAGGTGCTTGCAGCAGCCCCTACCCCCGCCACAAGTCGCGACAACCACAAATGTCTCCAGACCCCCCACACACACACCTGCTGGGAACCTCTGGACAGGTTTCCTAGATCCTCCTGGTTGGTGTCTCATGAGCTAGGGCAACTACTAACTTCACCCCACGCTCGAAAATGCCCTGTCTCATAAATCATATGAGCACCCTGGCCCTGACCCTTCTCCTCAGGAAAATGTACCTAGGCCTATGGCATCATCATCCTGACACTCGGCATCCAGATCCCTCGGGTGATAAAGATATTAAGCACCGGTAATAACACTGTGAGCCTGAATCAGATGCATTTGTAGCTAAATTGTCACCTCTCCTGAAATCTGAGCTCCCATCATTCTCATTTCCGTGGTCTACCTTGTATTTTCCAACTTTTCCTTCAGGCCAAAATAAAAACTGGGAAGCTGTGGGCCATGGGCAAAGCCCTGTAAGATATTTGAATGAAATTCTTCTGAGAGGCTATCAGCCAGTTCTGGATTTTTCCACTTCAACATTTATTATTATTATTATTATTATTATTATTATTATTATTTTGAGATCTGCTGCCTGGGGTGGGGGTGTTCCCTGGCCATCCTATGAATACACATTGATGCTCCAATGTTCCAGGGACTGCGGCCATCCTTAGGGACACCGCGGTGAACCCATGAACAGAGCCCCCACCTCCTGGGGATCTTACCCTGAAGTGGGCGCCAGGAGGGGTGTTGACATCAACCAACAGGCAAAAAATAAGGAACCTGACAAAAGAAGCACTGCAAATTCTAATAACGAGATGCCCCTGGGGAGGCCCTCCCAACCATTCTGTTGAAATACCGGCCAGGGACTCTCCCTGCCCCATTCACCTGCCTATTCCTCTCTTGGGTTCTTGGTGGGCTCTGACGCTCTATGTACCGGACTTATTTATTAGGTCCGTTCCCTGGAATGAAAAATCCACGAGGACAGGACCTGTAGTCCTTTCTGCTCACTTTCTCCCTCCCACCTGGAACAGCGCTGGGCACATAGTAGATGCTCCATGAATATTTGTGGAATGCATGAATGCAGAAGAGACAACTCAGAGCAGAGATAGGGAATCACACGGTGAGAGACCTCGTGGACCCAGGTGGCTGGGGAAGGCCAGGTCGAGAAGGTGACACACATGACTCACGGCGATCCGAGAATTAGGCCTTCTCCAGGGCCTGTGCCCCAGAAACGCGGACGCTGAGCTCACCGCAGAGTGAGTCCCTCTCAAGGTCACAGGTCCCACTGTGGATACTCACCAAGGGCTTTGCAGACATTTCTTTTCACTTCTCCCTCCCGCAGACTCCAAGAGGTCGAGAATGTCATTTCCATTTTAGAGGTGTGGAAACTGAGGCACAGAGAGGTTAAGTTACTTGCTAGTGAGGCCCGAAAATGGGATTTGAATCCCCTGCACCCTTGAGCAGCTCTAGGCAGCATGGGGGTCAGCTGCCCAGGGCCACTCAGCCTCTTGCTGGCTCTGATACCTCCCAAGTCCCCGGCCTGGTGCACAGAGTGCACCCGAGTACACGAGGACACGAGGACTGGGTGATGGCAGGAGGAGGTGTGGCATTCGAACTGGCGGACACAGCTCTCGGAGCATCCTCATCACTCATGAAGGAGTCACAACTAGAAGCCCCTGGGTGGCCCAGTGGTTGGGCATCTGCCTTCGACTCAGGGTGTGATCCCGGGGTCCTGGGATCCAGTCCTACATCAGGCTCCTCTCTGGGAGACTGCTTCTCCCTCTGCCTGTGTCTCTGCTTCTCTGTCTCTCATGAATAAATAAATAAAACATTTTAATAAAAAGGGGTGGGGGGAAATCAGGACTATCTAGAAGTTCTACAAAATTGCCGGCACCCCAGTTAGCCTGTTGCCCCCTGGTCCTGCCATAAACCCTAACCCAGACCTCATCCGGGAGGTGGGATGACACAGGCAATGGGAAACCGCAGCCATTATGTGCTATTTCAGTTTTGTTTGCTACAAACACATGTCCTTGTGGTAATAATATGGATCATTCCAATTTTTTTATCAAAAGGAATGGAATGTGGTTACGAGCAGAAGGAAAAGCAGTCAGCTCAGTGGGGGTTTGGTAAATGGGAAAACATGTCATTTCACATCAGTGGAGAATTGATCAGTTGAAATAATATTACTGAAAGACAAAAATATATATATTACTGAAAGACATAAGAAAGAAAAGACACCTCATTCATTTATCTGCCCCAAGGAAATGGCAGATTTGGCAAATGGGTAAGTGCGTAAACTCTCACCAGGAAAATAGTAGAAAGAACAGAGAAGCACCAGGACGATGAAGAAGGCTGACCTGTTTCAGTCCAGAGGGATTTCAAACATGAAATATTTCAGGCATGAAGCAAGGAGAGGGGACATCACATACCAAGACTTCCTGCACGCTCACCTCGCAGCTCACGAAAGAGGACAGAGGAGCCAACCTGAAAGCCCGACTGCTTCTCCACGACCTCGCAGTGCCCAGCCTCCCCCCGGTAAACTGAGTTCAGAGTTTTCTTCTCCTTCACATTTTTATTCTGTTATTCCCTGTGGAGGGATTGATACCTCTTCTGCATGTTTTAAAATTGGTTTAAAATTTAAATTTAAACAGACTGGGTGAAAAAAAAAATAAATAAATAAAAATAAAAATAAAAAAAATAAAATAAACAGACTGGGTGGGCAGCTTGGGTGGCTCAGTGCTGTTTCAGTCCAGGGCCTGATCCTGGGAGTCCCGGGATCGAGTCCCACGTCAGGCTCCCTGCATGGAGCCTGCTTCTCCCTCTGCCTGTGTCTCTGCCTCTCTCTCTCTCTCTCTCTCTGTGTCTCTCATGAATAAATAAATAAAGTCTTTATAAAAAGCAACAACAACAACAAACCGACTGGGTGGCTCAGTTGGTTAAGCCTCCAACTCTCGATTTTGACTTGGGTCATGGTCTCAGGGTGTTGGGATCGAGCCCCAGGTCCAGCTCTACACTCAGTGGGGAGTGTGCTTGTCCCCTCCCACCAATAAATAAATAAATAAATCTTAAACAAAAATAATACATAAATAAAATCGGCATAAAAGCTATCATACTGATATGCCAATTTTTTTACACCAAGGTAAAATTCACATAACATAAAACCCACCATGTGAGCCATGTTAAATGTACGCTTCAGTGGCATGTACGACATTCATGATGTGGTATGATTGTCACCTCTATCTAGTTCTGGAATGTTCCATCTCCTTGAGACGGAACCCTGGGCCCATTAAGCAGTCACTCTGTGGATTTGCCTACTGTGGATATTTCCTAGAAATGGAATCACATCATATGTACCTTTTGGTGACTGGCTTCTTTTACTTAAGATGATGTTTTTGAGGTCCACCCTCATGGGAGCAAGTCTTCGTACTCCATTCCACTGGAGGGATGTGCCACATTTTGTCGGGCCGGTCATTTGGGATGTTTCTGCCTTTGGCTATTGTGCATAGTGCTGCAATGCACGTTTGTGTCCACATTTTTGTTTGAATGCCTGTGTTTTTTTTTTTTTTCCTCCTTTTTGAATGCCTGTTTTTAATTCTTGGAGATGTATCCGTAGAAGTGGGAATTAATGAGTCATTCGGTGGTTCTATGTTTAACTTTTGGAGGAGCCTGCAAACTTCTGTTCAGTGGCTGCACCGTGATGCGCTCCCACTGGTGATACCCGGGGCTTCCCATGTCTCTGATCCTTGTTTTTTTTTTTTTTTATGATTTTTGTTTATTTATTCATGAGAGACACAGAGACACAGGCAGAGGGAGAAGCAGGCTCCCCATGGGGAGCCTGATGTGGGTCTCCATCCCAGGACCCCGGGATCACGACCTGAGCCAAAGGCACATGCTCAACCACTGAGCCTCCCAGGGGCCCTGTGTGAAGGGCTCTTGAAAACTTTCTTAGCAGCGATGTTGCTTGACAGCGTCTGTTCATCCACGAGCTTTGGCACAGCGGCGTGCAGGGCCTTGGTAGCATCCGGAGCGTGCTGCGTGCAGGTGTGCTGCTTTGGCCTATTGACTGCTTTGACCTGCAGGTGCTTGAGAAACGGTGGATGCAGGTGAGGCCCCCTGACCTCTTCCTCTCTACCCAAAGACAGGTCATACAATGTCCCTTGAGAAAGGTGCCTGGCCACCCTGTACGAGGAAGAGGAGAACATTCCGGAGACTGGGAATCGGTGCTGGGATGGATCTGTTCAAACAAGCCCGAGAACTGAGCCTTATCTTCTGCTGGTCCCTCCCCGGGTAGTTCCTGGTCCCTCCCCGTGGCTTCCAGCTCAAACCCCGCTGCCTCATTACTTCGTGACTCTCCTGTCTTTATCTCGAAGGTACGGAAGCTTCCTTCCCTGGTCCCTTCTGTACCTTTACCTCACGAAGGCCCCCACGGACAAATCTAATAAAACTCTTGTGCTTTTCACCTGTTATCTGCCTTTGGTCAGTATAATTAAGCTCAGCTGAGACCCTTCGAGAAGGAAGAAAGCCTCTCGTCCCTTCCAGCCTCAGTAGTAGCTAATGGGGATGGGACATTCGCCGGCCAGTGCTGTGCCAAGCTGCCCGCCTAGACCATTGCACTTACTGGTCACACCAACTCTATGGCACTGGTGCCTTTGGGCCCCACTTGTCAGACGCAGTGACTAAGGCCAAGGTGCCAATCTGGAAATTTCCATTCCAAGAGGCAGTCTTGGCCTCTCACTTATTAGTAATCATTTTTCTCCTAAAAACTGCATCAAAACTAAAGACTTGGGAAGCCTGAGTGGCTCAGTGGTTGAGCGTCTGCCTTCGGCCCAGGGCGTGATCCTGGGGTCCTGGGATCGAGTCCTACATTGGGCTCCCTGCATGGAGCCTGCTTCTCCCCCTGCCTGGGTCTCTGCCTCTCTCTGTGTGTGTCTCGTGAATAAATAAAATCTTTTTTTAAAATAATAAAAACAAACAAACAAAAAACTAAAGACTTTGTCTTGGGGCACCCTGGTGGCTCAGTTAAGCATCTGCCTTTGGCTCAGGTCATGATCCTAGGGTCCTGGGATCCATCCCTGCATCAGGCTCCCTGCTCAACGGGGAGTCTGCTTCTCCCCCTCCCTCTCCCTCTGCTCCTCCTTCTTGTGCTCTCTTCCTCTTTCTCAAATAAATAAATAAAGACTTTGTCTTAAGTTGTACTTAGGTTAATGTTTCATCTTCATTATTATTTTTCCTGGGAGATTTGGGGAGAACAGATGCTGGCCTCCATCCTGTCCTCAGGGTGGCATTCTCCCTGGGGTGTGACCCTACCAGCATTGGGGTGTGTCAGCCACCAAGAAGGAACTGGATCTGAGCCCTGCTGCTGGGAATTAGCCCATTTGCCTGAACTGGAGACCTAGTCTGTGCAGACATTAACCCAGTAGTCTCCGATTTTACCTCCATGGGACAAACAGGTCCCTTTTAGCCCAGGGTCTGGCACGAAGTAGGTGCTTATGGAAATAAGGAAGAGCAGATGGTCTCTGAATTCAGGGAAGCCAGGGTCTAGTGGGGAGACCCAGAAGGAAAGAAGCACCAAGGAGCATTTTCCCACCCACCCCCAAAAGTGGGAGCTTGCAGGAGTCTGAGCATCGTGGTACAAAGGGAAGGACTTGTGCTAAGGCCATTTTCTTTTTAATTATTTTTAAAATGTATTTTATTAATTTGTTTATTTTAAGATTTTATTTATGTATTTGAGAGAGAGTGAGGGTGCACACAAGCAGGGGGAGGGACAGAGGGAGAGGGAGAAGCTGACTCCCTGCTGGGCAGGGAGCCAGATGTGGGGCTCCATCCCAGGACCCCAGGATCCTGACCTGAGCTGAAGGCAGAAACTTAACTGACTGAGCCACTCCTGAGTCACTCCGGTGCCCCACCTTATTTTATTGAAATTCAATTAGCTAACATATAGTGTATCATTAGTTTCAGATTAGAGTTCAGCAATTCATCAGTTGCATATCCCACCCAGTGCTCCTTACACCACGTGCCCTCCTTGATGCCTGTCCCCCAGTTACCCCATCACCCCCCCCCATCTCCCTTCCAAGGCCATTTTTAAAAATATTTTATTTATTTATTCATGAGAGACACAGAGAGAGAGAGAGAGAGGCAGGCAGAGACACAGGCAGAGGGAGAAGCAGGCTCCCTGCAGGGAGCCCGATGCGGGACTCGATCCCAGGACTCCAGGATCACCCGTGGGCCAAAGGCAGGCACTTAACTGCTGAGCCACCCAGGGATCCCCTCCAAGGCCATTTCTGATGGACTTTTATGTCCTTGTGTGAGAGTGTTTGGTCTTAGTTTTAATGAAATAATTGGTTCTTAGTTACAAAAACAAGATATGCCCATGATCCAGATAAATCAAAGTACAAGAGCACACAAAGGCAGAAAATAAAAGGTAGGCTCTTCCATCCTATGTCATCCACCTCCTGATTTTATTCCTTATGATTTTGTAAATTTTCAAGTATCAGCAGTTAATTTGCCAACAGGTGACCGTACACCATATCTCCACACCTGGGGGCCTCCCTTAGACAGTTGTGGTCCAGTCTCCATCAAAACTCTAGACAGTACATCAAAAATATATCTGACCCTTGTCCCCTCCTACTGACACACACACACACATGCCATCATCATCACTATCATCATCCTCCAGCATCAAATCAGAATCCGTGTATTGCATTTGCTCATTATGTCTCCTGAGTTGCTGATCTGAAATGGTCTTCCATCCCATGTCCCCCCACCCACACCTAGCCAGGGACCCTCACAAGGTGCCACACTGTGCTTGTCCTGTTGTTTTCTGGTGGTGTTTTTAATTCATTTTCTATAAACTGAAAGTTGAGTTTGCTGGCTTACTTAGATTCAAGTGAAACTCTGGTCAAGAATTGGTCATTAGGGGACCCCTGGATGGCTCAGTGGTTGAGCCTCTGCCTTTGGCTTAGGGCATGATCACAGAGTCCCAGGATCGAGTCCCACATCGGGCTCCCTGCATGGAGCCTGCTTCTCCCTCTGCCTGTGTCTCTGCCTCTCTTTTTCTGTGTCTCTTGTGAATAAATAAAAATAAGATCTTAAAACAGAAAGAGTTCTTCATGAGTAGGATTGATATACCTAGCAGGTAAAAATAGAGGACGCCCTAAATTTGAATTTTGTTTTTTTTTTTAATTTAAATTTTGGATAAATAATGAATACTTTTTTAGTGTAAGTTATGCCCTCTGCAAGTATAGTTGTATAACCTGCTTCTACTAAAAAAGGTATTTATTTAAAAAAAAAAAAAGCAAAAAGAAAAGAAGCATTTGTTGCTTATCTGCATTTCAAATTTAACTGGGCATCCCATATTTTACCTGTCAACCCCGGTAAAATCATAGTGCTGCTGTAGGCTCTATAGAGCCTCTCTGTGCCAGGAACTGATGGGAGATGCGAGTGACCTCTGGGTTACAATGGGGACTTGCAGGTCTCTCAACTGTTCGTTTGGGAGGCCATCACATTAGGCACTGGAAATGCAAAATCAGAGATGACCCTCGTCCCCAAGGAGCCAGCCACCAGAGTCTCCAGCCCCTTTCAGTTCTTTTTTCTCCGATTTTGTAAAATAAAATAAAAGAGGATACACCCAAAAAGATTTTAAAACTTCCTATAAACAAGCAAAACAGAGTGGTACCAGAACCAATGTGCTTTGGGGTGGGGGGGTGGTCAGTGACCCCATCTCAATGGCATTAAGTTCCGAAAGGCTGAGATAGGCAGAGCAAAACTAAGCTAGGTGCGCAGGGTGACGGGGGAGGGACACATGGCACTCTGCAGCAGGTTTACGGGTGGATGAAACTAATGGTGTGATGGATACTCATGGGGGTTGTCCCAGGAAGCCCCTTTCATTGGTGAGAGAATGAGGCATGGAGATCAGCGTTAAACAGAAGTGCCAAGGAGGCAGAGATATGGTGTGAGGTTAGGGCCACAGGTCTTAGATTTGTTTGGACTGCAGCACAGCCCTGGGCTTATCGCTGTTGGAAGCTCCCCAGGAAGGACATTTCACTTTCTTTGTACTCAGATATGATTGGATCGCAGAGTCATGCTAACACAGCAGTGAAGGCGTTCCGGCCCTGGGGATGCTAGACCCAGTGGCCCATCTGTTTCAGGAATCTAGAAAATACTTCAACATTTTCAAATATAACAACGAGGACATGGATGGCTTGGGGAATGGAGAACTGAAGCCCTTATTTTCTGCATTTCTGTGCTATTCTCATTTGTTTTGAGGGGCATGCATATGTCTTGCTTTTATCATTAAAAATGGATTATTTTCGGAGCGCCTGGCTGGGTCAGTTGGTTGAGCATCTGACGTTGGCTCAGGTCATGATTTCAGGGTCCTGGGATTGAGCCCCACGTCGGGCTCTGCACTCAGCAAGGAGTCTACTTATCCTTCTCCCTCTGCCCTTCCCTCTGCTCCTGTGCGCCGCCCCCCAAATAAA
Organism: Vulpes vulpes; assembly: GCF_048418805.1. Taxonomy (NCBI): domain Eukaryota; kingdom Metazoa; phylum Chordata; class Mammalia; order Carnivora; family Canidae; genus Vulpes; species Vulpes vulpes. Next base: position 5,960,062 of record NC_132793.1, on the reverse strand, counting down.
CAGAATATTTTTAAAAATGAATTTATTATGCATAAATATATTGTTTAAAACATAGGCATTTTTAAGAAAAGAGACATTTCATGGGACGCCTGGGCGGCTCAGTGGCTGAGCGTCTGCCTTCAGTTCAGGACGTGATCCCGGGGTCCTGGGATCGAGTCCCATGTCGGGCTCCCTGCATGGAGCCTGCTTCTCCCTCTGCCTGTGTCTCTGCCTCTTTCTCTGTGTCGCCATGAATAATAAATAAAATCTTAAAAAAGACAGACATTTCAGACTGGCAGAAACTGCCAGCCCCACTTCCAGGTCTGACCCCACCCTGTGCTCCCCACACCTGAGCTGTACTCAGCCGGGGTCCGGGTCCTGCTGTCCAAGCTGGGCTCCCGAATGGGCTTCTCTCCACCCAGGCCTGTCCCGTGGCCCTGGACACGGCCACCCCCCGCTCCCCGCCGCGGGCATTCAGGAACAGTCTGCAGTGGGAATCAGCAGTATCTACTCAGCACCTGCTGCCACGTCCTCTCAGGAGGACCAATGTCACGAGAGCCTGTGCTGTGCCTGCCGCACACCGCTGGCCACGGGCTCAAAGGGAACAAGCCCTCAGACCTTCTGTCCCAGACGGAGCAGACAGTCCCTAGCCTGGGGATGGCAGGGTCTCAGGGAGCGAGGGGACCCCCCGCCGGTGCCCGACCCAGGAACTCCGGGGGGGGGGGGGTGTCCCCCATCCCCTGCACTTCTCATGGTTCTCAGGTGACGCAGACGCTGCCCATGGAGGAACCCCTCCTTGCTCCAGTGCCTGGGAAGACGGCCAACTGGGGGAACTGGGCTCCATCCCAGTAGGACAGCGGGAGGACCTGTCCAGAGGCAGGGGCTGCTCTTCAGCTCGGTCCTGGGCTGCTGCCCGCTGTGCTTCCCACGGAGGGGGTGGGGGCCCCCCTGCATTCTGAAAGCCCCCCTGGGGAGCCGGCCCTGCGGAGGGAGGGAAGGATCTGGGGCAGCATCTGTTCTGTCTTCTTCCTCCTCCTGTGGGTCCCAAGGCCCAGACACACCCGTGGATGCTCTTGGCCTCAGTTATCCATCTGTTCAATGGGAAGTAAGAGGAACTCGGTGGGGGATGAGGCTAGAGTTTAGGGTGACGGTGTAGGGACCGTAGCACAGGGCTGGGCACCCAACAGCCAACCACCACGGGCCGCAGCTGTGGGTTTGTGCTTTCCTGTAGGAGAGCGACCTGTCCCCACACAGCCCCATCTCCAGGACACAGCCCCGTACACCACAGGCTGCAGAAGGGCACAGTGTGCCAGCATTTATACCCAGTTTTGTACCCGTGTATGACTCCTGGATCCCATGTGGGAAATACAACGAAAAGGTACATGTACAGGAGGAAATACTCCAGGGGCACCTGGGGGGCTCAGTCGGTTAAGCGTCTGCCTTTGGCTCAGGTCATGATTCCTGGGTCCTTGGAAGGAGCCCCCACATTGGAGTCCCTGCTCTGGGGGAGTCTGCTTCTCCCTCTCTCTCTGCCGTTCCCCCTGCTTGTGCTCGCACTCTCTCTCTCTCTCTGTCAAGTAAATATATAAATAATCTTTAAAAAGTGTAAAAAAGAAGGAACTACTCCAACTTCTATTTGCCTAGGCTGCTAACTTACTGTCATATGTTCTTTCCTGCTGGGGGTGGATGGGGAGCATGCAGGTAGGCATGTTATTATTCCTTCCAACTTTTAATACTGAAATATCTTATATTTGAATCTTCAGTATTTATTATTTTTAAAAAATATAATCTATTTTTAAAGTTGACCCTTGAACAGCACGGAATTGAACTGTGCAAGTCTACTTATAGACTGATTTTTTATACAGTACCATATTGTATCCATATTTGAAATTTTTATTTTTTAAAAGATTTTATTTATTCATTTATTCATGAGAGACACACACACACAGAGGCAGAGAGACACAGGCAGAGGGAGAAGCAGGCTCCATGCAGGGAGTCTGATGTGGGACTCAATCCCAGGACCCCAGGATCACACCACTGAGCCATCCAGGAGTCCCAATATTTGAAACTTTTATGTAGTAAATCTCCTCAACATTATTCTTCACATGTTGGTGGTAAAGTCATGTCCATGACTAAATTTGTTTATTCCTTTCTCACTTTATACCTTTAATTCTTTGCCGTCACTGAACTCCTTTTTGGAATAAGGAGTTAAGTTTTCACTGCAAAATGTTTCCGGTTTTTTTTTTTTTTAATGTTTCCGTTTAATGTCATGCACGAATTGCCTGTTCTTTATCCACTGATACGAAATGAAACCTTTTACCATTTGCCAAACCCTCATATCGACATGAATACAGTATTAAAAGTCTTTATTCAGGTCCTTTAAAATTCTTTTTAAAAAGATTTTATTTATTTATTTATTCATAAGAGACAGAGAGAGAGAGAGAGAGAGAGAGGCAGAGACACAGACAGAGGGAGAAGGAGGCTCTATGCAGGGAGCCTGATGTGGGACTTGATCCTGGGTCTCCAGGACCAGGCTCTGGGCTGAAAGCAGGTGCTAAACCGCTGAGCCACCCAGGCTGGCCCACTTTAAGGTTTTGGTTTTTGGCTTTTTGTTTTTCCCTTTAAGGTTTTTGATTGCTCTTGTGCCAACACCACATCATTTAATAAAAAATTAAGTTGGTATTATTATCCCAAGAAGATGGTAAAGGATTATTATCCCAAGAAGATGGTAAAGGATGTTGGAACCACACACGGAGAACATCATTCCTCCCCCCAACAATTCCATCTCCCAGAGATAAAGGTCTGGGTTAGGTTCGCAGTAGGATTAGGGAGGAGAGCCCCGCTGGGGTGTCTGCATTTCAAAGGCAGCCGTGCCCAGACCTTTGATCAGCAGTGAGAGGGGAGGGGGGGTTCAGTCTTAGCCAAGCTTCTTGGAAGGAGGTTCCCGTTAATGTGCTGAAAATGGTACACTTTGGGGGCTCACAGTCAAAGGAGCTGTGACTGCTATTACTTTACAGATGACATAAAGAAGTTCTTTTTTTTTTTTAAAGATTTTATTTATTTATTCATGATAGTCACACACACACAGAGAGAGAGAGAGAGAGAGAGAGAGAGAGAGGCAGAGACACAGGCAGAGGGAGAAGCAGGCTCTATGCAGGGAGCCCAACATGGGATTCGATCCTGGGTCTCCAGGATCGCGCCTCAGGCCAAAGGCAGGTGCCAAACCGCTGCGCCACCCAGGGATCCCCGACATAAAGAAGCTCTAAGCAATTAACTGTCTTGTCCAAATCCATTCTGGGAGTCAGTAGGTGATGTTCTTCAAATTGGGTTGCAGAGCAGGGCACATGCTATGTCTTTGGCTTGGAGCATCTTTCTTCGTCCACCACACTTTGCAGCTCTGGGTATTTGATGGAGGCTGTCTCTCCAAACAGATCAGAAACCCCATGGGGCATTTATGAGTCCTGTTTTGTTCACTGCTATATGCCCAAAATCTATAATCAGGGGCAGTGCCTAGTAGGTGGCCAATGGATTGTTTGGGATTGACAGGATAACGCTTATCCCGCTGCCTGGTGCCTAGGAAAGGCTCAAGCAAGGTATGCTAATAATTGCTTTTGAGAAGGCTTCTATCTACTGGCAGGTAGTGAGTCTCCAAGTGGCTAGCACAGTAGCATCTTTTTTTTTCCTCAAGATTTTATTTATTTATTTGAGAGGGAGAGCATGAGTGGGGGAGCAGCAGAGGGAGACAGAGAAGCAGACTCCCTGCTGAGCAGGGAGCCTGATGCAATGCGGGGCTCGATTCCAGGCCGCTGAGATCATGACCCAAACCAAAGGCAGAGACAGACACTCAACTGACTGAGCCACCCAGGTGCCCCACAGTAGCATCTTTTAAGGATGTTCAAAATTGCAGCTTCGTGGTACGGATTTCAGTAGGAGACAAGCTTGTTTCCCATCTACATAGGTGCAACAATCCTGTCTGTATGAGTAACACGGAGCCAGTGAGTAACAGAGCATTCATCATTTTGGCTAAACTCTGATAACAAGCCACCTTTCATGGTGAGCTAGTACCGAGAAGTGGAGAGAAATCATGCCCACACACTGGGCTCTCCCAGACACCGTTCTTGTGCGTTGTTTTGTTGTTTGGTCTCCTGGCTGGGCTTCCCTTTAATCACCACATTTATGGGGTGGAGACCGTCTCATAGATTCACCTCCACCTGATAAGATAAAAGTTCTAGATTCTTCAGGAATATCTACCCAGTTCTTAGAATAACAAAACTTTCAAGTCTTAGTCATTGTCCTGGGCTCCTCGACCCCCAGAAGAAAATTATTGTTGTTGATAATTATTGACTAAATTCTGTAAAGTGGACTATTCTGCAGATATTTAAAAATGAGATACAGCTATAGATAATAATGCAGATGGATACCCAAAAATATCAGTAGAGAATAGATTTGTGTATAATAGCAAAGAATAAGATATGTATAAAAGCTGTTTGCAGAGATATCTTATATATACAGAAAAAGGACTGCAAGTATCTATGCATTTTCTGAATCGTGGTTGGTTCTGGGGAGGAGAAGCTGAGGAACTCTCAGGCATCATTCAGGGAGGGCACCAAAGAGAAAAAGAGCCTGAAAGAAACAACTGGTCAACTTCAGGAATAATGTTTACTTCTGGGAAAAAGCTAGGGAGAAGGAAAAGACATTTCTATCTTCTGTAGCTGTGTATTTGTACATGTTCCAGGAATATTTTATTTTATTTTTTAAATATTTTATTTACTTATTTATTTATTCATGAAAGACCCACAGAGAGAGAGAGAGAGAGAGAGAGGCGCAGAGAGACACAGGCAGAGGGTGAAGCAGGCTCCATGCAGGGAGCCCGATGTGGGACTCGATCCCAGGACTCCAGGTTCACGCCCTGAGCCAAAGGCAGATGCTTAACTGCTGAGCCACCCAGGCGTCCCACCAGGAATATTTTATAGCTAAAGTACATTCATGCTTTCCTGGGTCATTAAAAAAATATATCTATTAAAAGAGAAAACCAACAGAAAGTTATGAAGTGGGAAAAATGCAAACCCCTGTCCCCACTCATTCACCTGCTCTGCTCCCTTCCACCAGAAACAGTGGTTTCTTAGATCTGTAATTGTTCCTTTGTAAATGAATATTTACGACAAGAGAAAATGTTAATAGCAGCAGGTTTAGGCAGTAAAGTTGGTAGGTTCTGCACTGGGTATGGCCACAGGGGAAGGGTATTAAACCACATCACAAAAAAGAGAGAGAAGAGAAAATAGAAGAGAAGAGAGGAGAAGAGAGGAGAAAAGAGAGGAGAGGAGAGGAGAGGAGAGGAGAAGGGAGGAGAGGAGAGGAGAAGAGGGGAGGAGAAGGGAGGGGAGAAGGGCAGGGCAGGGCAGGGCAGGGCAGGGAAGGAGGCTACAAAGTGAACACCTCTTTCTGAATCTGCTCCCCGCCCCCCTGCACAGTGCTCAGACCCTACTGGTGACTGCTGGTTTTTTAAAATAATAATGTCATCCATTAGAATGATACTGGCAGCTATTGTGTGCTTGACCCTGCTTCAACTCTGCCTAACAGCTTTGCGGCTCTTCAACATCGGGCTCACGTCTTATTTCCATTTTATTTGTTGTTATCATTATTATTATTATAGAACATTTCAAACACATCCTGAAGGAGAGAGAATTGTCGGTGACTTGTCCTTCACCCTGGCCCCCAGCTGTTTGAACCACCGCTCCCTGTCGAGCCTCGGGCTTCATCCACCTCTCTCTATTCCCAGCCCCAGTGGTTTAAAACAAACCCCAGGCTTCGTATCATTTTGCCCAGAAATACTTTAATGTGTGTCTCTAAGAGATGCTTTTTTTTTTTTTGCTTGCTTTGGTTATTCTAAACCCCTCCACAGGATTGCCACTCCCAACAGAATTTAATAATTTCTCTCATCTGATAACCAGACCCCTTTCAATTGAGTGATCTTTTTTTTTTCTCAGTCTTGTGAGGAAAACCCAAAAACTTTGAAAAATTGGCAAATGCCATAAGTCGCTTTAATGGCAAGCAAGATCAGAGGATTAAGGCCAGTGCATGGCCTGGGAGCTTGCTAGCAGTGCAAAGTCCCTGCCCCAGACCCACTGAAACCACAATGGCAGTTTAAGAAAATCATGGGTGAGTCAAGTTTGAGCGAAGAAAATGCAATAGCCTGTCCACTCCAGTTTAATCCCCATTCCCCCCCACCCCAGATGTAGGTCTTGCTGCTTCTTCCAGGCTTTCCAACAGAGAGCCCACCACACAGCAAGCATCAGCCAGGCTCTGGGGACAGATGAGGTCCCAGCTGCTCTGACACTCTCAAGAGAAACACTCTCTGACACTCTCTCACCTACTATAATGTTTTGAACAATGAAAATTACCATATAGGGGCGCCTGGGTAGCTCAGTCGGTTAAGCCTCTGCCTTTGGCTCGGGTCCTGATCTCAGGGTCCTGGGATGGAACCCCACATCGGGCCCCTTGCTCAGTGGGGAGCCTGCTTCTTCCTCTCCCTCTACGCACCCCCTGCTCATGCTCTTTCTCTCAAATAAATAAAATCTTAAAAAGAAAAAAACTAATAGTGATCAATATGTGAATTAGCGCTTTTTTTAAATCTATTTAATCCTTGGGATGCCTGGGTGGCTCAGTGGTTGAGTATCTGCCTTCTGCTCAGGGCGTGATCCCAGATTCCTGGGATCCCCACAGGGAGCCTGCTTCTCCCTCTGCCTGTGTCTCTGCCTCTCTCAGTGTCTCTCATGAATAAATAACTAACATCTTTAAAAAAAAAATCTGATCCTATTTATAGGACTAGCTCCTGGGAGGAAAGGGGGCTGACACCAACAGCTCCTGAACTGAGAATACATTGCACCTGACCCTTGAGTGGGTGCTTCCCTTAAGGGCTGGGAGCCTTGGTGGGGCCACGCCCCTGCCCCCGAGCTGTGTTGAGGTTGAAGCAGAAGTCTGGAGCTGGAGCTGCAGGTGAGCCTTTGAGGACTCTATGCCCTTGTGGCCATCCTCCAGGTCACCCGTCTGGATTTTTATGTTTTTAACCTGAGGGCTCTGCATTAAGAAGCTAGGCTTTTTTTTTTTTTTTTTTAACTGTCTCTTCTAGACATAAAAGTGACCTAATCTCAGCCTCATCAGTATAATGACCCCAGGGGCCTCAAAATGTGTCTATGCATTCGCAGTAATTCCACTCAAAATTAAAGCAGGATTTTGGGGGGCATGTGGATGGGGAATAGGGTCAGATTGGGAGCTGGGGGAGAACAAATAGACCTTGAATTTCTTTTTTTTTTAATAAGATTTTATTTATTTATTCATGAGAGACACACAGAGAGAGGGAGAGAGAGAGGGAGAGATACAGGCAGAGGGAGAAGCAGGCTCCTTGCAGGGAGCCTGATGTGGGACTCGATCCCAGCACCCCGGAGTCAGGCCCTGAGCCGAAGGCAGATGCTCAACCACTGAGCCACCCAGGTGTCCCTGGACCCTGAATTTCTCATGCAGGAGGAAGGCAGAGAGACAGGTACGGAGACACCACGGAGAGCCCTCAAGCTCCACCTGGGTACCGGGGGCATCCGCTGCAGGATGGCTGGGGTGCAGCAACAGCCCCAAGCCCACAAGGGAGCCTGAGAAACGATAAGGGCTGCGCTTCAAGTGAGAGGGATCTTAAAATGAATGTGGTTGGGACAAGGGACTGGAGTCCATCCATTCGGAACCTGTCACATGCGTCTCCCCCTCAAACCTCAAACAGGCACGAGTGCACATCTCACGATCCCATGTGGGTTCAGCAGGGTCAGAGACAGTGCTTGAAGCAGGTAAGAGGCGAGTGCAGTAGCATCGGGGGCAGAGAGGGCGCCTCACAGAAGAGGAGGTGCAAGTGGTCAGTAAGTGGAGGCAAGCTGCTCAGCATCATTCTGCCTCCGCCATCAGATGCGGAGAGATCTCACTGCTGATGCAGGGGGAACAGGGCAGAGGAAGAGCCGAGAATATTGCTACCTGCTAAATTCATGTAAAATAGCAAAGAATAAGACCTTTTGTTTTTTTTAAGATTTTATTTATTCATGAGACACACACACAGAGGGACAGAGACACAGGCAGAGGGAGAAGCAGGCTCCCTGCAGGGAACCCGCTGCAGGACTCAATCCCAGGACTCTGGGATCATGACCTGAGCCAAACGCAGATGCTCAACCACTGAGCCACCCAGGCGTCCCAGAATAAGACCTTCTTTATCACAGTTGTGTGCAGAAATAGGGGCTTGAGGATATAGAAAAGGGGCTCAAAGGGCACCCACCAAACTTCTTAATCGTGGTGGCTTCTCTATTCTACTCGGTCCTGTGTAGGTGACCTGGTGAGGACATGGGCCCTCTCTGCACCGTTAGGGTGTGTGCTTAAACCAGCCACAGCATTTTGGAAACACAAGGAAGCACCACTACCAACTCATCGGCACAACACCTTCACTTCTTGCCCTTATACTACAGAAGGTACCTGCATGGCTCTGCAAGTCCCGTAGATCCTGGGGTGGGGGGTGGGGGGCAGTGATCCCTTAAATTCTGTGGTAGACATCTCCCTTATCCTCACACGACCCAGGACTCAAACAGCCCGTGGGTGGCTTTTGCTTGGGCCATTGGCCGTATTAGAAGGTGACTCAATCAGTCAAGGTAATTAATGGTTTAGTCTTAAAACCAAGTGGTTTGGCACCAGGTGTCAGATTCACACACTTGAGCTGCTGACCTGGCCCTGAGGGGCAAGTGGTAAACCTCTGTGTGCCTGGGGAGTGCAGTGGGGAGTCACCTGTGGGGTGGGGAGTCAGCTGTGGGACACCACACCCGTTCACATCCCGTCCCTTGCTTTCCCTTCTTAGTAATACCTGGCCTGTCTTCGGTATCAGGTCTGTGGGTGTTCAGGTATCCCTACCGCCCGTGGTGAGCTCTGTGTGAGGGGGGCTTGGCTGCTTCCCCACCCCACCATCCCCTAGCCAGACCTGGCACCTGGGGAGGGCATCCGTTGCAGGCTTGAAGGACGATCTCACCCACCACCCTGCAGGTTAAGGAGAGCCTCTGATTTACCGTGGCAGGTCAGTGCTTTGTGGAGCACTGTACATAACAGGGTGAGCGTTTTGGGGGCAGAAAAATTGAGCTCCTGACCCCACTTTAGCGTCCAGGTCAGGAGCGGGTTCCTGCTCAGGACATCCCTGTGCCTCCTCCCTGACCTCAGCTTCCTTTAAGGATCTGTCCATCCTTCAAGCCTTCAGCAGTGCCTCCTGTGGAAACGTGTCCCACTCCTGGACTAGGCCAGGCTGCCTTCCACCCACAGCAGCCCCGTTTCTTCCAAGTGCCACCTCTGTAAATGTCGAGTAGGTGATACCATCCTTTGTCCCCCACTGGTGACAGTAGGGCCCCAAAGACAGGGCGTCAAAATTTTGACCATGAGCTTCCCATCACAGGGCCTGGCCCATTGCAAGTGATTGATAAATATTTGTGGAATGAAGGAATGCAAGAGACAACTTGGGGCAGAGATAAGGAATCACGGGGTGAAGGGGTGAAGGGGACCTTGTGGATGCAGGTGGCTGGGGAAGGCCAGTCCGAGAAGGTGACAGAGATGACTGACGCGAGGTCCACTCAGAGCCAGGCCTTGCTGGGAGCTGATGCCACGGAACCCTGTGGACGCTGGGCACACCGCAGTTGCCCTTCCAGACTCAAAGCTCTCCCTTCCGATGCTCACCAAGGGATTTGCAGATTCCCACACCCCAAGAGGATGGGAATGCCCAGCCCCTCATCCCCCGTGAAGGTGTCAGCTCTCGAGGTGGCTGCCTCTCAACACTCCCCTCTCTCTACTGTCCAACTTAAGACCTTCCTGGTGGAACCTGGCTCCAAAGCTCCTCAGTTTCACAGGCTCCATCAGGTCTCAGTACTCAGAAATGAGGAAGTATCCTAACTTCCTCTCCAGGCCCCATCAACAGGGACAGCTTTTGGGGGGTGGGGTGGATAGAGATCGTAGAGGTTCCCTAGAGGATGCACAACATGCTGCTGGCTGGAAGCTTGGTAGGTGCTCTGCAAGGTTGAGTATTCACCCTGGGGGGCACTGGAAACCGGGCCCCACCTCCCCTTGCCCAGCCCTCCTGCTCCCGAGCAGCCTTCTCAGAGGTGCACACACAGACCCCTGGGTCTCCCCAGACCTCGCCGGGTTTCCTTTCCACAGTTCCCGAACTTTCTCTTCCCTTCGGTCATATGGGAGATCCTCAGATCTGGAGGTGGGTGGTGGAAGAAGATGGGAGGCAATAGGAGAACGTGGACTAGAAACTTCTATGAGGCCTTCCCAAGGTAGGTGCAAGACAGCAGAGCTCCCAGAGGGCTTCTCTCATGTTCATCCTCAGCCCTCCTCTCACTGAAGAGTCTGAGCAGCACATTCCTCTGGGGAGCCTATGATTGTCCCTTTGTAGAGGAGAAAACTCTCAAGAGGGAGAATGCTCTCCTCCCCGTACCCCCACTGGCCCTCTTCCTTCTATGGATGTTTAGAGCAGTAGATCTCCTACCCTCAAATGTATCCTAAACCTCAATTCCTGATTCATTTACCTACTCCTATATCCTTTCACGCATCCGCTTCAATGTGCCGTAAATGAGCACCTGCTTGGCACCGACATGCCAAGGACACCAAAGGGCAGAGAATCTCAAAGTTTTGGTCTAAGGACCTCTTTATGTTTTTGTTTGTTTTAAGATCTATTTCTTTATTTGAGGAGGGGTGTGGGAAGTGGAGAGGGAGAGAGACAATCCCTAAGCAGACTCCCCTGCTGTGTGCGGAGCCCTACCCGGCACTGATCCCAGGACCCCCAAGATCATGACCTGAGCCGAAATCAAGAGTCAGACATTTACCTGACCGAGCCATCCAGGCACCCTGGACCTCTTTACATTTTTAAAAATGACTGAAATTCTCAAAAGGCTTTTGATCACGTGGGTTATCAATATTTACTGTATTTGGAATTATTGAGACATTTAAAAAGATTTATTTCGAGGGCACTTGGGTGGCTCAGTGGGTTAAGCATTGAACCCCCCCCCCCTTTTTTTAAAGATTTATTTATTCATGAGAGACACAGAGAGAGGCAGAGACATAGGCAGAGGGAGAAGCAGGCTCCCTGAGGGGAGCCTGATGTGGGACTAAATCCTAGGACCCTGGGATCACGTCCTGAGCCAAAGGCAGATGCTCAACCACTGAGCCACCCAGGTATCCCAGTATCGGACTCTTGATCACAGCTCAGGTCTTGATCTCAAGGTCATGGGTTCAAGCCCCGCATTGGGCTCTGCGCTGGGCATGGAGCCTACTTAAAGGCTCACATTTTTTTTGAAAGTCACAATGAACCCATTCCATATTAACCTAAAAATATCTTACAGAAGAAAATAGCCATTTTTCCCAAACTTAAAAAAAAAAAAAAAAAACTCGTGAGAATAGTGGTATTGTTTTTTCTACATTCTGCAACTCCCTTTAATGTCTGGCTTAATAGAAGGCAATTGGGATCTCACATCTGCCTCTGCTTTCAGCCTGTGGTGATATCACACATCATGTAGCCTCTGGAAAATTCTTCCACACAGAGTGAGAGAGGCAAATGACATGTTACAAAATAGTTGTGACCTCATGACCCTCTGAGAAGAACCATGTGCTGCGGGGACAGGTTCCAGGGAGCTTCCAGGCTGGTGAAGGGCAGGGCGGGAGCATCAGAGGGGCTGGGGGTCACCAACCAGCCTCAGGGACCCTGCAGCCAGTGGAGCCTCCTCCTCAGCCTCCTCTGACTTCTCCTCCCCTCATTTTCTTCCCTGAATTTCCTCTTCCTTTTCCTCCGTGTGGCTGCAGAGTCTTCCCTGGAGGCTCAGCGTCTCAGCTAAGCTCAGACTTTTCAGAACCTGAAGCCTGTAGCTCCGGTTTTCACTTGGTGTGTGGCCTTGGGCAAGTTATGTAGCCTCTCTGAGCCTCATCTACCCCCTCTTAGTGGTGAGAGAACCAAGATCTGACTCATGGGAGCAGTGCAGAGTCAAAGAGATTTCACAGTTAACCGTATGTATGATGTGGCTTCTCCCTAGATGCAGGGAATGCACAAACAAATTCTTTGGCCCTCAAGGATTTTACATTTTAGAGAAAAGGTGAGTTTTCATTCATAAAACAGATACTCACTGAGCACCTCCTATATGCCTGGTGCTGGGTAACATCTGTAAGCACCGGAGTTCATATTATGAAATTCTAAGTGGCTGTTTAAAAATGAGGTATTAGAACATGGGTAGAGCTTCATGGGGAGCCTGGGTGGCTCATTCAGTTAAGTGTCCGACTCTTGATTTTGGCTCAGGTCATGATCTGAGGATCATGTGGTCAAGCCCCTGTCAAGCTCTATGCTGAGCCTGGAACCTGCCTAAGATTCTCCCTCTGTACCTCCTCCTACAACCCCCAAATCCTGCGTGTGTGTGCTTTCCTTCTCTCTTAAAAAAAAAAAAAATTTAGGGGCACCTGGGTGGCTCAGTTGGTTAAGCATCCAATTCCTGATTTCAGCTCAGGTCTTGATCTCAGGGTCATGAGTTAAATAAATAGAGCTTTAAGATATCTTCTTTCTTTCTTTCTTTCTTTCTTTCTTTCTTTCTTTCTTTCTTTCTTTCTTTTTCTTCTTCTTCTTCTTCTTCTTCTTCTTCTTCTTCTTCTTCTTCCTTCCTTCCTTCCTTCCTTCCTTCCTTCCTTCCTTCTTTTCTAAAATTAATTTTTAAAAATAATCTCTACACCCAATGTTGGGCTTGAACTCATGACCCTGAGATCAAGGGCTGCACATTCTACTGACTGAGCCAGCCAGGCACCCCCAAAATATGGTTTCTCCATGGGAAAAGCAAGTTGCAGAATGGTAATACATGAATGGGAATATATGATACCATTTATTTATAAAGTATTTAAATACATATTTTTTTCTCTTAAATATCTGACGGTTAGATGTTAATCATAAATCTAATTTCCCTTACATAGTTTAAAGCAGCAGTGTGTTTTTTATCTTGTATATCTAAACATCAATTACAAATATAATTAAAGACCTCAAATAATTTAAGATAGATTAGAGGTGCCTGGCTGGCTCAGTCTGCAGAACATGCAACTCTTGATCTCAAGGCTGGGGGTTGTGGGTTCAAGCCCCATGTTGGGCATAGTGCTTACTTAAAGTAAAAAGAAAAAACAATAATTTTAAATAGACTTACAAATTATATTATTTAAAATGTTATTACAAAAGTCATCACCGTACTTACAATTAAGCCTTTTCATCAGTCACACAGGGGCCAACTCACTTCCTTGTGATTTTCATACTTGATTTAATTATTTTCTTCCTAGAGGTCCATTACATTATTGTTTTCACTTTTTAAAAATTGAGTAAAATTCAATAAAGTGCGACATCTTAAGTGTGCAGCTCAATCAACGTTCACAAACATGCTCCTGTAGCCAATACGAAGCCCTAGGACATTCTATTACCTCTCAAGGTCCCCTCCTGTCCGTTCACCCCACTGATCACGGTCACTGCTATTCCAACTTCTCTGACCATTGATTAGTTCCTTTGTTCTTGAACATTAACCCCCACAGGATATACTTTTGTGTCTGGCTTCTGTGTTGATGTTCTGTGAGATTCATGTCGACTCCGCATCTCGTGGTGGGTCATGCGTCTGTGCGGTGCAGAACTCTAATGTATACTTCTACCTCCATGTATTTATTCACCCCACTGTTAGCAGACATTTGGGTTATTTTCAGTTTGGGGTTATTATAACCAAAGCTGCTCAGAGCATTCTTGTGCACCTGTTTTTATGGACATACATTTTCATTTCTCTTCAGCAAATGCCCAGGTGTGGAATTGCTGGGTCGTATCGTAAAAGGCCTAACGACTTTTTCTTTCTTTTTCTTTCTTTCTTTCTTTCTTTCTTTCTTTCTTTCTTTCTTTCTTTCTTTCTTTCTCTCTCTCTCTCTTTCCTTCCTTCCTTCCTTCCTTCCTTCCTTCCTTCCTTCCTTTCTTATAATAGTGTTTTTTTTTTAATTTTATTTTTAAGTAATCCCTATACCCTATATGGGGCTCAAACTCACAACTCCAAGATCAAGAGTCGCACATTCTACTGGCTGAGCCGGCCAGGTGCCCCTGACTCCTTATTTCCCATGGGTTGTCAGACCTGCAGGTAATTGCTGAGACCAAGGCTACATTCATGCTGAACATCAGTTACCTCTTGAGAGTCAGAGGAGAGGGAGTGAGAGACCTGGAACTGGGAATGGTGATCCAATGGGACTAGGGTCCTGCCTGTCGTCTCTCACATTTTTTTAAAAAACAAATTAGGAGTTTTATTTTTTATTTTTAAAGATTTTATTTATTTATTCATGAGAGACACACAGAGAGAGAGGCAGAGACACAGGCAGAGGGAGAAGCAGGCTCCATGCAGGGAGCCTGATGTGGGACTCGATCCCAGGACTCCAGGACCATGCCCTGGGCTGAAGGCAGGTACTAAACCGCTGAGCCATCCAGGGATTCCCTCTTACATTTTTTTAGAAGACAAATACACTCATGTATTACTAGGAGGTGGAATTTGAACAATAATTCAGATGCCTAACACAGCAGCATGATCACAGAGAGATTAAGACCACAACCAGCCCTCACAGGGCTGATGAAGCAGCTCATACCGAAGCTGCCTTCTTGCTGTAAACAACTGGAAACTGGACAAAGTATACGAACCAACCCTTTTTCAGACAGTGGACAACCAGCATCCCGGACTGTGGTCCCTGAAGGGGAAGCAGTGATGTGCATGTTCCATGACCATCGAGCTTTCCACCCAGAGGCACCTTCTGGCTCACCACACAAGGCAGGCAAAGCCCAATAAGGCACTTCAGAGGAGCAGAAGGGGAGGCAAGCCTGTTCCCTGGGTGTATGATGTCTACAGCTGCATGAGGTCCCAAGCCTAGAAGGACCTCGTGCTTGGATTGATACGCTGCTATTGTTATCTTGAAAAATCTTACCTTTTGAACAGGGTCTGGATTTTCATTTTGCACCAGACCTGGAAAATTCTGTAGACAGTCTGGGGAGGCTGAGATTGGAGTCAGGGAGGCAGAGTTGTTTAGAATGTGAACAACTGGAGAGGAGGGAGCAACTCTGAGAATGTGAAGAACTGGAGAGGAGGGAGCAACTCTGAGAACTCTAGAAATCTCAGGGACCACCCCCGACCCTGAGTCTTTGCTGGGATGTCCCGATGGTGATTTGGTTGTGTCAACTTGACCTGGGCGCGCTCGTGCCAGACATTTGGTCAAACGTCTTTCTGGGTGGGTGTGTGAGGGTGTTTCTGGGTGAGATCAGCATTTGAATGGGTAGACCGAGTAAAGGAGATGGCTCTCCACAATAGGGAGGCCCTCAAGTAATCAAATGAAGGCCTGATGGAACAAAGAGGCTGGGTAGGAGGAGACTCTTCGCTCTCCTGCTGCGCTGGACTACACGCTGGTCTTTTCCAGCCTTTGGACTAGAACTGAAGCATTGATTCTTCTTGGGATTTGAGCCTGCTGGCTCTTGGGCTGGAACTTACACTATTGGCTCTCCTGAGGTCTCCAGCTTGCTGATCGCAGCTCTTGGGGCTTGTCAGCTTCCATAATTGCATGAACTAATTATCTTTAAAATATGTATGTATCTCCTGGGGGCGCCTAGTTGGCTCAGTTAGAAGAGCTTGGGACTCTTGATCTCAGGACTATGAGTTTGAGTCTCACATTGGATAGAGAAATTACTTAAAAAAAAATATATATATATATGTGTGTGTGTGTATGTGTGTACACACACATTAAACATATATAACTGTACATAACCATACATGCAACTATATGTAAAACTATATATGTAATTGCTCTATATAACTGTACACATAAGTATACACATAAATATATAACCCAGCAATACCAGTCCTAGGCACTTAAGCACAGACAAGGAAAATGTACGTGCATGCAAAGACTTGCACATGAATGTATAAAGCGGCTCTGTTTGCAACAGCCCTGCAGCAGACCAAGTGTTTATATCCCTCCCAATTCATACATGGAAACCCAGTCTTCACTGTGTTATATAGTAGGAGGTGGGGACTTTGGGAGAGAGGAGGTCATGAGAGTGGAACCCTCATGAATGAATGGCCCCAGAGAAAGAAGCCCCAGAGAGCTCCCCTTCCATCCTGAGAAGACACAGGGAGAACATGGCCAACCGTGATCCAGTGAGCAGGCCCTCAATAGATAACTGAATCTTCAGGAACCTTGATCTTAGACTTCCAAGCCTCCAGAGCTATGAGAAAATGACATGTTAGTGGGAAATATCAGAGAGGGAGACAAAACATGAGAGACTCCTAACTCTGGGAAACGAACAAGGGGTAGTGGAAAGGGAGGTGGGCAGGGGGTTGGGGTAATTGGGTGATGGGCACCGAGGGGGGCACTTGATGGGATGAGCACTGGGTGATATGCCATATGTTGGCAAATTGAACTCCAATAAAAAAAAAAAATTAAAAAAAAAAAAAAAGAAAGTGACATGTGTCATTTATGAGCCATCCAGGCTATGGTATTTTGTTATAGTAGCCTGAGCCGATGAAGACATGTCCCAAACTGGAAATGGCCACATGTCAGTCAACAAACAGGCAAAAGAATAAATAAATTGTGGCATAGGCATAACAGAATATTATTTAGCATTTCAAAGGAAAGAAACACCAGTGCACCAACAGCATAGATAAACCCACAAACATACGTTGAGCAAAGAAGCTGGCAGTAAAGTGAATGTGCTTGCAGACATTTTATTGCTATGACACTTGAGAGCAGTTTAAAATAATCTATAGTGATGGAAGCAGATTGACAGTCACCTGGGATTGGAGATGGGGGGGGCACTGACTACAGAGGGGCAGGAGGGGACTGTTTGGGGTGATGGAAATATTCTTCTCGTAAAAAATTTTTCATTTTTTTGAAAGAGAGTGAGAGGGAGAAAGCAAAAGCAGGGGGAGGGGCAAAGGGAGAGGGAGAAGCAGACCTCCCCTCCATCACTGAGTGGGGAGCCGATGTGGGGTTCCATCCCAGGACCGCAGGATCGTGACCAGAGCTGGAGGCAGATGCTCAACCGACTGAGCCACCCAGGCACCCTGTGATGGAAATATTCTAGATCTTGATTTTCCAAACTCATCAAAGTATACACTTAATAGGTGCATTTCATGGTACGCAATTGGACCTCAATAAAGTTGACTTTAAGAAAGGAAAGAAAAAATATATATATATTGCAAGAGCTAATTGTGATTCCCACCCCTATGAAGTGTACCTAAGAGGAAAGGGGGACAGCTCAGGCAACTCGTACTTGCCAGAGCCGGCTTCAGCCTCACCTATGGTCAGGAGCCTCAGTGCTGCCTCCTCCCACGGGAGAAGCCACAGGCCAGAGCTGCAGGTGAGTCACGAACACTCTGTCATTCTGTCGTCTTCTGGATCACCCATCCGGATATTGATGAACAAATCTAAGGAACTCAGAATTTCTCAACCTCCCTCAATGCAGTTGACACTTTGGACCAGGGAACTCTGTCCTGGGGGGCTGTGCTGTGCACATTGGATGTTTAGCAGCATGCCTGGCTTCTGGCCACGAGGTGCCAGGAGTACCTTCTCCTGAGCTGTGACAACCAAGGATATTGCCAGACATTGCCAAATGTCCCAAGGGGACAAAATCACCCTGTTGAGAGCTTCTTTAACCAAGAGCTCTGGTGGTCTCCTTTTTCATCTAGACCTAAAAGAGACCTAATCTCAGTCTTGTGTGAAGATAGATCTTTATACATTCTGAGTATCTCCACTCAAAATTGAAGCAAGATGTGTGTGCCAGGGGCGTGGGGAGGAACATGACACATTGACTGTGAGACTATTCTGGAAGACTTGAATCAAGGAGACAAGGCAGATATGGAAACAAGGGCAAAAGGTACAATCATCAAAACCGAGTCTGGCATGGACATAGGAACAGACCATTAAAGGGAACAGATTAGGGAGCAGAAAAATCCAGATGTATATTGAGGTCAACTTATGTGATTAAAAGCGGCATTTCAGTCGGCCCCATCAGCCCTGCAAAGGCAACTGGCTATCATCTCTCCTTTGGAAAAAATAAAAACTATGTCTGCGTCCCTTAGACCATCAATATGTGCCCCCTCCAACTTCCTCCTCTGGCGCCATACCAGCTGCATCAGAGACGTAAGCATTAACTGCGATTTATGGAAGTAGTTGAACAAAGATAGGAGAGGGCACCTGGCTGGCTCAGTCGGTGGAGCATGTGACTCTTGGTCTGGGGGTTGAGAGTTCGAGCCCCACATTGGGGGTAGAGTTGGCTTAAAAAAAAAAAAAAGACTTAAAAAAAAAAAAAGACTTTAAAGAAAAAAATGTCAGAGAAAAGATACCTAGATAGAAAAATGGGTAAGTAGCACTAATGGTTTGCAGAAGTAACGCAAATGACCAACAAATAGTTGAAAAGATCCAAATCTAGATGTACCGTTTCCCTTGGGACCACCTGATTAGCCCAGATGCAGGGTTGGTAAGATAACCTCTCCCCACATCGTGATTACAGGGAAATCGGCACTTTTTCTACCCCGCTGATGGAGGGTGTAAAGGGGACAGGAGATGGTGCTGCCAGCTACCCTAGGTTCGGATGCCCTAGCACCTCTGCGAGGATACACCTGTGTTTCTGCAGGCCCCAGAAAGCATCCCAGCCCTCACCCTGGGGGCCCCCAGGCCCTAAACAGCCTGTGGCCGAGTTCTCTCTGTGCCACAGGCAATTTCAAAAGGCAACTTGACTCGGCTTGTTAGGCTGTATGTTTAGTTGTCCACAGGTCAGCGCCTTGTGTCTTTTTTATCCCTCTCTGTCACCTGCCTGGCCCCGAATGCGTTGCTCAATCACTATATTCCCGCGTTCCTGCAAGCCCCAAATGGAAAGTAATAGTTCCCACCTCAAGGAGTTCTGCGAGGATTAAATGAGAGAACACATGCAGAGGGCTTAGAACAGTGAGGCACACATGGTGTCAATACATGTCAGCCAGTAGGCATATGAAAAAAGCCAAATAAAAGCCAAAAAAAAAAAAAAAGCGCCTAAGGAAGAAGCTCTTATAGACATTAGGCTTCTATATTTGGGATTGTTTTAGCTCTTTTTAAATTTTATTTTATTTTACTTTATTTTATTTTATTTATTTAGAGAGCCAGCAGGGGGAGGGGACGAGGGAGAGAGAAGCAGACCCCACACTGAGCACTGAGCACCACCCTGAGCTGGCTCAGGGTTCCATCTCACAACTCTGAGATCATGACCCCCGCTGAAATCAAGAACTGGGCCTCAACTGACTCAGCCACCCAGGTGCCCCTGCCAGGGATTGTTTTAACACTTTATAGACATAGTCTCATTTCATCATCAGTTGCCAACCCTACCAGATGGGGTTATCCTCTCTGTTTTGTAGATGGGAGAGCTTCTTGGCTGGAGGTAAGCAGAACTGAAGTACTTGGCTTATGGTAAGCAGAACTGGGATTTGGAGGGAGCTGGGCTCCCACCCCTGTGGTCTTAACCGTGGGCGTAAGAGATGGAGGTGTGGCTCCTTCCAGGAAAGGCAGACACGGCCAGCCTTCCAACATCACACACAAGCCTGAACATAATAGGGTGTTCAAGCACTTAGGCCCCCTCTTTTCTTGTATTTAGGATGATGCGGCCTTCGCCTCCCTCTCTGCCACTGCCAGACAAGGCAAGGCAGTGCTTGCAGCCTGAGGCAAAGGAAAAACATGTGCACCTATATATGCTTATAAAATATCCTCCCAGTTGGAAAAAAAATTTATCAAAGCTCTCCAGTCAAAGGGAGGGCTCAGTACAAAGCTTCTACATGCCCAATCTGCCAGCATCCCACTAGACACCTGCTTGTGGACACAGAGAGGCTGGGGACTGGGGACTGCTTGGAAATAACTCTTCCCATTGCACATGAACACAGGGCCACAAAACAAACAGCCTGCCTTCATTTATAATTTTGATATTTTGTTGAGCAAGGATTGACTTATGTTCTTTTTTTTTTTTTTTTTTAATCTTGCATTAAAATATTGTCTTGATTACTGAGTTTTTTGGTATCTTGAATTTTGCTCCCATACCCTGGTCATTACCCTCCTGTTACTGACCTTGTAAGTTAACATATGTCCTTTTTTTTGGGGTCACTGGGATTCGAAGGTCCAGGTCCACCTGGTCCAGGTGAGGGGAACCTGTGGTTTCTGACTTGTCTGAAGGATGAGAGTCAAAAAGAAAAAACAGATGGCTTTCGTACTTGGATGGGATGGGGCTGGGAAAGACTTGGTTTCTGGGAATCACCCTTTTTGGGGCCTCAGCGTTTTCCCGAATATAATTGCAAATCGGGTTTATAATCTAATCCTTTGGGTGAGGGAAGGTACACAGACAGGAAGAAGCAATCATATCCTTTTTCTAAAAAATATTTGACTTAAGATAAACTTCCTTGCCTTCTTTTGGCCTTTCCTCTGAATCAATATCAATGAGAGGATTTTTACAACGTGTACACAGGAACGAAAACCTTGTTTCTTTAGAACAAAACAACATCAAAGTCTAAATGAGTTACTTCGAGTAGGTAAATTGGTTGTATAAAAGCCAAATTTGTGATAAGACTAAAGAACATCCTTTCAACACAAAAAAGAGTTTATGCACGGTAGACCCCAAAGACGGATAAAGGATTCCAATTTACATGGTTTACATGATTTGGGAACATGCAAATTTGATTCATTATACACAGTTTCAGAGTCTCACATAGGAACAAGGGAGGAAATGATTTTCACACTTGTTTTCCTAGGAATCATTTATGCCAGTGGGTCTCAGACTTCAGCATGTATCAGAATGACGAGGCGGATTTATCACCACACAAGTTGCTACCTCTACCCCTGGAGCTCCAGATTCAGTGAGTCTGTCTGGGGTGCCCCTTTGGAATTGGGAATTTCAGCACAAGCATTGGGGATCCTCCTGGTCCTGGACTTCACTTTGGGAATCACCACTCTATGCTCTGCCCCACATTCTACCTCGTAACAACTTTCCAACTGACAAATAAATGCAATTGGACTTGGTCATAACTGGTCTGCTTATGCTGCAGCAGAACATCTTCCAGCAAAATAAACACTCGTTATTGCCTAATAGGATAAACTAGGGCAGGGTCATGTTCTGAATCTTTTTGAGCATATCTAAGCTTCTTATAAAAAGGAAATGTTGGTACAAGACATTTCTAATTATTAGTCTTGGAGGCTAAAGATTTTGTTCAGGTGAGGAAAAAAACACATATGCATGTATGGGTCTTTACAATTTTTTGCGTTGGTGTGCCTGGTATTCAAAAGGGTCTGAAACATATTTATTTTATATTATAGAGTGGATCTAAGGATTCCTATCTGTTCTTTCTTTCAGGTTCTGGTTTTAATTTGGTGTTGATTTTTGCTGGCTAGGGTTTCCCTCTGAATCCATGGGTTGCCATGGTGCCATTTTGGCTTTTTAAATGTTGTTGTTGTTTTTGGGCCGAAGGCCCCACTGAAATGAGTTCCTACACGCAGAACTCAGGAGTTTGGGAGCAGGTCCAGGGAAGCCAACGTTTGTGTGCCACGTGAGGGAGGTGCGGGGAGTGTAAGGGGGAGCCGAAGATACTGTAGCTCGGCTTGTGGGATTGAACAGAGTGGGCAACGTCGAAAGGATCCATGTGGCTGCTGGGGGAGCAGAGCTCTCTAAAAGGGATCCCACTCCAGACTTTGGAAGACCCCACCAGAGGGAAGAAGGTGGGGAGGTTGAAACCTTGCTGCGGTGCCAGGTTTTCATAATTATGTATTGTGACACTACAAGCTGCTCCAGTTTCTGGAGTCAGACAACACATTGGGACATTAACAGTGGCTATTGTATTTTTGTTTTTAAAATATGAAGCTAAGACACAATCCCAGCAGCAACACAGGACCAGAGACATACAACAACAACATACAAATCTTCCTCTCTGGATTAAATTCTGAAATGAATTCAGGATGTTAATGGTGATTAGTGTGTTCATTTAAAAAAAAAAAAAAAGCAAACAATTCAGGGGCGCCTGGCTAGCTCCAACAGAGGAGCCAGTAACTCTTGATCTTGGGGTCATGAGTTCGAGCCTCTCGTTGGGTGTAGAGATCACTTAAATTAAAACTTAGAAAAAAATTAAAGTAAGACACACTAATGGTAACCCCTCCCCAAGGAAAACAAAACCCCAACCACAAGGAAGTAAAGTCATGTTTCTCTCCACACCCCTCCCCCCAGCACCATTCTATTGCCTGGGTGTGGCCACCCCAAAACTGTATGGCCTGTGGCCTTGTAGCTATTCCTACAGCAGGACTGAAAAGCACAGCATGTGTTGATCTTAGAAGAGAAGAATATTAGTGATTGAAATCCTAGTGGTATCTTCAACCAAGCTGTTTCCCTGTAGTTTTGTATTCTGACTATTTTTGCTCAAAGCGGTGGTGGCTAAGAGTCAGTGTTTAAACTCCTTTACACTAAATCGTGGCTGTGCATATATCAGTTTTTGTTTTGAGAAATGTAAAAATGTACATTTCCCCCCGTAGATGGTTCTAGCATGAAAATCCCTTGCTGCACTTAAAAAACTGTGCCTTTGAAGATAATTGGAAAGCAGAGAAACTGGAAGAGTTTACCAGTAGGTGGGGTTGAAACCTGCAGTTTTTCTGCCTTTTTTTTCTTCTCTTTTCTTTTTTCTTTCTTTCTTTCTTTCTTTCTTTCTTTCTTTCTTTCTTTCTTTCTTTTCTAAAGGCATATGAAAAGGAATCTTAGATAAGTTTTCAACCTACCTCATTGGGGAAAAAAAAGGTTTTTGGATTGCCTGGGCAGGTTCCGTGTAAAAACTATCAAGGCAGAGAAGGAGAGACAACTGTTCCGCATATCAAACTTGTCCTCCTGCTGCTCTGGGTGAGCTCAATGGGCCCTAGGATGTTCAAACTGAAGATACAGCCAACAAATGGATTTATTTCGGTGTCGACTGTCTTCCTTAAGAGAATTGCATTTTATTGGGCTCTCCACTGTTGTCTTGTTTTCGCTTTTTTGGTTTTGGGGGTTTTGTTTGTTTTTGTGACCAACAGCACTTCACCTCTGTTCTTAAGGCAAATTGCGTGGATAACCAAGGTGCAAGCAAATTTCTCTGGCGCTTGAGAAAGACGCCCCAAATCCACCCACTTCCTTCTCCCCCAGGGAATTCACTGGTTCAGTTTTAGCTGGACCTGGAAACCCGGGAGGTGCCTCAAGTCCGATCAAAGAAACGCCGGCTGACAATTCACAAAATGTTAATGCATCTGGCTTTGGAGACCAAATAGATTTAAAATGCCCTTTGCCAGTAAGCTGTGGACTACACTTAAGTGAATTTCGTGATGGAAGCACCCTCGCAGGTTCGGCTTGTCACCCGCGCCTAAAGATCATGCAAAACGCCAGGGAAGACCCTTTTCAATTGGCGAGTTTACAGTTTCCAAGGGGAGGAGGACAGGGGAGGAGTAACCACGACCTTTCAGGTGTGTCTTCCAATCGCGATAGCCGGTTTTGGCTGTGAATTGAGCCCCCCCCCCCCCACCCCGCACTTCCCCCTTCCGTTAATTAAATAAACCTCGGAGCACTTTGCGGCACACGACTCGGCCCTTGGGGATCTCTTCCAGCGTTGCTCCCAGTCTTAAAATCCTCCACTCCCAGAGGCTGAACAGCTGGCGACATGAATTTCCAGCTCCTAAGGGTGAGGAGCGAGGTGTTGGGTGGAGGGCAGAGCGCAGGGAGGAGAGGCTGCGGGAGGATGCCCGCTGGGTAGGGAGCGCGGGGTGCAGGGTGGCTCGGGGCGCTGCCCACTCCTGGCGCCGGAAGCCCAGTCCAGCTCGGCCTGCGCCTGGCCGCAGTGGGCCTCCTGGTCGCCTGGAGGCATCAGAGAAATGCCTTAAGGCCGCCGGGCTTAGTTGGCCTGGAGGTTTATGGTGTTCCAGAACGCCGAGCCCACAAGGCCTCCGGGAACGCTGGGCTGGAGCCTTAGAGCTCCTGCCTGCACTCGGAGCGGTTAGGCTGCGCTCCGATGGGCCCTGGGACACTGAAGTGACAGGCACTTTGCAGCCAAGCGTGGCCTTTGGAGGGCGGCGGTCCCCCGGGGCAGGAGGGTGGGGGGGCGGCGAGAGCCAGGCTTGTCTCTAACAGGTCTCCAAGAGAGCCGCTAGGGAGGTGGCCTTGAATAGCAGGCGTGATTGGGGCTTTGAGGTAGTTGGACGACCCAAAATTCACCTTCGCTTGCTGAGAATTGGGGCTGCGGTTGTCAGGTTGGAGGCTACACCCCACGACCTCTGCGCATGGCGAGCGCTCTTCAAACGACTAGACCCGGGACAGAGCTGGACCCGACCTCCCACCCCCACCCGGAGCCTGGCTCCTGCAGGCTCCCCCGGCCCCGCGTCTCTCTGTCCCTTTGTAAAAGCACATTTTGCGGGGACGCGCCACAGGCCTGGAGCCGCGCGCCCCGAAGTGAGCGGTGAATGGAGTTGGGGTGGACCCTGGGTCAAGCAACAAGCCTCTGTGCGTGTGGGGCGGCCGCTTCGCACACTATCAAAACAATCTGCTATTTTTATATTATTGCTGTTATTTTGGAGAGGCTGTGAAATGATGCAGGTGGCGCCCCAGGGCGTGCACCTTAGTAGGCTCAGACAGTTGGATACTCTTTGGTGCCAAGTGCCTGTCCAGGGGGGTGACGGTGCGAAGGGAGACCGGGGGACAGCGTAGGGCGCGGGAAGGGGCACCCTCCTCAATTGCTGCAGGCCTCGGCTTTTGGGCTCTGCTTAACTGGGCCGGCCACTTCTGTGCCGGCGCTCACGCCGCTCCAAGGGGTTGGGACAGACACCTTGCGCTCAGCGCCGCGTCCCCGGGGGCGCTCGGGGGCCTCCACCTGCAGCTCCCGCGCCCCGTCCCTGGGGCGGGAGAAGAAGTCGCAGGCCAACCCCAATCCAGCTCTACCTGCCCGGCCGCCTTCCTTGGTTTGCGGGGGTGGGAAGCTGGAGGCGGCGGGGGCCTCCCGCCTGCGCCTCTACGCAGACGCCTCCTCCTCTCCCGACTCGGGGGTCTTGGGCCATCGGAGCGGCCTGGGGGCTCGGGTCGGGCCTTCCGAGCGCGTGTGAGCGCAGGCTCCCTAGGGGAGCAGCTGACCACCCCCCATATCTCCGATTTTGCATGGCGTGCTGCGAGACTGGCCCCCGGGAACCCCTCGTTCTGTTTAGTTAGGCGGCTGCGAAGCTTCGGAGGGTCCTGAAGGGGCACCCTTCCCGGAGCGGGGGCTGCCCGGGGGCGCGGCCACCCTGGCCCGGGTCTCCCCGCGGCGAGGGGCGGGGGCTTTGGAGGGAGGTCCGTCCCGGGTGCGCGAGCAGTTCGCCTCCCCCCGCCCCCCCGCTTTCCGCCGGGAGAAGAAAAGTAGAGCCCCAGGAAGGGCTGAGGCTTCCAGCACGCTGACCCGGGCGCGCGCGGGCCTGGGTGCCGGCCCCCGGCCGAGGATGCGCGTGTTCGGGCCGCGTCTCTACGGCCGGGAAGCCCGCGGGGGTGTTTGCGCCGCCTTCCAGCGGGGGTGCGGAAGCCGCGCTCTAGCTTGAACGCGCGCCCCTGGGGGAGGCAGCGGCGCCGGGCTCCGGGGCGCTGCCTTGGGAATGAATGGCCCTTGCCAAGCGGTTCGGAACCTCTAGGCCCCTGGGGCTCCCCTGGGGCTCCCCTGGGGCAGACGCGGGCGGCGAGCTGTCAGGGCCCATCGGCTCCACTTGCCTCTCCCCGGGGCTGGGAGGAATCTGTCCTTTCGGGTTACTTCGGCCACAGCGGCCGCGGGAAGCAAGGGCGGCCGGGGTCTGGGGTGGGGGTGGGAGGTCGGCCCGTTCCTGCCCTGCCCAGGTTCCAAACCTGCCTGGGGGGAAAGTTGGCGGCGTGGACTGGACACCGTGTTCAAGTTGCCCCCCCAGGCGGGGTTTTGGAGTCAACCCGGGTCTGGAAGGCCCAGCGTGGAGGAGCGCCCCCGCATCACCGCGCTGGGAGCCCGGGGCGCCCCAAGGAGGCGCGCAGCCTCCCTCTCGGGAGTCTCTGGGACCCCAACCTTCCGCATCCTTCTATGCCCCTGGCGGATTACTGCGTTGCATAGGTGCCCCCAACCCCCACCCCTCCCCAATACCAGGAACGTTGCTTCTGCGGTTCTTTTATCCCCAGGCCTCAGTGTCCTGGAAGCGAGGCGTCAGGGAATAGTATGTGTGCACTGTCCTCTCTACTACTTCGTGCAAAGCCCCGAAAAGCCCCCAGTGTTTGCACTTCCAGGTTCTGTTCTCACATTTGGTAGGAATGACACCTCGGATCTGTCTGGTCTAAGGCAAAGAGAGAGAGAACATTTCACTTGGAGGACGCCCGTTTTTATTTCAGTTCCTTTATTTTAGGCCCATCCGGGTCTAAAGAAATGGCAAAGCTCAAACAAACCGGAGAAGGAGCAGGAAGGTGGTGTGTGCAAATCATTCTGTGGATGGGGAGTGACCCACCCCAGGCCGGAGTCACTGTAGGGACAGGTATTAATTACTGCAGAATCGGATTCGGAAGCGGATCGAAACGGTCCCCTTCTCGGATTCTCTCAGAATGTTTAAATTCAGATCCAGGGAGCCAGATGGGACGTCCCAGTAAAATTCGCCCTTGAAAATGAGCGCCTTCCCCCTTGCAGTGGAAAAGGTCCATTCCAGTCATTGGGCCGATGGATTTCGTTTCTTTAGAAATTGTTTAACATTGCGCACTGCATTCGAGTTTGGGTGGCCAATAAATATTGGGGCTAGAGGCAGCGTTTACGCGCAAGTTTCGTTTTCAGCCTCTGTCTGCACAACCAGGGTACTCCCCCCTCCCGCGGGATCCCTCTCCGGCCCCTCCCTCCTCTCCCACCTCCTCGCTTCCCCCGCGCGTGGCGCTTGGGCTGCATTCGGCCCCGCGCCTCCTCTCCGGGGTGAGCAGGCGTCTGGGCGTCGGGCCGGTCGGAGGCAGCTGCCGAGCGGGCGCGGGGCCGGGCGGGGCCGGGCGGGGCCGGGCCGGGCCGGGCGAGGGCGCGCGGGGGACCCCCGGCCGCAGGCAGCGGCGGCTTCGGGCGGCGGGGCCAGACGCGGGAGCCCCAGCCTCGGCGGGTGGCGGAGGCCCGGCCGCTCCGCGGCGCGCAGGGGGCCGCCTCCCCAGGAGGCCTTCCCTCCGCCAGCCCCTCGGAGGAATGGGCCGGCGCTCCGACCCGGGCGAGGCCGGGGAGGGGAGGCGTCTGCGGAGGGATCGGGGCCCGCGCCGCAGGGTCCCGGCCTTCACAGCTGAAGTCTCCGTGAGTGGGTGGGATGGGGGCACTTTAGGAGATGCGGGGGGCCCCCCGCTGTTGAGCTGCCCGAACGCGGGGTCTCTTAGGTCCAGGTGACAACGACTTTTGGAGGATGGGGGAAGGCGCGCTCGGAAAAAGCGGGGAGGGGGGGCGCGCGCGGGGGGCTCTTAGGGGTTTGGAGCCCGGGCCCCAGCCCCGGGGCCTCGGGTGTGTGTGTGTGTGTGCGCGTCGGGGCTGGGTGCGGGGGCGCGCCGGGCACCCCGACCTCGCGGGTGCCGGCTGTCAGCGGCGGCCGCCCACGCGCTCCGCTCCTCGCCCCTCGCCCCCCGCAGCGCCGTGGTGCGCGCGGCGCCCCGCCGAGGTGCAGGGCGGAGCTAGGCTGGGACTGGCTGGGGGCCGCCCCGCCCGGCGCCCGGGCCTCGGAGCCGGCCCCCGGGGAGGAGTTATGATAATTCCCTTCTCATTAAGGCGCCCGGGTCCCCCGGCTATTGCCGGGACGCACAGTGCGGGCGCGGCTCCCCGGCTCCCCGGGTCCCGGCAGCGGCTGGTCCACGCGCGGCGCCGGCATCTCCGCTCGCAGAGCCGCCGATGCGCGTCCGGTGACCGCGACAGCGAGGCCCTGGCGTGGCGGGGGCGGCGGCGGGCGCCCGGCCACCGTGACCCCCATTTTGGATTTACCGCTCGGGGGGTGGGGGGAGCCTGGATTTAACTGGCGGCTGTTTTGGGGGACGCCGGACGCCATGTTGTGGAAAATAACCGATAATGTCAAGTATGAAGAGGACTGCGAGGTGAGCTGGGCGCAGGGGCGCGGCCTGGGCCCGCCCGAGGGCAGCCCGGGAGGCGGGGGCCCCGGGTCGGGACGGGGGCGCGGGGGCCCCCTGCGGGCTCCCGCCTGCGCCCCCCGCTCCGGGCGCCCCCGGGTCCTCGGGGCCCCTCCTGAGTCCGGCCTCCCCCTGACCCCCCGCCCTCGGGACAGGGCCTGGGAGGAGCCGGCAGATGCACCCGCCGGGCTTACCGGTCGCTTCCTCGCGAAGCAAAACGGGCCTCCTGCGCCCTTCTCGGAAGAGCGCCCCGAGCGCCCCGTCTCCAAGCCTCAGACGTGGCTTTTACGCACGATGTCTCCGTCCAAGGGGGCGGACGCGGCGACCTGCCGGCGACCCCTTTGCGGTGTCCTCCGAGGCGGGCTTGTCACCTGCCCCGCTAAGTCCTAGGGGAAGCCAGAAAAAGAAAAAAAAAACAAAAAAACAAAAAACGCGAAGTTTGGCTTTTAGGAGAAGTGGGGGCTGGGGAGCGCTGGCGGGGGGGCCCGAGGCCAGACGGGGCCGCAAGCGCTCGGAGTGCTCCAGCCAGTCGGACAGGTTGAGCTGGAGTGTGGGAGTGGGAGGGCGGGAGGCGGCGAGCGGGAAGAGGAAGACGCGGGCGGCGGGAGGCGCGCGCCGGGCGCGGGCGGAGCGGGCCGGGGCCGGGCCGGGGGCTCCGGGGGCTGCCCTGCCGGCCGGCCGCGCGGCGCTTCCGCTAGGGGGCGGCGGTGCCATGTGGCTCCCGGTTCCCTGCTACCCCTGGGACCCCCTGGAACCCGGGGAGACCGGTCTTTTAGGAATTAAGTCGGACAGGCCCTGGGGCGAGGGACGTGCGCAGGCAAGGCTGCCCAGTGGTCGGGGTCCTCCATCCCCCCACCCCCACCCCCACCCCGGGACCCCGGTTGGTGGGGACACGGGCCGAGGCCGGGCAGGGCGGCCTCCCCCGCGGTCTCTCCGGTCGGGACGCAGCCAGCAGGGAGGGAGCAACCCCAGTTGCCCGGGCGGCGCCGGGTGGCGGGCCTGCCGGGGAGCGTCACTCGCCCGGAGGTCTTTGTCCTGAGGGCGTGGAAGGGGAGGGTCCCTGGGGCGTGGAAGATGCGCACTTCCCGCTTTGTGCGCTTTATCCGCGCTTGCAGCGGCGCCGCGGCCTTTCGTCTGGCGCCACCATGTGCGGGCTGGTGAGCGAGCGGCCTCCGCCCCGAGGTCACCGCCTGCCGATCTCCTCGCCCGCCCCGGACCTGGGCTCGTCCTGGCCCAAGGCCTGGGGTCCGGACTTGGCGCTCCGGGCCGCCTCGGGCATCGCAGCGCCCCGGCCTTCGCCGCCGGCCGTGGAGGACGCGTTCCCCCAGGTTCTTCGAAGTCTCTGTTTGCTTCCTCCGTTGACTCGCGGTTTGCAACGACCCCCCCCCCCCCTCGGGGCACTTTGTCCCCGGGTGCCCTGAGGCCGGAGGGCAGGCCCCGCGGGCTGGGTCCCGGCTGGTGCGGTGGGTCGTCCCCTCCCCCCCGGGGGCGCACGGCCCAGCGCAGCCCCTGCGGCCAGTTCGCTGTAGCGGGGTTTCGTACTAGCGGGGGTCTCTGCTTCTCTCTCCCAGGATCGCCACGACGCGAGCAGCAATGGGAACCCGCGCCTCCCCCACCTCTCCTCCGCCGGGCAGCACCTCTACAGCCCCGCGCCACCCCTCTCCCATACTGGAGTCGCCGAATACCAGCCCCCGCCCTACTTTCCACCGCCCTACCAGCAGCTGGCCTACTCGCAGTCGGCCGACCCCTACTCGCATCTGGGCGAAGCTTACGCCGCTGCCATCAACCCCCTGCACCAGCCGGCGCCCACCGGCAGCCAGCAGCAGGCCTGGCCGGGCCGCCAGGGCCAGGAGGGGGCTGGCCTGCCCTCGCACCACGGGCGCCCCGCCGGCCTGCTCCCCCACCTCTCCGGGCTGGAGGGTGGTGCCATGAGTGCCCGCAGGGATGCCTACCGCCGCTCGGACCTGCTGTTGCCCCACGCGCACGCCCTGGATGCCGCGGGCCTGGCCGAGAACCTGGGACTCCACGACATGGCTCACCAGATGGAGGAGGTGCAGGTGAGCGGCGCCTGGGCTCTTGCCCCTCCTGCCCGGACCTGGTCGCCCCTTAGCTTCTCCTACCCCTCGCCCAGGCTCCCCGAACTCAAGGGAAACTTTTGTCTTTTCCTCCCTAGAATGTTGACGACCAGCACTTGCTCCTGCACGACCAGACTGTTATTCGCAAAGGTACGTAGTGAGAGCAAACTTTTCTCCTCCCCGGGCCTCATGTAACCCGGTGAAGTGAGGGCATGTGGCAGCTGGCTTGGGACATTGGTGGTGGGGAAGCGACTGACCCCGGCTGGAGAAAGGTAGGTTTTGGGGAGTAGGAAGAGATGTTTTTTTCTGAACTAAATGAGAAAGGATGATAGTAAAAAAAAAAAAAGAAAACTTTAAGAACTGTCATAAAGAGATTAGTTCGGATTTGTTACTACAGATAATTCTCTCCGGGAATATGATCCTTTGACTTGGATGGTGTTTGCAGTGTTAATCTTCCAGAGTGAGAACGCGGTGATTTAATTTTGGGGGAAAAAAAAAAAACACACCCTTGCCTGAGTTGGGTGGTCAATTGGGTGACAGTTGTTGAATGAATGGATGTGATTCTGTTTCCCGTGTCAAATATGCATATGGTGAAGATCCTTAATTCTGACATGCTAGAGAAGGTTTTGAAACTGTTCGGCCTACCAAATAATACAGTGTAGAAAGGATGGGGTGGGATAATCTGCCAGAGGTCGGGTTTGTGCAGGGTAGTGGGGGAGGGGATTAGAAAATGGGATCGCTTGGTGAGTGTCTGATGAAATTAAGTTGTAACTGACCGGATTACCGTGGAGCTGTTTTGGAAATCAAGTAGTTTTAGATAAAAGGTAGTTAGGGTGGGTTGCCCGCCACTGGGAAACGAAACTGCTTGAAATCAATTGGGAAATGGATTTTGAAGAAAAACTCTCAAGTAGACTGGATTTCCCAGGAAGCTTGTAACAGAACAGGTTCGTTTGTATTTTTTAATTTACCGTGATCAATTGCACTGAAAGGTTTCAGCAAAGGATCTGAATGTGTCCCGTGATTTTGGTTGTTCTGTTGTTGAGTGAGGAAGAAAAAAAAATCCCCATTTATTTAGGATTGAAGCAGTCTTTCGAAAACAAATGTTCTAATTAAACAGATTTTAACAGTGGCTCGAAAATGAAAACCCTCCATGCTTGGGGTCGTGACTAATTAGCTCTGCAAGGTGTTAACTTGTGAATTTCAGATTCGATTATCTTTGAAGAATATGACTTAAAAAAAATCTGCTTGCAATTTACATAGCCCAACATGCAGCGTTCTTTGCTTACAGAGCTCTTGGGGCTTCGGTGAGTGGTTTGAAAAGATCCCTTTTTCCTGAACGCAGCTCTCTGTGATGCCACTTTTGCTCTTCATTCACAGGTCCTATTTCAATGACCAAGAACCCCCTGAGTCTCCCTTGTCAGAAGGAACTGGTGGGGGCTGTGATGAATCCCAGCGAGGTCTTCTGCTCCGTCCCTGGAAGATTGTCCCTCCTCAGCTCTACGTCTAAATACAAAGTGACAGTCGCTGAGGTCCAGAGGCGATTGTCCCCGCCTGAGTGCTTGAATGCCTCATTACTGGGAGGTGTTCTCAGAAGGTACATGGGGACACACTCCGGCCACGGTGGTTGGGTGGTGGAAGGTGAATAACATAAAAACCCCCGGAGGTATTTTTAACATTTATGTAACTTTTATACTTAACACTGAATTCTAATCGGCTTCGAGTTTTAGTACATTCCTTCTGTTTTAGAAAGTGCCAGATGTAGAAGGAAGTGCTAAAACAGCTCTCACAAATTATCATTTGCTTAGAATTTGATTCCGTGTGTAGGGTGGTGGCATCCCTATTAGGGGTAGAGGAGCTCCATGGGTTTTGTTCCCCAAGGGAGTTTTTTTGGGGGGGCTATTAGCTACAGTTTTTTTTTAATAAGTGAAAATATATCTGCCCCAGAACAATTTGCAATGTTGTACGATGGGGGGTGGGGTTGGGTGGGGAGAAAGGTGTTGGTGATGTTAAGATGTCTGAACTTTCCAGGCATTAATAAACTCCCTGTATCACTTGATTATGATCCACATCATGTAGATTTGATAGCAGCACTTTAGGACTGTAGGATTTTAAGAGGGTGGTTTCTTGGGAAGAGCTACAGTTCACTTTCTTTTGCCCAGAGCCAAATCCAAAAATGGAGGCCGGTCCTTGCGGGAGAAGTTGGACAAAATTGGGTTGAATCTCCCAGCCGGGAGGCGGAAAGCTGCTCATGTCACCCTCCTGACGTCCTTAGTAGAAGGTCAGTGGAGTTTTGCTTTTGTTTTATGGTGTTTTTATTTGTTTGTGCCATGTTGTTTGTGTCGTTACTGCTTTCCCCGAAGAAAAGCTTAAAAGAAAATGGCTCTGGCTTTGTCACAAATAGACGTGAAGTTGAGTTGTCCTGACCTCATTGTCACGAATCACAGTAATTTTATCAAATGAGTTAACATTTAAACATCCGACTGCTTAAGTATCCTGTTCTGGGTTCTCCAGAAAAATCATTGTTAAAAAAGAAACTGGTTTCCCTAACCTAAGAACCCCTACTGTTAGGGTGTTGGGACCTTTCCTCGAAGTGAACCGATTTTTGAAAGATGCATGGATCAGCTCGTACACCTTTAAAAAGCTGGTTCTGCTTCGGTGGGAAGAGGCACCATTTCTAGCTTGGGTCGCCCGGGGATCTATCAGGATTGTGGTCAGTAAAGAGAAAAGCCCTTGTGGACGGTGGGAAGAAGCCAATTCACAAGCCCTTTGTTCATTTCCCGCATGGAGGAAAAAAAAAATTAGTGGGGCCCCTCTCCCCCGTCCTAAAATAGTAGGATGTAACATTTTGGTTTACTGAATGGGCCTGTACCCCCAATCTGGAAGGGAGCCAAGAATGCAATTACAGCCTTTAAAAATAAGTGGGGGCAGGGAGGGGGGGTGTCAGGGAAAAGTGAAATAATTTTTTTTTTCAAAAACCAGTTCATTGTTGCTGGGCCCGGGGAAATGGAGTGGGACTCGGAGAGGCTTACCCTGAAGCCTGGAGCAGCCCCTCGCCCAATCAGCGGGGCACTGGGCTCTCTTTGGGCCCCCAGGGGAGCCAATGGGGGGTGGTCGCCTGGTGGCCAGGCCATCTTTTGAACACTTTCTGTCCCCCGTCTAATGGTGCTCCTGCGTGCTGAAAGAGACTTGGCAAAGTCCTCCTCTACCTTTTTACGAGTGTCTTTGGGGGTCAGGGCGAGGAGAAAGGAGCTGCCTGTTAGCTGCCTGTTGGAGCACAGCTGCCCCGCATGGAGAATGGTGGGTTCTGCGTGCGTGGCGCATAAATGTGGCTCCGCGAGGTTTTCTTTCTTTCTGGCCGGGGCTTGAGGTGCTTGAATAAGAAAGTGTGTGTCAGAACAATGGCTCTCAGATTCTGATTTAGTTGTAAGGCTGGGAGGCAAGTGGAGGGGAGGTGGGCGGGGGGCGGGGGTGCCACTATCTGGGTTTCTGGAAAGCTCCTGCCAGCCTTGGCACCGCAGAGCCAGGACCGGGCATCTCGGGCGGGGATGAGTCCCGTTGGTTTTTCTCTCCCTCTGTGATCCATCCCCCAGTGATTTGGACAAAAGAGGGTGGGTAGTCCAGATTTGGGAGTTGGACTCTTGAACATTTCTAGTGGAGACGCAGCCCTGCCTTTCTTTGTGAAAAGAAACCTCGCAGGGACTTGCCTACTTCAGCAACGGGGCACTCTAGTTTTAAAAAAGAAGGTTCTCCATCAAAGACTTTGTCACGTTTTTTAAAAAAAACATTTTATTTATTTATTAATGAGACAGAGAAAGAGTGGCAGAGACATAGGCAGGGGGAGAAACAGGCTCCCTGCTGGGAGGGGTGGGGCAGGGAGCACGATGTGGGACTCAATCCCGGGACCCCCGGATCACAACCTGAGCCAAAGGCAGACGCTCAACCACTGAGGCACCCAGGTGCCCCTGTCACAGTTTCTTAAAGAAGTGACCATGTGGCTTTTGTCCAGTGTGCTCGACTTTAAAATTTTCCCTACTTCTCCACAATGATAGCTTGTGTTATTGAGAGGAAGCATGAGTGTGTCTCAAGGATCTAATTTTGAGGGTCCAAGGCTGGTTAGCATTATTCCAGGGCACAGAAAATTTTTGGTTCTCCCCCCCCCCCCCCAAACACACTGGGTGTTTTCCTCTGTGCCTTGTCCCATAGGACCAAACCCACTGAAATACCTGGGAAGTTAGTTCTATTTGCCCACTGGATTGTTTTTCTTGTGTGTGATTTCATTTTATTTATTTACTTTTTAAAAAGATTTTATTTGAGAGAAGGAGCCAGGGAAGCCGGGCCAGAGAGAGGGAGAAGCAGACCCCTTGCTGAGCGGGGAGCCGGATGTGGGTTTGATCTCATTCTGGGCGGGCCTCCGAGATCACGAGCTGAGCTTGAAGGCAGGCTCCTAACCTACTGAGCCACCCAGATGTCCTGTATGTGATTTCATTTTAAAATGCCAAGTCACTAGTGGACCATCCGGGTTAGAAAAGGAGGAAGGGGAGGTTTACCGGGGTGGGGTGGCCACAGACCTCCTCTAAACCTGCTGCCAACTGCTGATTATCCTAGGTGAGGCTGTTCATTTGGCTCGGGATTTTGCATATGTCTGTGAAGCAGAATTTCCTAGTAAACCAGTGGCTGAATATCTCACGAGACCTCATCTTGGAGGGCGGAATGAGATGACCTCTAGGAAGAACATGCTGTTGGCTGCACAGTGAGTATCCAGACTTGACTTTTTTTTTTTTTAAGATTTTATTTATTTATTCATGAGAGACACAGAAAGAGGCAGAGAGGGAGAAGCAGGCTCCATACAGGGAGCCCAAAGTGGGACTCGAACCCGGGTCCCCAGGATCACACCCTGGGCCGAAGGCGGCGCTAAACTGCTGAGCCACCCAGGCTGCCCCCAGACTTGACTTTGATGGCTGGGTGCTCTGATCTTGAACTTGATGGTGGGGGTGGGGGATGCCCTGTACAGCCCCTGCTTCTCAAGAAAGAAATGCTCAGTAAGCAAAGGTGTTCAGCTAAAGGAACTGGCAAGGGGGGCTTTCTTTGAATATATTGCCCAGTAATGAGTGTTTTTGGAGCTGCTCAGTTATTTGGCTAAAAATAGTTAAACTACCCTTTCAGTCACCGTGTTTCCTGATCCTACAGGAATGTGTTGAGGACAATTTTGTTTTGTCACATCCAGTCAAGATTGGGTGCCTTCTGCCTCCTAATAACAAGACCTTTTTATTGTTTTTTTTTTTTTTTTTAATGTAACGATCCGGTTGGATTTGTGGGCAAACTGTCTCCAACCGGACTTAATGCAGCTGCAGGATTTCTCAGAGAAAGCCCACAGTAAATTGGTTTTAAAATTATGGTAAACGAGGCAGAGGTAGTCCAGTTAGGAAAAGTGGCAAAAGGATGCAGAGTGAACTGGCTGGTAGAAACAGCGACTTTCAGGGAGCTGGGGCTTCTCAGGGTTCTTGAAGAAATTGGTGTCTGGGTCCCCAGGCTGTCCCCAAAATAAATGGCTATGCATTGTAACCGCCTGGACCCACCTCTAGCACTAGTCCTGGTGACCTTGGCCCTTTGGGGTTAATCCTGTTATCTTTTCTAATTGCTCTGAGGATTAAAGAAGATGGTGCTTGCAAAGAGTTTAGCTCAGGGCCTAGCACATAATAGGTGCTAAGTGCAGCAGTTGCTTTGGCGTGTGCAGGCCTGGGGTTCTGATTGCCTCCTGGGTGGCAGCCTTGGGGTGATTTGGCTTTGTCCTCTTTACCTGTCAAGAGCTAGACTGAGCTCACAGATATGTGTGTTGACTGTCCTCACAGGCAGGTGTGTAAAGAATTCACAGACCTTCTCAATCAAGACCGAACCCCCAACGGGAACAACCGGCCCACCCCGGTCTTGGAGACGAACATACAGAACTGCTTGTCTCATTTCAGCCTGATTACCCACGGGTTTGGCAGCCAGGCCATCTGTGCCGCTGTGTCTGCTGTGCAGAACTACATAAAAGAAGCCCTGATAGTCATAGACAAATCCTATATGAATCCCGGAGACCAGAGTCCAGCTGATTCCAGCAAAACCCTGGAGAAAATGGAGAAGCACAGAAAATGAAGTACGGGCGTGAGGCCGAGGGCTGAAGAGTGTCGAAGGAAATGGACTCCACAGTCATTCTCCACCCGGACAGACTGGGAACCCCTTTTGCCGGGGGACAGTTTGTTACCCGCCTTCCCATTAAAAAGGCCTCCACTCGTTTCTGGATCTTTCACGTGCCCTCCTGGATTCCTTAGTGTTACTTCTCTAGCGCTGAAGTGTGTGTGTCTCCTTAAGTCTGGACAAGTTATCGGAAGGTGACAAGTACTGGTTCTTTATTCATTAAGCTTATTTTATTCTTTTGAACCCCATTCTTTTCTCTGAAAGTGGTGCTACAAGTTTTAGAACCTTTTAAATAAATTCCCTGGGCTCACGAGAAAACCCACACACGTAGCTGTTGAAATGTCACATTGATGCGATTCAGATCAACAGTAACTTTGCAGTGTTAAGGTGATGGCTGGCTTTTTGTCTCCACTAAATATTTATCTAAAAATATTTATCTGGCTTCTTCAGACACCAAATCCTACAGAGATGGTAGGAAGCAAAGATTCTCTCCACTTAGCAACTAGTTTAATAGGAGGTATTTGACACGCTTTTAAACCCCTTGTTGAAAGGGGGCTTTTGGGTTTTACGAAACTTGTAGAAATGAAGCCTGCTGAGGATTTCGTGTTTTCTCTCTTTTTTTTTTTAATTCTGAGAGTTAACTCATCGACGGAGAGACTGAAATGTCCTGTTCCTTTAAGGTACTGAAGCTTTATTTGCATAATTTATTTCACATCTTGGTATTTCGAGTAAACTTGAAAAGGGGAGGCATAAAGCTTTTTTTTTTGTTTGTTGTTCTTTTGTTTTTGCTGCCCATCCCGTAGGAGGCTCTGTGTGTTGAGAAACAGTGCGTCGAGTGTACAGGTTTTATTTATGGATAATTTAATGGGGTCTGTAAATATGGGTGCACTTCTTATGACTTTTTTGACAAATGGGATTCAATTTTAATATTGACTTTTAAAGGTGATGGGGTAATCTGAAACACTTCTTTAGGTTTTATTCCTCTGTACACAGGGTATGACAAAATTAAGAGGATCCTGAGTTGGTTCTTAACACCGCCGATGGCTATTTAAATGACAACCCTCTGGTCATGAAGCAGTAATGTTGTGTCTCGTCCCCCCATCATGCAGGACCAGCAGACGGGGGTGGGGTGGCGTGTGCTGTACCTGTGTGGGGGTGAAATGGAGGCTTGGAAATGGCTGTAAACGGTCCCCGAGTAATTGTGTCTACGATGCCTGTATAATAAAAAAGTATTCTTCATAGAAGCTGCGAAAGTTGGGTTACAACTTGGTTTTTTTTTTTAAGTCCTTAGGACGGTGGGACAGTGGGGAGAACTAAATTAAGGTTTGGCTTCAGCTTAGATCATGGGACTGAGCGGGCAAGGTGGGTGCCAGGGGGAAGCCAGAAGTTTCATTTTGTCCCTTGCGAGACCGCTCCCCTGCACTGGGCCTTGCACTCCCTGGGGGACCCTCAGCTTCTTGCAGTCCCCCCAACTCTGGCCGCTGGGGCTGTCAGGACCGGTTCTTCTAAGAGAGAGGGTCCATGGTTTGGGAGTAACCTCTCTTGCGTAAAGCTTTACCCTCTTGAGAAACACTACATGGCCAGCTTGCCACCGCAGCATTTTGAGAATGGAAACGAGGTGTGATGGCAGGTAGTCCTCGGGCAGACATTTCATCAGGAGGAGTTTTGCATTCAGTCAGATGCAAGCTTTGCAAACTTCTCGGTGTTTTCAGTGCCCTGAAATCCTCCCATCTTTGGAAACTGGCGAGGCGTGTGTCTGTCCGAAGCACCCTCACCGTTTTGCCGGCCTGGTGTGTCGGACCTTGGGTCTCTGCAAGTCTACTGCGGGAGCAGAAGAGTCTGGCTGGGCCGGTGTACTTGCTGGATGTTTGTGAGGATCTCAAATGTACTCCCCGGGTCCTTGATTCCAAGTTGAAGTGGCCTGGCATATCCTCCAGGAAGTGATATGTTTATAGTTTGGCACGAGAGGCTAGGCTTCAAAGGGAAGTGGGAGCGAAAGGATTTTCCACGTTGGACGAGGGCCGTTTCTTCAACTCCAGCCTCATAATCCTTGATTTATAACTCTACCAAAAGCTCAGCGATTCCTGACTTTGTGCTGGCATTGGATGTGAAGTAATTTAAACTCTGCCAACCTAATACTTTGCTCTTGGCAGCTTGTCCTTGGCCACTGAACGTTCCTATTAAGTTGGATTTATCTGGTTGATATGTCAAGTTCACAATTGCTTCGCTTTAGAGGAGTGAAAAGAGGTCTTAGGTTGGCAGTTATTTCTCAATCAAGATGTGAGATGCTGGGTGCTAAAAGGAAGTTATGGGGGCAAAGGGCTGACGGAAAAAGGACTGTTTTCTTATCAGCATCTTAACCTGCTTTTGGACCAGATTCTGGCTTTTAGGAGCTGTGCCCAATCGCAATGCAGACAATGTTCTGGAAATGCCCCAAAGTCAACCAAGGATTGAAGTGAGTCATAAGCAGGGCTTGTGCTCAATTGTCCTTTATCCTCGTTCCCACCGAAGCCCACGGATGGCCACTGGGTCCCCAGGGTCCTGGGCACAATACTAACAGGCTTTTCTTACCAACACTGCGTTGCTGATGGGCGAAACAGCCAAGTCGCCTTGGCAGATCCCTTAGAGAAATTGCTACCTCGGCTTTTCCCTCCTGGCCCTGTTTGTGAGAAGGGTTCCCCATCCTTGGAGCCCCGCACTTCCCATGGTAGGTAGATGGTTGCTTCTCATGGGCCCGGGGTGGTTGCGTTGCCAGCCTCACGATGGTGAGGATCTCCCTTCTCCTTTCCCCTTCGCCCTGTAGTTTGCACACTGGCTGACAAACTGCGCTCCCCTTTCTGAAGGTACAGGACGCCTCGAAGTCTGCCCTCTGGGAGAAGAAATGAAGACGCTTCTTTTTTCTTCCCCGGTCGCCCTGCAGGAAAGCCATCATTGTCTGAAGGCACGTTCCGTCCAGTGCTCCCCGTAGGAGCCTGTTGACTGGACACCTGCCCATCCAGGTACCTGGCACCTCGGTGCCCTCCCGCCTTGCAGACGGCACATATAGAAGTTCCGTGGAAGGTCAGAGAGAGGGTGTTTTCAATAGCACTTCATGGTTGTCTTCTCTTCCATGTGTGCAGTTTTCAGTTGTGGGTTAGCAAAGGGATGGATGAGTCTGTTTCTCATTTGAGACGATTCCATAACGATGGCCATCAGTTTTTTCTTCTTGGGGGGTCTTAGCGCCGGGGTAAATTCTGAGGCCTTTAAGTTCCTGTATTTGAATGTTAAAAAACAAAACAAGATAGGGTCATGGATGGGTGAAAGGCAGAAACTCCTTGAGGCTTGGCAGCGGTGGGGATTCTGGGGCCCGTTGCCTGGTTTCCTGGGGGGCGGCGGGGAGACGTTCGTTACCAGCTGTTGTGAATTCCTGCAGAGGTTCTCGGACTTCTGAGGACTTGTGAACACTTCTCCAGTCTTCCTCTCGCCGGGGGGCAGGGAGGCAGAGTGGGGTGGCAAGGTGGCAGCTGCATTTGTTCCTTTACAAGCAGGTGGAGAGCCTGGGAAGTATAGCTACTTTTGGTCACAGGAGGAAAGAAGAACAGTCTAGGGCTCCTTTAAATGTGTTTTCCAGGTGAGGGAGCTGTTATCCCTGGCACGGTAGTGATTCTTAGCAAATGTCTCCTCTAGCCACCTGAGCTCAGTGGGCGGTGAGGGTTTTTTCCTTCACTGGGAGATAAGGTTTAGCTTTTGAAATTTCGATGCTGCAATGCACAGGTGTGCTCTTCCCAGGCGTAGCTGTTGCTCCTTGACGTGATAACTGCCGACTTGCCTTCCAAGATCCCGATTACCCTGGATTTCTCTTCTGATCGACAGTCTTCATTTGCTTCTCTGAAACCCACAGGCCGCCACGTAGGGAGGCTTGGTGACGCTCGCAGCCATCGAGATCTGCCCCCCTCCTGGTTCTGCTAACCCAGGCTGCCACCATGCCCAAGGCCCACTGATGCAGGGCGTTAACCGCCCCTTGAAAGTCTTTGTCTGCTGGTAACATGGAGCGTAATCTTCTGAGAAACTTGACCTCGTGATTTTTAAAAATCACCATTGCGTTGGAGCTGATAGTTTCATGGAATGCTCAGTTATTTTTGGCACCGTCATAAACGCTGTGATTTCCCTGCCTCTTTGGGATAACATCTTGATGTGGGAGATGGGTGGAAGGAGAGCGTGGAAATTAGAGTCGAAAGGCCTAATTCCAGGGACCTGTTCAAGGAACAGCTTGGTGAAGAGAGTTCCAATGTCAAGTCTCCGTTTTTTTTTTGTTTTTTTTTTTTTTTTACTTATGACGCACAAAATGTTCCTTGTTGTTTCTCAACGTTTTCCAAGGAAGGATCCTGATCGTGAGGAAGGACTCTCCCAGGTGGGTGTCAGAGTTAGATGAATCGGAGGCATCTAGCCTCCGGCACTTGCTGAGACTGGAAGGCATTTGGGACTCCATGGGTGATCTAGGTTGAAACGGTGCCTCCCCAAAAGGTATATCCATGTCTTCACCCTCTTACTTCAGAATGTGGCCTCATTTGGACATAGGATTGTTGAATCAAGGTGAGAGCCTACCGGAGTGCCCTGGACCTTAATCCCAGTATGGCTTGTATCCTCCTAAAAAGGCAGACCACAGTCACGTGAAGGGGAGTGCCCAGTGCCCACCGAGGCAGAGATTGCAGAGATCTGGCTGCAAGCCAAGGAAGGCCAAGGATGGCCGGCCCCACCAGCAGCAGAAGAGGCAAATACTCTCCCCTGCAGATTTCAGAGGAGCACAGTCCGGCTGACACCTCGATTTTTGGACTTCCTGCCTTCCAGAACTGTGAGATGATAAATTGCCCAGTCTGGGGCCTGAGCAGGTGAACACAGCGGTGAAGGAGTTGTGACTCTGTTAGTCTCCCCCAACTGATCATTCTACATGTGGGTGTCCGAGCGGCTGTTCCGGTGAACTGGGTGCCTCTGGGTATCCCCACATTGATGCCTGGGAAGTAGTGGCTGTTAAACCTGGCAGGTCACCAGAGATAGTGCGAGGATTCCCAGTGCCCTGCTGCTGCCTCTGACGCACGGAATCAAACTGGGGCTAGGATCTAAGAACTTGGAATTTTATTTTATTTTATTTAAATTTTAGAGCCAGAGAGCACAAGCGAGCTGGGGGAGGGAAGAGAATCCCAAAACAGACTTCACTCTGAGCAGAGAGCCCAATGCAGGGCTCCATCCCAGGACCCTGAGATCATGACCTGAGCTGAAACCAAGAGCTGGCCGCTTAAAGAGGCACCGCCA
The DNA here is from genome assembly GCF_048418805.1 of Vulpes vulpes. Lineage (NCBI taxonomy): Eukaryota > Metazoa > Chordata > Mammalia > Carnivora > Canidae > Vulpes > Vulpes vulpes. Next base: position 5,918,350 of record NC_132793.1, on the reverse strand, counting down.
AGAACCTACGTTTTATCAGAAACCAGCTTTTCTTGGTGACCTTGGTGTGAGCCGAGTTGAGGAACCACTGCCATCTAGTATCTTGTAGCTCTAAAATTGAGTCCTATCCCTTCTGGAAGGGAGGGGAGGGGACATGACTTGCCCTGTGTCCCCAGGGTCTTCTTCAGGGTCTGGGTGCCTGCTCTTGGGCTTCTACTGCACCCGGTGATCACAAAGCACTGGGGTCACTGTATGGTAACATTGTCTGGCTTCTGCAGTTGGCTGCGTCTACAAGGGCAGGGACTGTGTCCGTGCCCATCTCAACCACATAACTAACTAGCTCAATGCCCAGGACAGGGCATTTGCTCAAAAAGCATCTGTGTTGAATCCAGGGGACCAAGCTGGGCAAAAGTGGGGTGTCTGTGGTGGTCCCTGCAAACAGTCCTCTTCTGGGGCCTCTTCATTGTTCTAGGCCACATGGGCATCCAGAGCTGACCCACCACAAAGGAGGTCATCCCCTGCTCTCCTGAGAAAAGCAGCACACATTGGGGGAAGGTTCCTCTTCAGGAACCTTCAGGGAGATATGTATCTGGGTCAAGTAGGCAACCCCTCCTCCTCCCCACTTCCCTTTTTCAGGGTCTGAAATCCATCTTGCTATGTTGAGGGTTTTGACATCATCCTTCTTGGATACTGGCAGGTGTTTCTCCTTCTCCCCCTCCCAGCCAGGCTGGGGTTGACGAGAGGTGACTTTGACCTGGTCTGGGTTTAAATAGATATTCGTGGAGGAGGGGGACGACTAGATTGGTGGGGCTACTTGGAGGCAGGGAGGCCAGTGAGTCCGGAGGCTGGGATGTGGAATGAAACGGAGACTGGGGGGTGGAGGGGAGGGAGGGAGCTTGGGTGCCCATGTGCTTTACTGGTGGAGCTGACAGGACTCCAAGCCGGATTGCACGAGGGCCCTTCATCCCTTTTCAAGCAGCTGTAACTATAAACCAGACACTATACAGAGTAGCTTTGGCAGTCCTCCTGGATCCTGGGGACGACAGAGGGAGGGTCTGAGGATTTAGGTCTGTTGAACAGCCAGCCAGTCTCCCTGGCCAGGACAGGGTGGAGACGGGTGAAGATAGAGAAGACAAGAGCCTCAAGCTACTGGGTCATTCTTCTGGTCCCCAAGACCCACCCTTTTCTCCCCTTCCTTAGGAGATGTGGGGCTGATGGCCCAGACTTGGGGCTCTGATTCATCAGAACTTGCCTCATTGGTTTCATGAACCAGGAGCAGGAATCCTGCTTGGGCCTGAGGGTCTGGGAAGGAGGTGACTTTCCCCCAGATGACGTTTGCAACGTCTATAAGACATTCTTGGTTGTCACAACTGGGGGAGGGAAGTTACTCGTGCTTAGAGAGTCGGTCGATGCTAAACACCCAGCAAGGCACAAGACCGCTTCCCACAACGCAGAATGATCTGGTCCAAGATGTCTGGAGTCCAAAGCTTGAGAAATAACTGTTCTAAACAAAATTAAACAAACAAACAAAAAAAACATCAGAAAATAGGCATTACTTTCATAAATAAAAAAGCTGACCTAGTGTTTACAGAAACGAATACGTGTTAAATGAATGTTTAAGGCCACTTTGTTGGGGCAGGTGAGAGAAGGGAGGAGGCCGCCGCTCCCTTTCTCCACCCCCACCCCCAGAGATGGGCTCCCCCTTTCCTCCTATTTTTCTCTATGGCAGGAAATTCTGATTTTCGGGGGTGTTTCACCTCTGACATCCGTTAATATTCTTTGCCCACAAGACAGGAAAAAAACTCAGTGGTGGGAGGCACCAACCATTTAAGAAAATCTTGAGAAATAATTTTCTCAACTGTTTCCTTCTCATTGTTTTCTCTGTCCATTGTTGCTAAGTAGTTCAAGCTGACAACAGAACGGATTGAAGTGCCACAAGTGATGGTGTTGTCGACAAAAGTAATGCGACAAAAGTAATGTGCATCGCTGCTACCGCTCACACACACTTGGAATGTCTTTAGGAGGACAAGACTGAGCCAATGAGGGGTGCCTCTGGGTGGGGGCCGGGGTGGCAGGGACACAGATCTTCCACTCTGTCGTTTTGTCCAGTTGGAGTGTTTGTTAACAAGTGAAACCAGCTCTCCAATCTAGAAAAACACTAGGTTTAGTAAAAACACTAGAAAGCCAAAAAAATGCTTCTGTGAAACAAAGAACCCACAGAGGAAGAGAAAACACACCTGCGTTATGGTATTTAATTCCCTGGTGACCAGATTGTAGCCCATTTTACAGAGGCTCAGACACAGGTAAGCAGCTGTTGAGAAACACCCAGCAAGGAAGAGCCAGGCTGGCTGCCTCGGGGGTGGGGTGGGGTGGGGGGCGAAGACCTAGAGCCATCATGCCCCAAATGCTAAGAACTTACATTATTGAGCGCTTGTTATGTGCGAGCTGCTGTTTTAGACACTTTTCATGTTAAATTTACTCTTCCCAACAACTGTAGGAGGTAGATCTAGCACCCATTCTACAGATGGGGAAATGGAGGCACAGAGCTCTGGGCTCCCTACTCAAGGTCTCACAGCTGGTGATGGGATAACTCCAACAAGAGCTGTGGCCCCAGAGTGCCATTCTTGGAAAGCAGTGGCCTGTCCTGGAGGCAGGCAGGCTGAGGGACCTATTCCTGGGAGGGACTCCCTGGGCCTTGTCTTTAAGGGAGGGGCTAGATCCAGGATAGAAATACTCTAGTGTGAAATGTTCTACATCATGCAAAATGCATGGCTCAGTGCCTGGCACACATAAGTGTTCAACAAAAGTTGGGTGTCCTTTTTTGAACTAGGTGGAACAGAACCACCTGAAGAGAACACAAGGACAGAGGAGAGGAGGTGAGCAGGAAAGGAAGCGCCAAGAGGCGGAAAGCGGAGAGGAAAGGCCAGTAGCCCCTTCCCCTTTTGCAGAGCAAAGCAGTGTGGGGACCTGGCGGCAAGCTCAGGGGTTCCCTAAGCTTCTATCTAGCATGGGGCTGCCTCTGTCTTCAGGGCTCCCTTTGCCATCACTGCTGCCCTTCCTGAGGCTTCAGGTCTCCCTCTACCTTCTGCAGCCTCACTTGCTCACCTCTTAGCTCCAGTTTCATCTTGGGGAGCACCTCCTTCTGGATCCTTCCCAACCTTAGACTGACTTAGGTGCCCCCTCAGCTCCCATCATGCTTCTCGTCACATGGGGTGGTAACTAGCTTGTATGGTGTTGCAGCACCTCCTCCCAGATCTTGCCATTGAAGAAGTCACTGTGGTCTGTTCATAGCTGAACCCCGGTATGCAGCTGGAAATCTGGCTTTTGGTAGATGTTCAATAAATATCCATAGGCTGAATGAACATTCATTTATATCAAAAGATCAGGGTTTGCTGAAGTGAACCTCTATCATGACAAGGCATTCTCTCATCCATCCATCCACCTACCCACCTATTTATCCATCCACCCACCTATCGACCCATCTATCCATTTATCCATCCATCCATCCATGTATATGCCCATCTATCCACCCAACCAGCCACCTATCCACCTATCCATCCATCTATGCGTCCATTCATCTACTATGCTAGTCCCTTGGTAAGCTATAACCACCCTGACCCTGTCCTGGGGAGCCCATAATCTGTTAGGGAAACGAAACATCAGTCCATCACATGCACGTGTATGTACCAACTTGGTGTGCTCTTGGCACACATAGGAAAAGAATGGGGAGCCAGTAAAATGTTGCTGCCCCAGTAATTATTGTAATAGAAAAGCTTTAAAGGGTGAAATTCCCTGCATTCTGCAGCAGCTGGGGAAACTTCATTTTTGGCCTGGGGCAGTGTTTCTGGCACCCATGAAACTGTGACTACTCACTCATATGCTTCAGTGACAAGCTCCCTGCTCTCAGAAGGCAGTGGAAGGAGAAGACCTGCAAATAAACAAGATCATGTCAGGGTGGTGGGCATCTATTAATATTTTGTGTAAACTAGGGCCCAGGGGAAGAAATGCACATGGCACAAGTGGTATATAGAGATGAGAGTCCTCCCACTCCTGTCTCCCAGCCACCCAGTTCCCCGGCTGGAGACAAATCTCATTACCAATTAGGTGTGCATAAAGAGATATTTTAAGCATGAACACACAATTACATGTATTTCTTTTTAAGCCCAAATTTTGTACACACAGTCTGGCACCTCACTCTTTTCACTTAATTTATCATGTTGATGGCTCCTTAACAGTTCTACTGGTATAGAGCTGCCTTTTTTTTTTTTTTTTTTTTTTTTTTGCAAGGAGTCCTTTTGTGTGTGATGGACCGATTATCCGTCCTTTCCTGGTGGGGCTTAGGATGTTTCCAGTCTCCTGCTGGCATAAACAAGGCTGCAGTGAGCATGCTTGCTCACAAGTCATTTCATACAGCTATTTATGTGTGGACTCCTGGCCGTGGGCTTGCCTCTTCAGTTCTTGGAGATCCCTCCACGTTGCCCTCCTTAAGGCGTTCCCATCTATGCCATGGGGACAGGTCTGTTGGGAGGCAGTGGGGCAAAACTTTACTTGGGATGGTCAGGAGTCCTGAACTGAGGAGGTGACAATTTGGGCTGATGGGTGAGAAAAAGCCAGCTGTGCAGAGGCAGAACCAGAGCTCTCCTGGCCAAAGGGACCAGCGTGGCTACAGGATATGAGGCCAGAGGAAGAGAGACAGAGCCGGATCTGTGGGTCTTACAGGCTTAGGAAGGAGCTGAGATTCTACTTGGGAAGCCATTGGAGGTTTACAAGCAGGAAGAGATATGACTGGATTTACGCTAAAAACAAACAAAATCACTGTAGGGCGCCTAGGTGGATCGATTGGTTAAGTGATTAAGCATCTGCCTTTGACTCGGGTCATGATCCTGGGGTCCTGGGAGAGTCTGCTTTTCGCTCTCCCTCTGCCTCCTGCTACCCTTGCTCTCTCTCTGTCTCTCAAATAAATAAATAAATAAATAAATAAATAAATAAAAATAAAAAAGATCACTATTTGCAGAATGAAGCACGGTGGGTAGGAGTGGAGCCAGGGGCCCAGCTAGGAGACCACACAGCGCAGAGGCAAGAGTCAGTGGTGGCTTGGCAGCTGGTAGGAGCCGGGACAGAGGATCTGAAAGTAAAGCTGACAGAACTTGCTGATGAGTTGGAGGAGCTTGGGCCTGGGGGAGTTGGGGGAAGGGGTAGGCGCAGAGAATTGGGAGGGACCATGTGGAACTTCCGGGGTTGGGCCTCAGCGGAATTGGCTAAGATGGGGAAGACTCAGCATATAACCAGCTTCATGCCCATGAGACCCTTAAGTCCAATCACGGGGAAGGAAAACACCATGGAAACTGTGCTCAGCTTCTTCAGCGGGGATCCAAGTGGTTAAAGCAGGGGCCTGTGGCTAGCCCTTCCATGGGAAGGCCAGTGTCGGTGCTCCGAAGCGGATGTCCCGGCCACCATGGCACCACCAGGATGGGCTCCATACTGGTTCTGAAGCCTGACACCTCCAGATTTCCTGACACAGTGGAACAAGGAATCTGAGGAATCAGCCCACCCGCTGGGTGGGGCTGGTGTTGTCTAGCTTGGAATTAAAAATTACTCAGGTTTATGTGACCAGCAGAGGTGGGGTAGGGTGAGTCCAAGGGCAGGGCTCATTAGAACTTTATTGACTGTCAACACTGGATGGAACTGTAGAGGTCATTGGCTAAACCACTGATTGGGGAAAAAAAATTTGTTTGAATGGTAAATTACTTTTATGCCCTTTCAGTGGTTACTTAAAAGAATTAAAATCACAACAATATTGTTTTATTGAGCTCTGCTTTTGTGCCAAGGTCTAGGCCAGATGTTTTACATTCATGATTTCTTTTTTTCTTCCAATTGAAAAAAAATTGAGTATAGTTGACACATAATGTTATAGTAGTTCACGTGCATTATTTTATTTCAATTTTCCAAATAACCATCTGGGGAGATACTATCATTGTGTAGTGAGTCAGGCTGAGGGTGCTGGCCTGAAGTCCCCTGGCTGAGATGGGGTCCCAGCTGCCTCCCTCTGACTCCTGGAGATGGAATTGGAACTTCCAAGGGCACTTTTTCCCCCAACCTTCTGTTTACAGCTGACAAAAGCAAGACCCAACGAGGAAGAGTTATTGTGTGGTCAGGAGATGAGCGAAGAGGAAGTTGAGGATATTAGAAGTAAAATTCTTGGCCCGAGAGGGTGTGCATGTCTCTTTGGCTTTGATGGGTCTACTCGCCATATTGGCCATGAGAGGAAATGACCCAAGAAACATTGTTACCAGTGCAATTTAAGGGCTGGATCTCCCGTTGTGTGTCTAAAATTTTTTTTTTAATTTTTATTTATTTATGATAGTCACACAGAGGGAGAGAGAGAGGCAGAGACACAGGCAGAGGGAGAAGCAGGCTCCATGCACCGGGAGCCAGACGTGGGATTCGATCCCGAGTCTCCAGGATCGCGCCCTGGGCCAAAGGCAGGCACTAAACCGCTGCGCCACCCAGGGATCCCCCGTTGTGTGTCTAAATTGAAATATTATGTTCTCAATTTTTGCTGGTCTGATAGAAAAGCATCCCATTATTGCAATAAATACATTTTAAAGAAATACCAAATATTGGTGGGCTACACTCACCTCCTCCCCAGTAATCTGTAATGTTGGGGCTTTAGGTTCTGGATTCTCTCTATTTTATTTTTAGAACAGATTCACTCACTTATTCCTTCCACATGTCTTTGAACTCGATGGAGTTTCCATTATGTGCCAGACTGTTCTGGGTGCTAGGGACACACCAGAAAGAAATCTGCCCTCATGTGGTATATTCTGGGGTGGGGACTCAGACCCTGAGTGCAGTAGATACATAAAATACATGGAACGTTCAATGGTGAAAAGTGTTTTGGAGAAAAATTAAAAAGGGACAGCCATTTCTGTGGCTGGAGAAGCATTGCATGGAGAAGGTGAGGGAGGACGCTGTGGAGGGAAATCATGGTCTAGGTTGAGGACACAGCAAGTGCCAAGGCCCAGAGAGGGGATCGTGCCTGGCCTATTGAAGGAACAGTGGGATAGACTGGGGCCGGAGGATCTCGTGCCTTCTGTAAGGACTGTGCCTTTTGCTCCAGACAAGTTGGAGCCATTGATGGTTTACCCAGAGGACTGCTTTGGCTGCTCTGTTCTAAATAGACTGTAGGGGTCAAGGTCAGAAACTTACACCATTTGGAGGCTACAGCCGTCATCAAACAAGAGGTGGTGACTTAGTGTAACAGGTTGGATAGTGTTCTCTGAAATTCATGTCCACCTGGAAGCTCAAAATGTGACTTTGTTTGGACATAGAGTCCTTGTAGAGGTACTTTCATCTTTGGGGTGGGTCCTAAATCCAATGGCTGATGTCCTTATGGAAAAGAGAAGACTCAGGAAGATACACACACGGAAGATGATGTGAACATGGAGAGGAGACTTTGCAGCGATGCTGACACAGGCCAAGGGGCTCCAAAGCCACCAGAAGCCAGGTGAAGCAAATTAAGGACTGGCCCCTAGAACCTTCAGCAGGAATCCGGCCTTGGTGACATTTCAATGTCACACTTCTAGTCTTCAGAACCCTAAAAGGACAAGTGTCTGTGGTTTTTAGCCAAGTCTGTGGCAATTTGTTAGAGCGGCCCAGGAACTGAAAGGCAGGTATGCTGGAAGATCCGTCAGAGATGGGATATAGTTTGAAGACAGAACTGAGGGGATTTGCTGATTTCCTGGATGTGATGTAGCACAGAGCAGGAGTCTAGGCTGGGCCAAGGTCTTTGTTCTTTGTAACTGGAAGGATGACAGGGAGGCAGGAGGGCTGTGGGAGGGGCCAGTTGAGGAAAGAAGACACCAGGTCCCTCTTGGGGTACACCAAACATCAGATGGGTCCCCCAAGTGGGGGCCAACCCCTCCCCCACACACACGCGCACACACACACCCTTTATTTTGGTCTGTTGTTTTGGGGGGGTTTTGTTTAAGGATATTTCTTGAAGATCTTTCCATGTCAATACATAAAGAAACACCTTACTTTTTTGTAGCTGTATAGTGTTCCAGCGTGTGGATGGACCATTCATTTATCCAGAATCGAGCATGTTTTCAAATGATCAGTTGAATAAAACTACTTACAGCAATACGTACTCCCAAGGCAGGTACTTGTTGCTTTTCATGGCAGTTATTTTTATTTTAATTTTTAAAAAAGATTTTGTTTATTCATGAGAGAGCAAGCGAGAGAAAGAGTGCGTGAGTGAGAGAATCTTGAGCAGACTCCACGCTGAGGGCAGAGCCCAACTTAGGGCTTGATCCCAGGACCCTAAGACCGTGACCTGAGCTGACACTAACAGTCAGACACCCAACTGAGTGAGCCACTCAGGCGGCCCCTGACCCTGGAATTTTGAAATCCTTTTAGTAAGTCTCTATGGATCATCTCTCATTATTTGATGTTAAGACAGCCAATTGAGCTTTCCTTTTTTTTTTTTTTTTGTAAAGAAAGCTCTATGCCCAGTGTGGGGCTTGAGCTCATGACCCCAAGATCAGGAGTCACATGCTCCACCAACTGAGCCTGCCAGGTACACCTGGGCCCCTCGTTTGTAAGGTATTCACTGAGTACCTACTATGTGCCAGCTCATTTACAGCAGCTGGTGAGGAATCACACAGGCCTAATGTCTGCCATAGAGGCGATGGTCTAGCAATGAGGACTGTCACCAGTCACTGCAGGTCCCCTGAGCTGATGCCTCTTACCCCACAGGACTCTCACAATGACTCCACTCTGCATTAGGCATCATCTTCTTCCCATTTTACAGATGGGATCACCAAACCATGGGTGGGTCAGCCCCACCTTCCACTGGAATGCTGTCCCTGAAGTCCCTGCGAGTGGCATCCGGTGGAACCTCTGAACTGTGCGGACCCGCCCGTCAGCCCCCACTTGGAAAAAGCTGGAAAAATCAGGGGAGTGACCTCCTGCGTTTCAGGATTGGGACAGACACATTTGCATAAGAAGTGAAAATCCGATCTGAGCCCCTGCCCCACCCAGTGATTTTCAATTCTCAAGCTGGGTACTCCTGCTTTCTAGTAACACCCATACCCCCACCCAGTTTCCCTTTATTTCTAAGGATTTTCTAGTCTTTAAAAGCTTCAAAAAGCTGCAATGTTACCAAAAAAAGGCAACAAAAATTAGGATAACTTCTAAAAGTTTACATTGAACAAACAGGCTTTTTTTGTTTTGTTTTTAAAGCTTTATTTATTTTAATGAGAGAGAGAGAAGCCTGAACAGGAGGGAGTAGCAAGAGGGGGAGGAGCAGAAGGGGAGGGAGAAACAATCTCAGGTAGATTCTGCACTGGGGCTCCATCCCACCACCCTGAGACCAGGACCTGAGCCTGTGCCATCCAGGTGCCCCCCTGGGCTTTTTTCCTTTTTAACAACCAAGAAAGGGTCTGGAGCCAGGGTCAGCTTGGGTTCAATTCCCACGTGTGGCTGGGTGGCTTTGGGTGGGTAAATGAAACTTTGCCAGCCTCGGTTTCCTGGTTGGCCCCGTGGAGAATTAGCTGCTGAGGCTTCCTGAGGCCGTGCGCACCCACTGCCATGAGCGGGGCTTGCCTGCTGTTTGGGTTCTGTGTATGGGTTTTATTTTAAGGCCACTGGCAGTGGGCCCCTCGTGGGACCGAGGGTCCAGCTGTGTGTGCCCCTTGGTGACAGTGGGGGTGCCTTCGCCCGGAGAGGTCCAGACTAGGATTTGAGGCCAGTGGTGAATGTGTAGCCTCATGGGTGGGGGCGGGGGTGTCCAGCTCTGCGATCCTCCCTGGAGAAGACTTCTTGGACCTTGCCAGGTGCGCTTGACCTGTCATTCCTTTGCCCTGGCTGAAGTAGTCGTACTAGCAGGACACTGTCATGATTGATTACAGCTCGTTTTGGTGATGGGAGAGTCCAAGGGGTCAGAGGTCACATTTTATCCATGTCTGTGCTCCTCTGATCCAGCCCAGTAGCCAGTGGGCTGTTTCAGAGTGACTGAATAGCAGTGTTCAAGGTCAAATTGCCTGAGTTTGAGTCCCGGCTCCACCACTGAGGCCAGCTGTGTGTCCCTGGGCAAGTTGCTTAACCTCTCTGCTTCCATTTCCTCAATGGGGGTGGTAGTAATGAGGAGTCGTAAGGATCATATATGTCAAGCACCTTTCACTGTGCCTGGCACACAGTAGACACCCATTTCCACCATGGATTCATTCAGAGCACGCTCAGTCCACGCCATCTACGCTCCAGATCCCTGCCTTCTCGAGTCTTCTATTCCAGCAGGGCGGCACACAAGGCAACAAGCAAGGGAAGTAGATAGCATGTTAGACAAGAATAAATGCTACGGAGGAAAACAAAAAGGGCAAGAGGGGCCAGGGCGAGGAGAGCTGAGCAAGAGCTTGCTGTTTTGATGGAAAATAACATCTAATAAACATTTGTTCAGGGCATGACAGTAAAGGAAATGAATCTGGGCTGGCCATACCTGTGTCTCAACCAAATGGCACAGAGCAGGTGAGTGAGTGGGGAACGAAAGGAATGTTCTCCCCAAATGACTTAATGAAGGTGCTTCCCCCACACTGCCCCCGCAGGGACGGCAGACAAAGCTCATGGGGTGGGAGCCGCAAGCATCCACCACTTAGGGCTGCCACAGGAGGATGGAGGACGTGATGGGGAGCCTGCATCCACCCAGGTGCAGCCGGGAAGTCTGCGCTGAAGGCTGCATTTGGCTCTTGGGGAGGGCACCGGGCTCCCAGGGGCTGAGCCTCCACGGTACTGCTGCAAGCAATGCCCGATGCTAGCGTACCCTCGCCCACGGTGTAGGGGAAGATAGGTTGAGAATGGGCCATTGGATGGGTAGAAAAGCTTCTGCTCGTCTTGGTCCCACTAGGCCTGCCATATGTGCAAAGCAGCTACTGAGTGCCAGGGGCCGTTAGATGCTTAGCACTTCATTCGTTCACTGGGTAGATTTTTGGTTTCTGTCATGAATCAGGCGTTATACTAGGCAAAGCCCTATGATCTGGGAACCAACAAACAATAAACAAGAAAGTGGTCAAGTACAGTAAAAGCACAGCCCATCTGAGTTCCATAAGGGTTGGGGCAGGGGTTGGGGAGTATAGACCAGGTGGTCTGTGTTGTCTGCAAGAGGTGCCATTCGATCTGACAATTGAAGGATGACAAAGATCTGCTATGGGAAGCGTGTGGGAAGAGCATTCCTGGCAGGGGGAATGGCAGGTGCTGAGATGGGAGCAAACCCGGCCTGTGGGAGAAGTCGATAGAAGGCCAAGGGTGGCTTGACTGGCCACCCAGGAAAGCCAGTGGTGGGGACCACACTGGACAGCAGGCAGGGCTTGATCAGGCAATGCCTTGCAGGCTGGGGTGGAGGATTTGGGCTTAATTCTGGGAGCACCGGGAAGCTTCTGGAGGGTTTTAGGGTTGTGTTTTCAGATCACCGTGGGTAGAAGATGGATAGGAAGAGGATTGGGAGACCAGTGAGGAGCCCATCTGGTGGTTCAGTGAGAGGAGCAAGGATGGAGGTAGTGGTGGTGGTGGTGGTGGGGTCGCTAAGTTGAATGGTGGCCTCCAGAAGAAATGTCCATGTCCTAAGACCTGGATCTCATGATTGTGACCTTACTTGGGAAAAGAATCTTTGTAGATGTAATTAAGTTGGGGATCTGTAGCTGAGCTCACCTGGGGTAACCAGATGGGCTCTAAATCCAAGCACAAGTGTCCTTATAAGAGACCGAAGAGAAGATGCAAACACATGAAGAGCAGGAGGCCGTGTGGCCGTGGAGACGGAGATCAGGGTAATGTAGCCCCAAGCCAAGAGCACCTGGAGCCCCAGAGCTGGAAGAGGCAGGAATAGCCTTCCTTGGCACCATCAGGGCGAGCATGGCCCTGCCCACACCCTGGTTTCAGACTTCTGGCTTCCAGTGCAGTCTTCCAATGGGAATTTATTTGGGCAGAGCCAGAAGCTAGTTGAGTGGGAAGTTTGTAGGAGTAATAGAAGAGCAGGTACAGTGCCTCAAAGTACCTTCTCACAAGGGGGGAAGTAGCTTCACAGTGGCGACACCAGCCGACACCACCTTGACCGTGACCACAGTTGGCCTGATGGATGGCACAAACCTCCCGATGGGGTAGGATAGGAGGGAGAGGCCTAGGGCAACTGCTTGAAGGAGGGGGGTGGCATAGCCACATCTCAGCCACAACTACTCCCTCTGAGGAGTTGGTGGGAACTGGTGGCTCGGGCCGCCTGCAGATATCTGGGGCCACAGGCCTGGTCTCCAGGTCAAGGCCCCCAGGTGCAGCTCGGACACCCGGACTTCATTGTTGACAATGGGGCACACAGAGGAGTTGCCTTGAAGCTTGTGATCGATGCCTGGGACACTTGGTGTACGTGCTCCAATGGTGCTTCCTGGCAGCCCTGCCAGTGGGCCAGAGGAGACCTACATGGGCCAGAGAAGGATGGCCCGTCCCAGCGTCACACGGCCAGGGAAAGGCAGATCTAGGCACCTCCCCAGGTCTGGATCCGGCTATAACCTGTGCTGTTCCAACAAGCAGGCACTGGGCCTTCTGGAAGGAGGGATTCTCAGCTTTTCTTCCTGCAGCTGCATTCAGACCAGTGGGACAGGCTGGCATTACCTGCAGCTGGGACTGGATCCTGGGGGCCTCTTCCCCTGGGAGTTGGAGATGGGACTGCAGGGGAGGGACCCGATAGTTGGACGACTTAATGAAAAAGAATCATAGGGGGATCCCTGGGTGGCGCAGCGGTTTGGCGCCTGCCTTTGGCCCAGGGCACGATCCTGGAGACCCGGGATCGAATCCCATGTCGGGCTCCCGGTGCATGGAGCCTGCTTCTCCCTCTGCCTGTGTCTCTGCCTCTCTCTCTGTGACTATCATAAATAAATAAATAAAAATTAAAAAAAAAAAAAAGAAAAAGAATCATAATTAAAAATGAGAATACAGGGCAGTCCGGATGACTCAGCGGTTTAGTGCCACCGTCAGTCCAGGGCATGATCCTGGAGACCTGAGATCGAGTCTCCCTCTGCCTCTGTCTGTGCCTCTCTCTCTCTGTGTGTCTCTCATGAATAAATAAATAAAATATTAAAAAAAAAAAGAAAATACAGTAATAATAGAAAGGAATCTTCTTCGGGATGCCTGGGTGGCTCACTGGTTGAGCATCTGCCTTCAGCCCAGGGCCTGATCCTGGAGTCCCAGGATCAAGTCCCACATCAGGCTCCCTGCATGGAGCCTGCTTCTCCTTCTGCCTGTGACTCTGTTTCTCTCTCTCTGTGTGTGTGTCTCTCATGAATAAATAAAATCTTTAAAAAAAAGAAAGAAAGGGATCTTCTTCACTGGATATTCATTTTCTGCCAGGAACTCTGCTAAGCAGCTTGTATACGTTATGCCAGTGTTGGTGAGATTTCAATCACTCCCATCTCTGCTTAAGCATTTATTTTACTTGTTTTTTTTTTTAAATATATTTTATTTCTTTATTTTAGAGAGAGAGAGAGAATGAGCAGGGGGAGGGAGAGTGAGAGTGAGAGGGAGAGGGAGAGGGAGAGGGAGAGGGAGAGGGAGAGGGAGAGACCTTTCCCCACTGAGTGGGGAGCCTGATGTGGGACTTGATCCCAGGACCCCGGGATCATGACCTGAGCTGAAGGCAGATGCTTCACCGACTGAGTCACCCAGGCCTTCCTATCCTTAAGCATTTAAATGATATTCAGTTCCCACCAGAAGTGATGTTTCCTCCATGTGAGAGGGGTGCTAAAGGTCGCACATGGTTGTCCTGCCCATATTAGTAATGTCCATAAGATGCTGGCTTGTGGCTTAAGTATGCTTCTCTATCATCTATCTATCTATCTATCTATCTATCTATCTATCTATCATCTATCATCTACAAAAGACATATATATAGAGTCATATATTGAGATGATGGATGGATATGTATATATATGTTAGATCTCCTGCCTCTGAGTCATTGGGCCACAGGAGGAGGAGGATGCTGGTAATCGTGCTGGTTTGCTTTGGCCTCAGTGTGTGCCAGCCACAGAGCTACGCCCTTTGCACACGTTTTATTTAATACCCACCCCCCACCCTCAAACCTAGGAGAAAGAACTCTCACCACTACCCGCACTAGCTCCTGAACACAGAGGTATTTCCTGGACAATCCACTGCTATGCCTAGAACAGAACCTGGCATGTCCTGGGTGCCTGGCACATATTTGGAAGAATGAGTTATACTCAGTATTTGTCAAATCAAGCCGGGTTTCTTCTCCCTGCAGGCACACACGGCCAGGAAGGTGAATGCTGCATCTGGGTCTGTCAGACTCACCGCGGAGCTGGTTACCCCTATGAGCCGGGGCAAGAGGGAGGGGAGCCTGGTGGAGGCTCCTGTGTGGCCCCTGACGGCAGGGGCAGTGGGTGCAGTGGGTGCCAGCTTCCAGGGTCAGGAGCATTGACATTTAGCCACTGCCTACAGTTCCCTGGACACGCAGAGACCTGGGCTGGGAGGAGGTGTGGGTGGCAGGAGAGGACCTTGGCTGGGGCAGGGGTCATTTGTTTGGAAAGTCTAGTTCTTTGTGGAACTGCATGCATGGCGAGGCTCCCAGGCCCAGGGATGAGTCAGACTGCAAGGGATTTACTAACTGGAGGGAGGAAGGATACCACACTGTAGTGTTATTTTTAATTTTAAAAATTTCTAGGTTAAGAAAATGAGCATGGTGGAAAAAAAATTCCAACAGGACAAAAGGGATATATTTTCTGAAAAGTTGGCTTTCCTCACCGACTCCCACCCCTCTCTTTGGAGGCTACGACTGTTGACCTGTTAACGCTTTCCTTCCAGAAAGTCTGTGCAAATGTAAGCATGTGGTATAGACCCTTTATGCCTTCTACATCCGTTATGCCTTTACACTTTACACACGTCTTTGCACCTTGTCTTTTTTCTTTACTTTAAATAATAACACTTAGAGATCTCTGGGGTCCGTTTTCATGACCACTTACGGTTCTGCTATGTATGCGTTCATCACAAGTTCCTGAATGTTTTTTTTTTTTTTTTAAGATTTTATTTATTTATTCATGAGAGACACAGAGAGACAGAGAGAGAGAGAGGCAGAGACACAGGCAGAGGGAGAAGCAGGCTCCATGCAGGGAGCCCGACATGGGACTCGATCCCGGGTCTCCAGGATCATGCCCTGGGCTGAAGGCGGCGCTAAACCGCTGAGCCACCCGGGCTGCCCTCCTGAACGTTTAGCACTGGTCTTTGGTTGTCTTTGCCAATAGAAACTACAGAACAAAGAACCTGCCTGAATACTCATCTTTCTGAACATGTGGAAGAAAATATGTACATTGTATATTCCTACATTTTATATAGAAGTAGAATTTCTGGAAGAAAGGGCATGGTCATTGTAAAGCTATAATAATTGTTGCCAAAGTAGCCTCCTAAGAGTTTGTATCTGTGTTTACTGCCACGAATCTCATGATTCTCTCTCCCAATCCTTATAACACTGTGCATTTTGATATTTATATATGTAATAGATAAAAATGACATCTCCTTATTTATACTGACATTTCTTTAGTTATGAGGTTGAGACTTTTCCCCCCACATATTTGTTTTTATTTTTACATAAGCTGCCTGTTCATGGTCTTTGCTCTTTTTTCTGTTCAGATGTCTTCATTAGATTGATTCGTAAGAGCCTTTTATATATTAAAGAGCTTAATGCTTTGTCTGTGAAACCACTTCGGATTGTACAAAGTCTGTTTCAGGGGTCTGAATATAGTGGTAGAGGGGAGTCCAGAATAATAGGGGAGCAGAGCCAAGAGTCCTCTGGTGGTGCTTTGTGAGTTTGCATCAGTCAGGAGAGGCATTTTGGGGGGGGAAGTGGTATGGGGATGAGTCTCCATGGGGAGATGAAGGAAGAGGATATTTCAGGAGAGTGGTTTACATAAGCAGGGTGTTGTGGAGGGAGCCTGTGTGTGTGTTGGTGGCAGATGACGCTAAAGGGGGCCAATCGTGGCGTTGGCATACTTTCCTGTAGGCAGCAGGGAGACATAGAAAGGGCTTTCAGGGGATCCCTGGGTGGCACAGTAGTTTGGCGCGATCCTGGGCGCGATCCTGGAGACCCGGGATCGAATCCCATGTCGGGCTCCCTGCATGGAGCCTGCTTCTCCCTCTGCCTGTGTCTCTGCCTCTCCCTCTCCCTCTCTCTCTCTCTCTCTCTCTCTCTCTCTGTGACTATCATAAGTAAATAAAAATTAAAAAGAAAAGAAAAGAAAAGAAAGGGCTTTCAGCAAATGACCAGATGATCAGATTCGTGTTTTAAGGACACCACTCTGGCTTCTCTGTAGCCTGGATTATGGTAGGAGAACAAGTTCAGAGAAGGAGAAGCAGTTAGGACACTATTGCAGAATCGGGAAGAGGTGACAGTGGCCCAGGCTGGGGTAATAACCTGTACGGGGAGATGTGGACAATCTGGAAAATCCCTGTCTGGGAGGTAGGATGGGCAGAGCTGGTGACTAAGTATTCCTCTCCGCACAGTGGGAGTTCAGAAGAGGTGATGTCAGCAGGATGTGGAGAGGTGAGAGTAGGGCTCAGGTGTGGACAGGTGGGCAGAGGCTATTCTCAGGTTCTATCCACAGCCAGTGGATATTCCAAAGATTCCTGACCGCACCGGGCACCTGGGTGGTTCAGTTAGCTGGGTGTCCGACTCTTGATTTCGGCTCAGGTCATGATCTCAGGGTCGTGAGATGGAGCCCTGCGTCTGGCTCTGCACTGAGCGTGCAGCCTGTCTGGGATTCTCTCTCTCTCTTTCCCTCTCTCTCTGCCCCCCTCCTCCCCAAAAAGATTCCTGACCCTGGATTAGACATTATTTGGGGTGTCTGTCCAGCCCACACCCCCTTCTTTGAGACCTGCCTTCCTCTCGACAGATGTGAGCTCTTACTGCCAGGTGACCCTGCCTCCGCATGGTTACCTGGATCTGGTATGGACACCTGACCCAGAGGACACCAATCAGAGCCTCTTTCCCTGGAATTTGGCATTTGAACTAGGGCTCCCCCGACTTGCCCAGTGGACTCCCCGGGGTCATGTCTGTGCGTGTATGACCACAGCAGGGGACACAGCCCCTCAGAGAGGGTAAGATGAAGTTCTTCCTTTAGGGAGAGGGAAGCAGGGACCACCAGCTCAGCAAGGCAGATCGAACCCGCATGGTTTTCACTCTCGCTGCCCAGAGCTTGCGAGGAGGCAGGAGAGGAGTGAAGAAGCAGCATCCACAGCACAGGGAGCAAGTGAGGAGAGATGTCCAAGCGATTGCTAGCAGGAAAGCCAGTGGAGGAATGGCAACTCGCTTATCACTCCGGAGAACTCTGTGAAGTTCTAGTCCGTGGGGGTGGGGAGAGTGAGCCCATTCATTCCAGAAACGGGAGATCTCAGGGATTCCCTGGGGTGAGAAGGTAAACAGGCGGGTTGGTTGAAAGACTTCACAAGGAGCATCTTTCCACCGCTTAGTGAAGCTTGATACCTACCTCTTCCCTTCCTAGGAAAAGGCCAGAGCTCCCCTCTGTAGCCTGGAGCCGCAGGAACCCGGATCTGGAGAGCCCACCCCGGCAGGGCTGCAGATCCTGTGCTAAACACAGGATCTGGAGAGCCCACCCCGGCAGGGCTGCAGATCCTGTGCTAAACACAGGGGGTTTGCAGGAAGGTTTGCTGACTGAGAAGCGAAATGCTCTGCGTCTTCTCAACTCAGCTTCCAGAATGCCAGCAGCCAGGAGCCAAGTCTGGAGGATTCTTCTCAGGCAGGGTTGCCAGGTAAAATGCAGGATTCCTTGGTTCCATTTGAGTTTCACAGAAGCAACAGATGTCTCTCTAATACAAATGTGCCCCCCAAATATTGCACATTTGGTATCGGTGAGATTTGGCAGCGCTCTTTAGGAGAAGCTAGGAGGCCAAGTCGTAGGGGTGCCATTCCCAGTGAAGTGACTTGGGACCTTGGACCCCTACTGGGAGACCCCCAGTGGATGAGACCTGGGAGGAAGTCAAGTGTCACTTGTAAGTGTGAATAAATAGCCCAGATCCCTTGACATTCGAGGGAATGTTCTCAAATGAAAGATGGTGATAAAACCAATAGAAAGCAGAACTCTGCAGAGAGCAGAGGAGAGCTTCGGGGCAGCAGAGACAGGGAGGCAGTCCCCAGGGGTGACCCTTGCTGGCCTCCTGGTCTTCGGTTCTTATGGAGCCCCTGACCCTCCCGTCCCTGGTTTCTGTGATATAGTCCTCTCTCCCCCGAAGATCCCCGGGGCTTAGCTGCTGTGAATGTGTTTCCTTCCCTTCCGACCAAAGGATTTTTCTGTCCCAAGAGAAGAGAACTCCTGGCCAGGATACCCCGATCCTGGGCTCTCATCCTGCTGACCCCAGGGCAGCGCCAAGGAAGAGCCTCGTCTGGGCTGGCAGTTGACCCCGGGTCTCTGCCAAGTGCCCGTGGCAGCTGCAGCCTCCCCGTGCCCCCCGGGAGCCAGGGCCACATCCAGAAGCCTCCATCTGAGGCTGGCCTGGGTCCCAACTGTCCTCTCGGCGGGCAGGGGCCGGAGCCAGTTGGCTGTGCTCTGCAGTGGGAGCCGTGAGCCCCTTTAGCAATGCCCTCCTTCACTTGGCTGAACCGGGCAGGGGTCCTGCTCCCTTGCCGCTCCTCCCACGTCCAGAAGCTCTGGGAGTGGCCACGGTCTTGATTAACAGGACCATCTTCGAATTAATAGGACGGTCTTTAGATATCTGGAAAGCAGTCGTGAACGTTCACGCAATCCGGCTGCCCCAGATTCATGAATCCTTTCTCCTCTGCCTGCCGGGTTTAGTTCTTTGCTTTTTGTAATTAGCGTGAACGGATGTTCTAGGTTTCCGTTGCTAAAATCGATGATTTCATTACCTGGTCAGAAAAGCACGAGGTCATTTTGGTCCCGCAAACATCTGAAATGAGGATTTGAAGATGGGGTGGCCAGCTAGTCGTCAACATGTTGGCGCTTGTCATTAACACCGGGAGTTTCTGAGAGTGAAACCGAACACTTGCGCTAATTACGCCGGGACAGGAGGTGTAAACAGGGACTGTCCCTACTGATAGATGACGTGCTCATTGCTTTCTGAATTATTTTAGAGGTGAGAACAAGGGAGGAAATCGGATTCGCACCCTGAGCGACAGGCTTGTTTTGTTTGTCGTCTTTCGCTTGCTCTGCAGTGGTAGTTCTCGATCTTGGCCCCTCTAGGGTAGAGGTTGGTAAACGACAAAAATCCAGCTGCTGCCTGTTTTGGCAAATAAAGTTTTATCGGGACGCAGCACACCCGTGTGGTCTGGGGCTGCTTCCGTGCTGCCTGGGCCGGGCTGGCGTCTGACTGCAGGGGAGACCCGTGGCTTTACGCCTCAAGCATTTAGTGCCTGGCCCTTGGCTGACCCCTGACACGGGGACCTTAAATCTGAGTGTCCCTTTCCCAGGAGACGGTGATGTAGTCCCCGGGGGCCGGAGCCTGAGCCCCGGAGTATTACAGGTGCCTCCCGGGAGTCCGCTGTGCAGGCCGCACCGGGGACGAGCGGAGGCCCGAGCTGAGCCTCAAGGGAGGCGCAGCCTGTCTGCAGCAGAGGAAGGAGATCCCAGGCTTCTGGAACAGCAGGCCGCACAGGGCTGCCCGACGTGGAGAGCTCGGGGAGGCTCCGGGAAAACAAATGGCTCTTCTGCAGAGGCCTCGGCAGCTCCACCTTCCAAGGCAACCCCCTGCTTCCCCTAAGGGCCAGCTCTTCCCATCCCTGGGTGGGGAGGAGGGAGCCGGCCCTTTGCTGGGTGCTGCAGGGAGAGGTCAGGCCCAGGCGGGCCTCTGGGGCGGATGCCAGAGGGGCAGGTGGGGAACGGTTGGACGTCTCAGAGCCCACGGCCTGGGGTCCAGGTCCTCGCCCAGCGCTTACTACCTGTCTTCAGCTGGGCCTTGGGAAACACACTTTGAATCCAATTAGTGTGCAGGACGGTTAATGGGGTGTGTTCTCAGAAGCCACACTGTGAGGGTGGGCGGGCAGCTGGACTGGGCCCAGGGGGTCTGAGCACCCTCCAGAGATGTCCCCAAGCAAGGGAAAGACTGTATCTCTGAGGCCAAGGGCAATAACCGGGAGACGGTCGGCCGTGAGCTGCTATGTTCCCAGCCCAGCTTTGGTCTTGGAGCATCTACGGCAGCTGTGTGACCTTGAGCCCCTGTGTGACCTTGAGCACGCTGTGTAACCTCTCTGAACTTCCTCCTGCAAAATGGAGTCAGTGGGCTGTTGGGAGGATTGAGATATTGTATCCAAAGCACCTGGCCTCCTCCTGGGCCCGGGGAGGCGCCCAGGCAATGCTTGTTTAATTGACAGGATGGGCAAGCGTGTTGCTTTGTTACCTGAATGAGTCTGAAACCTCCTTTCCGGTGGAAAGATCCCAGGGGTGTCAGTCGGAGACAATGGTCTGTCCTACTGCTAACGGGTGGGTGACCACAGGCAGCTGCTCCATTAGGTCTCTTGCTTATCTTGAAAGTAGGGATAAAAGCCTCCTTGGGGTGTTGGGGAGCAAATGAGGTCAGGAGGTGGAAAGGTGAAAGCTTTCAAAGGGAAAAGAAGTCAAGAAGCCTCCATGGGGTGGGGGAGAGTGGGGGGACTGGTGGGGGCGCGCCTGGTGGCTCAGTGGTTGAGCGTCTGCCTTTGGCTCAGGGCGTGATCTGGGGCCCGGGATCGAGTCCTGCATTGGGCTCCTTGCAGGGAGCCTGCCTCTCCCTCTGCCTGTGTCTCTGTCTCTGTGTCTCATGAATAAATAAGTAAAAATTAAAACGAGGAAAGCCTCCCCTGAGGAGTGGGCGTGGCAGCAGGTGGCCGAGGGGGAGGGCCCCCTGCAGGCAGCCCTGTACCCGCGTGTGACCACATGTAGACATGCACATATGTGCACGCACGTATTTCCTTTCACAGACATTTGCACGTACCCCGCCCCCCCCCCCGCCCCATCACACATCTGGGTACCTGCAGACGTGTGCAAATGCGCTCAGGCAAGGCACACACTTTGACACACACCCCCTCACACAAGCACGGCTCTCCCTGTGCTCACACCCACTCACACGCTCACATCAGAGAAGTAGAGACCAGGAGCAGAGTCACCCAGGGCCCCACTCGCGCCGAGCCAGTGACCCCGTTGAGGCCTGAGGAGCAGGGTTGCAAGGAGCAGCTCAGGGTGGGGACCACGCGTGTGATGTCTGTCTGCAGGATCCCCCCGGGCTGAAGGGTCCAAGTCAGCGGGCTCCTTCGGAGACTGTGCTGGTCGGGGACCCGGCAGACCCCCCTTGGCTTCCCACGTAGTGACTTGTTGCAGGAAGCTGAGATGTGCCCAAGAGTTAAGGGTGTTTAGTGCCGATCGGGGGCATGACGGTCCGCATGCCTCAGCTGTGAGTAATGCTCAGGATCGGAGACGGGGTTTGTCGTGCTGTATGTCCAGCTGCCCTTCCTCGCCCCGGCCCCGTGTGTCCCCTGCTGCTCGTGGCCGTGGTGGAGCTGACGGCTGTGGAAGCCTGGCAGGGGGTAAGGGGGTGGTGTGGGGTGGGCCTGGTGGACCACAGACACCCCCCACCCCCGCCGTGTCCAGGTCCACAGTGATTGTCACATGACCTGCCCCAGCCCGGTCAGAATCCTTCCTTGTCATTTCGTACACAGGCACAGGGAGCTCAGCTCTCCCTTCCTCTGGGGAGTTAGAGCTCTCTCTGGTCATGCTCCCTGCCCCCACTCCCCTCACTACATGGAAGAAATGTCTCCAGTGGGAGAGCTGATACCTAGAGCAGCTGGCCACAGAAAAGAAATCCTTTTGATCACAAGACATTTGGTTCATTATTTTATGTAAAACTAAAAAGGAACAAAAAAGCCTGCCGGTTAAGCTGTGACATACTTCTGGGTGTAAGTCACATTCTGATTTCAGGGATATTAGTATGTGAAAAAATATGTACCCGAGAATTGGTGAAATGGTATGTGGATGGAAGGATGGGTGGATGGATAGAGAGATAGACACAGCAAGAAGGTGTGTGTGAGCCAGAGCGAGAGTCTACTTGAGGGCAGGTGTGTGTCTAGAGGTAGGAGGATTTCTGAAGCATCTTTGAGCACCTGGATCCAGCCATTCCTGAATTTTACTTCATTGATATAAAAGCCAATATTTTGTTTTCTAACCACACACAAATCAGATTTCTGATATTCTCAACGGAAAGAGAGTGGATGGCCCTTGTGCTTTGGATTCTATTTATTGCCTAGACACAGGTAACAGAAAAGGTTTTTCTTTTTTGTGATCTGTTCATGGCTAAAGACCTGTAATTTGCTTCACTTTAAGAACCTAGAGTGGCTGGTGTAGACTGAGCCTGATCTGGCACAACAGACACTTGTGGAATTGAGTTGAGGTCACTGTTGAAGCTCCTTGGTTGCAAGTGTCAGAAATCTGGTTCAAAGCAGCTTTGGAAAAAGTAGAATGTATTGACTTATGTACGTGGAAAGTCTAAGGATATGCAAACTTCAGGCACAGATGGATCTAGGGGCTCACGTGACTTTCTCAGGACTTTGTCTCAACCTTTCTGAGCTCTACTCCCATTCATTTATTCATTCATTCATTCATTCATCTCTACACCCATCGTGGGCCTGGAGCTCACCACCCCAAGATCAAGAGTGGGTTGTTCTTCCAACTGAGCCAGCCAGGTGCCTCACTACCTTCTCCTTTGTTGGCTTTCCTGTCACACTGGGTGTCCTTGTGAGGTGACTCCTACTCAGACGCAGACCTTCCAAGTTAAGAAAGAGATTTTCTTTACCCCAAAAACTCTGAGTATGGAGGATTGAGCTTCAGTAGGCCCACTAGGCAGGTGTCTGTGGGGAGTCCCTGGACTGGCCTGGAACATGCCCACATGGGGTCATGTGACCCGGAGTGGGTGGGGCATCAATTGCAGAGGCTGATGTGGGCTGAATGTGATGGAGAGGTGGCTCCCCAAAGGAAAATCGGGGTGTTACCAGAAGGGTGGAGGTTGAGTATCTAGTAGTTGTCCCCCGTAATTCTACCTGTATCTCAGGGTTAGCATCATCCCAGGGAAGGATCCCTGGGCCCAGCCACTTGGTCCTCAGGGTCCCACCTCTCCCCGGAGCTCTTCCCATGGGGCTGCCGTGCACAGGCCTCCCAGCATTTGGTAGGTGCTGGGGCGCATCTTTCCTTGTGCAGAAACGAAACAAAGGATGCTGGGGAGGGCTGTCCCTTGAGGGGCTGGAAGCCTCCCTGCCACAAGGAACAGGAGCGCTTTCACGATGTGAAATCACGATGTGATTTCCCTCCTTTGGGCCTGCAAAAAAATGTGGCCTTAATGCAGCATGTTTGACAACGTGGGCAGGATTAAAGGACAGCTCTAATTGACCGAGGGGTGGGTTTGCACCTGTTTACCCTCCAGAATAATTCCATGTGGCAGGCGTGATTAGTCACGTCATTCGGGTGTCATCTGTGGGGGAGAAGTATGACGTCCACACAGTTTGTGGCCAGGAGGCATGAGGCTTAACAGGCACAGCCCCTTCAGTCCACAGCAGGATAGGACAAGTGTCTCTGAGAGCTGCGGCTCCCCCGGGCGGAAGGCTGCCCCCTGCTCATGCCAGGCCGAAGTGGCTGCTGGCTTCAGAGGCATGTGGGGCCGCAGAGCCCAAGTCCATCATCGCCTTGCAGCTGGGTGATCTTAGGTGCATGAATCACCCTCCCTGGCACTCACTTTATTCATTTATAAAATGGAGCTGTTGTGGGATCCTGTGGGCTGATGTGCACAAAGTGCGTGGCATGGTCTCTAGCACATGGTAGGTGCTCAGTAAAGAGGCAGCAGCTGGGATGCCTGGTGGCCCAGTGGTTGAGCATCTGCCTTTGGCCCAGGTTGTGATCCCAGGGTCCTGGGAACAAGTCCCACATCAGCTCCCTGCATGGAGCCTGCTTCTCCCTCTGCCTGTGTCTCTGCTTTTCTCTGTGTCTTGCTCATGAATAAATAAATAAAAATCTTAAAAAAAAAAAAAGAGGCAGCAGCTGCTATTGGCTGTTGTTGTTGTTGTTGTTGTTGTTATTATTAGGTCATTCTATTCTCTGCACTGTCAGCAGAGGAAATTTTCAAAATACCTGTCCTCCCTGCTTATAACCACAAAGGCCTTATTTCCTCAGAGCTGGGTTTCTCAGCTTTACCATGATTGATGCTGAGGGCCTGATAGTTCTCTGTCGCGGGGCATCCTGAGCACCGCAGGACGCTTGGCGAGCCGGCCTGTGCCTGCTGATGCCAGGACCACCCCGCCCGCCCCCGCCAACTTGGGACAACCTCAAATGTTTGCAGAGGGTGCCGATGGGCCCCTGGAAGGGCTGCCTCCTCCACATACCCCCCTTTTATTTTTTTATTTATTTTTATTTATTTTATTTTACAGCACTTTTATTGAGACATCACATGACTACTGACCAGGACTGTTTACAAATGTAACGCTTGGCCTTTGAGACAATTAAAAACTTTTAAGTATGAAATTTTACATCATGATTTGTTTAACCTAAGAAGTATTATGATGGTGAGTCCCGGCCTCCCCCGCCCCTTTACCCCCAGGTCGGCCTTCAGACCTCAGCTCCCTTCTGGCTTTCTCGGGGTATCCTCCTGATGTGTGCAAATGGGCTGAATCCCCCAGGGTCTCAGCTGTCACTGAAGAGGCCCCTCCTGCCGCCCTTGCCTGGGTTGTGATCCATCTTATGTTCATGTGTGTGGTTCTTTCAAAAAGTTGACTCCCTGCCCCCACAGTGGAGTGTAAACTCCCCAAGAGCAGAAGGAACCTTCTGGGTCCCAGCCGCCTGTGCCGGGTGGTCCTGCTGAATATTTGCTGCAGAATGAGTCAGTTCTGAGCTCTGCAGCTTCGTCCCGTAGGCTAGTGGCTGGCCCGTGCCCTGGACCCCGCTGCAGAGAAGGACCCTGGGCTGGATGGCACCTGCAGAATGGCCATGCTTTTGTCTTTTTTTTTTTTTAAGTATTTATTTATGCATGAGAGACATAGAGAGGCAGAGACAGAGGCAGAGGGAGAAGCAGGCTCCATGCAGAGAGATGATGCAGGACTCGATCCCAGGATCCCGGAATCACTTCCTGAGCGGAAGACAGATGCTCAACCACTGAGCCACCCAGCTGGCCCTGTCTTGTTTACTTTCTATGGTTTTTATTGGGGTATAATTTACATAAAATGAGATGTGCTGACCTTAAGGATACAGCTTGATGAATTTTTACGAAGATAAGCCTTTGTGTAGCTAACACCCAGATCAAGATACAAAACACTGCCAGCACCCCAGAAGCCTCCTCCATCTCCTTCCTATTCAATATCCCAACCGAAGGTGAGAGCTGATCCTATCTCTGTCATCAAAGACGAACTTTGCAGGTTATGAATGTCGTATTAGAATTCTCCAGAG
This sequence comes from Vulpes vulpes, assembly GCF_048418805.1. Classification (NCBI taxonomy): domain Eukaryota; kingdom Metazoa; phylum Chordata; class Mammalia; order Carnivora; family Canidae; genus Vulpes; species Vulpes vulpes. The sequence goes on along the minus strand of NC_132793.1, from coordinate 5,892,905 downwards.
AAATAGAACCGATAGGATATTGAAGATTATTTTAAGGAGTTACGGTGAAGGAGGCTGGTGTGTCCAAACTCTGGAGAGTGGGCTGGCAGGCTGGAGACCCAGGGCAGAGCTGATATTGTAGTTCGGGTCTGAAGGTTGTCTGCTGGCAGGATTTTCTTGCTCTGGGAGGTCAGTCGTTATGCTGTTGAGGCCTTCAACTGATTAGACAAGGCCCACCCACATTATAAAAGGCAGGCTGCTTTACTCAAATCCAGTGATTTAATTAAGTGTTCATATAATCCAAACACACTGTCAGAGAAACATCCAGAAGAATGTTTGATCCTATATCTGGGCAGCTTGGCTCAGCCAAGTTGATGCATAGAGTTGACCATCACAGATGTCATAGAGATGGAATCACAGAATACGTCCTCTTTTGCGTCTGGCTTCTTTTGCTCAACAAATGTCTGTGAGATTCATCCGTGTGGTCCAGTAACTATAGTCGATTCTTTTTCTCTGTTGTATAATATTCTATAATATTAGTGTAATACTTTTTAAAAATTATTTAATTGCTGATGGACATTTGGTTATTTCCAGTCTGGGGCTGTTATCTATAACACTGCCGTGAATGCTTTTGCATATATTGCTTGGAGGAAGTAAGGCTCATTTTTGGAACTGTGGAATTGCTGGGTTACATAGCACGCACATGCACTGGGTGGATACTGACCACCAGGTTTCCATCCTGGCCATATCCGGGTCCGTTCCCACCAGCGGCGTACAGGTGCTCTGGCTCCTTACCCTCCCCTGCACGGACGTTGTCAATCCTTTTGATTTCTGCCATTCTGATAGGTGTGGTTTGGTATCTTGTGGTTTTCATTGAGCCTCTATTTAAAAATATTCTGTTAGACTCAAACCAGACTCCCCCACAGCTGGAGCGGTTTCCTTTATGAAGACAATCCTGTGCATCAATTTTCAGAGAGAGAGAAGGAACCTAGTATTTACTCTGCACCTAGTCTGTCAGGCACTGTGCTGGGGATTTTACAGATTCCATGTCCTGTCCTCTCAAGACATCTCTTGAAGACATGCACAACCCTGGGAATAGGATAGGGACAGGCGACACTTCCAATCCCCAAAGACCCAACCATGCAAATGAGACGTCAGGTTCTCACTCCCTGGGGAACTGATTCAGCAATTGCTTCTGTGACAGGCACGGTGTGAATGTGACAGATGTTCCTGCAGAGAGAGAGCTGCTTTTGATGGGAGCCACTCAGGAATCAGCTGGGCCTCGGGTACATACGTGTCATTTCCCGAGAGTCTCTGCGCCAGGACCACGGGTTGCAGGGGTGGGGAGCAGGGGCTTTGCCTGCAGTTGGCCTCAAGGACCTGCCTCTCAGCAGATGGATGCGCATCAGCCCGTGGACGCTGGGCCTCTCGGATGGCTGGGTTTCACAGACCCGGAACATTTTCTCACCAATTTTTGGTCAAGGCTGTAGAGGTGAAGGTTATTTTGCATTTTTAAAGGAGTCTACAATCATTCTCACTTTTTTTAAAAAAAAGATTTTTTATTTATTTATTCATGAGAGGCACAGAGAGAGAGGCAGAGACACCCACAGAGGGAGAAGCAGGCTCCCTGCGGGAAGCCCTATGCGGGACTCGATCCCAGGACCCCGGAATCACGCCCTGAGCCAAAGGCAGATGCCCAATCACTGAGCCACCAGGTGCCCTTCATCGCCACTTCTTGAAGAGAGGACGTTTGAATGTTAGAAAGTAGGTAGATGAACAGAATAAAAGTGAATCCTCAGGTTTTAAAACACGTTACCTATAAAAAAAGTCAACATCTTGTCCTTATTTTTCTCATCTTGCTGAGGAATAGTGTGAAGATTCAGAAATAGTGAATCTATTAGTGATTCACTAATAATCACCAATAGTGAATCTAATAGTGATTCAGGAATAGTGTGAAATTCAGGGCAGACTGATTTTGCAAACTGCCTGGGTGACAGAGAGGTACACACTTTGGTGCCCAGCTTGGGTTTGTGTCCCAAATCTGGTACTCAGGGTTGTGTGACTTTGGCAGAGTCACCATCTTTCTAGGGCCCAGTTTATGGAAACACCCCACACGGTGCCCAGCCCACAATAGGGCTCCCATCAGTGCTTGTTGAATTTCTTTCTTTCTTTCTTTCTTTCTTTCTTTCTTTCTTTCTTTCTTTCTTTCTTTCTTTCTTTCTTTCTTTTTTTATGAATTTCTATGATATCTTTAGATCCACAATCCCTTAACCACAAACGCAAAACACAAAACATTGTGAAAACAGGAAATGCTTTTCTTATGTTTGGTGCAATTCATTTGGCAGCAAAACCTGACATGAGGCTATTCTATAGTCTTTCTTTATTGATCCCAGCCCGGGTGAGCATTTGTACGTATTGCTCTAGAATTAACATATTTACACTGAGGTGTCTCCCCAGGCTCCAAAGAGGTGTCATTTACTATACGACATATGCAATGTATTATCTTTTTATGATCTGGAAAATCCTGAATTCTGATGTCCATCTGGGTTTCAAATGTCAGAAACAAAATTCAGATTTCCTTGAAAAAAAAGTATCATCTCATGGACCTTAAAAAAAGAATGAAAGGAAAGAAGGAAGGAAGGAGGGAAGGAGGAAATGGAAGGAAGGAAGGAAGGAAGGAAGGAAGGAAGGAAGGAAGGAAGGAAGGAAGGAAGAAAAGCTAGGGATATGCTGTCTTCAGGTACGGCTGGATCCAGGGGTTCAGACGATGGCTATTTATTTCTCTCTCATTAGCTGGCTCTGAGTATCTCTGCTTTATTTGGAGCTTGGGCTCCATTCCCATTCCTGCCTCAGGCAGTGGAGGGGATGGGGCCCCAGAATTGGCTTAGTTTGAGTCACTCTCACAGCCCTGCCTTGATCCAGGAGAACGATGGCCCCTCAGGAGCAGTGTGGGGCAGACTCAAGCAGCCGATGCCCACCGTGTCAATTATAAACCGGCTGTGGCAAGACAACCCTTCACTTGGCGTTCCTAGCTCCAGGGGAGTCCCGGTCCAAGCACAGAACACCTTAGGTGGGGTGGGCACTCACGTTGTCTCTGGGCCTCTCACTGGGCTGAGTCCATGCTGCCAGTGACATGTCTGAGTGTCCCACGGCAGACTTACCTCTCGCTTCCCTTATCAGAACGCCCATCGTTTCCCTTCCTTAGAGTGATTAGAAGAGCCGGTGCACATCCTCTTCTCTCTGCTGGAATGTTCTTCCTACCATGTGATTCTTGGCCTCACAGACACACCTTCGAAGAGACCACTGCCTAAGTATCTTCCTTCAAATTCCCACCCGATCCCGCAGAATCTATTTCACTTTGCTGTTGTTGTTTTTAAAAGATTTTATTTATTTATTCATGAGAGACACACACACACACAGAGAGAGAGAGAGAGAGAGAGAGGCAGAGACACAGGCAGAGGGAGAAGCAGGCTCCACCAGGAGCCCGATGTGGGACTCGATCCCGGGACTCCAGGATCAGGCCCTGAGCCCTGAGCCAAAGGCAGACACTCAACTGCTGAGCCACCCGGGCATCCCTTCACTTTGTGATTATATGTTACCTGGGCCTGTATTTGTTTAACAACTGCCTTCTTGGCTCTGTGTCACCGCTTGATGGCAGGGCCATGTCTGTCTTACCACAGAGTCTCTTCAGTGCTGGACACAGTGAGTGATCAATACATATTTTTTGGATAAATGAATCAATGAACAAATGAATGAGTCACGGAGTTTGAATTCAAATCCTCACTTCCTTGATTCCCCTGGATCGAGGGGCTCAGGCTGCTAACCATGACACATTGGCAGTGTCTTTAGATCCAAGTGAGAAGACCTGAGTCAGTCTTATTCTAAGGTGTTCTAGAACATACTGCGGTGGCTTTCCATTGTCTTCCCCCTCTGCGAATATTCCACAGGTGATGACTTCCCTGGAGAGGCCACGCTTCTAGTTCCAGCAGCTGCAGGGGCTTCTGCTCAGTTGGAGGTGGTGCCTCCTGCCTGGTGAAGGCAAGGTGCTAGGAGCTTCCCGGCAGCCAGAGCTCTGGGCATGCTTCTGAGCTCTTCCTAGCATTTCTCCAGGGGAGGCCGTGTCCCTCCTGGGCTCCTGGGCAGCGCTGTCACATGAAGTAGGGGCTGAGGTGGCTACATTTTACTAGGCCTTCCATGAACCTCTCTGCCATCCTTCTGGGAAACTGAGCTAGGCGATTCTGGAGGAGTTGGCACTTAGGTCAGGCTGTCCGGGAGCCTAGTTGTGGTCAGGGGACTGAGCTGCACCTGTCACCTGGGCTGGAGGGTTGGTCCAGCACATGACCACGCTAAGCCAATGGGAGCCCTTCCCTGGGATTTCTGGCATCTCTGCTAGTGATGTCAGATGATCGTGAGGCTGGACCCAGGGTGGCCACGATTTCAGCCTCCAGGGGCGGCCAGTCTGCGAGAATAAAGCTCTCCCGCCAGAGAAGCAAAGATGATAGAATCGAAGGCCTTTAGAATAGCAGTGACCCCATTTACTGGATACCTCGTATGTGCCGGGCCCCCTGCACACAGTTTTCCTAGAGCATCGTCCACCAGCATCAGGACAGGACAAGTAACTGGGGATGACGAGCCCCTCCGAGGTTCAGGCGCTTGCCTAAGATTTCCAAATGGTGAAGCCAAGGGTCTGACACAGTGGGCTCGGCCCCCCAAGCCTGAGGCCTCTGCACTGGCCCGTGGGTTGCCCGTGGGTTGCGTGCCTGCTTCCCTCTTGGGGAGCTCCATGCCTTCGGGGGCAGAGGGCATGCAGGCCATCACGATGGGTGGGCACACGCCTGGCTGAGGTGGAGCGAGCAGAGGACCGGGTGCCAAGGGCTCGGATGCTTCCCTTCCCCCTCCGCCCACCCCCAGGGCAGATGCGGGGAGCCCACAATGGAAGCTACTCTCAGGGATACCCCTCCAACAAAGACGGGCCTTCACCAAAGAGAAAGTCCCTTTGCTCCACAGCAAACCAAGCGCACCAGTTAAACAAACAGCTCAAAACACACTCATTCCAAGGTAGCGGAGGGCAAAAGCCCTCCATCCCTCGTGTGGGCAGGGAGGCTGGGGCAGAGGGAGAGGCCGGAGGCCGCAATCCCGGCAATCTGGGCCCAGCGTGGAGGGGGCGGCCAGGCCGAGGAGCTGCTCGGCCCCCTGAACAGAGCTCCCCACCTGGGGGCGGGTCTGGGGGGCTCCCCTGCAGATGGGAAGGCCCCTCCGCGCCAGGTTTGCAGCAAGAGCAGGATGTGGAGGAAGCCCGGCTCACCACATCCCCTTGGCGCGCGAGGACAAGCCGCGCACCGGCTTTTCAACGCCACTCTTGTTCCCCGTCAATGGGTCCCATTGTGGGCGCGAATTCCCCGGCTCCAGGACTTGGTTTTGTGCCCTGGACCTGGGCTCCCCTACCCGCTTCCCCAGCGTCCGGAAGCCTCCCCTTGTCCTGGGCCCAGGTGCTCGTCGGCCCAGGGTTTCCTCTTATCCCCATGGGCGGAGGGACGGAGACCTGGACCAAGTGCCCTGGCTGCCTCCTTCGGGGCTCGGAGCCTGGAGGCCCTGGTGCTGCTCATCCCTCCCTGCTTCCCTCTGGCTGTTCCCCCTCCATCCCAGGGCACAGACGGGCACTTCCCCCTGGGGGCCGAATCTGGCCCACCAGCTGCTCTTCCAAATAAAGTTTTATTGGCACACAGCCACGCCCGGCCGTCCACATGTTGTTTATGGCTGCACAAGGGACTTGTTCTACAAAGCCTAACGTTTTTACTGCCTGGTCCTTTAAAGAAAAACTGTCCACTCGTGGTCTGGGTCCAAAGGGAGCTCTAGGGGACATAATGCTGGCCGTCTTTCAGTCTCGAACTCAACTGACCGATTCAATTGTTTGACAAGTAGCTCCTGAGCATGTCCTATGCACCGAGCTCGGGCCTGGCTGCCAAGGCTACAGAACAGGTTAAGGCCCACTCTCTGCCCGACCTCCAGGGAAGCAGGGAGACCACCCCTGTGCCAGCACTGCGACACAGTTGGGACGGTGCTGAGTGTCTAAAGGAAAGGGCAGTGTGCTTTGTGGACCCCGCTCAGGGGTCAAGGCCATTTCCCTGGGGGGAGCAACATGTCCCCTGAGACCTTGACAGTTCAGGGAAGCTGGGGGTTAACCAGGTCGGTGGGCTGGTGGGGAGAGGATGGAGAGGCTCTGAGCAGAGGGACACGCCAGGCCAGAGCACGGTTCCCTCCAGGAAAGGAATGAGGTCCCCGGGGGAGACACATGAGAGATGGGCGGCCTGGGAAGGGACAGCTGCCCACGGGCTATCGGCCCCCACAATGGGGAGGCGTGAGACGGGGCAGTGTCCCTCCTTTTATAAGATACCAAGGGTTCCCTTCGTCCTTGTACAAACCTCAGTCTAAATTCAGAGCAACGAGCAGATTCTTCTAAGGTGGTGGTGTCCGATTTGGTAGCCAGTACCCACATGTGGCAATTTAGATTTCAGTTTAAGCGAATTAAAATAAAATTTTAACTGTTCAGATCCTTGGTCGCAGCAGCCATAGCGTGCTTGAGAGCGTCATGTGGGGGGTGTAGAGGGCAGTGCAGACGTAGAGCATCTCCGTCACTGCAGAGGTCCCCGGACACCACTGGCCTAAGGGCAGAAGTGGCCATGTGAGGACTTTCAACTGGAAAAATAGTCTGGGCTTTGGGCTTTGGGCTCTTCCATTCATAAGCTGTGCCATTTGGGGCAACTTTATTTCTCTGAGTCTCGATTTCACCAGCAAAACAAGCCCAGAATAGTGCTTGGCATGCTGTAGGTATTCCCTCTAAATGGCAACTATAATAATTTTGACTTTGCAAGATAGTGGAAAATATCTAAAAACCTTCACAGTAGCCCCAGAACTCCTATGAAGAAGGAAACTGTGTGCAAACAAAGCACTAGGTTGCTGTAGAGGGAGGCTCTGCAGGGAGAGTTTGCTGGGTCTGCATGGGACGGAGTAGGGACCTGTGTGTGGTAGCAGGGGGGAGGCTGAGAATGAGCACCAAGCTGGGAACCGCGTGTGGTGCACCGATCGGTGAAGACCCCAGTGGCTGGTGTGACTGAAGGTCTTTCCAGACCAAGGATGTGTAAAGATGGATGAGAAGCTCTTTGCATGCTGAGCTGTAGGCCCACGTCCTGAGCACATGTCTTCCTCTTCCCTCTGTTCCCCATGAATGTCTCAGGAGACTGGAGAAGAGGGTGGTATGTGGAAGTTGAGGAAGGGCCACTTCTCAAATCTGGCTTATGTGGTGTGCAAGAGAGAAGGGCCACAGAGGTGGCCACCATGTTAATCCAGTGAAGAAGAGCTGAGTCGGAGGGTCAGATGCATTGAAATTCACGGAAATCTTGGGGAGAGCTTTGGGATGGCAGGATCTTTGGGGAGGGCGATCACAAGAGTGGAAGGAGGGGGGGGGTCATTTCAAGGGCTCAGTGGCCTCAGGGAACACCTGGGTCACATTGTACTCTGAAGTCTCAGGACAGGGTCCTAACCTCCCTTGTCTCTGTGCAAAGCCCTGTGTTCTGGGTACGTGAGCAAGGTGCCGAAAAATGCCATTGGCCGGAACTGGAGGTTAGTTCATTCATTCCTCTCATTCAATCATTCATTCACATGTTGGGCAGGCCTTTTTCGGTTACATGCATCCGAAAACTCAATCCAAACTAATTTAAGGAAAAGAGAAAAAAGGATAAATGATTTATGTGTGATTTTGCCAGGTGGCAGCAAAACAAGCCTGTCTTTAGGGAAAGCTAGATCCAGGGCTCTAAGAAGAGAAAGAGGAACGACTTCTCTCTCCCTTTCATTGGTTCCCCCAGGATGACATGAACTCCCTGATTCCGGAATGAGAGGACCATGGAGAACTCGACCAAAGCCCAGTGACAATCTCCTTGTGAGTCGTTGGTTCTACTGGGTCGTGTGCTCATCTCTGAACCCATAGAGCAGAAAGGTCTGATGGGCCTGGGTGCTCCCCCGGTCTCCGAGCGCTGAGCGAGAAAAATTAAGAAACAAAGTAAATCAAGGGAGCCGAGGGCTGCAGTGAGAGCTGAGCCGACTCTGGGCGTGCAGCAAGAGATGTCTGCCGTGGCTAATTCACTTGACACCCTGGGGCTGGCTCTGGGGTGCAGGAGATCGCAGGCCTTGCCCTCACAGAGTTTACCTTCTAGCGGGAGGTCTGACCCTGTCCCCATGGCCCTTTGCCTGCCCTCCCTCCTGGCCTGAGTCCAGCCCAGGGAGAAGAGTGAAATTAACTGTCCCCCGTTATTGTGACACTTCCTGGGAGCAACAAAGGGCCTTTCACAGCGAGAAAACGAAGCAAGTACATGCGAGATGACCTGGAAGTCACAGAACTTAGTTGTTGAGGTGCCAGATGGAAAATACCCAACAGGTCATGTTCAGAGTTTGGAGCTAAAATAGGCATGCTCTTAAAAAAAAAAAAAAATCCATATATGGTTAGCATTTCAGGTATACCTTTTGGAGTGAAGGACACTGAGCTGGATTCTCAGAAACTGAAAACCCATAGAAGGTTCTGGAAAAGTCAGTAACAAAGGGAGCCACGTTCTCCTCCAGGTTTCACCCTCGCTTGGGCTAGATGCGCTGTGGGATCAATGGTGGGTGGTGGGCGGGGGGAGAGACTGAGGCTCCAGGAATTGGACCCCAGGCCTCCTTCCTCTGCTTGGACCCCCAGAGCGCTTTCAGTGGAGGGTTCCAGGCAGACAGAGCAGCAGGTGACAAGACATGGAGGGAGAGGACACGGACATGCTGGGGGAGTAGCATGAAGTAGCGGAAGGCTGGAACGGAGCGAGATGAGAGCTGCAGACGGGGTACAGGCTGGGTCAGACCTGGAAGGAGATGGGGGACCAAGGAGACGGGCAAGAGATGTTTTCTCCCGCCTTCCTGGGGACAGGAGTCTGGGATCAGGGTGTCCTCAGGGCCGGGGTCCCTCTGATGCTCTAGGGAAGGATGCTTCCCCGCGCCTTCCAGCTTGACATTCCTTGGCTGCTGCTGCATCGCTCGGGCCTCTGCCCTCGCCTTCACAGGGCCTTCTCCGTGCTCTATCTTCTTGTCAGCACCAGTCACCGGGTTTATGGTCCCCTTGCTGCTCCAGTGAGAGCTCATCTTAGCTAATTACAGCAGCAAAGACCCTGTTTGCAAGAAAGGTCATGTTAGGGGTTCTGAGTAGACCTGGATTTGGGGGGACGCTAATCATTCCCCACGGTGGCCTGGTGTGATCTGACCTTGGTGCGGAGGACCCGGGCAGCGGGAGGAGTAGATTGGGAGGGGGGCGGCTGGGGTCAGGAAAGAGAGGGAGCAGATGTGCCTGAGGGTGGGGATGGTGGGGATGGAGGGATGGGGATGGCGTTCTAGAAGCTCCAAAGCAGCAGCAGCAGGACCAGGTGATGGACATCATATGGGGCAGAGAGAAAGGTTTTTTTAAAAATTTATTTTTATTTTTATTTTTTAAAAGATTTTATTTATTTATTCATGAGAGTCATATAAAGAGAGAGAGGCAGAGACACAGGCAGAGGGAGAAGCAGGCTCCCTGCAGGGAGCCCGATGTGGGACTCGATCCCGGGACTCCAGGATCACGCCCTGGGTGGAAGGAAGGCGCTAAACCTCTGAGCCACTCAGGGATCCCTTTTTTTGTTTTTTAGAAAGATTTTATTTATTTATTTGACACACAGAGAGAGAACAAGCAGGACGAACAGCAGGCAGAGGGAGAGGGTCCAGCAGAGCAGGAAGCCTGATGCAGGACTCGATCCCAGGACCCTGGGATCATGACTGAGCTGAAGGCAGATGCTTCACCGACTGAGCCACCCAGGTGCTGGAGGAAGGGGGGTATTAAGAACATGCCCCAAGCTTTGGGGGCTTGTCAGCCGAGTCATCCGTCAGCCCAACATGGTGAGGCTTAGGGTAGGATTAAAATGGACACGCAGAAGGGAAACCAGAAAAAACATTTATGAGAAAGAGAAGGAGGCTCGGGCGCACATGCCCACGAGATCTGCACACAAGCTGCAGGGGTTCTCCAGGGGCAGCAAAGCCTGGCTCAGCGCGTGGGCACCACCTGGAAGCGGCCGGTGGCCCAGAATAAATAAAATAAGTAGAATAAATAACCCTCCCAGTGAGCTCATTCTTCAATTAGGTCCCTCCCCCTTGCTCACACTGGGCCCTGGGAGGGAAAATTGCTGGTGACCTAACCTAATGCAGCATCCTGTGGCCCCGGGGCGGGCCAGGGGCCCTGGGCGGTGAGCTCGCCTCCCCCTTTCCCCACTGTCTGGGGCACACGGCCTGGCACACGGGCAGGGGAGGAGTTGAGTCTGGATCTCCGACCAGCAGTGCTGGGAACGGTCCCTTGCATTTCCCCCCATTGCCTCTGGAACCAGGCTTTAGGTTTGGCCCAAGAGTCTGTATCAGTTTCCGAAGATGCTGTAACAAATGAAAACCGAACATAACATAAAAAAGAAAGAAAAAAAGAAAAAACAAAAAACAAATGAACACCGTGGGGGTAGCCTCAACCTTCTTTCTCTGGGAGCCGGAGGTCTGAAGTCAGTGTCACTGGGCTGGAATCAAGGCGTCCGCAGGGCCGTGCTCCCTCCCGAGGCTCTGGGGGAGGACCCTTCCTTGTTTCCTCCAGCCTCTGGGGCTGCGAGTGTTCCTTGACTGTCCACGCCTCCAAAGTTCAAGGACGGGGAGTTCAATATTCCCTCTGCTTCCCTCTAACGGGGCTACGACACATGGATTGCATTTAGGTCCCACTGAGTAGCCCAGGATAATCTCCCCGTCCCAAGAGCTCTAACTTGATCACATCTGCAAAGATCCTTTTCCCTTATCAGCTCACCTTACTGTTTCCGGGGATTAGGACCTGACACCTTTGGAGGGGCTACTATTCACCAAGCACAGACTCCTTTACCTACAGTTGGCGTGGATAAGTCACTTCCCTGTCTGTGTCTCGGTTTCCTTATATGTAAATAGCTGAGACTTTACTTTTCATAGAAGAACTTCTGACCTGTAGCTGGCCACAAGGTCATTAGGATACAGACTTAATTTCCTAGGCTCTTCGGCAGCTCGCTGAGACCGTGTGCCTGAGTCCTAGCCAGTGGGATATCAGCCAGTGGTGTGTATAGTTTCTGGGCAGTGTCTTCCTCCTCCTCTTTTCTTTTTTGGCCATTGGAAGTTGGATGTGATGGCTGGAGGCCTGGGATAGCCGTCTTGGACCACGAGGTGACTTTGGGAGTGGAGGCCACTATCTTGGAGGTCCTTAGGAAGACTGAAGAACGTCGACAAGAGGGCCTGGCGTAGAAAGCTGCTCCGAGGATATTTCTTCCTCCTCCTCAGCCCCTCCCCAGCCTTGTCCTCCTCCTTGTCCTGCTGATGCTATTTTGGTCCTGAGGTTCCTGAACTCACAGGTGTCCTCGGTCACGGAGTTCTGAGTGCTGAGATCTTTGAGTGGCGTGTCCATATACGCCCACAGCTTGTTTTTTTTTTTTTTTAGTCATTCTCAATTATTAATAAAAATCATGAGTGAGTAAGCAAGCCACCGCGCTGGGCACCTGATGTACCCTGTTTCCAAGTTTACAGCAATTTTATAGCAATTATTTTGGGAAATTATCATTATGGAAAAGATCATGTTATCTTTGTGAAAGTCCTACCTGCTGTCCCTGGTGCTATGGGTGAAGAAGCCTCACAGTTCCACCACTGCTGGGGATAGGATCAGGAGTCAACCCGCCCCTCTGCTCTTCTGTGGTGGTTTATGGAGCCCCAACAGGGGACTGGCCCCGGGTTAATAACTCTAAGGGAGGCTACGATTAAAAGGGTCAGTCCCACTCCGAGGAACTCCTAATGTGGAGGGTATGCTGGCATAGGGGCCGCGTGGGGTCAGCCCCTGCAATGGTTCCTTGGAGAAGGTCAGATGTGAACTGAGTCGTGAAGAGGCTGGGTGTGTACCGACAGAGACCATGGGTGAGCCTTAGGGTAGTGGGAGTCGGGTGTGTTGGGGAGTCAGGAAGCGGAGGGTTTGTCCTGGGCACAGGGGAGGGTTATAAGTCTGGGGCAAAATAAAGTTTCCTCCTTTCAATCAGAGATCTATGTTTCTTTCTTTCTCCTCCAAGAAATGAGTTTTAAATACCAACACAGCATTAATTTATTGAGAGAAAATCTAGAATATATGGAAAACCACAGAGCCTACCTCTCCACCTCAGCGTTCAATGCTGGCAGTTTATTAGCATCCGTGGCTCACCCTTACGAGCCCTGCCCAATGCCAGGCATCTGCTCGCTGTGTCCTCACGTGGTGGGAGGGAAGAGGGAGCCCTTTGGGGCATCTTTTATAAGGGCTCTAATTCCATCCACAAGGGCTCCACCTTTGTGACATAAGCGCCTCCCCATGACCCCACCTGCTAAGCTGTCACATTGATGGATAGGATTTGAACATGAATTTTGGGTTCTACCAACCCATAACAGGTTCTACTCAAGGACCCCTCATGCTACCATTTTATTGTGACAGCCCCATACCAGCAGCTGCTAGTCTGTTCTCCATTTCTATGACTCTGTCATTTCAAGATTTGTCATATAAATGGAATTACAGGGCAGCCCGGGTGGCTCAGTGGTTTAGCGCCACCTTAGCCCAAGGCGTGATCCTGGAGTCCCGGGATCAAGTCCCACATTGGGCTCCCCACATGGAGCCTGCTTCTCCCTCTGCCTGGGTCTCTGCCTCTCTCTCTCTCCTCTCGGTGTATTCTCATGAATAAATAAATAAAATCTTTAAAAAAATAAATGGAATAATGTGGTATATAACTTTTAAGAGGTTTTTTTCCGCTCAGTAGAATCCCCTTGAATACTCTCCATGCAATTTTGCATCCCACGACATGAGGATTTTATACAAATTGATGGACAGATCATAAGTATTCAATAAGCCCTCTCCTGCTACTTAGCTGATTTCTACTTAAAAATTATTTAGAGCTACGCTATGGCCAGTAGCCTTGAAGCCTAGTATGTACCGCTCTAAAGATTTATTTCTGAAGACAGATACTTGCATTGGACCTGTCGAGCAATGCATGTTTTAAGAAGCATCTTGCATAATTGCCCAGCAGCAATGTCCCAATTTTTACCCCTCCGCCTGATGTAGAAGACTGTTTGGGTCCCTACGCCCTGGCTCCCTGAAGGAGAAAGCTCCTGTTCCTTTCAGCTCATCCAAGGCCTGGGGTCATAGGTGTGAACAGGAGAGGGCAAGCGAGCGCAGAGAAGCAGCCGGAGTATGAGCAAGGGGCCTGTGGTCAAAGGGAGAGGGGATGGGGCTCGGGCTCTGTGTCCCAGTTTGATACATTCTGTGTCCACTCTACTGAGAGGACACAGGAAGGGGGGACCCTTCTCGTCCTTGAGCCCACCCAGCGTCTTGCTGCTGGTTTTACATCTGAACACAATCAGCAGCACGCAGGGCTCGCAGACATGGGCTCTTGAGGGGCCATGTGGGATAGAGAAACAGTGATGCAAGGAAAACAACCTCTCTCCTTTATCCCCAACACCATCGACTCTATGCTTTAGGGATCTTCCTCCCTCCCGACGCTTTAACAGACCTAAGTGTACAGGAAATACTCCCTTTATCTTTTATTTGGCACCAACCAGACATGCTCTGGCCTTGGGGCCTTTGCTGCCTCCACCTGGCATGCTCTTGCCCCCGAAATTCCGGGTTCACTCCTCACCTCCCGCAGGACTCCCCATGTCACCTTCTCAGGGAGACGTGCGTGAGCCTCCCCTCTCCCTCCTGCCACTTTCTCTGCTTTCTCTGCTTGACTTTCCATTAGCATTTATCACCACCCACAAACTCCACATGTTAGGACTTACACATGTTTTGTCTGTTTTTCTCCATATTTCTGCTGTCTTGTTCCATGCTGTATCCTTGCTGCTGAGACACTGCTTAACTCAGGGTTGTTGTTGTTTTATAAGATTTTATTTATTTATTTTAGAGAGAGAGAGAGAGAGAGAGAGAATGTGAGTACGTCCGGCGGTGGGGTAGGTGCCGAAGGAGAGGGAGAAGCGGACTCCTCGCTGAGCAGGGAGCTCGATGCAGGGCTCCATCCCAGGACCCTGGGATCATGACCTGAGCCCAAGGCAGGTGCTTAACCGACTGAGCCACCCAGGCGCCCTGCCTGACTCTTGGTAAACACTCAAAACGTCTTGTTGAATGAATGAGTGAATGAGCAGAAGACAAAACAAAAGGATGAGTGAAAAGAAGAAAGAGAAAAAGTCACTTACTCCCATATAAGGCATGTCATGCTGCGGCCTGGCATCTGGCAGCCGGCGCATTTCTGGACTGGTGAGCAAAAGGGACCGGTGGGGTCTGGGGTAAGTTGACGTGTTGCTGCGTAAGGGGGTGGGGAGGCACCTGGTGTCTCACTCCAGCCCATTGCTGCTTTTAGTTTTTCAGGATTGGGGAAAAACTCTCAATTTACATGACCATAACCAAGTAGAGTTGCTGATATTGGGCCATTTTTTGGCCCATGAAAGTGGCAATTCCATGTGATTCTGACTTAATACATAATCCCTCCCAACTGAAACGGTTGCCACGCATTTACAACGTCATTAACAACAAACCCACTGCTGGGGCCAAAGTGACACTTTTATGAGCTGGGTGCTCCCAGGGCCACCAGTTTGCAAGCCCCATAAAGGCTTACATCAGTTAGTCGCCATCCCCGAAAGTGGAGCACCGAGCTCTGGCTGAGTCCCTGGGACCAAGAACTTGCTCAGCGACCAGCGCAGAGGGCTGGGCAGACAGGACTGGGGACAGGCAGGGGAGAGGTCAAGCATTTAGGGCGAAGCCCTTCCCCACCATGTCCTGAGTGCAGACCCCGTGTGGAGCCCTTTCTCAGGGAAGGGCTTCTGACTCCCCCCACAGTTGGTCTCTGGGGGCCACACGAGGGGGCCCCACCTTTGTTAGGCCCAGACTGAGCTCCTCGGCCGGGGGGGGGGGGGGGGGGGCGGGGGTTGTGATTTAGCTAGGCGGCAGGAGCTCATCAGCGCGGATGCTGCGTGTAATCAGATGCACAGATGTTTGAAACTCAAGAAAGGTGCTAAAGAGGCTTCTGGGCAATTGGGAGGGGGATTAGGAAGAGAGGGGAGAAGAAGCTTCTGGAAGTAAAATAAGCCAATCACCCCGGGCAGCGAGAGGGGGCCTTGGGATTGAAAAATGGTCCTGCCCGTGGGAAGGGTCCCGTCTACGTGGTTGTCCTCCTGCAGCATTGCAGGAGCCAGGGCCCAGCATGGGGAGGGGGGTCTAAAGTGCTCAAGGACATGTCGTGGGGCACCCCCTCCCCACCGTGCCACGTGTCCCAGCATCTCCCATGCCTTTGGCTTGGGCACAGCCCCCTGGTGCTGGCAGCCACCTGCCAGGCCTCTACTTGCTGCCTGATTTCCCAGCACAGGAAACCCCTGGGTGCTGCGGGTGCAGCATGAGCGAGAGGTGATGGGCCAGTGCTCCAGCTCCTTCATTGAGTGGCCAGATGGAGAACGGGGAAGCAGGTGAGTGTGGGTGCAAGCTGGGGGTTACAGGACCCCCGCGCCCTGGGCACTGACCACCTGCCTTGGCCTTGCTCCTGCTCGGGCTCCAGCCTGGCCTCTCTGTGGCCACAGACGTGTGGTCTCCTCTCTTCTCTGGCCAGAGACCTTGCTATGCCCCTGCGCCCAAGTCATTGGTACCCAAACCTGGGGTCCCTTTCCCAGATGTCAGAGAGGGGATGTGCTCAGCGGGCGAAGGCAGCTCCAGGTGAGGGAACTTGCCTGTCTAGTGGCTGTGGGGTGGGAGCCGTAGCTGTTCTTTTCCAGCACAGGGAAGGAAAAGGAGCAATTGCCAATCAGTTAGACATCGTGCTGCACCAGCGGAAGCTTGCCCCACTGACACACGTTCCCAGACTTTCGGAAACAAGCATTTACCCACTAACATCTGTCTTCTCCACTTGCTTGAAATGGTCAAGCTCATCCTTACTGGGTGCTTCTGTATGCCGGACACTCTATTTTTTTTTTTAAGATTTTATTTATTTATTTGGGGGAGAGAGAGAGCATAAGCAGGGGGAGCGGCAGGCGGAGTCAGAGGGAGAGAGAGAGAAGCAGGCTCCCAGCTAAGTAGGGGGCCCAATGCAGGACTCGATCCCAGGACCCTGAGATCATGACCTGAGCGGAAGGCAGACACCTAACCGACTGAGCCCCCCAGGCGCCCCCAGTCCTCCATGCTTACCCTCAGCGCTGTGTTGCTCTGCGGGGAAGTGAAGATGGGGACCAGCTTGTTTGCTCAGCACACCCCTACCCCCCCATGTCTGGCTTGGAGTAGATGTTCAGTACCTATTTGTGCAGTGAATGAATGAATGAATGAATGAATGAATAAAGACACTTACCAGAGGGACGGTGCCTACCGTGAGGGACGCCCAGGCAGCCCGTGCTGTCTTTGCTTTGATTCCTCTTTGGCAGGTGCTTAGCTCTGGGTACCTGGAAGCTCCTCAGGAAATGTCCACAGGATGAGGGAGGGAGCGGGCAAGGGAGCAGGGCCCGGAGGCCAACAGGAGGGCGAGCGAAGCCGGACCCACGTGTGTGTTTGCACAGGTGCCAGTCTCGGGTTCTTTCCTGCTTTGCTGCTTGTTGTCATGAATCTGGACACTTGCTTCTTGCTGTTATTTTCTGAACAACGCTGCAGGATCGGCTTGTTCCAGTACCTGGATGGCTCTGAGTGTCCCTGGGAGCTCCTTGTGGTGCTGGAGGCAGGGCGCCGTGGATCTCGCCACATCCCAGCAGCTCTCGGGGAAGCAGCTGCAGTGTAGTCTTGCATCTGAGTTTGGACCAACGGGACACGGTGGATGTTGAGCGCTCGGGGCAGGCCGTGTTCATTCTGTGTTTTCTAGAACTCGGGTGCTCAGCCGTGGGCACGCAGCAGTGGCAGCTGTGTGTTCACGCTCGAGGGCTCGCATGCACACGTGCATTCGGCCGGCGAGGGCACTGGCTTTGAGCCCTCTTGACACCGGGGGCAAGTCTGTGCCGAAGTGCTTGGAGTCTGTGTCCTCACTGGGAAAATGCACATCACGATCATCCCTTTTTTGCAAGATGATTGTAGGTTAAACGTGATGGAGGCAACGAAGGGGAGTAGAGCAAGGCCTGCAGGGGACCCGCAATAAATGGAAAGACACCGGCCTCGGTAGGTGTATGGGCATCGATTTACTTACAAGGAAGGCCAAGGGTGTCTCCAGGAGTCGCGTGTGTTTTCGGAGGAAACCCAGTTGGGTTGGGACAGAAAGAAAGAAGGAATGTTTTCTCCCTCATTTTTATGTTTGCTTTACTTTCTAAAGAAACGTGCAAATAAGAAAAGGCAGCATGGGGTGACTTGGTGTTAATCCTGGAGATTTCTCTTATTAATTGATCTTTCACTTATAGTATGACCCAGGGCAAATCCCCCCATGATTCCAGGATTGGAGAAGAAAAGACAGAGTCATTTGTAGGCAGTTCTGGTTCTTTCCTGCAAAAATTCTCAAGCCGGAGCAGCGGTACACAGAGCCGGCTGGGAGGCGCAGAGAGAACATGCCTGCCTTTGGAAGGACATGTGGGGACCCAGAGTCACACGGGAGCCTGGACGAGGAGGTGTGACTTGGGTAAAGCACAGACTGTCCTAGGGTGAGCTTGTGGGTGGGTTCTGGTCTTTTCCAACAAGGAAGAGGATCCGCCTTCCTTCTGCCTTCTTCTGGGTGTGGTTGGGAGGCCTGAGGGGCTCGGCAGGAAGCCACCCCCCTGAAGAACAATCTCTACGGGGCATGTTTCTCCAAACATTGGCAAAACCACTGTGCTTGGAGTCAGAGACTAATGATGGCGGATGCCTGCCTGTCTTCCCTCCTTCCCTCCTTCCTTCCTTCCTCCCCTCCTTCCTCCCTTCCTCCCCTCCTTCCTCCCTTCCTCCCTTCCTTCCTCCCTTCCTCCCCTCCTTCCTCCCTTCCTCCCTTCCTCCCCTCCTTCCTCCCTTCCTCCCTTCCTTCCTCCCTTCCTTCCTTCCCTCCCTCCCTCCCCCCTTCCTCCCTTCCTTCCTTCCTTCCCTCCCTCCCTCCTCCCTCCCTCCCTCCTCCCTTCCTTCCTTCCTTCCTTCCTTCCTTCCTTCCTTCCTTCCTTCCTTCCATTCATTGGTGATGTTTCTTGTAGCGTAAGTGGGAGGATTCTAAAGGTACCTGAAAACAAGGAAACCCCATATGGTTCTATCACCGTAATGAGCTAAGTCTGAGTGCATTTCCAAACGTGGGGTAGCGTGTCAGTGCACAGGTGGTTCAGAGGTAGAGTTCTCACCTGCCGAAGGTGGTGTCCTAGGAGGAGGCATTATGCCATAAGCGAGAACAGGGCAAATTGGAAGCCACACTGTCCCCAGGGGGTATGTGATGGGGCCCTTACCGTACAACTGCGCAACAAGGACCCTGGCTGGCCAGAGGCCTGGTGTGGCCCAGGGACACCGTCCTGTCAGCTCCCACTGCCCCACGATGGGGAAGGCAGGACACTCCTGGGAAGTGCGGGATGGGGACCAGAGGTGTGTACCAAGAATGGTCAAGGAAGGAAATTATCATCAGTGATGACTCGGGGACAATGACCTTTTTCTCCTTCAGAAATGAAGCGGGGTGAAGGGCTGCCTGGGGTGCCCCAGCACATGCCCTCGCCCTTCTCATGCCAGCCCACACCAGCCGACTGGCTGCCACCTGGCTGGCGTTTCTTTGCCCAAGGGCTTTCTGTGGTAATAGTGTCGGATTTGTCGAGTGCTGAGAGTTAGTGCCCCTGGGGGCAGCCCTCAGCCAATGACAGAGGGCTCCCGCACCAACCCTTCCGCTGGGACAAATGCCAGTTTCCCCGGCAGCATTAAGATCCGTCACTTGCTAAGGCACTTGGGTGGTAGCTGGTGACACGCCCTGTGCCCGCCTCTCTCACTCCCCCGGCACCAGATGTCACATGGGCTCACCCCCTCCAAGGAAATCGTTTGCGTTCAAGTCCTTGCCTCAAGGTCTGTATCTCGGAGCCTTCCCCATCTGCTGCCTGCATAAAACTAGCACCGCATGATGCGTGCTGGAAAGGAAGGCCCGAGAAGCTGGGGTGAGGCTGGGGGACTTAGCCTAGAAACACCTTTGTTTGGGATTATTTGCCTGAAAATGGATTTTTGTGTTTTGTTTAAGATTTAATTTATTTATTCATGAGAGACACAGGGAGAGAAGCAGAGACACGGGCAGAGGGAGAAGCAGGCTCCCTCCAGGGAGCCTGATGCGGGACTCGATCCCAGGATCCTG
Organism: Vulpes vulpes; assembly: GCF_048418805.1. Lineage (NCBI taxonomy): Eukaryota > Metazoa > Chordata > Mammalia > Carnivora > Canidae > Vulpes > Vulpes vulpes. The sequence continues at coordinate 5,873,601 of NC_132793.1, read as the reverse complement.
GGATCATGACCTGCCTTGGGCTCAACTGCTGAGCCACCGAGGAGCCCTGAAAATGGATTTTTGTAGGGCACTTTTCTGCAGGGCAGGAAACTTTTAGTGGAACTCAACAATCGAGTGCTTCATCTGTGCCAGGTGCTGAGATCCGAGGAACAAATGTGCAGACGCAGCTGTAATTGCTGTCGGGACGGGGTGGGGGGGGGGGGGTGATAGGTGGTCTGGCTGCTTTTAAAACAGAGTTTTGACCTAATGAGAGAGTCTGGGGATAGTTCCGCTGAGTGGAGCTCCGTAGCACAGGGGCTTTAGACCAGGTGCAAAGAGAGGGACCGGTGTTCCAGGCAGAGGGCCCTCCGTGTGCAAAAGCACAGGCAAAGGCCAATGTGACGGGTGCATAGTGAGCCAAGGGGGGGGGGGGAGGTGGCAGGAGATGAGCTGACAGGGGGCTAGCCTGGGAAACGTGTCCTGGGGTGCCGTACAGCTAGCCACGATGGGCTGTAACAGGCTTAGCTGACTTGATCAGATTTACATCCTGAAGGGATCACGGGCTGCCCCGTGATCCGATCAGAATTCATCTAAAGATTCCCACCGACCCCCTCCCCTCTTCTCCTGCCCATTGGGACCCACGGCCTGGACCCACAAAGCAAGGAGTCTGGGACGGGCCACCACAGCAACTGACTGTCCTTCACTTGAGCCAGCGACCCGCACGGTGACCCTCGTCTTGCCAATCACCTTGCCGTTTCCAAAAGCACTTTGCTGCTGGAGGAATGACTGGGGCTCCGAGTGGCCTTATGTAACAGTTGGACTTGCCTCTGGGCTGGAGACAGGGCTCCTGTCAGCCGATCGGCCCCTAAGAGCACGCTTGGACCTGATAAACAGAGGTTGGCAAATGGGAGGCTCGAAGGTGGTGCCAAGCACTGTGGTTTGGACCGGACTTAGCAGGGAAACAATCGAAGCAGCTCACCCTGTGCAGAAGGGAACGGGCAGGGGAGACTCAGCGGAGACACAAAGACACAGTGTGGGAGACCAGGGCAGGCCCCGTTACCGGTTACCGCGGCCTTGCACGCCGTCCAGCCCGCCCACCAGGATGCCACGCTTGCGGGGCGAGCTGCCGCCCTGCTGAGTCACCATCCCTTCCTCCCCGCCTCCCCTGGAAGTAGAAGGGGTGGCGTGGGGTACCGGGGGAGGTGGGCGGGAGACCTGGTGGACGCTTTTGCAGAGAGCTTTTAGGGACAATGAGTTATTCTTCCTGTTGGATGATGCGGCTTAGAAGCGGGAAAGACTTAACTTGTTTTACCATTTGGATGGTTGTTTTCTTTTTTTTTTTTTTTAAGATTTTATTTATTTATTTGGGAGAAAGAGAGAGAGAGAGAGCATGTTTGGGGGGCGGGGCAGAGGGAGAGGGAGAAGCAGACCCCCCTGAGCAGGGAGCCCGACGCGGGGCTCGATCCCAGGACCCTGGGATCGTGACCTGAGCCCAAGGCAGATGCTTAACTGACGGAGCCACCCGGGTGCCTCTGGATGGTTCTGAACTGAGTCAGGCACATCCCCTCACCCAGGGTTGCTTGTAACCACAAAAAAAACCTACCGGGAGCCTGGCTGGGGGCCTCTGAGGAAGTCCTGAAACCACACGGAGACCCCACTGGGGCGTGTCGTTCTAGGACCACAGCCACTCTCCAGACAGAAGGGGCCTGTTTCTGCTCGGCTGACTCCGCCCGGCCAGTGTTCTTCAGTAGGACAGACGGGCAGCTTCTGGGGCACCTGCAGCTCGATACAAATGCAGAATCTGAGAAACGCCCGAGACCCACTGAGTCACAGTCTGTCCTTTCACAGGATTCCCTTCCCGCTGCATCCCAGGCACCTGCAGGCGCGTACAGTTGAAGAAGGGCCAGCGCTTACGCACCTCCGTCGGCGGCCTGTGAGTGAAACCATGTTCTGGGGTCGGCATTGTGTTTGCCATACATCATCTCATTTCATCATTTCATCCCCAAACCAGCCGAGGGCACAGAAGGAAACTAAGACGGAGATAAGGAAACTGAGGCTGGTTTTGTCCTGTGCTCTGCCCAAGGTCATCCAGCAGGTAAAGGGGGGTCGGGGCTGGGTTGGACACTCTCCAGCCACGGCTTGCAAGCCCAGGCCTTCGCCCAGAATCCTTCCTCTGTCCGCTGCCCGCGCGGGGCTGTTCGCCTGCCGGGGCCCCGGCCTCTCGCACGCATGCCTCAGAAAACACCTGTGGAACAGACAGGCCTCCAGGCAACCGAGTGACATGGTGAATGATCTGAGTGTGAACAGAGGGGCTCGCATCTTCTAGAAAGAACGAAACTCAAACAAATGTGAGCTCCAGGTGACGTTGGGGTACACCCTCGCTCCTGCAAACCCCCTACCCCACCGCGGGGGCCAGGATGCACCTGAGCTTCTGATCAGGATGGCTGGTGGATCACCTCACGGTTTCTGGAAAGACAGAGTTTTTTTTTGTTGTTTGTTTGTTTGTTGTTTTTTCAAAGATTTTATTTATTTATTCATGAGAGACACACAGAGAGAGGCAGAGACACAGGCAGAGGGAGAAGCAGGCTCCCTGTAGGGAGCCCGATGCAGGACTCAATCCCAGATCCCAGGGTCATGACCTGAACCAGAGGCAGACGCTCAACTCCTGAGCCGCCCGGGCATCCCTTCTTTTTTTCTTCTTAAATGTAAAACTCTGGAGTTGTTGAAACAGATTTTAGCCTGTATTTGACATTGTGTGTGTGTGTGTGTGTGTGTGTGTGTTTTCACTTCCACTAAGGGGCTTAAGTTGTGGGGTTTGGATAAGGCCTGGGCAGGTGGCTGTAGCTACTTCTGTCAAGGTTTAGCCTTCTGTGTGTGACGGTCCTTCCATGGCGACGGGCCCACGAGACTTGCTTTCCGTGATCGCTTCTGGAACCCCGGCTGGAAACGCGAGCTCAGCTGGCCCAGGCAGCCGATGGATGCTGGAGGGTGGGCTTCCGGGCTGAGCAGATGAATGGAGCAATCTGACTGTTCTCTCTCTCTCTCTTTCAGGTTCCTGTCTGACCCCTTGACATCTTACTTCAGCGACTTGTTAATTTTTAAGGAGAGGCAAGTAAACTAATCCCTTTGGGGACAGAGAAGAGGTTCTTATTCTATTACGTTTTTGTTTTTTTTTTTAGTCCAAACACCCAAATTTAGTTTATTAAAAAATCTTATAGCAAGACTTTAAGCTTCTAGAAGGGATTAAATTGCATCTCTGTCACATTTTTCAAAAGGTCACATGCAGGTTTGTGACATTCTGGGATACCCACTGAAACTGCAGCCCATTCCGGTGTTAAGACTCAGTAAAAGTCAGGTTCAAGTTCAGATCTTTCATTGCTGAGCACCTACTCTGTGCCCAGAACTCTTCTGGGCTCTGGGATTCCAGATCCCTGTTTTTGTGGACTTTCTATTCTTATAGCAGAGAGAGACAATGAGCACAGACCCTGATCAGTGCCGCAGGACAATAAAGTGGGCAATGTGTGGCAGGCATGAGGGTGGGGAGGCAGTATAGGTGGGGTCATCAGGGGAGGCTTCTCTGAGGAGGTGACATCTGAGCTCAGATCCCTGGGCTGAGCCTTCCAGGCTGCTGGAACAGCAGAAGCAGAGGCCCCAAGGAAGGGACAGCTTGGCCCCCTTAGGGGAACAGCACAAAGGCTGGTGATCCAGGGGGAAACCAAGGACACGAGCCTGGGGAGGGACGCAGGGACCAGTCCCCACTTGCTGGGCAGGGCCATCTGCAGGAATGAACTAGATTCTGTTGAAAAGGCACGGGCAGTGCCATGATCTGATTTAGGGTTTAGAAGACCAGTCTGGCTGCTGTGTTGAAAATGGCTTATAGGGAGACAAAAATGGGAGCCCAGAGGTTGGTGGGAATCAGTCATTTGGGCTCCACGGGCGGGGACAGTGTGCCTGAAGAGAGATGCCCCAGCTGGGCAGCTCTTCCCTGCCTGTAACCACCTCCCTCTCTCCAGCAAACCAAGTTTCTCTCGTGTTAGCATCCCTAGAAGGCAACAGAACCCTGACTTCAGTGGGTTTCCCTGCTGGTAGGTGAAACAAAGCCCCGCTGTGAGTGCATCCGACACACGGAGGGGTGGATCGGAGTAACACGGCCGAAACTTCCATTTCCTGATTATCGCTGCTAGCTCATAGACACCATCTCAAGGAAGACACACACTCATTTATTCATTTATACTTTGCCTCGTTGCAAAGTGATGGAACCTCTAGATAGAGAAATTACAGACAGGAAACCATCCCGAGTGTGTGTATGTATTTTAAATTATTGAATACTTGTTATATGCCAGGCCTGGAGCTTAAGCTCTCCATTACCTTCCTTAATGCTCTCACCAGCTCTAGAGGTAGGCACAATTATTACCCCCGTGTTAGGCTACCACACAGGTAGCACCAGGTACAAAGGCATTAAAGCCCATGATCCGCTTGTCCATGTAGCCCATGCTTTCACCCAGTCCTCTCCACGGGTTCCATTAATGAACTGGCATCTGCTGCATACCCACCATCTGCAGGCAAAAGACTGTGGGTCTTGACTCACTAATTGGGGTCTAGAAAGCTCTTGTGCATAGAGTACGTTAGTCTTTTTTGCCCCAGCCAATTCTCCATGCCCTAATAAATAGAAGTACTTCTTCGGGCTTGCATACCTTGCATTGATGGAGAAAAGTATTCCTGCTGATTCTTGATGTTTTCTACCCAATATATCGCCTTCTTTGCCACCAGAAGCATGTTTCATAAGCAGAGGACCCCATTTTTCATTATAGAGTTCAAGACAGTCCTTCCCGTGGGTTCTATACCCAGTGCATTGAGACAGATGGAATCCCCGGAGGTGAGAGCAGTGTTTTCAAACTGAAGATAATGACTCATCATGACTCATGATATCTACTTAGTTGGTGGCGATAAGCAATTGAAAAAAAAAAAAAGGGATAGGCTAGAAAATATCAATGTCAGAGTACATCTCTCACAATAAGGGAAACGTGGCTCGTTAAAGCCTTTAGTTCACGGGCACTACTAGGTCATGGATTTTGTTGAGGTCTTAAGGTTTGAGTGCTCATGGATCAGGGTGTCGTTGGACGACTGTATGGCTGGAGAGAACTTACCCTTTACCACTCAGGGCTCAGGTACCTTAGCTGCAGGTATCGTTTCTTTTTCTTTCACCCCACCCCTACAACAATCATTTTAACAACCTAAACTGTTAAGATATCAGAGTGTCGGGCTCGATGGTGAGAGGCTGTCCAACCTACCAGTCCCATCTCTGCTCTTGAGGGTCGTTTGTCAAGGATTGGCCCAAACAATACTCCAGAGTGAAGTCCTTCCGTTGAAATTGAAGCGATGCTTTTTGATTCTGGTGTCTCCACATTCAGATGGCCATAAATAGTATGATGGTTTGTGGGGCGTCTGGGTAGCTCAGTCGGTTGAGTGTCTGACTCTTGGTTTTGGCTCAGGTCATGATGTCAGGGTCCCAAGATCAAAGCCCGAGTCAAGCTCTGTGCTCTGCTCCAAGTCTGCTCGTTTCTCTCCCTCTGTTCCCTCGCCCTGCTCTCTCTCTTGAATAAATAAAAATCTTAAAAAAAACCCCAAATAATAATAATATTGGTTTGTAATGATAATAGTTTATTGAGCGCTTACGCCGCACTAGGCATTGTCCATGTTGCATCTCATTTAACAGTCCTGACCACCCTATGAGGTATAGGTTCTATTATATTCCTACTTTACAGAGGAAGAAACTAGGCTCAGGTGGTTGGAATCCCTTGCCCGTGTGTGTCAGCAAACTTCCACTGCATGTGACAGAAACCCAACAGAATGTCTTCAACAAGACCAGGGTGGTCGGGCTTCATGGACGGCTGGTTTGGGGACCTCAAATGAAACCAGAAGTCTTCGCTTTGTTTCATAGTGCTGTTTTCCTCTGTGGTGGCTTCATTTCAGACAGGCTCTTCCATATGCTTCCGTAGTCTTGTTCCAGGACTTCTTTTCCTTTGGTGCCCTCGGTTCTTGGTCACACCGCTTCGATGAATGGAGAGGTAGGACCGGACGAAGAGTGGTGGGCAGCAAGGCAAAGTTTACTGAGCAATAGTAAAGTTACAGCAAAGAACATGGAGCGACAGTACAAAGCTCCCAAGGAGGGAGAGGCCCCGAGAGGGTTGTCAATTTGGTGTTTAGATCTAGGGGTTTTTATGGGCTTTAATCCAATTAACCCTCCCTGCGCCTGTCACCCAATCGGGCTTTTGTCATCTACCTACACATGGAAAAGGGTGGAGGGCTCCTTCCAGGGTGGTGTAAAATCCTTTTAAGGGTGGTTTCCTCTTAGGGTGGGGTGGGGAGGTGGGGGGTGGCTTGGTCCCTGCCTGCCTTTCTTCCAATCATCCTTCATTAGTCTTTCGGGATCTGGGCTTGCATTCTACCACTTCTGAAAACACTAGCATCTCTCTCTCTCTCTTTTTAGCATCTTTTTCTTGATAGTTGCAGCTCAAATCCTCTCTTTTGTTCCTATTGGCCAACCATGATCACGTGCTGGGGCCTGAAGGTCGGGCCCCACCTGGGTATCACGCACAGGCTGAGAGATGGGAAGAGTCACTCCGTTCGTTCATCTGGTAACTCTTGCAAACCACCCAACAACCCGCCAGCCCTCATGGATGTCTGAGGCCCAAGAGAAGGAGTACAAGAGCACAAACCCTCTTGAGAAACAGCTTGGCACATCATTGCTTCCGGCACATGAGAAGAGCTCCCCTTCCTTTCCTGCTTGAGAAACTGAGGGACTCAGAGAAACGAGGCAGCCGTGTCGTGTTCGGGAGAGAATCCCAGAGCAGGCCTGGCATCTTGGATTTTTCAACTTCCCTACCTGCCACTTATCTCTGAAGTTCCCTTTATGGGAGAAGAATAAACCTTTATCATTCAGGCTGCTCCTTGGCATATATTCTCTTAACTGCAGCCGGGGGTACTCCTAATTAATACTCCAGTGTCCCCTAAACATTCTCACCGAAGTCTTTGAGTGTGCAAGGCCACGAGCCAGAGGTGAGAACACTAGTCCTTGTGTTACAGTTTCTTGCTGGGTGCAGGAGCAGTGCTGCTTAGCTCCCGTTATACTGCAGGGCAGAGAGAAATAGCCCTTTGGATTTTATTCCAGAGGCGCCTTCTCCGGAAGATCCAACCGCGTAGCCACAGCAGGGTTTCTTAGCCTTGGCAATGCTGACATCTTGGGCAGGGTAATTCCTGGCTGTGGGCGCCGTCCTGTGCGATGTAGGACATTTAGAGCATCCCTGGCTTTTGCTTGCGAGATGCCAGGAGTGTCCCCCCTTTAAGTTGTGATAACCAAAAACTGTCCCCGGGGGACAGAATCACTCCCTGTTGAGAACCACAGGGTGAGAGGGCTCATCTCACTTGAACACTGCCTCCCAAAGCTCTGAGCATCCCTCTTGCCTTTCACACCTGTTTCTCTCCGTCCAGGCTGTGTTTCTTAAATGTTGCACGGCCAGGCTGCACCCTCCCAGAGCCCTCCTCTTCAGGTGGCCTTGCCAGTCTGCCAGAAACACTCCGCGCCCCCCCTGGCCGAGTGGGGACCTCGAGAAGGCATTCCCATGGCTTCTCCTAGTTGTTCTCACGGTGAGACTGAAACGGGGCCATCGCTTGAAGGCTGGCTGTTTTCCACCGACCTGGCTCAAAACTGGCCAACGGGAAAGCAGGTTGGAAATTTTAGAAATAAGGATATGCTGACTTGTAAGAGTGCCATCACTCCTGGATTGAGATGAGTTAGGTGGGAAAAACAGGAAGCACAACTTCTGGGGGAGAGGCATTTCCAGCCCCCAAAAGGGCCTTGAGGATAAAGAGACAGTGTTTCTAAGACCTTGTCACAAGGAATTACTCTTGGAGGAGAGGTGGGCGGGGTGGGGCTGGGCTGGGGATGAAGCCAGGAGATGAAGCCCTGGCCCCATGTGCTCGGGGGAAGCTGGGTGTGTTTGGGTTTTGTCTCACATCTTGGAATGATTCATTTATTCTTCCGCTCTCAATAAAACCCACCGGCCTTGTGAGGATCTTCTCATCATCACAGAACTCTGTTTTGTATAAAATAAATTGGATCCGTTGGTGTGTGATTCATCTATACTGAATGCAGCAAAAACAGAGTGTTGGGAGAAATATTTGCTGACCAGGAAGCCAGGAGAGGCTTTTCTACGACGCCTCCTTCCCTTTGCAAACAGGAAGCTGCAGGAGGCCAAGAGAAAGTGAGTTCAGAGCTGGTGGGTTCGAGTCCAGACTGAACCCCACGCCCACCTGCGGGCTGCCTGTCAGCCTGCCCCTCATCCTCTCCAGCTCTTGACCCGGTGCTGGTTAAGCTGCTGTCACTGAGGCCCCCCCTTTTTGGCTCAGCCCTTCGGTGCTAACAATGTCCCTGTTCTTATTCAGAGGGAAGGTTCTATTTTCCCCCTCACCTCTCCACTTGGCCTCCTCTTAATCCTCTGAGACTGAACAAAACTCTGAGAGTGTTTTTCTCCCCAGATAAATGGAGAAAAGGGGGGGCAGGTGCCAAAGGTTTCCTTCCAGCCAGTACTTCTTCCTGCCTTGAGGTTGAAAAGGAACACTGGTTTATGATTCATCATTGTAGGGTCCTGACCAAGAGCTTCTGGAAGCTTATCTAATTGCAGGTGAACAGAAACCCAATGAGAACCGTCCCCAGTAAAGAAGGGAATTTTTTGGCTCATATTGTTGAAAAGGCTGGTGGCTTCAGGCACAGCTGGATCTAGGAGCTTAAAAAAATGCCATCAGCAATCATTCCCTTTTTCCCAATTTTTTTTTTTCCTTGCTTGACTTCATTCTGAGGCAGATTGTTTCCTCCAGGGGCTGAAACACCCACCATCAATTTCGCTTTCTAAGCGGCAGAAACTAAGCATTTGGACAGAAAACATGATACTACCCAGCTGATAGAGGTCCACGCAACCGCTTGCATTGAAAAAAACTGTTTCCTCTTTATGTTTTCCAGTTCTTCCCAAACTTTATACCGAGAACATGGGTTTACTTAGGGTTGTTATTATTATTTTTAAAGATTTTATTTATTTGTTCATGAGAGCTACACAGAGAGGCAGAGACACAGGCAGAGGGAGACGCAGGCTCCCTGCAGGGAGCCCGATGTGGGATTCGATCCCGTGACTCCAAGACCAAGCATACCCTGGGCCAAAAGCAGGCTCTGAACCACGGAGTCACCCAGGCGTCCCAAGTTAGGGTTATTTAGTTGTAAATAACCAATCGCCACTCAGACTAGCTTAGCATAAAGATCATCTCAAAAGATACAAGGATTGCTTGATTGAAGAACCAAGGGCAGACAGTGAGAGCGGGAAGAGGAAATTAGGGATCCACTAAGAAGCAACACCACATTCCTCTCTGTCCATGATCTCTGGATCTCTTTGAGCACTGCCCTTCACTTTCCCTTCTCGCTGTGTCTGACAGCTTGCTCTTGCTCTGCTCACTGCAGGACGTGGCCACTGCAGGCAGATCCCGCAGTCATTCAGAGGTCATGGGAAACCTGTGTTCTACCTCCAGTTTCCAGGAGAGAGAATCTGATTGAACTGGCTCCGGTGAGGGTCTACCCTAAGTCCAATCAGCTGTGTCTAGGAGGTGGACACATGGCCTGCCCTACACCCTCTAGGTCTTTCCTCCTGATAGGAACAATGGAAGCCAATTCTCTGGAAGAAGGTGCAAGGCCATTTTCCTACTGCAGTGGGAGCGGTGGCAGCTTGTCCCTTCCTCAGAGAAACCCCTGAATTGGTGTCTGGGTTTGGCTTGTGTCTCATTTTTTGAAGGGCTTCACTCCTGCAACTTCCTTCTTCTTTTTCTGTATCTTCAGTTTTGCTCCCTTGTGCCTCCACACCCACCCTGGGTGACATTCCTGTACACTATTGTTTCCCAGCCTGGGTGCTACTGACACGCAGGACTGGATAATTCTCTTTTTGGGGGAAAAAGGCTGTCCAGTGCATTGTAGGGTGTTTATCAGTACCAGGTCCCTACCCACTAGATGCCTGTAGTACTCATGTGTGGCAACCCAAATTGCCCCCAGTTGAGGACCACTGCCATAGACCTTCAAACTTGCCTTGACATCACCCTTTAAGGGAGTCCCCACCCTTGACTCCGGGTCCACTTCTATACGAATGGCTTTTCTGTTCCTTTTCACAGCAAAACAACTCTAGAGGGGCTGGTTCTCAATGACGACCCTTTTCTCCTTGGATTTTGTGCCCATCACTATGCTGGAACAGCCCTAAGTCATTGATGGCACACCTCATTAAAGCCACTAGTCAATTCTCCATCCTCATTGTACCTGGCCTCTCAGAGCAGTCAATATGACTGACAGCCCCTCCTTGAAACATCTTCTAGATTCCTATGTCCCTACACACATCTTGCCTTCCTTCTAGCTTCCTGGCCTTTCCCTCTTAGTCTCCTTTGTTGGTGCTTTCTCTACCCTTAGAGCTCTGACTTAAGCCCTCTGCTCTTGCCATATTCACTAGTTAGGGGGTCTCACCTAGTTCGGATGGCTTCTCAGCAGATCTTTTGCCTGGATCTCTTCCCTGAACTGTGAACTTGTGTCTCCAATGATCCATGTGACATTTCCACTTGGACATCTAAAGATGCATCAGATCTAACACAGCTAAATCACAGTGGGCGGGGGGGGGGGGGGGGGGGGCGGCTTCTTTTCTACCCTGCCTCCAACTGAACTGCCCCATGGCAGCCAATTGTGCCACCATCCATCCAGTTCAAATCAAAGATTTAGTCCTTGGTTTATTCCCTTGCTATCTCCTGGACATTTGCCCAGTAAGTCTTATCAGCATTACTTCCAAATCCATCCACTTCTCTCCACTCCTATCCCTAAACCTCTGGCTTTGGCCACCCTCACCCGCTGCTTGGACTGTCTATCAACTAGCCCGAACTAGTCTTGTAGCCTTGGCCCTTTCCATTGCGCACTCCAACTTTTCCAGTCCATTAAGTCAGATCCAATCACTCCCCTTGTTTAAGGGCCTCCAAGGCTTCCTGTTTCACTTAGAACAGAATCTGAGCATCTTACCTTGGCTCCCAAAGACTTCCATGTTCAGCCCATGGTGCCCCTTTGCACTCACTTCCTTCCAGTTTACTGACTTGTTCACTACTCTCCAGGCACACTGGCTCTCTGTCCCTCACCCAGATTGGGTTCTTTCCTGTCTTGAGGTCTTTGCACCTATGGCTCCTTCCCTAGATCTGTAAGTGGTTAGCTTCTCATCATTCCGACCTTCTGAACAGCCCGTTACAGCCACAACACCAGGCTCTAATGCATACTCAGACACCTCTAACTTCTCTCTAGAACACCACCCTATTGGATCATCTTCATAACCTTATCTGTACCTGATCCAGATGGTGAGGGACTCCTGAGTTCTTTGTGGACACATGAAACGTGCTTTAGAAATAAATTATTGGGGCACCTGGGTAGCTCAATGGCTGAACATTTGCCTTTGGCTCAGGTTGTGAGCCTGGGATCGAGTCTTGGATTGGGCTCCCCACAGGGAGCTTGCTTCTCCCTCTGCCTGTGTCTCTGCTTCTCTCTCTGTGTGTCTCTCATGAATAAATAAATAAAATCTTAAAAAAAAAAAAAAGAAATTATTGCCCACAGAAACCGGTCTTGAGGCCTTCCTACAATATAAATGGAACTTTCATTTTAAACAAACATCCCCATATCCTTCTCTCTCTGTGCCCCTAACAACCTGACCATTGTTTCCTTTATTTTTTTCAAGCAATTTTGAAGCTAAATAAAAAAATTTACATTCTTCATTTATGGCAGCCAGCCTTTTTTTTCTTTGTTTTGTTAAAGCTGCCAGATATTCCTTGCCTTAAAAAGGCACTTTGAGGTACAAGGAAGGGGAGAAGTAGATGAAGGATAACAGTGTTTTGAAGGGTGTGTTTATGAAAGGGAAATATTGTGCATTGCTGGGTAGCTGGATAAGCCTGGAAGGGTGGGTTTTGCTAGGAATTTGGTGCCTTGCTAATGAACTTCTCTGGGTGTCTAGGCAGTTCCTGGGTAACTTAGCATGTGCTACAGGCTGGGGTGTGGATACAATGCGCTTGTCCACATCACAGCTTCACATGATGATATTCCACGCATTATCCCCATGTCAGAATTCTTCTGGTGAAACACAGTCAGGACAAATATCAGCAGCCCAGCTCAATGATCATTCATTGGCTGCCCAAATGCAAGGAGAAGGCTAGATCACTGAGGGCTGCGATGCCTCGGAGCCTCTGAAATGCCATGCAACCATGGTTGGGTCACCAACCCTATCAAGTCAGGGAATAATAGACAACAACTGGTGCAAGGTGGCCCTTTCCCAGCTGGAGAAAGGAGAGCCCCGAAGCACTCAGGCTGGTCCATGACTGGTGAAGCCCGGGGAAGGCTCCCATTGGCTCAGCTCAGGCCAAGTGACTGCTCCTGGACCAAGCAATTGGGCCATGTGGTAACCACCGTCTCCCATTGGAACCACGTGGCCCAGCGGGGAGGGACAGAGCAGGGGGCCGGGTGTACAGAAGGAGAGCTCTGGTGGGCAGACAAAGCAGTTAAGGCCCACCATTAGCTCCGTAATGAGCAGATGGTTAGAAAGTTCCAGTTGATTCCGTGTCTGGTGTTTTCTGTTTGTTTCCTGGAGGGAAAAGTGAAATATCCTGTTCCACGCATAACAGATTCCAGGCAGCCCTTCCCATAGTTCCGCCTCCTACAGCCTGTTAACCGGCTGTGGATTTTCCTTCCAGGATCGCCTTCCCCTCTTCCTTCTCTGGCTGGACTGACCTTTGGGTTCTTAGCTAATCTCTAAATCCATGAGCTTCTTTCAAAAGGACTTAGAATATCCTTGCTAGCCAGCCATATTGACATGGAATTTGGTGAATAGTTCTTAAAAAAAATTTTTTTTTTAGCCTTTGCTTTCCAGTTTTGGTGGTTTTGGTGAATTAAAATTTTTTAACTGAGATATAATTGACATATACCATTAATTTCAGATGTACGACATAATGATTCAATTTTGTATATTGCTAAATGGTCACCACAATAACTAGTTAACATTCATCACCATGCAATTTTGGTGAATCTTGAGAGGTGATTAGGGTTTTCAAAAAAGACCATTGAAAACAACCAGGAAGGGGTGAAGCCTCGGACTCTTGATCTCAGCTCAGTTCTTGATCTCAGGGTCATGAGTTCAAGCCCTGCTTTGGGTTCCACGCTGGGCGCTGGGCATGGAGACTATTAAAAAAACAAAAACAAAAAAATGACCAGGAAATTTGGCTGTTTGGTACCATACAATGGAGGGCCCCAAGGGGTTGGTATAACAAATCACTTTCCAAATATTAGCCCAGACATTGCAGGCTAGGGGGCTGCAGGGCAAATTTGGCCCAAAAGCATTCTGTGTGACTCATGCAGCTAAAAAAAAAGGTAAAATAAATGAAATAAATCCAAATCAGTTACCAACATTTGAAATAAAGAGCTTTATCTGGATTTCCATCTTTTCTATAGGTATCAGGAGACGGAGCTGTGTGGCCAGCCTTCCTGCATGACGATGGGCTGGACTGTTGTGGGTGACGGGGCATGCCAGTCACCACAGAGTCCCGGACCTTGCTGTCATCCATTTGAGTCGTTCAGGAGGTCTGCCTGGCGTGGGCCTGGCCGTGGCCCCAGTCTGCTACTCTCCTTGGGCTGCTGCTCCTGGCTGTTCTGGCTCAGAAACGTTCCGTCCACCCAAGAGAAGAGCCTTGGGGCCTTTCCTGTCAGCACCGGGACCCAGCACAAACCTTGTGGAAGGTTTCTCGAAGGCTGGAGAAAATGCGCGAATCTCAGGAGATAACTGCTAGGTTCACAGTGTCATAGGGCATATCATCCTTGGGCAATTTTAGAAACATGCACATATAAAATGACCCCTATTATGGTGCTTGTGTCACTGCCTCTGCTCCCTTAGCTTCATGTCTGTACCAACACTGTAACGCTATTGGAAAATTCAGTCAAGTGTGCATTTGCTTCAGCAGATTTAACTATATCTGCTCTGAAGAGGAGCAAAATCCCTCGGTGCATGTTTGCATACGTATGTATACTCTTCCGGGTAGCCGCTCATCCCTAATGAAGGGGAATCCATGTCCTTCCCACCCATTACCTTTTCCCACATGGGCTTGTATACACAAATCCTGTTTACAGCATTTGGTGCACGATTGATGGGATTTTCAAGAGTAATTCTGACCCCACCCAATTCTTTTTACATGCATGCATTTCGAATCCAGACTGGGTGATTCCTGGGGAGCCATTCGGGAAGAAGACAGACAAGGTCCAGGCCTGTACGGAACTTACAGTCTGGTGGGAATTTTCAGCTTGGCACAACCAGAGTGAATCTCACTAATTCATACCCACCAGCTACCAACATCAGAGTTCACAAGACATCTTGGAACCACATAATAGATGGGAAAACCTGGCAAAAACACAGGAAATAATTAGAGGTTAACAAGACATTTCCTGCTTGTTGCCTGTGTGATCTAAGGCGCACAATTAACCTCTCTGATCTCAGCTTTCTCAGGTTGTGTGATGTGGCCCATTATAATGGATTCGCCTCTGTGGTGTTCATGAAGAGTAGAGATAGTAATATGCTCACCATTTATTGGGCATGTATTATATTCCTGGTATTGTGCTCAGCGTTTTACTACCATTACATCACTTAGCCCCCCAACCATGTGAGGAAGAGGTTGCACCATCATCTCCATTTTATAGATAAGCAAAAGGAGTCTCAGGGGGGGTTTAGGAACCTATCCAAGGCCACCTAACTTTTCAGTGGCAGAGCCAGAGTTCCCAAAATCTCAAGGAAAGATGATTCTCTGGATGAGGGAAAGGAGCCTGTGAGAGGCTGACATAGCTTGCAAAGTTGTTGAGAATGTGAGATGCGGTGATGACAACAGGCAATTTTTTAGACCAGAAGCAGATCCAGCACTGTGCTAAGAGCTTGTGGGGTTAATGGGGTTTGGGAGTTATTGGCACCATGATTTTTAACACTTTATGAATGAGGACGCCACAGCTCCAAGCAGAGGCTGATTGGCACAAGGACGCCCACCCAATTGTATTTATTTATTCATGAGAGACACAGAGAGAGAGGCAGAGACACAGGCAGAGGGAGAAGCAGGCTCCCCGCCGGGAAACCGATGCGGGACTCGATCCCAGGACCCCAGGATCACACCCTGGGTCGAAGGCAGACGCTCAACCACTGAGCTACCCAGGTGTCCCACGATTAAGGCTATTGAAGCATAAAGAGGTTAATTTGCTCAAGGTCACATAGTGAACAGCCAAGCTGGAATTCAAACTGAGGCCTTCTGGCTCCAAGGCCACTCCCTCGATCCTAGACTATGTGCACTTCTGCTCTTCTGGTCCTCAGGCCTCACCCAGCACACACACTTTATCGTGTATCTTGTCGAAGGGGCCAGATATGAACAGAAAGTTCTACCTCGTTCTTTTAAAAAGTCGCATGGATGAATCATAATTTATTCAACAGTGGTTTGGTTGTTTCCATCTACTTAGTACCAGCAAAAGTTCTACGATCAACATTCCGGCAGGGAGATCTTCACACAGCTGTCAACGGATATGTTGGATAACGTCCTACCTGTGTAATAAAGCAAAGCTTTTTTTACATGACTTTTGGAGTTTGAGTTCGTGTAAGCTTGATGTGGATTCATTTTATTTGGGGGCATGGCTCATTGATGGAGGGAGGGATTTATTGTCTACACTGTTGGACATTTTTGGCTAAGCCAAAATGGTTCCTGAGCTGCCTCCAAATGGCAGGTGCCTGAGCTGGGTGAGCATTGCATGGTCCTAGCTGCAGAGGGTCTAGGGCTGAATTGTGTGGTGTGATGGCATTCACTTGCTATCAGGCCAAGCTCTGGAAGGAGGAGGCAGTGTGCAGGCCATATGTGCAACGATTAAACTTGAACTTGGTTCTAGTCTTGGTTCCACCATTGACCATCCAATGGTCCTTTGTTCCTCATTTATGGGATGGGGGTGTAACAAGACTACCCTCTCCATAGGGTCACTGGGAAGATTCAAAGAATATGTATATTTAGGATAGCTCCTGGTTTGTGGTTGGCCCTCAAAAGGTTGCAGCTGTTATGACACGATGATGAGGATGGTCATCATGTTAGGACATCCACAGAAAACTGGATTTACAAAGCTGAAGTCTGTCAAATGCCATGTGAACCCCTCAAGCCATTCTGTCTGCTTGAATATTCTGGATCTTAATGGTTCAGAAATAGAGCCAGCAAGAGGAACTTCCACCCCTCCCTACCGATGGCTGTGTTCCAGATCCTTCCCAAGAGCCAACACGGTATGTCTAAAGTTGCTTTTATTGTGCACTCCATTGGGACAGTATTTTTGACAGCTTACCGCAATATATGTGCACAATTTAGCAATGCATATTTTCATTTATAATTTGTATTATTTTGCTACGTTATAAATTATTCATAAATCATATACATGTATTAGGATGAACCATGTGAAACTGCCATTTTTGTAGGTCATGACAGACCAATCTCTACAGTTTCGCGTGGCTCGACCCCCTGGCAATTTTTAACATTAAAATATTAGGAAGTGCAAATGTGTTTTTTACTTTTTTAGATAACACACATCAATAGAAGCTCTAACCCTTTTTTGGTGACCTGGGGCAAGATATTTGCTATCACAAAGCCTGATTGTAGTGAGATTTTAAAAAACAATATATACGTGTGTGCCTGTGCGGATTACTTATCGTAATAGGGTGTAACCAAAATTAAGCTATTATTAGCTCAACGGTCTAAATCTATTTCTATTTACACACTTGTTTTACAAAAATGAACCGTACTTGTCCTGCTGCTTGCTAACCTAACGACACACGGTGACGTTAATAGACAATCCTCGACATCATGCGTGATGACTGCATCACACTTCGTATTTTAAACTTCATATTTTAAACAATTGTTATATTCATTGAACCTCTACGGATGGCCGTTGGGTTGTCTGAATCTTTCTCTTCCTTGTGGTTTCAGCTCTGTGCCTACCCTATCCTCGGCTGTTTTTTAGGGTAAATCCCTGGCCCGGGCAGTGTTTTTCTCTCGCCCCACCCTGCTCTTCCCCCTCCCTCCGCTTTGGGAGGAGAAAGTTTGTTTGAAATCCTCAGAGGAGTTCTGGGCTGGGGATTTGGGGGTGTGGAGGTGGGGCACGGTTCTGCAGGCCCAGGTACAGCCGTAAAACCAGATAAAAGGGCTGATTATGCATGCTGATGGAAGCCCGATAACCACGAGTTTACAAAACCTCCCTCGCAGATAGTTTTAAAGATGCCCTTCTTTTGTGATTTTAATATGTCCCGGCTCCACCCACCCCTGGAAGTTGATTCCAGTTGGAAGGCCGCAGAGAGCCCCAGGATGGGCAGCCCAAGTCCTTCCCTCTTCTCTTCCTTCCCAGACTGTTTTCAGCCTGCCCGGAAGGTCTGGTTTTGAGGCTTTTAGTCTGGGGATGAAAGACAAGTTGGAATGAAAGACCATATAGACAAGTGTCAGACCCTGGGATGCAGAGGCAGGGCTTCGGGAAAGCCGAAGGAGAAGCGCCCAGAAGCTCACCCCATCCGGCCGCGAGCAGGTTGGAGCCCCTGCATCGCGTTGGAGCCGGGCCCGGGCGGGATGCCCGCGCTTGGAGATTTGAGGGTGCAACGCAAAGCAAACACGTCGGAGGTGTAGGGTGGGGCTGAGCCATCTCAGGCACCTCTCTGAGCCCCGGGGGTCACCGTGAGAGTAAATAAGATCCTGCCAGTGAAAGGCACCCCCCCACCCAGGGAGGGGGACCACACTCTAATCCTCCCCAGCGATGCGAAACCACCAGCAGGAATCAGCCGCTCCAGGAAGGCGGGAGAATAGGGCTTTTGGCTTGGCTTTCGGGGAGGTGGGCGGAGAGCAAAGTGTCCCCGGGAGGCAGCCGGACCCTTCCCGCACCTGTCACCTGTCGGGACCCGGGGCGTGGGCCCTCCCCTCTCGCCAAGCCCCAAACAGCTTTCGGAGCCTCTGATGTGCTGTTCCTCCGCCTGGCACGTCTCCCCCCACGTCTTGGGGCGCCCCAGATCTGGCTGGCTCCTTCTCGACTTTCACTCCAAGGTGAAATATCATGTCCAACTACTCAGGGTTATCTTTCCTCACCCTGTTTACCACTCCCTGAAGTCTGTTTACGTTCTGCTCCGGGATCTGTTTTTCCTTTTTCATCCAGCTGCTCGGTGCCTTGAAGATAACAGGTGCTCAGATCGTGAATGACGTGCCCCCAAGGGTGCTCCTCGGCCTTAGGGGAACATCCACCGGGTGGGGGACCTGGTCAAAATCAAGGGTCCGGGGTACTTGGCTGGCTCCGTCAGTAGAGCACATTGACTCTTGATCTCAGGGTCATGAGTTCAAGCCCCACACTGGGTGTAGAGACTACTTAAAAAAAAAAAAAGTTTATAAAAATAAAATAAAATAAAATAAAATCAAAGGTCCGGTCCAGCAGGTCTGGAGCGCTGACCCAGATTCTACATTTCAGACCAGCTGCCAGGGATGGGAAGCTGCAGGTATTTTTTTTTTAAAGACTTTTGTTTATTAATTAGAGACAGAGAGAGAGAGCACAAGTAGGGGGAGAGGGGGAGAAGGGGAGAGGGGAAGAGGGAGAGAAGGGGAGAGGGGGAGAGGGAGAAGCAGCCTCCTCGCTGAGCAGAGAGCCCGTCCTGGGGCTTGACCCCAGGACCTGGAATTATGACCTGAGCTGAAGGCAGATGCTGAACGAACTGGAGCCACCCAGGCACCCCAGGATGCTGCAGGTAGATGACCACACTTTGAGGAGCAGGGTTCAAAAGTGTTCTGTGGGGTAAAATCCTACCCCTACCATGCGGGGAGAGAGGGGATGAGCACAGGCATCTTGAGGGGAAACCCTGGCAGGAAATAAGACAGTTCTTCTCATCTTGGCATCTCTGGGTCCTGACACTGGACCCTGGGGTTGGCCCCTGGTCCCCGCTGCCATTCTTCCCCTGCCACATTACCGATCTTCATGCCACGCCTTTGTCCCCCACTTGACAATTGTCCCCAACCTCTGGCAAACTTTCTCAAGCTCCTATAGGGCTTGCCATGGCCTCCAGCTCCCTCACGCTCCTGCCTCGTCCTCAGCCTGGCACCAAACGGGCGCCCAAAAACATCTGCTGGATGAGGGACAGAGTTAACTTCCCCAGGACCAGGGTCAACACCCCGGCCTCTACTGTCCCCTTGACCCCATCCCTCATCTGCATGTGTGAGCCTCCCAGCTGGATTGGAAAAAGCTTTAAATTCCTCTTCTCATTCTGAAAGTAAGCTCTGCATAAAGCTCTGAGTGCGAGAGCTGCATTCAACGGTTCTGGCAATCAATCTGCGAGTCTTCCCTTATACCTCAGGACCCCCTAATTTGGGATTTGGGGGAACCAGGATAATTTAAGTAGTTCAAGTTGGGGGCTGAGACCACCGTCGGAGATCACTGGCATTTCACCGCAGATGGGATTGGTAGGCACACGCTCGGAGCAAGAGTGAAACTGCTCTCAGGATCCAGAAGGCTCATCCTCACCCCCAGATGGTTAGGAGGCACCTCCGCACATGTGGCAGCAACTTGTCTCTCAGCTCCTCAGGGATCCTCGACAACGTTGTTCTAGAGCAGCGACTCTGCCTCAGGGAGCACTGGAAATGTTGGGGTGCATTATGTGCTTGTCCTAGAAGTGTGTGTGGGGGGGTCAGCTGGCATCCACACACGACAGGTGCTCCGAGACCCAGAGCAGTTGTCCAACATGAGCTGGTCCGCTGCTCATGTGACTTCGAATGTCCTCCTGTAGACAAATAACCAGTTTACCGTAGAACCCAGTTCCATGTAACATTGCAACACGAAGTATTTTTCTTATAGTTCTGACACCTACAGAATTTTTGAGGAATACAACCACTGTGTAAAATGAGGGGGAATATATATATTTTTTCCTGTTCGGAACATTCCCCAAGAGTCATTCAACAGTTTGGGGAGACACTCAACGTCCCCTATGACATCACTGCTGCCTCCTTGGCTGTCTTCCCCACTGAGCTGTGGGCTCCTGGGGGCAGCCCTGCACGCAGCTGCAAGCGCAGGAGCCCATGCGACCTCAAAGCCTGGTCGGGGCCCTTCCTGGCTGTGTGCCCTTGGGCCAGTCTGCAGCCACTCTGAGCCTCGGTTTCTCCAGCTGTCAAGCGGGGATCCCGAAGCTCCAACACATCACGTGGATGTGAAGATACAACGAATGAGGCAGTGGGGGCCACGTGCTCGGCCGGTGACAGCAGCACACAAATTACAACTGTTATTCGAGATGTGAAGAATAAGTGGAGGACGAATGAAGTGCACCTCGGGAGGGTGCGTGTTTTATGTCGTGTACATGGTACCTAATGATGTTTAGTGGGGTCAGGGGTGCTGGTGAACACACACACAGTCATGTATACACACAGGGGCCAGGACAAGGCCACCGGGGCCTCCCTTCCAGCCAGCTCTGTCTTCTTCTCCCGGCACCCTCGTCATTGCTCTGATGCTGAGTGTGACGGAGGCTCTAAAACCACCCAGCCAGCCCACCCGGCAGTGTGGCCCTGAGGAACAGGGATCGAGCCTGGGATCAGGAAGGCTGGGGTTCCAGTCCCATGCCACCTTTTATTAACTGAGCGACCCTGACCTGCTGCTCCATTTCTTCACTGGTAGACTGCTAGTAATTAGATTTGTTGGGGAGGATGGAAGGGGCTCCTGTGGGCAGACATTTGGCCCAGGGACCCAGGACAGAGGGATGCCCAGCAGACAAGCTCGCCCCTCCTGCTGCCTCCTTCCTGGAGGCTCACAGGTGGAGTGGGGACTGGAGTGGGGGCTGTGAGACAGGACAGGGCAGCACAGGAGGTGGGAAGAATGGATGACGGAAGGGCCGATCAGGAATTCTGTGGAGGTGTCTCCATCTGTGGGAAAGCTCAGTCCCAAACCAGGATGCAGGTGTATGCAGCAGGTAAAGGTTTGGGGCTGGGGAGAGACACTCCTGGCAGAAAGAACAGCAAGTACAAGGGGGGAGGGGCAAGAAAGCAGCGTCGGCCACTTGCTTCAGATCCACTTGCCAAATGCCAGTGACTGTCCCGTTCCGGAAGACGTGACATGGTCAGAAATGTCCCCTTGCCCATCCCGTCCTTGAAAAGGACATCCCACCTGGTGTAGACTTATGGTAGAGCTCAACTCAACGGGTATGGCCCCACTCTTCAGGCACCTGCGAATGCACACTGGCTCCCCGCAATGATTCAGACTGATCACCGGGCACCTACTGTGTGCAGACACACTCTCCATGCTGAGGAGAGAACAGTGAACAGGAGGACGTCCTGGTCCTCATGACGGCCATGGGGGAAGAGCAGTAAAAATGGTGCTAATCAGAAGGCCGTTGTCTTCCTCCGCGCCAGGCATTGTCCGGGACAAACTCCTTTCTCTATATTCATTTCACGCGTGAGGACACTGGTAATTTGTCAAGACCTCACAGCTGGAGAAGGCTAGAGGCAGGATGGAAAGGTCGGTCTGTGGCCCTCGGAGCCTGCGCTTCTTATCTTAGAAGAAATCTTATGCACCGCGGCCTTAGTGGCTTAGAACAACCCCAACTACTCTCTTGGAACAAGCCGAACTACTCTTCTGACATCTCTGGAGGTCAGGAGTCTGAGATGGTCTCCTTAGACTAAAGTCAGGGTGTTGGCGGGTTGCTCATCTGGAGGCCCTCAGCAGCATCGTGTGTCTTGGTTTCCAGGTTCTTCTTCATCCGTTGCCCTGTGGCGCCCGGTTCTGTCCCGGAAGCCAGCAGCGTGGCCTCTTCCAATCTTTCTTTCTGATTCAGATCCTCCTGCCTTCCCCTGTGGTGACATTGGGTCCACCTGCAGACCCCAGGAAATTCTCCCCTTCTCAAGGTCCTTCATGTCATCACATTTGCAAATTCCGTTTTGCCACGTCAGGAGACACGGTCTGGTATTTTGGGCATCGCTGTGTGGACGCCTTGCGCGGCAGCAGTGCTCCTCCTTCAGTGCTCCTCTTGCAGTGTGTCTAGCAAGAAAAGGCGGGGTTTCCAGGTCCAGTGAGTGTCCTAGATTGGCTGTATGGTTCTCTGTGTGCCTCAGTTGCCTCCTTTGCATAATGGGGGTGAGGCTAGTATCTGCTTCTGGGGCTGTTGGAGGAGAGATGTTGGTAAGTGCCAAGTGCTGACCATGCGTCTGGCACAGAGGAAGCGCCCGCTGTCAGGCCAGCCTGCATCCACGCTTAGCACTGCACCCGTGGGGCAAGTCCCTCACCCACCTGGGACCCCCCCCTGGACTGTTTCCAGAGCATTTCATGGGACTCTGACATTGTATTTCCGTTTTGACATTTGATCCATCTGTGGCCACGCGCACGTGCGCCCATGTGTGTATGCACGCGCGTGTGTGTGTCTGTGTGCAAGCGCGTCTGGGGAGGGTGGGTGGGACGGAGACCGGGAGAGACACTCTGTGAAATGTTTATATTTTTTGCCTTTTGATGTAATTCCAGTCAAACCAGATCTGAAATCATGCAGCAGGAAGCTCCTTTAAATTTTTAATTTGTTGTTTTTCTCAGAAATGATTATTTCCACATTGAGCCCAGAGACACTCGGGGCTCATCCTGTCTTCCTTCCTTTTATTGTTCCTGAACCTCCCCGGGGCAGCGGTTGTTTACTGCTGCCAATCAGGTGGGCTTTGCACAAACAATGCTCTTGGAATCAGCAGTTGCCCCCAAATAGTGATGCACACAGTAAGCTGGGTCCACCCTGTCACTTGGGAAAGTCCTAATCCCTTTTGGGAAATGCTTTGCAGCTTGTCCTGGGGGCGGGGTGGGGGGGGGGTGGGGGGGAGAGGTGTGAGGGTATCGCTTAGAAAAAATCCAACCTGCAGAATTCCTTGCTAAAAGCCACAGTGGAGTTTGACAAGGTGGAGGTGGGGGGGGGGTGCGGGGGTAGGGGTGGGGGTGGCATGAGCTCCATCTCTTGGCCAATCTTCTCAGTGCTTAAGTTTTTAAGCCAACAGCTTGGTCCTGGATTTTTTGAACAATGGAGTGAAGGTAAAACAATCACACAGATTTAATAAGAACTGGGGTGAGAGATATTTTTTATCTTCAAGCAACTTAATCACCAAACAAGTCGAAGGGGGTGGCCTGGTAACCTCCCTGGCCTTTCAGCTGATGACTGAGGAGGATGTAGGGACCCAGCCAGGGAATATTTGTGGGTGGGGATGGGGTGGAGTTAATGCGTGACCCACAAGTCTACTTCAAACACTCGGTCTTTCCAAGTGAAGGAGGGCACCAGAGAGCCCCCCCGGGGGGTTAGGGACGCCTGAGGGGGCTGGGTCTGCAGAAACTCTATACCCATGTGGAGGCTGAGCAACAGCCTCAGAGGCGCTGGAGAGGAACCTGAGTCCATCATTGCAGGGAGTCCTTTGTAAGGGTCCAAATGGGGGTACGGACATGATGGTGGGGCTTGGGACAAGGTGTAAAACTCTGTGCCTCAGTTTCCTCATTGATAAAAGGAGCGTGGCTTTCAGCTCATAAATGATACCGCAGAGGTGAAATGAGCTCAGAGGGGCAAGATACGCCCAGTGAACAGCAGCTGTGGGACTTCCAAATGGAAATGGCTTTATTGTTTACCTGTTTTCTTATTATAACTGGAGGTTCCCAACCTTGGTCCCATTGACATCTTGATCCAGATGCTCCCTTGTTGTGGGGCTCTCCTGTGTACTCTAGGATGTTTAGCCCTTGACCTTCACCTACTAGAAACCATTAGCACTATCCCATTTCTCAAGTTTGGACAACCAAAAATGTCCTTAGGCATTGCCAAGGGTCCCCCACCTCATTTAGTTGAGTTCTAACTAAAATGCATGCCTACTGAAAGCAAGAGCAACACTCAAACCAGAAAACTGTATCAGACAATATAGAAGAATGTCAAGAATAAAAGAACTATCCAGAAATTTCAGTGTAACTACCATTTTGATTTAAACATTTACAGAGATTTTTTTTTTCTATGTAAACACATACACGGGACATATGCAAGCAACACATATGGGTTTAGTTTTTTTTTATAATTTTTTTAAATTTTTATTTATTTATGATAGTCACAGAGAGAGAGAGAGAGAGAGAGAGAGAGAGAGAGGCAGAGACATAGGCAGAGGGAGAAGCAGGCTCCATGCACCGGGAGCCCGACGTGGGATTTGATCCCGGGTCTCCAGGATCATGCCCTGGGCCAAAGGCAGGCACTAAACCGCTGCGCCACCCAAGGATCCCTGGATTTAGTTTTTAATAGAAATTGTCATATATATATGCTAGTTTGGTTTTTAAAAAAATCTTATTTTTATTTTACTAAATTTTTCTAAAGATTTCCAAAGGAGTGCCTACTTACTGTTTACAGGTTGAATATGGAGGTCTGTAGAGAAGGAAAGACTCTTCCCCTCCTACCTGGAATCCACTCATTCTATTACTATTATTGTTAATAATAGCAACTATTATTTAGGCAAAGCTTTGTTGGTGCCACTGGGCAGGTGCTATGCCCCCGACATGTGTTTCATCCGGGTCTCACTGTAGCCCTCTGAGATGGGTGCGCCTTCTTCTCCTCTGGTTAGAGGATGCAGACACTTAGGGGCAGAGATGTCTCCCCCTTGCTTGGTGCCAGTTGGTCCCAGATGGATCATGCTATGTCACTGCTGTCCTTTAAGGCTTAGAGCTGTGGAGGTCCAACATTGAGCCCACCAGAATTCCCTGAAGGGCTTGTTAAAACGCAGACCACTGAGCCCACTCCATTTCTGATTCATAGGTCTTGGGCAGAGTGTGACAATCTGCATTTCTAATAAATTTCCAAGTAATCCAGGAAACACACTTTGAGATTCACTGACCTCTATCCGTAGTTCTCAAAGCGTGTGTCAGACACCACTTAATCTGGAGTTAGCTGGGGTGGATGGACCACAGATGGCCTTAAACAGCACCGAGGGAGGCACTTGACGGGATGAGCACTGGGTGTTATGCTATATGTTGGCAAATAGAACTCCAATAAAAAAAAATATACACACATGAAAAAAAAAAAGCCCCAAACCCCCAGCAGACCAAGAAGCCTGGATTTTCTTGGTCGCCAATCTGGGGGTAGTGTGGGTGCTTCTACTGAAGAATTTGGAGCAGGACAGTTCCAAGCTCCGGAAGGCATTGCAGAAAAATCCCCCCCCCCCTTTTTTTTTAAGAAAAATCACTTTTTGAAGGAGCTGATGATGAAGAAATCTTCATCTTTGCCAACAAAGGTTCGCGAAGAAAGGTCCCATCACGGCATAGTCAGGAAATGAGCCTAGGCCATAGAAAACAGTTCAGCTGCTGATTTAAAAATAGCACAGCGTGGGGGAAGCTGGCTAGCTCAGTCCGTGGAGCGTGTGATCCTTGATCTCGGGGTCATGAGTTCGAGCCCCACTTTGGGTGGAGAGATACTTCATAAAAATTAAAATGTATGTGTATAAAAGATAGCACACCCTGACACAGTCAACGAGGACATCTAACACTTATTCACATCTTGCCAATAAACTGAAGCAAAAAGGTAGGATATTCAAAAGTCTAACTCAAGTAAGTTATTTAGGATGCTGTTTGGCAGCAGAGGAGGAATCGGGACTCTAGTAGCTAAGTGGTGAAGCCGAGTTACGGGGGAACTCATTATACATCTTGTAATGGTTGGAGTGGTAGAAATTCTTTTTTATGTTTTTGTTTTTTTTTTAAGATTTTTATTTTTAAGTAAAATAACACCCAACATGGGTCTCAAACCCATGACCCCAAGATCAAGAGTCGCATGCTCTACCAACTGAGCCAGCCAGGCCCCCCTGGAGTGGTAAATATTCTTAATAGCTCGTGAACAAGGGACACTGCATTTTCTGCACCGGGCCCAGCAAGTTCTGTGCCCGGCCCTGGGGCCAGCCCCTCCTGATCCAGCTGAACCTCCAGCTACCTTGGGGTTTGATGCCCCCTGAGGACTGGGGCCTCCTTGGCCTCCCTGGTCTCTGTGTGTGTGTGTGTGCATGGGGCTGGCTGTTCCTTTAAAGCAGGGTTTGCAAGGACCAGATGTGGGTACAGAGGAGCTAGGGAAAGAAACAATGGGAAGTGGGGGCAGCTAGAGTTCTCAGGGAAGTCCCAGCTCTGTCTCAAGGGGCCACTCCCCTCTTGACTTCTCATGACAGCAAACCTCTAGAGTTTAAGATAAACATCAGACTTTTAAAGGTTGACGGCGATTCACATTTTTAAAAAATGCGAACCCAAATTAAGAGACTCTACAAAAATAAAAAAAACTAGCCGGGACTCTTGAAAAATGTCCATGTCATCAGAGACAAAAACCAAAAATGATGGCAAAAGAGTCATAGATGGGAGGAGACTGAGAGCTCAACAGCGATGGGCGAGGTCATGAAGGGACAGCTGGGCACAGGAGCATGTGGGCTATGGTAGGTAATGCCCTGTGTCCTATTACGTTGCTATGATAATAGCATAATAATGTGCTATTATCAAGCTAATACATACTATGCATGTAACACTTCACATTAAATAGTGTGAGAATGTGTTGTGGCTCATGTAATAGGAGGTCCTTGCTCCGCGTACATCTAGATACAGACACGCATCAGTCACGTGTATATGGAGAGAGAAAGCTATGTGAGTAGAGTATCACGTAGTGAATCTAAGGGAAGGTATTTGTTCATTGTTTTTGGTGTGTGTGTGATTTTGGAGGGCAGCTTTTCAAAATAAAAATTTAGGGGAAACCAATATTTAGACCACCTTATGAGGTAAATTGGCGAGACACATCTGGTGCATGAGCCCCCTGGTTTATGACATTTGCATGAAATCATCTGACACATAGGGAGCTTCCTGCCTGCCTCCGACCTCTGTGAAGCCTTTCTAACTCCATGAGAGGTAACCCAGTAACTTGTATTGGGCCCTTAGGAGAGTTCAGGCCACTGGGTTAGGGCTAGCTAGCTGCTTGTCTTCTCTTAATTAATTAGGCCATGAATGGAGAAGGGGATGTTTCTTGCTCACTTTGGTTTCCTTCTCCCCTCTCCTGTATTATTAGGACTAGAATGAGCTGCTAGGAAAATAAAGCCCCCAAATCACAGAGATCTGAACAAGTGTTTATTTTAATCCCATACACAGAAAGGGGATCTGATGTGGCCAGCACTCCACTCCATGGAGTCAGCCCTTCTGTATTTTTGCCCCACTACACAAGGCTTTCACTCCTGAGGATAACTCATAGATCGAGATGGCTCCTGGAGCTCCAGCCATTACATCTGCATTCCAACCACCAGGAAAGAGAAAGAAACGAAGAACAAATTAGGGAGAGGCTATATGCTAGCCACGTTTGGGGGAAGATTCCTGGAAGCTTTCATAGGATGTTTCCATTTGCATCTCATCGAGTAAACTTAATCACCTGGCCGTGCCTAGCTGCGAAGGAGGCCGATAAATGGAGTCTTTATTCGAAGAGACTATGTGCCTACGTGAAGTGCAGGGTTCAATTTCTACGGAAGAGGAGAAGGGTGACACTAAGGAACAGACAGCAGTCTCTGCTACACCCCTGAACCTGCGGAGGCCCTGGCATATACTTAATCTAAGTCCAAAAACTACATCCCACCGGGCAAATCTGGCCAGCTGCCTGTTTGTTTACAGTCCGTAGCTAAGAACAGCTTTCACTTAAAAAAATTTTTTTTTAATTTATTCATGAGAAACACAGAGAGAGAGAGAGAAAGGCAGAGACACAGGCAGAGGGAGAAGCAGGCTTCATGCAGGGAGCTTGACGTGGGACTCGATTCCAGGACCCCAGGATCACGCCCTGAGCCGAAGGTGGTGCTAAACCACTGAGCCACCCAGGCTACTCCTAACTTTCACATTTTTCAACAGTTACATTTAAAATGGTTCCATACGGGGGGCGCTGGGGTGGCTCAGTCGGTCAAGCATCCAACTCCTGATTTTGGCTCAGGTCATGATCTCAGGATTGTGAGATCGAGCCCCACATCGTCAGGCTCCACATTGAGTGTGGAGTCTGCTTGAAATTCTCTCTCTCTCCCTCTCCCTCTGCCCCTCCTCCCTCCCACCTCTCCAGCCCCGCCTGCTCATGCTCTCTCTCTATAAAAATAAAAAATAAAATAAAATCAAGACATAACAGCCTCCACATTGCCTCTTAGCCTATAAAACCTAAAATATTTACTGGTCGGCCCTCTCAGAAAAAGTTTGCTGACCTGCCCTAGATTCTTAATAAACTTTTAAAGATTTACCTTTTAAGCATTCAACATCATTTGCCATGTGCCAAAGCTTGGAGAGGCAGCAGCAAGTTGTCCCCATGGTGCTTGAGACTAGTAGGGGACGGAGATAAATAACTAGTGAAATGTAATTCATGACAGTTGGGCTTTGTGCTATGATGAAGCCTGGGTGCCCGGAACGTCCAGGATGCGGGAACCGAATCTATTTTGGGCAGGCCAGGGAGGGGCTGACTGGTTAGCTGAAATCTTAAGTGGGAGCTGGCCTGGGTAGCCTGGTGGATGCCTGGGTGGTGGAGAGGGAAGCATTTCAGGCAGAAAAGAACAAGGATGGAGGCCATGAGGAGGAAGATCTTGGTGTCATCCAGAAATGACAAATGTCCAGGGTGTGGTGTTGTTAAGATGACGTGAGAGCGGAGAGAGGCCGAAGAGAAACCAGCAAATCCTTCCCCAGCAAGACCCGCAGGAACCAATCAGCGGGAATGATTCAACATTGTCTCCATGTGTCTTCTTCTGTTTCCCCTGCCTGGCAAATCCCATAAAAGAGCCGTTTCTAGAATGTACCCACTGTCCTTTCTTTTCATCCCCATTGCCTTCCCTTGAGTCTCTTAGAGAGAAAAAAAAAATGTAGGGATTCCAGAAAGACTGGTCCAGCCACATGGAAAGTGGCCCAGGAAACTGCTTGGTTATGGCTGCAAAGGCCGTGAGAAGCAGATTATCCTGTAATTGAAGGGGAAATTCTTTATTGGGATCGTTGAAGGGTTCCACCAGCTTCTTTCATCTGCCGCTCACTCCACACCTTAATTAATTTGGGTTCAGAAGGCTTCCCAAGCATACAGTTGCACCATCTCTCTCTCGGGGCCCAAGCCTTCTGTTGCAGGTGGGGACACTGAGGCAGGAGAGACCCTGGACTTGGAGCCTGGGGGAAGGTGCCTGCATCAGAGGACTGGTTTTTGAGCGATTCAGGCATCCGGCTTTCAGGAAAGTGGTCAAAGTCAACTGTTCCAAAGAAAGGGAAGAGTTTCACCTTAAAAAAAAAAAGTATTCTTGTGATAAAACTGGTTAAATCACATCTTATATGTGACTTTGAAGAAAAAAAAACCTACACACAAATAGATGAAAATTCATGACTTGTTTTTATATCACAACTGGCGAAGGAAAATCCTCATGGGCCCAGTGCATTATTCTCCTTTTTCTTTTTTTTTTCTTTTTCTTTTTTTTTATTCTCCATTTTCTTGATGCTTAACTGAAACCCAGCTCAACCTAGTTTCAACAGAAACAGTAACCTGTTGGTGACTCTCATAAATAAGAACGTTCCAGAGGTGGTTCCACGGGCTTGCAAGACGGCACCAGCTTTCTCTCTCTCAGCCTTCCTCGCTCTCTTTCTCCTCTCTCACTTCCTCGAGTTTTCTCTCTCTTTTCTGCTTTCTAGACTCTGTGAGGTGGCCCTCAGCAGCTCTTAGAGCTTCACCGTAACCTCAAGGGGAAGATGGGTTGTCTTTCTCAATAGGTCCAGGAACATCCCCGAAGGGAGCAGCTTCGAGAGGCATGTCAGATAATTTTGCTCATCGCTCTGATAATATTCCTCCCCTGGGCATTTTTAAGAGACATTTGGAAAGTCTCCAGCTGCTTTCAACTGTGGTTTTTGGTTTTGTTACCGTGCTGTTTCTTTGAAACTAGAAAAACAGACACACACCAAACACCTATTATCCTACCCAGTTAATACAAACACCGCTATCATTTCGAAGTGTCTTCACGTCGGGGCCTCAGAGCATGAATGTCAAGTGTAGTTATGATAGCGGTGTGGTAGACAATATAGCTCATGTAGGTTTTGGAACTAATGGACTTGGGTCTCAATTCTACCTTTTTTCTTATCAAAAAATGCATTTTATTTATTTTATTTTTTAAAAAGATTTAAAAAAATATTTAATTTATTTATTCATAAGAGACACAGAGAGAAGCAGAGGGAGAAGCAGGCTCCCCGCAAGGAGCCCGATGTGGGACCCGACCCTGGATCCCAGGATCAGGACCTGAGCCAAAGGCAGACGCTCAACCGCTGAGCCACCCAGGCATCCCTTTTAAAAAGATTTTTTTTATTTATTTGACAGAGCACGCAAGAAAGCACAAGCAGGGGGAGCTGCCGGCAGAGGGAGAGGGAGAAGCAGACCCCTTGCTGAGTGAGGAGCCCAACAGGGGCTCGAACCCAGGACCCTGGCTGGGGTCATGACCCCCGCTGAAGGCAGATGCTCAACTGAGCCCCCCAGGTGCCTCCAAAGAATGAATTTTATTCTTATTAAAGTATCTGATCTTCAGAAGGAGGGGGAGAGGAGGAGAAGGAAGTCTCCCCAAGACGGGAATGAAAGCCCGACCTCGAGGCTGGTTGGACCAATGCCTGTGCAGCCTGAACCAATCACAGTGGAAGGCAGGAGTGCCTGGACTGGCTGAAGCAGGTGCAGCAGGTGCAGGTAGGGGCAGAGGCGCGAAGTTGCTGCGAGCCAGTCTTGTCCTCACCCGAATGCAGGCTGTCACCCGGCAGACTGTGCCACCTCCCCGTGTGGGCCAGCGGGGTCCCTAGGAGTGGAGGCCACAGCGGTGGGGCCTTCTGGGCTTGCCTCCTGGGTGCGGCCTGGGGTCTGCGCTCCACCTGTGCCTTGACATGTGTCCCCTGCCCTCCCCCAGCCCGCATCTTCCTGCCAGAGCCACATACCCAGCCCACACCTTTCTCCTGGGCTTGGGGGACAGCCCTAACCGCTACAGCTTGGAGGCCAGGCATGTTTGTGTGTTTTCTCCTTGGCAAAATACGAATTGTCTCTTCTAAGAAAATAAAAGCACTCAAGGGGAGAAAAAAAGGGCTTATTTTTAAAAAGAAAAAAAAAGAAATGGGAGAAAACTCATTAAAATAAAATAAAAATAAAAATAAAATAAAATAAAATAAAATAAAATAAAATAAATAAAATAAAAAATAAAGGCCCAAGTGCCAACTCCAGTAGCAAATTCTACTTCAAATAGCTTTAACAAACCAGACTTGGAGCAGTGTTGCAGGAGGTAACCAGATGCATCAGAATGAAGTTTTACATAAAAGCAGAGCCAAAGGGAGAAGAGAAACAGAGACATTTTCAAGGGAAAAGATGTCAAAGCTTTTGAGACAGAGATTTTAGTCATTGGTGTCAAAATCCACAGTGTATTGAGAGCTTGCTACGTGCTGGGCACTGTGCTACCTGTTATCTATCATCCTCCCCACCGCCTCCTTTTACAGAAGAGGAAACTGAGGCACAGGAGGTGAGGCAGCCCGCCCCAGGGCACACTGTTTGCAAGGCGTGGGGCTGGCACTCAAGCCTGTGTGTGTTTCTCCAAAGCTTCCCAAACACTGCTTTTCACTGCCTCTCTTCAGGTCTGGGGTTTAGGAAAGTTTGCAGAGTGAGGTTTCTGAGGCAGAGAGACTCGCTTCCTGGTTTCCAGATTCTGTTGGGTTTTGGCTTGGTCCATGCAGGGCTATGTCAAGCTGGCTGGAGAAGGGGAATTATTCTTTTAGATTTCCTGCTCCCTGGGTTCTTCTACAAAGTGAGTGGGCTCCAGCAAGCCTGGAGTCACCTGTCTTGGGGTGGTTTTTTTTTGTTTTGTTTTGTTTTTGTGTTTTAGATGTGAAGGAAGCAGAGCACAACGAACCTTTCCAATGGGCAAGTTCCTTGGGACTTGGGGAGGAACTGGCGTTTCTCTCATGCTGACTTAGTGGGAAGACTGGAAAGAGCAAAATCTTCTCACTCGGGGGTAAGTGCCAAAACAGACAGGGAAGAAGGGTAAGGTGCAGAGAGGGCTGACTTCAGGCGGGAACAGGGAGGCGCTATTTGAGGAGGTGCCCCAAGGAGGTGCTCCTTTCTGAGGAAGCCCCCCC
The DNA here is from genome assembly GCF_048418805.1 of Vulpes vulpes. NCBI lineage: Eukaryota > Metazoa > Chordata > Mammalia > Carnivora > Canidae > Vulpes > Vulpes vulpes. The sequence goes on along the minus strand of NC_132793.1, from coordinate 5,841,386 downwards.
CCCCCCACCTTGTGTGGAGCTCTGACTGATGGGAAAGAGCCAGCCATGGGGGAATTTGGGGAAAGAGCATTGCAGACAGAGGGAGCAGCGGGTGTTAAGGTCTGGTGGATGAGCAAGAGTTAGGCAGTGAAAGACAGTGAAAGGGGGGAGTTGGGGTGGAGGGAAGGCCCCCCTGGGAGAAGGCACTGTGTGGCCTGCCATTGCCTAGAATGTCTCCAAGCTTGTGGAAGCTTCTTCCACGGTCATTCATGATGCTGTCTATGTCCCAGCGGTCTCCCCAGCCTGCTGACCCACGGGGCTCAATTGATGGCCAAGGAAGGTGGTCGTTAGGGCCTGCAGGGGTGGGGCTGGGGTGTCACCCTGCCCTGGGTGTGGAAAGGAACGTTCGGGTAAGGAAGCCCCCCACCCACACCCCTTGAGGACTCTGGGGCTCGCTTACCAGCCGCCTTCGCCCTCAGGCTTAGCAACCTGCGAGGCCGCCAGCCAGGGAGCGATGCAGCCTGCCCAGCAGCGGGTTCAGAACCCGGGCGGGGAGAGGAGCGTGCTTGGCTGGGAAAGCACGAGTGGGCCTTTACAAGACGCTTTCTTTTCCTCTTTCCAGTTCAGAGCAAAAGGCACCGCCTTATCCTGGAGGCAATGTCAGGTTATTTTCCAAAAGTGAAAATTGATATTTGCTCTTGGAGCGACGTCGATTCTCATTTTCGTGGCCCTCTGGGCAAGCAAATAAGAAAATATCAGTTTCCGGGATGGGAGAGCAGAGAAATGTAATAATTGAGGGCTACAACCCAAAATTTAATATGGATGATTTGTTTAAATATTCATTGGGTCTGTTTAAACATTCCAGATAACCAAAATTATATCCTGGGGAGGCAGTAGAGTGCATGTTTAAACAGCCAAGTGCATGGGTCATGAAAACATGGGGTTTTACTTCTGCCTCAAACCAGCACCAATAATTTGGGCAAGCCCTTTATCCTCTCTAAGCCTCAGTTTACTTGCATAAGAAATGGAAACAAACCTTTCTCGTAGAAATGTTGTGCCTGGTAAATTGTAGATGCTCAGTCCATGCTTGAGTATACACAGGTGCTTAGGGTAGTGCCCGGGACATGGCAACGGTTCATGATTAGCAGAGCGATGATCATTAGTGGAGCAGTAGTAGTAGTGGATGGTACATACCCAGGCCGGGCTTTTCTTTTTTCCATTTTTAAAGATTTCATTTATTTATTTGAGAGAGAGAAAGACAGATCGTGAGCAGGGGGGATGGGCAGAGGGAGAAGCAGATTCTCCCACTGAGCAGGGAGCCCGATGAGGGACTCGATCCCAGGACCCCGGGATCATGATCTGAGCCAAAGGCAGACGCTTAACCCACTGAGCCACCCAGGTACCCCCTGGGCCAGACTTTCTAAGTTCAATAACCTGGCTCTGGGACTTTCGGCAAGTTACTTGACTTCTCCGAGCCTCTGTTTTTTCCAACTACAGAATGAAGATGTTAGTAAACATGGTGGTTATGAAGATTGAACAAATAAGAACTTAGAACCGGGCTGGGTGCGGGGTGAGTGCTACACACGTGCTTTTATATTATTATGAGCAATAATAGTAATAGTATATTATTTAAAAGTAAATTAACTAGGTGTTAATCTAGTGCAAGAAAGTCCCTGGGCAGGGACTTAGTCCTATTCTCCACCGCATCCCTTTTATGACAATGTGGAGCACCTAATAGGTGCTCAGTAGATTTTCACTAACTTTGTTGAATAAATGAAATGGATGGTGAGGAATCATTCCTGTGTGTCTCTGCAGGTGGGACTGTCCTGAACCCCTGTAGTGCTAAACACTCTGGTAAGTCTAGAATAGAAGCCTCTTTTTTGGCCTCCACGTAGGTGCCTCTCATGTCCAAATCTTGTGTCTCAAATATATACAATGCTCAGCACAGGGGATGCGGATGCAAGTGCTCCTTTGTTCTCTGTGGACTCACAGCGCCAAACAGCCGCATGTCTCCACTGTGTCTCTCAGCAGGGTTGCCGCTGACACCAGAGCCTGGGAGCTCATGGGGGAGCCCACTGCATTCAGCTTATTTGCATTTTCTGGGCCTTCCACATCCTAGGTACTCAGGTGGGGTTGGTGAAATAGTATTGATGCACGTAGATGACACCCAGGACCTTCATTTTGATGGAATTTTGTGTTCACACATCTGACTGAAGGGGAGAGGACAGAGGTATATGTATTTGCCTTCACGAGCTGGGGCACACAGGCTGTTGGAGGCAGAGCTGGATTAGAGGCTGGGCCCGCTGAGTAGCCACAGAAGCTGCTAGCCGTGGCATACTAACAGGGTGCCATGATGAGATCCTCCTTCGAAGACTGATTGTCTCCAGACTGTGTCAATAGGAGTGTGTGCCTGTGAACTGTGGGGATGTAGGGCAGGCAAGAGTAGGCCAGCTGAAATGCCCTAGAGAATAAACCTTAGGGTCCCCTGTGGCGTTGCTTCTTGGCTTGAAGGCCGGTAGAACGTTTATCCTGCTTTCCACAGTGGTCACTTATTTATTTATTTATTTAACGGATTTATTTATTTATTCATGAGAGACACAGAGGGGGAGGCAGGGACACAGGCAGAGGGAGAAGCAGGCTCCATACGGGGAGCCCGACGTGGGACTCGATCCCGGGTCTCCAGGATCACGCCTTGGGCCGAAGGCAGGTGCCAAACTGTTGAACCACCCGGGCGTTCTGAAGTTTTTATTAATTTAAGTAATCTCTACACCCCATGAGAGACTCAAACTCAAGACTCCGAGACCAAGAGTTGCGTACTCCTCTGACTGAGCCAGCCAGGTGCCCCGAGAAGCCCTTTTGAGACAAATTAAGACGAGTGCCAGTATATCATGGAGTAGAAGGCCAAACTTCATCATAGATGTTTAAGTTAAAACACAGGGCTTTATAAAAAAATAAAATGTCAAGCAGGTTTCAGCCAAATCATCCAGACCTTCAGATAACTTTTTTGCTTTTCTTCTCTGCAATTAGGAATATTTTGGCAGACACATTTATGAAGTACTGGTATTCTTAAAACCCTGAAGTGGGCCCCAGCCAATTGGCCATCTCTCTTTAATTATCCCTGTAAGACTGAGCTCTGGAGGGAGCTGACTTTTATGATCTTGAAGCCCTCCAGAGCAGCTGGCTACAGTTAGGCCATCACTGACACTGATGGTCAGTCAGGGGGCAGAGCATTTTAGTTCCTGGGATAAACCCCAATCCGAAGTAGCTAAAGCCAAAAAAGTCACTGTTTGGCTCATAGAAGTGGGAAGCCCAGGGGTGGATCATGGATTTACATGTCGTCATCAGGAAACTTTCTATGTGGCCTCTTGCTGATCTCTCACAGAGGAACTTTGTTCGTGCAGCTGTGCAAAGGTGGGGAGGACCGTGGACATTGACAGAGCCAGGCTTACACTCAGAACCACCTGCCCAGGGCAAGCACAGCCCTGCTTGGAGGGAGCACGAGGGAGCTTGGGTTTCTCAGAGTCTGCCTTTACAGTCCCAGGGCAGGGCTCCGACTGGTCCAGCCGGGGTCATGTGCATGTACTCTCGGGCCAATCAGGATGGCCAGGGGGATGCAGTGGTGTGATTGGCCAGGCTGGTTCCCTGTCCTTCCCCAACCAGGGTTGGTGGGGAAATGTATGATTGAGGGCTCGACCAGAACCATACAGGGGGAGGGGCAGCCCCCCAAAGATAGGAAGGAGTCATTTACCAGAGTAGGGGTGGAGCATTGGGAAGGAATAAACCACAGATGTTCATCCCCCAGGAGAAGGCACTCTCACCTGGGGAAATGGGAAGGTCCTCTGTTTCTTCTCCTCCTCCTCCTCCTCCTCCTCCTCCTCCTCCTCCTCCTCCTCCTCCTTCTTCTTCTTCTTCTTCTTCTTTCTTCTTCTTCTTTCTCCTTCTCCTTCAAGATCTTATTTATTTATTCAAGAGAGACACACAGAGAGAGGCAGAGACACAGGCAGAAGGAGAAGCAGGCTCCATGCAGGGAGGCCGATGTGGGACTCGATCCCAGGTCCCCAAGATCACGCCCTGAGCCAAATGTAGATGCTCAACCACTGAGCAACCCAGATGCCCCACTACCCTGTATCTTCTTGTGGGGTTAGCTCCAGGTGGGTGTGGGTCTTGATCTTCACTTTTTTTTTTTTTTTTTTTACGATTTTATTTGAAAGAGAGAGAGAGAGAGCCTGAGCAGAAGGAATGGGGAGGAGCAGCCTCCTCCCTACGACGTGGGGCTCCATCCCAGGACCCCAGGATCATGACCTGAGCTGAAGGCAGATGCTTAACTGACTGAGCCACCCAGACACCCCCTGATCTTCATTTAAAGACAGAATTTTATAGGTTTCCACATCCTTCGGGACCCTATTTGCCTTCTGAAGAGAATGTTAAAAATTAGAAAAGGCAACTTGTTTCCATGAACCAGAACATGACTTGGTTCTGATTCTTCTACATGTTAAGAGATTAGGGTGGGAGAATGTTCTGGAGCAAATGGCCCACTCTTGTTGCCAGTTTCTAATTCTGTGCATCTGGCAATCCGAAGGCTGGCTGGCTAGCTTTACGGACTGGTGCACTGAAGAAGTAACTTTCATGGACAAAACTTTTCAAGTATTTAATAGTTTTAAGCCAGAGGCCACAAAGCAATGGCATGTTTTCTTTGGCCAGCACGGAGTTTACAAAAAAAGAAAAGCAGATGCTTGCCAACATTTAAGAATTGGAATATTTCATATGAAAGCATGGATTTCCGGCTTCTCTAGGAAAACCAGAAAACCTGGCCACGCTGGCCCCCGAGGCGTACACGGCCACGATTGCCTGGAGCTGAGGAGCAGCGCCGCCTTCAGACAGGACGTAATGCTCTAGTTTGCCGTAGTCTCCACCTCTCCCTATCAGCCTGCCCCGGCCTCCTTCCTTTACTCCTCATTCTCACTCCCTGTCTGGCCCCTGTAAGCTTTTGCCTTTGTAGTCCTGGTTTTACAACAGCAAATTCCCTGAGCAAAATCTCTGAAGAACTAGATCTTTCTTTTTCCAGCTTTATGACCTTAGGCAAGTTATTGCCTCTCTCTACACCTCAGTTCTGTTTTTTTTTTTTTTTAATTTGCAAGTTGGGGATGAAATGTTTCATTTAATCAATCATTATAGAGCATCTGCTTTTCTAGGTGCCAGGTTGACAGCAAAGAACAAATAAGCTTGACGGGGGCAGACAAAGATAGGTGCTGGCGAGGCAAGCAGGTGGCGGCACATGCTGGGGAGGCTGTTTAAGTGATATACTGTATCTAAGTCACTTAGTCCAGGCATTGACAAACTATGGCCTGTGTGACAAATCCACCTGACATCTACTTCTGTAAATAAAGTGTCATTGGAGCGCAGCCACGTGCGCTCATTTATGTATTGTCTACCGCACGGCAGACCGCGTGCTCACAATAGCAGAATTGAGACCATCTGACTTGCAAAGACTAAAATGTTTACTATCTGGCCGTTTACAGGAAAAGTGTGCCAGTTCTTGTTTTTTTTTTTTTTTTTCAGTTTTTAATTATTTTATTTTATTTTATTTATGATAGTCACACACACACAGAGAGAGAGAGAGAGAGAGAGAGAGAGAGAGGCAGAGACACAGGCAGAGGGAGAAGCAGGCTCCATGCACCAGGAGCCCGATGTGGGAATCGATCCCAGGTCTCCAGGATCGCGCCCTGGGCCAAAGGCAGGAGCTAAACTGCTGCGCCACCCAGGGATCCCAGTTTTTAATTTTTAAAAAGACTTTATTTACTTACTTGAGAGAGAGAATGAGAGCATGAGAGGGCAGAGGGGCAGAGGGAGAAGGAGAAGCAGGCTCCCCACTGAGCAGGAGCCGGATGACGACACAGGGCTTGATCCCAAGACCCCAAGATCATGACCTGAGCCAAAGGCAACCACTTACCAGCTGGGCCCCCTGGGCACCCCTCTAGTTACTGGTGTAGCCCAAAGCCCAGCAAAACAGAAGGAGCTCAATACGTTGCAACTTCCTGGAGGTAGCACGAATGGTCCTCCCTCCCCAGCTCTCTGTTGCTGATCTTCCGGGGCTGGGAGACCGCTCACTGCGCTTCCCTGCCCTCTGACTTCCTGCCTGCTGGCCTAACTGCTGTGTTCCCCGTGGAGGTGAAACTGCAGAACTAGCATTGGCTATGTCTTCATGCGGGCTTCAGAGAAAGCTCAATGTGGCCCTTATCAGGGGTAGGGGTGGGGTTTGCCCATTGTCCCTTTCTGAGCATTGGATCAGGTTCATGAAACCAAATCCCATACAGCGAGAGGCAGGCTGCTGCTTGAAGGCTCCTGTGGAAAGGGCTGGATCTGTGTTGACTTACATTTTTCAATGGGGTGTGTGGCAGGCTTGCTGAGGTTTTATGGTTTCATCAATGGTTCTGCACTGGTGCCAGCTCCCACAGCCTATGTGCCAGGGACCTTTGCTCTCAACCGCTCGGGGAGATCCATCTTCACCTCCCTTCCATCTCTGGCAGCTGCTGGGGCAAAAGCATGACAACAGGGACCACACTTCCCGAGGATGAAGCGTTTATGTCCATCATCTTGCTCATTCCCTGAGAACTCTGTGAATTGGGCACCCGTACATACGATTTGAGGGTCAGCCAGGTAAGGAGTTTGCCCGAGGTCACATGGCTAGTAACCATGGGGAGGGGAGATTTGGCTGTCTGAGCTCAGAACTCCAGGCAACTTATTTAATCCCTCAAGTCTTTGTTTCCTAGTCTAGAAAATGGAAGTGATTAAAGCTGCCTTGTAGAATTGTTGGAAAGATTGGAGAAGGGATGTCTAGTGCCTAGCATACAGCACGCAGTCCATGCTTACTGGGTAATTCCTATGATGATGGTGGTGATGGTGATGGCGTTGTGGGGATGATGATGATGGTAATGGTGATGAGAGTGATGATGGTGGTGATGATGGAGGTGGTTGGGGTAGTGGTGGTGATAGTGCTAGGGACTGATGATGATGGTGATGATGGTGGCGGTGGTGATGATAGTGGTGATGGTGATGATGGTGGAGATGGTGGTGATGGGGGTGGTGATAGTGATAGGGGATGATGGTGGTGGTGGTAGTGATGATGGTGCTGCTGATGGTGGTGGTGCTGAGGAGAAGGAAGAAGAGGACAATGATGATGCCATATTAGTGGACTGTCTCTAGCTCTAACTTTGTTCACTGTCATCAGGGGCATTTTGCCCCACAGAGAAATATAATGTTCTCTCTGCTTGTATTTGTTTCCTGTGGCTGCCATAAAAAGGTATCAGTAACCGGGTGGCTTAAAGCAACAAGATTTCATTCTCTTGCAGTTCTGGCCATCAGAAGTCTAAAATCAGGGTATTGGCAATGTCGGTTCTTTCTGGAGACTCTGAAGGAGAAACCCCACATGTCTGTCCCTTGGCTTGTGGTGGCGTCCGGCAATCCCTGAAGTTTCTTTGCTTGTGGCCACATCTCTCCAGTCTCTGCCTCCATCTGCAAATGGCCTTCCTGTCTGCGTGTCTGTCTCTGTGCCCTGTTCTGTCTCGTGTGAGGACACCCCCATCTGATCTAGGGTCCACTCTAATCCGGGATGATCTTATTTCTAACCTTATCATAACTATTTCTACAAAGACCCTACTTCCATGTAAGTTCACATGTCTGAGGTCCTAGGTGGACACTAATTTTGGGGAGGAGGACACTATTCAACTCACTCTATTGAGGCAGGTGGGTGGGGGTGCAGGGAAATGACACAGACGTGACATGCCCCCGCCCCCTGCCACCACCCAGGTCACCGCTGACAGGCCCTCGGCTCCCAGCAGCTAGTGTTCAGTGCTGTGGAACTTCTGGTCACCCCTCTGTGGCACACTTTGAGCCTTGGGGGGGTGGTGACTCGTTGTGGCAAGTGCTGGGCGGTAGAGCCCATGGGCAGCCTCTGAGGAAGGGCCCAGCACCCCGAGCTCTGCAAGGAGCCCCCGAGCCTCAGAGGCTGGGCGCCAGGGGAGGCTGCCTTGGGGCTGTGGGCTACTTTCTCTGTGCTTCCTTTAAATAGAAATTGGAATCACGGCATTTGCCAACATCGTGGGCAGGCCGCGACACGCGGAGGGAGTGAGGCCCACGCTGCTGGCTTCCCCGCAGCCTCTGGAGGGGTCAGGCCGGCACTGGGCGGGCCCACTCCCAGGGGGACACAGCTTCTTCTGGGTCAGTGACAGGAAGGCGTGTGTGGTCAGGAGGGGAGAGCACGGCCAGGAGAGAGAGGCCGCTTCCACCCCCGGTGAGGTTAGGTCATGAGATAACCGCTCCCCATTTCATAAGAGTAGAAAACACTGAGCACTGGGGGTGCCCGGGTTGCTCAGTGGTGGAGCCTCTCCCTCGGCTCAGGGCTTGATCCCAGGGTCCTGGGATCAAGTCCCGCATGGGGGTCCCTGCAGGGAGCCTGCTTCTCTCTCTGCCTGTGTCTCTGCCTCGCTCTCTGTGTCTCTCATTAATAAATAAATAAAATCTTTAAAAATAAATAAGTAAACTGAGCGCTGTTGGAAAGGGGCTCCCCCACTCCCCACGTCTCACGTTCAGGTGCCCCCTCCTGCCACCCTCGCCCATGCCAACCGCAAGGGTCTTCCCATCTCCTGAGGTGAGGCCAGAAGAGCAGCTGGAGCTACTCAATCTGTGAGCCACTCAATGTGTGAGGCTGGGCACGGGGTGTGTGTGGACGTGACTAGATCCTAATGTCCTTTGTCTGGTTGCAGGCGTGGGGGGGGGGGTGTCTCCGGGAGGCTCTTGTTTCTGGGCTCCCGAGCTCAGGATCCGGGGCACCCATGGAAGTCAGCGACTGTCTGGACACAGGACAATGGTTTCTGTGCAAAGAGCATTTTCCTTTATTAAAATGGAATTGGTTGGTTTTATTACTCAGAAAAGAGGAATGTGGGTGGCGGAGGGGACAGTTGTGGGCTCCTCCGTGGGCTATGAATGCGACTTTGTGCTCTCAGTGGCTCTGATAACGATGCTGAGAAGAAAAATACAGGAAGGATGGAGGAAGGGAGAAAAGATGGGAGGGAGGGGAGGGGAAGGAGCAACAGAGACCAAAAGAGGAAACATGAAGAAAGAGGGAGGGAAACAAGATGAGGACGGTGCACTGAGACTCCCTCTCTCGGGAGAGGACAGGCACCTCAGCAGAAGGACTCATGGGCCGCACAAGGCCTCAGCAAGCAAGCAGTCAGGCAGCGGAGCATGTGCAAAGGCCCTGGGGTGCCAGAGAACTTGGTACGTTTAAGGAACAGGAGAGAGAAGCATGACTGAGCCTGGTGGCTCCAGGGGCGGACGAGGTAAGTTTGGAACAGGCTGAGTGAGGACCACAGGTCCACGCCTGTCCCCAGCGCCGGGCGGGCCTCATGGTGTGCGGCCTCTGCTCCACGAGAAAGCAGGAACCGGTGGTTGAGTCTTTTAGGGGCCGGCCTCCAAAGTCCAGACTGAGGAGAGACTTTGCCGACTGCCCAGGCCCAGGCGGGGCCCACGGGTTCACGACGCTGGGACCTGCCCCAGGCTTCTGTCCACGTGGGCCAGGGCCGGGGCCCTGTAGGGCTCTTCCAGGGAGACGCCGGCTGTCCCCTCCGGGTCCACGTCCCGCGGAGCTGGGCTGCGTGCAGAGCTGGCCAGGGATTTAGTCCAAATAAGGGCACAGCCAGGAGGAAAAGGGTGTGTCTTCCTTAAAAAGCCTTGAATAAAGGAACCCTATTCAGGGCCTGAAAAGCCCCGTGTTTGAGTGGCGGCCTGTCCAGGCAGGTCTGTGTGCCATGACCTCTTACGGGAGGGACGTTTGCCGTTTGAAAGTCTGCAGCTCTTCCTGCGGGGCGGGGGGGGGGGGGGGTCTCCCCCAGCAAAACCTGACAGTCTCGGCTTTGAGGCTGCGGAAACCAGGCCTTGGCTTTCCTTTGGGGATCATGAGAAGGGCCCCCCCTGGGCACGGCTGCTTCATCCCTGCGTCCAGCAGGGAGACTGAGACTCAGCCCCCCATCTGCGCCAGGGGTGTCGGGGGGTTGTTAGCTCATGGTCACTTGAGAGGTGGTGGGTGTCTAGCTGAGTCGCAGAAGGTCAACCAAGTCAAGACTGTCGGTTGCAGGTGGCAGAAAGTAAACTTAGACCAGGTCAAATAAAAGAAGGCCTGGGATGGACCTTGGGGGCATTATGCTCAATGAAATGCAATCAGACGGAGGAAGACCAATATTATAGGACCTCACTTCGATGTGGGGTCTAAATAAACCAAACTCAAAGCAAGAGAGATCAGATTTGTGGTATCCAGGGGCACGAGGTGAGCGGCGTGGGGGGCTAAAGTAAAAATGGTCGGAAGGTCCGGACTTCCAGTTATAAGATCAGTCAGTCCTGGGCCTGTAATGTGCACCGGGATGGCTGTGGCTAACCTGGCTGTATATTTACTGGTATATTGGAAAGTTGTATATTGTATGTTGGAAACTTGCTGAGAGAGTAGGTCCTAAAAGTTCTCAGTGCCGGGGAAAAAAATTTTTTTAAAGATTTTATTTATTCATTCATGAGAGACACACACACAGAGAGGCAGAGACACAGGCGGAGGGAGAGGCAGGCTTTCTGTGGGGAACCCCACGCTGGACTCGATCCTGGGACCCCGGGATCATGCCCTGGGCCGAAGGTAGACACTCAACCACTGAGCCACCCAGGCGTCCCATGGGAAAAATTTTTTTTGTGACTCTATAAAATGATGGATGTTAGCTAAGTGTCCCGTGGTGATTGTTTCCCAATATCTATGTCAAGTCACCATGCTGTAGACCTCAAACTTATACAGTGGTGTACATTAATGATGTCACAATAAAACTAGAAGAAAAATTGAAAAAAAGGAAAAGAAGAAATAGGTTGGCTTTTGACACTGAAAAACCAGTCCCTGAACACTTCAGGGTCATGGGAAGACTCTCTCTCTGCCTTTGACCGATTTCCATGATGCTTCATTCTCGGCAAACAGCAGATCTAGACTCAGTTTCCAGCCTGGCAAAGTCAGCAGACGGAGCACCCAACCAAGTCCCCGGGCTGACTCTTACTGGGCCAGATTGGTCACGTGAATTGTGCCAGTGTGACCCTGATGGCTCTGCCCTGGTTCAAGGTCAATCCTGGACCAGGGAAGTGGATCAAACCCCTGAGGACCGCATGGACCAAAAGAAAGGAACGGTTTCTCCAAAGCAAGTGAGATACTATTATCAGAAGGAAGAGGAGTGACCACGGGCAGGAAACAGCAAAAGACCATCATGCCACGTGCCATGGCCAATGAGCAGCAGGTCCTGGTTTTGAGCCCATATCTGGATAACTCTGGACCCACGTTTTTAATTCAGGGGGTTCAGGAATGGCTAGATCTAGGAATTCAAATAGGGCCAGCAGGACTTGGTTTCCCCCACCCTTCCATTTCTCCCTTCTGCTCTCTTCTGGTCAGTTTTTTTTTTCTCGGGCAGGTTTTATTTCCCATGGTGCCCCACCATGACAACCGGGTAGCAGCCTCAGTAGAAAGAAACTTGTCTTTTCCAAAATAGGGGGGGATAACAAAAGCCCACGGCTGATACTCATTGGACAGACTTGGATCACCTGTCATTCCTGAACCAGTCCCTGTGGCCTGCTGTCACATGCCATCCCTGGAGAAGGGGGTGATTCCCACCTAAAGAGATGCAATAAGGCACAGGGAGGGGGACACAGACCAGCCGAAACTAGAGACATCTTCCCGGGAGGGGAAGTACGCACAGTGACTGTTCCCTGGCTCCTCCAGGACACAGGAATCCGGTGTCTGGCAGCAGGGTCAGTCGGTGGGGCTGCAGACTGGGCGTCAGGACCCTTACACTGTCAACACGGTGATTTCTCAGGTGTTCAGCATTGGGGACGTTTGTAGGAAATTCTATATGGATGAATGGAATTCTATATGGAAATTCTCATGGATGTTTAATTTGGCCCAACTGGAATTTCAGGGAGCAAATATGCTTGAAAGCAAATGTGGACCATCCCTCAGAGAACACAGGTGTGAGCTGTGGCAGGAAAAGAATGTGGCATTTTTGTTGTGATTAAAAGAGTTTAAGGGGATGGCTCAGTGGTTGAGCATCTGCCTTTGGCTCAGGTCATGATCCCGGGGTCCTGGGATCAAGTCCCACATCGGGCTCCCTGCATGGAGGGAACCTTCTTCTCCCTCTGCCTGTGTCTCTGCCTTTCTCTCTGTGTCTCTCATAAATAAATAAAATCTTAAAAAAAAAAAAAAAAGACTTTAAAGGAAGTAATGCTTCCTAACTGAGTTGCAGGGTTTTTTTTTTTTTTTTAAATGTTGAAATTGAGAAACTCAGAGGAGCCTCATAATAGTCTGTGGGTACAGAGCCTGAATGTTCATTCTCATCTCCAGAGAAGGAAACTGAGAGGGTATGTGGCATGGTTACCAGGAGATGTGAGATGGGAATCTGGGCTCTTGGCTCTGAGCTGCACCAGCCGCTCACATGTCTGAACTCGGGTATCCTGGACTTGAGCTCTGGCCCTGCAGTTAAAACTACTGGCTCAGCCTTGTATTAGCTTGTGGCTTTTGGCTCTGTACCTCAGTTGTCTCATCTGTGAAATGGGTCAGCAATGGCACCTGCCTGATGAGGTCATGGTAGAGATTAAGTGAGTCAGTGTGGGAAAAGTCTTAGAATCATCCTGGGGACAGAGCCAACGCCACTAATGCTTAGTATTGTATTAGGTGGGAATTAAGGCCAACTATTGGGGGGGGGGTGTATCTGCTCACATCATGGGGAGGGACAGGCAGCCACTGGCATTCAGCTCCAGGCTCACTGGTGCCAGGACTGAGGTGGCTGTGCTTCCTTAGGCCTCTGCCTTCAGTCCCAAGACAGTGGCTGGTGCTCCAGCCATCACATCCCTATTCTAGCCAGGAAGAATGAAGAATGTGGAGTCATGAAAGGACCCACCTTTCAGCTGAGTCAGCTCCTTAAAGAATACCCATGGATGTCATACCCACCGACTTCTGCTTATATTACATCCGCCACACACAGTGCAATGGAGGCGCTGAAATGTGGTCCTTTAGCCAAACTCTGTCCAGGCTCTCGTGATTTAGGACGTCTGTTAGAGAGAACGAAGGACACTTGGTAACAGGAAGGGACCTAGCACTGCGTGCCACAGCTTCTTTTTGTTTTTTGTTTTGTTCTGAAGCCATCATGCATGTGGGGTATAAAGCGAGAGCCACGAACTCTTGTGCCCACAGGCAAGTGTCCTTATGGGCACGAGGTAGGCTTCAGAGGCAGCAGTGAGCGGCGGGGTGCGGGGCAGCCTGGAGAGCTCATGCTCTGGGTCCAGGTGGCGGACAGTCAGATCTGGCTGACACCTGCCAAGTGAGGAAGAGGAGCCCAGTGATGCCAGGGCCTTCAATTTTTTGGGAAAAGTGGGTATACGGTTCTAGATGAAATCTCCCAACTTTTTTTTTTTTTTTTTAAAGATTTTATTTATTAATGAGAGACCCAGAGAGAGAGGCAGAGACAAAGGCAGAGGGAGAAACAGGCTCTATGCAGGGAGCCTGATGTGGGACTCGATCCCTGGTCCCCAGGATTGCACCCTGGGCCAAAGGCGGCACTAAACCGTTGAGCCACCCGGGCTGCCCGAAATCTCCCAACTTTTAAGTGATAAGAATGAATTCAAATTTACCCCCCAAAATAATTCCATGGGCCAGATGTGTGCACGGTTATGAGCTGGGTCTTACTTGGGGCTGACATTTTAATTTAGTTTATTCTTTTAAAAAGATTCATTTATTTATTTGAGAGAGAGTGGAAGGAGGGGAAGGGTAGAGGGGGAGAGAGAGAGAGAGAAGCTCAAGCAGGCTCCCCACTGAGCATGGAACCCGACACAGGACTTGGATCTCATGACCCCCCACATCATGACCTGAGCCGAAATCAGGAGCCCGACGCTTAAACGATGGAGCCACCCAGGAGCTCCCCATTTTATTAATTTTTAAAAACATACGCTTTATTTTGGAATAAACTTAGATTTACATTAAAAAAAATTGAGAAGACTGTGCAGAGTTCCCTCAGACGTTTCACCCTGCTCCTATTAGCATTTTACACACCCATGGCACACTTGTGAAAACTAGCACATTAACACCGGTGCCACACTCAACTATCTGAATTTCACCACTTTCCCATTATAATGCCCCTTCTTCACGTTCTGGGATCCAACCCAGGATACCACATGGCATCTAGCCATGGGGTTTTTATTTTATTTTATAAAGATTGTATTTATTTGAGAGCACAAGCAGGAGGAGGGGGAGTGGGAGAGAGAGAAGCAGGTTCCCCCACTGAGCAGGGACCCCGAGGTGGGCTCCCTCTCAGCACCCCGGGATCATGACCTGAGCCAAAGGCAGATGCTTAACCGACCGAGCCCCCAGGCGCCCAGCCACGGGGTTTTAGATGCCTATTTTAACGTCTTAGGATGATAGCTGGCTGAATTTTTTTTCTCAGTGGCACAGGAAGTTACTGTTCCGTGGTTCACCCTCGGCCACCACCTGCACCCCGCGGTTTCAGGCCCCCGCAGCCAACTGCGGCCTGGAAGCAGGTGATTCTCCTCCTGCCAGGTCATCAGGGGGTGAGCGGTGCCTCTCGCTATGTCACCGTGCCTGCCTCATGCCGCCCACCTCGTGGGCAGTGTAGCATCTTACATCATCACAAGAAGAAGGGTAAATACACTACAATAAGGTGTTTGAAAGAGAGAGACAGAGAGAGCGAGCGAGCACGGGGGAGCGGCAGAGGGAGAAGGGGAGAGAAACTCAAGCCGACCCTGCGGAGCGCGGAGCCGGACAAGGGGTTCAATCCCACACCCCTGAAATCAGATCTGAGCTGAGACCAGGAGTCTGACCCCCAACTGACTGCACCACCCAGGCGCCCCCAAAGAGATGCCTTGAGAGAGACAGAGATCACATCCACATAACTTGCATTACAGAATATTGTTATAATTATTCCAGTTTTTTTATTATTGTTGTTAGTCTCCTACTGTGCCTAATTTATAAATTACACTTTATCATAGGTACGTCTGTGCAGGAAAAAGCACGATGTCTACAGGGCTTGGTTTCGGGCATCCACCGGGGTCGTGGAACGGGGCCCCCTCGGAGAAGAGGGTCTAGTGCGAGTCTCAGGGTTAATGAAATATGATGTTAGTGTTACGGCCCCATCTCCTTAAGCCTTTGCTCCCTCATCTGTAAACTGCAAACCGCTAGGACCCATGTCGTGCAGATGTGGGAAAATGAGATGAGAGACTCATGGACGAGGGTCCCACACCTCTTGACACCTGCGAAGCTCTCGGTGAGGAACAGTCGGTGTTGAATCCTACTGCAGGCTCTCTCCAAAGGGGCTGGGGGGGGGGGGCGGGGGCTGGAGGGTAGGGAGGGTGGGGGGTGAACACACCTTTCCTTACCTTTCCCTATTTCGAAGGAAAGTTGCCTGCAGCTCTGATTTCTTAGCAGCTTTTGTTCTGGGAGCAGGAGCCCACAGGAATAGCTACCAATTAAAATAACAAAGTTTCGGGTGACAAGGTTTGCAGAAGAAGCTGCAAAGGTTTAATAAAAGCCCAGTTGCTGGGAGAGAGACAGCGAACCTAGTGGAAGCTCCGAAGCCACATTGCAAGTTTCCCAGCAAATTCGCCTTGTTAGAATACGACCTATTTTTTGCTCACCCTCTGGACCCCGGCCCTCTCTCCCCGCCAGGGGCTAGGGCCAGACCCCCACCGTGTCACCTCCCCTCCTTTGCTTCCTCATTCTGAAACGCTGTCACTGGTTCCATCTGGCTTGCACATTTTCAAAATGACACTAGCCTTACCTTTGTCGTGGACCGTCGACACTGTTGGAGAGAATTGGGATTGGGAAGACAGAAGGAAATGTAAAAAGTGCTCTGTGACCCCACCATTCAGATTGTCACCGTGGATGACATCTTTCTTTTTGCGATTTACGATTTTATGCATTTTATGCAAATATTATGCATGTAAAAAAAAAAAAAAAAGGAAATCATAGGAAAAACCCCAAAGCAAAACATCCCTCTCACTTCACCATCCAGCTCCCTCCGAGGACTTCTGGCACCTGTAGCACACAAGCCTCTAGATTACCTGGATTTAAAATCTGTCTCCTCCGCTAACTAGCTTTGTGTCACTTATGTGACTTCTCCAGGCCTCAGTTTTTCTAATTGTTGAATGGGGACATCATTGGAACCTACCCCAGTTGCTGAGATCACACCACATCTGGCACAATGAGCCCTGAGAAATGGCAGCAGGGAGTAGTCCCTTCATTTTCAAATTTCTTTCAAAGCTTTTTTTTTTTAAAGATTGTATTTATTTATTCACGAGAGACAGAGAGAGAGAGAGAGAGAGAAAGAGAAAGACACATACACAGGCAGAGGGAGAAGCAGGTTCCCTGTGGGGACCCCGATGCAGGACTCGATCCCAGGACCCCAGGATCACACCCTAAGCCGAAGGCAGATGCTCAACCACTGAACCACCCAGGTGCCCCTCAAATTTTTATACAAACCCCATGGCTTATACGACTTCCTTCCTTCCTTTCTCTCTTTCTTCTTTCTTTTTTTTTTTTTAAGATTTTATTTATTTATTCATGAAAGACAGAGAGAGAGAGACGCAGAGACACAGGCAGAAGGAGAAGCAGGCTGCACGCAGGGAGCCCAACATGGGACTCGATCCCGGGTCTCCAGGATCACACCCTGGGCCGAAGGTGGCCCTAAACCTCTGAGCCACCCGGGCTGCCCTAGAAGGCGGTTTTGAATAGACGAACAAGCAGTCTTATTTCTGTAACTAACCACTGCTCCTCTGGGGGCCCCTGGCTTCGTGTTCAAACATGTGAACTCAGGACCTTTTATTGAGCATTTACTTCAACCAGGCTCTCTGCCAGCACATCCCACGTGTCGGCTTACTTAATCCTCGACAACCTTGTGAAGGACACACTCAAATCAAGAGACGTTTAACTTGGCCAAGAGCACGCAGCTAGAAAGCAGCGTGGCTGAGACGAGGTCCAGGTATTTCGGCCCCAGAGCCCGAGCCTGCGCCCCACCGTGCCATCCCGCTTCCCACCCGCACGCACGCTCACGGGCATGATGCCGTTTGGTCCGAGGTGGGCAGGCTCCTTTCCTCTCTCCATAACTGCCTTTCTCTGGATTCTTCTTGGACAAACAGGGAAGTCTATGGGGAGGACGTGTTAGCTGTAGTCATGGGCCACTGCCATAGGGGAAGGAACCATGGGTCCCACGGACACATCCCATGAGCCATGGACACGAGGCATTTCGGGGGGCCCCCAATGACCATGTCCTCTGTCCCTGTCGGGAGCCCCTCTGACGGAAAGCGTTAAGGGGACGGGGCCAGAGTTTCTCCACCAGGGTTGGGCATTACACCTGCACTGTTCAGCCACTGCCCTGCCTATCTGCCCAGCAGGTCTGGCCGGTTCTGGGAATTTTCTCTGCACCAAAAATGCACATGGTAGCTGTGGTTGGGGGGAGGCCTCTTCTGCTAATTCATCAAGGACACATTTTCTTGGAGACAGGTTTAAGGAAGCTGAGGGCTGAAATCTTGATGAGAACATCTGGATCCATCTGGTGGCTTGCAGAGGTGCCTCTGTGTACCTGTGGCAGGGAGGGATGGAGAGTTTGGGTGTGGAAGACCCCGTGACCAGGCACCAATGCTGCAGCCCCCCGCAGAGCAATTTAACCACTTTGTGCCTCGGTTTCTCAAAGTGTAGAGTGGAAATAACGTCAGTCTCTGCCTTACACGGTTGCATTCAGAGGAGCCTAGGAGATAACAGGGTGTCTAGAAGATGGTAAGTAAGCTCTCAGAATCTGTGAGTTCTTAGGATTCCTGAGCAACGTGGCTTTCTTCCCCCCACGAAGGCAAAGGCCCCGCAGTGGCTCCTTTGTCACTCTTCCTCCAAAGCACACTGCTCCCTGTAGACAGGCCAGGCCTGACCCCACAGGATTCATCCAGGACCCTGCTGTGACTCTACCAACCCTGCGGCCCCTACCCTACCCCGAGGCCACAGGGATTGTGCCAGGTGTGCACTGGACAGATGCTGGACCAATCGAAGCCCTGCCCTTTCAAACAGGGACTGGCTGGAGAAAAACTCTCTCCCTCTCTGCAGTGCCTAGCCCTTCCGTGAGCTGCACAAACCTGCAGTAATTTGCTTCTGGTCATCTGGCCTCTGCTCAGGAAAGCAGGAAGACCACAAACTGTTCCCCACTGTGTCCAACACAGGGCTTAGTGCCTGCCCCTGGTGGGCGGTTGATTTGATGAACGAATGAATGATGAATGAATGAATGATGTCCTGCTTTCTACTCCTTTTGCACCGGTCCCACATCATTCCTTCCTTTCAGATTTAGAAGATTGCCGCTTTCCTTTCTCCTTCATTTTTATTCTAAACCTTCCATGTATGGAATATTTCAAACCTGAAAATGGGACGAGAAATTTCCACACACCCTCTCCCATCTGCAACGATTATTATCATCCTGACATGCCTTTCTCCTATTTCGTCTCCTCTCTTACTGAGGGAGTAGGGACAGAGGTGTTGGGATATTTAAAAGCAAATCTCAGACACTGAACCATTTCACCCCAAATACTTCAGGATGCATCCTTAACAGTTAAGTGTTTATTTTCGAACAACCTTAATACCACTATCGCACTTCACTAAAATAATAATTTCTTGATATCACATACTATCCAGTGCATGTTCGAAATTCCCTCATTATTTAAAATACTCTTTTATACTCTTTTATCATAGGTTTGCCCAAATCCTGCCAAGGTTTGTTCACGCTGAGGTGTATAAGGCAGGATTTTTTTTTTTTTTTTTTTTTTTTTGGTTGCAAATGACAGAAACCTAGTTCAAAACAGCTGAAACCAAGAAGGGGGCGTTGTTGGCTCCTGAAAGGAGCCTGGGAAGTGAGAAGATGAGGGGCCCCCTGGGACTCTGGACCCAGAATCCCATCCAGCCAGGCCTGTCTCTGGCCCTTGCAATCCTCTGCCTGGCTTTATTTCCTTAGCCGGTTCCAGAGAAGGTGGGATCATGACCTCAGGTAGTTGCCTGCCTACATTCTTTCATTTTTGTGAGGATGGAAATGTGTTTTTCTCCATGTGGTCCCTTTTGAAAGAGAAGGGCTTTGATTGGCCCAGCTTCTGTCTAGTGCCCGCCCCCCGACCAATCGCTGGAGTCAGGGGGCGGGGCCTGCTGATTGACAGCGCGCTCTACTCCCCAGGGTCCCAGTGAAGGGAGGAGCCTTTTCCCAGTGGGAGGAGCTTTCTGTCTCTGAGCCCAGGGACCAGGTTCAGGACCACTCAGGTGTTTCTAGATGCTCCGGGACACAGCTTCCTGCGGTCACTAGGCCTGGAAAGTAATGAACTGAAGATAATTGAGCTGCCCCTCCCGTGTTTAGAAGGCTCAAGCTTGAGGTGAATCCCTAAGGACGCAAAAGATAATTTTACATATTTGATTGATGTTGGAAATCTTTTTATTTTCGTGCATTCTCTCTCTCTCTCTTTTAAAGATTTTATTTATTTATTTGAGACAGAGAGTGAATGAGAGAGAGAGAGAGAGAGTGAGAGAGAGAGAGAGAGAGAGAGAGCATGACTAGGGGGAAGGGCAGAGGGAGAGGGAGAAGCAGGCTCCCCAATGAGCAGGGAGTGGGATGCTGGCTCCATCCCAGGACCCTGGGATCAAGACCTGAGCCGAAGGCAGATGCTTAGCTGACTGAACCACCCAGGCGCCCCTTTTGTGCATTCTCTACTGAAGCTGATTTCCCCTAAGGGGGTAAAGATTGAAAAAGGGGTGAAAAATCCTACTTTTTATGTGTAAAGCACAGATGTAGGTATAGATCAACGGATATATTGTATATTGGTGGTATTAAGATTTCATGGTGGGGAGCACCTGGGTGGCTCAGTTGGTTGAGCATCTGCCTTCAGCTCAGGTCATGATCCTGGGATCCTGGGATGGAGGGGGTCCTGGGATGGAGTGGGGTCCTGGGATGGAGTGGGGGTCCTGGGATAGAGCCTGGTGTCCTGTTCCCTGCTCAGCAGGGAGCCTGCTTCTCCTCTCCTTCTCTGCCTGCTTCTGCTCTCTTTCTCTCTTTCTCTATGTCAAATAAATACATACTATCTTTAGGGGGGAAAAAAAAAGGTTTCATAATGGAGGTAGTGAATAAGTGAAAATATCCAGAGAGTCTCTTTTAGTGGAGTGGGGAGAAAAAAAGATTGAGAAACAGTTTTATTTTCTATCTGGGCCGCAGTTTCCTCATCTGTGATATTGGGATAATAATAATAGTACCTGATCCAGAGAGTCACTGCATGAATCTACTGGCACTTAACAGAAGTCTGGGGCACAGAGGAAGCCTACGTATGTGGTGGGTACTATGGCCGGTGCCATGGTTGCTGTTTTGGGAGTATTTTATTTTATTTATTTTGGGGGGGGGAGCATTTTAGAAGTGTTTGAAAATTAATGAACACAGCTGTGGGGGTCAGATCAACTGAGTTTAGAACGTCCTCTAAAAGTTTGAATACTGGATTTTCTCCTTTACAAATGAAATAAAAAAGACTTGCCTTGCAGAGTTGCTGTCAAGGTTAAGGGGAACAAAACAGGCAAAATCTCTGGCACGTGTTAAGCACCTGTATCATTGTCCCTTTCTGCAGGTGGGTGAGGGAGACCCTGAGCCCTGGAGACCTGCACTCGGGGAGGTGGGGCCAGCCCCTGCTCTCCCAAGTGTGGCCCCTGCACTCCCCTGGCCCAGTCTTCAGTCACCCTTGAATTCACTTGTCCCCCTGGGAAGCCCTCCCTCTGCCCCTCTCCTCTGGGGGCATCACAGAGTCACGGAGCCTGCGTCCAACCCACCAGCTCCAAGGCCCTGGGAGCTGTGACACGTGTGACATCTTTGTTTTTGTTTTCCTTTTTTTTTTTTTTTTCCTCCCCTCCAGACTTAACTCTGCCTTGGTCTGAACAGAACAGCAGTGGAGCCACAGAGAGCACTGGACGTCCCCTCCTCCCTGGTTTCTGTGCCTTGCGCTGCCTCTGGGCAACCCAAATGGTCTGAGCTGTTACCTTTTCTGCTACGTGCTGTGTCCGCAGGCCCGGGTATGGGTCTAGGACTTAGGTTTCCAAACACCAGGTCAGGACTCGATTTTCTGATTCTGGGGCCAGGAGCCTCGGTTTGAACCCAACTAGCTGACTCCACTGCCTGTGCCCTCTTGAGCAGGGCAGCTGAGCATCCTGCACTCTCAAGCTCAATTGCAGAGATGCAAATTCTTTCCTTTTGTCTTCATGCCATCAGCTTTGAGGATGTGTCATTGTGCAGTCACCTGGGTGTGACCTCTGCCTGTGGCTGGCTCAGGATCTGGAGGGAGGGCATGGAGGGAGGGGCAGGAAAGCCAGCCTACCACTTGCTTGTGGCTTGCACACATCAGGAAATCAAAGCTCTGCTTGCTTTGGGGAAGACATTGGGGGCAGAAGAACCTTCCAGTGGCTTCCTGTTGCCCTGCTTTTGCTCCATTGTTCGACTTCTAACCACAGAGTCAGGTCACCAGGGTCAGAAAGCTTACACTCAGATTCTCATCTTCTTCTCTCCTGCACTCATGGCTTGGCCCTGGCCAGGAAAGGTAGCCACTCCAGGCCTCAGGATCCTCATCTGCCAGTGGGAACGATGACACTGCCTTCCTAACAGGGGGAAGCAAGCAAATGCATTTAAACCTGGTGCACACTCAGGAAGTGTCAGCTGTGACTAACTGACTCACAGGGTCCTGTAAAGGAGGACCCCATGCACTTCGATAACTGCCTTCCTCACTGCTGCTGCTGCTGCTGCCACGCTAGCCCCCCTCCCTTTGCTGATTCGTACCAGCCCCCTGCCAGCATTAGGGCTTTTGCCCTGAAAAGGATGCTTTACACAAAGTGTTGTCGTGGGGATCGACACACCCTGGCTCCTCCTGGGAACCGGTTCCGGATCTTTGCCAGGCGGGCCCCCCAGCTTCTCACTGCCTCGGGTCAGAGGTCACCTCTTCCAGAAGACCCGTGACCACTCCTTGCTCCGTCACTCTTTCTCTCTCTCATGACCCCTTTTTATTCTCTTTGTAATCTTTACCCCTGCATGAAATTATATGATGTATTTATGTCTTTGCTTGTGTGTTTTCCAATCCACCCCAGCGAAGTAAACTGCCATTTTTAGGAATGCTTATCTGCACCCCTGGGTGCCTGAAATAGCGGTGGTATACAGCAAGTGGTCAGTAAGTGACTGTGGAATGAACAGACAGTTGCGTGGGATGTTGACTTAAATAATACAACGAAAGCCAGTGTTGGTCCAGCTTTCTGAGACCATGTGCCTGTTTGTGCATGTTTTGAGAGGCCTTTGTGTACAGTCCTTCTTTTAATTCTCTGACGCTCTCCGTTACGGGTACCTTTGCTGCCTTTATAGCAGAGGTAAGGTAACAGTCTCAGAGAGGCAGAGTAGCTTCCCCAAGGTCGTAAACAACAGTGCCTCGGAGAAAGACTCCCAGACTCCCATCGGGGCTCTCAGGGCTTCCTTGGCCCGCCTGTGACTGAGGTCCTGGAAGGGACAGTGCTAATGTGTCTGGTTTAGCTCACACGCTTTTGTTCTTTGCTAGTTGTGTTCACGTCGCACGTGGAGCGTGAGCCTGCAGCCTCCCACCCCTGGTGTGCAGGTACCGTGTAGGTAGGAGGGCCTCTGCTGTTCCGGGTTTTGCAGGAAGATTGAGGCTCAGAGCCGGAGTGTGGTCTTTTGGGGCCACCAGAGCCTGGCTCAGTGTTCTGTGCGACTTGTGGTCATCCCGCTCCAGAATGGCCTCGGCTGGACCCCTGTTCCTCTGGGAAGCCCTCCTGGGCCAGGCTGAGTCTGCTGTGGCTCCTCCTCACACCGTGTGTCCGGCCCCCATCCTTGCACGCGCCCCAGCGTGTCCCCACTGCTCACCGCTTTGCCTCTTTTGCCTGCTAGACCAGCAGGGGAAATCTGGCTCTCTCCTTCCCTCCAGGGGACATGTGGCCAGAGTCTGAGGACATCTGGTCACAGTTGGCGGATGGGACGGCCACTCACATCTGGGGGTGCCGATGAAACCCCCCCTGCAATGCACAGAACGGCCCCCAGCACAGAAGTATTTTGTGCAAAATGTCAAGAGTGCCAAGGTGGAGAGTTTCGGCTCTAGGCCCGAGAGGCCGCAGAGCACGTGAGCTATAGCTGGACCAGACGGAGACACTGGGTTTCAAAGACTTAGCCTGAAAAATAAAAAGTAAAATATCCCATTAATAATTTTAAAGTATTGGCTACTGGTAGAATAATATTTTGGTTTTATTGGGTTAGACAAAACAGAGGAAGGAGATTGCAGATGCAACTTGTGAATCCTTAGTGTGCAGGGATGGGGATGGAGGGAGAAGGTCCAGACAGAAGAGAAGACCTATAAATGTAGATTTCACTCTATTCATGGTATTAACTGTTTCTATTTTTCTATTTTTTCTGATTTTTTTTCTATTTTTCTATTTTTTCTGATTTTCTATTTTTTCTGATCATAATTGTGGCTACCAAAAAGTATTAAATCATAAACAGTTTGTGTTATGTTTTGAGGGGACGGCGCTGTGCTGGATGGTACATGTCATGCAAGCAGGGGTCTGTCTGTGTCTATCTGGATTTGCTGATTGTTATGAATTCAACACTAAACAGTCTTCACACATGCGGGGGGGGGGGGGTTCAGTAGATAGTTGTGGAGGAAGGAGGGAAGAGAAGAGGGAGGGAGGGAGGGGGAGGGAAGAGGGAAGGGAGGAAAAGGAGGAGAAGAGGGAAGAGAGGAAAGGGAGGAGGGGAGGAGGGGAGGAAGGATGGAAGGAAGGGAGGAGGGGAGAAGGAGGGAGGGAAGGGAGGAGGGGAAAAGGAGGGAGGGAAGGGAGGGGAAAAGGAGGGAGGGAAGGGAGGAGGGGAGAAGGAGGGAGAAAAAGGGAGAAGGGGAGGGAGGAGAGAAAAGGACTGAGGAGGGAAGGGTCAACACTTCTGGAGGCTGTTCTAACAGGACCCTAAGGGAGTGTTGAAGGAGGGGAGAAAGGAGGAGGGGAGGAAGGAGAGGAAGGGAGGGAGGAGGGAAGGGTCAACACTTCTGGAGGCTGTTCTAACAGGACAGAACCCTCCCTCCAAGGCCAGTTTCAAGGCAGCAGCCAAGGAGAACCCCTTCTCTCTGAAAGACACCCCAGCCACCACTGTCCCTGATTCCCTGGCCGCGCCCTCTGGGTCTCCTTGCCAGGTCCCCTCTCACTCCACCTGGCTGAGAACGATCTTGGGGTCATTGCTCAATCCCTTGTTTTGGAGCTTCTCCACCTGCAACCTGTCCCCATCTTCGTCCTCATCAGCAGTGGAGAGGTTAGATTGCTAAGTCCAGCTATCTGGGCCTGGATCCTCTGGGATCCGAGTCCAGACAACAGGGAAGCAGTCCAGGCTTTCTGTGACCTTAATTATCTTTAGCAAATGGGTTGATCATCCCCACAGGAAAAAGGGATGAGCCCCAGAACACATATTTGGAAACCTCTGTCCTATCCTGACAATGGGCTTTCTGAGAATACGGCTGATTCTTCATCGTTACACAACAGGGATGATTGAGCAAGTGTCGGCCGCAGTGCACGCCAGCTGGATTTGACTGGATTTTGTCTCGAATATTAAAAACAGGTCACTTTTCTTCTCGGCCCTCTAATGATGTGGGGTGGCCGGGCATGGCTCCGAGGGCAGCTCTGATTGTAGGTGGCACGAAAGGATGTCTGGAGGGGACCCGGCACCGTGTGAGGGTCCACGCCGAGCTGGGAACGGGAATTGGGAATTGGCTGGCTTGGGAATCGCCCTTTACAGGCTTGAATAATGAGTTTGCTTTCGTGTAAATGTTCCTGGGATTTCTTTCCTTTTAAAAGAAGTCTGATTGTGATCGTAACATGTTTATTGTACTGAAATTGCAAAATGTAGGAAAACACACCCACGAAATAAACCCCTGAGTCTCATCCCCCAGCGACCGTGGCCACAAGCATTAGCCTTCCTTTGCACCTACTGCTCGCAGTTGGTTGCGTACAGTACTTGACAGCTTGCTCTGGTGCTGCCCATGCCCCTTGGACCTTTTTCCCCCCTTTCATCAAGAACATTCTGCTTTCTTATTCAATACGCAGCATCACTTTGAACCACTGCGCCGCGCTTCACGTCACCACCGCTTAGCCTCTGGAGACAATTCTCCATTGTTGGATATTTAGGCTGATTCCAGCTTTTTGCTATTGTAAATAGCTCTACAATGGACATCCTTGTACCTAGGTCTTTGCACACATCTCTGATTATTTCCTTAGGGTAAATTCCTAGAAGTAAAACTACCGCTGAAATGCTTCACACATACTAAGACTTTCGATAAGTACCGTCGCGTTAGACTAGAAGGTTTATGGCAAATGACGTTTCCAACAGGAGCGTGCGCCTCTTCTCTCTGATGCCTCCTGGCCCTAGGCAATCCTGGGAGGTTGGCACATGTCAACTGGGGGGAAAAATACATATATATAATATAAACAATAAAAATATAATTATAAAACATCATATAGTAAACATATAAAATTTTATTATTAAATATTAATTAAAATTAAATATTAAAATTAATATTTAAATTAAATATGAAATATATTATACTACATATTATATTTTATTATAAATATGATTATATTTATACATAGATATATTTTATATGAAATATATTTATATTTTCTATAAAATATTTATATTATTATATAAATAAATATATTTGTATATAATATTTAATATAAATAAATAAATTTAATATAAATAAATTATATATAATATAATTATATATAATTCAATATAAAATATTATATATAATTTGCTTATATATTATATATTATATTATATAAAAATCTATATATTATATACTATTAATATATGAATATATGAATATATTAATTAATTAATTATATGTTATATAATATATATTATATGTTATATATATTTATATTATATATTATATATTATATATTATTATATTATATATAAAAATCTATATATATTAATAATATATATATTATATATTATATACCCCAATATATAATATTAATATATATAATATATATATATAAATCTACCTCCTGGTGAAGGCCCCCATTAGCAGTTTGGTGACTATTTCTTCCAGATTGTTTTCTGAGCATGTATGCATGGTATTCATGTATGTATGTGTATGTGTTTTTCAAAACTAGAATGACATATGCAGATTGCTTTGTCCAATTTTCAACTTGCACTGTGGATTGTCATGATTGGTGTGAAGCGTCATTCTTTCCCATGACTCTGCAGCATCACCCTGCACGTCTGTACTGCCTGTACTGCCGTGAATCTCGCTGGTAACTTAATGTTGAATGTACAGGCTGCTTCCAATTTTCCCCTGACATGTGATTTGGGAATACATCTCTTGTCGGTAGTTGCTAAATAATCCCTTAGAAATGGAAATGCTAGGGATGCCTGGGTGGCTTAGCGGTTTGGTGTCTGCCTTTGATTTGGGCATGATCCTGGGGTCCAGGGATCGAGGTCCGAGGTCCGCATCAGGCTCCCTGCATGGAGCCTGCTTCTCCTTCTGTCTCTGTCTCTGCCTCTCTCTATATATCGCTCATGAATAAATAAATAAATTAAAAAATATATAGAAATGGAAAAGCAATGCTCACCCTAAGGGTTTTAAGGTACATTATGGTACCCCAGCCTAGGACTGCGTTGTTTCTGTCAACCTGGTGAACACTGTGGGTTTCCTCTTCTTTTCAAATATTGCTACCCCGCAAGGCAAGAAGAGTTCTAGCCTTACAGAGTTTCCAGTTCAATTGCTTTGATTACTAATGAATTTATTTATTTATTTATTTATTTATTTATTTATTTATTTATACTAATGAATTTAAATATCTCTCAGAAGCGCACTGCCCGTTTGCATCTCCACTTTCGTGATGCGTCTCTCGTTTTTCCTTAGCCACTTTGACTGATCTGTAAGAGCTTTATGTGTTTTCAGAGTCTTGATACTGTCTTATGTGTGTTGGACATATTTTCCCTCGTCGTGACGTGTCTTTTAGTTTTATTCGTTGTGGTTTTTGACATCAGCGAGTTTTTGGCGTTTATGGTGAGCCATTGGTTTTTGTTTTTGTTTTTCTGCCTTTGTGGGGTCTGCCCTCATCAGCTTATCTTTAGGGCTCACTGCCACGGGGAACTGTTGGACAGGTGCCCGGGGTGGACTGGAGGACGTTATACATGCAGGGTCAACACAGTAGCCTTTCCACCTTGGAGGAGCTGCAGGGTCGCAGTGGCCAGTGGCCCCCGGGAAGTCAAGAGGCTTCTGTCTGTCCTTCCTTTTTGTTAGGACTCTGTTCTTAACAAATCCTGTAGCAGAAAGAACCCCAGGCAGAGAGTCAGGGCCTCTTACTCCCCGTGGAGGCTGTTTCTTTATTTGTAAAATGAAGGAGTGATCAGGACATTCCCCTCTCACCCCTATCTGATCTTGACCTTTGATCTTAAATAGGACCGAAAAATTACTCCCCAGTGAAGCCCTCTCTAGGCATATAAGGCCAGACATCCCGAAGAAAGACAAAAAGATTCCATCTTATACACATAAAAAAATTCCTGGATGTCAGGAAATACCAGAAATAAAATTAAAAGAGAAAGAAGAGGGATCCCTGGGTGGCGCAGTGGTTTGGCGCCTGCCTTTGGCCCGGGGCACGATCCTGGAGACTCCAGATAGAATCCCACGTCGGGCTCCCGGTGCATGGAGCCTGCTTCTCCCTCTGCCTGTGTCTCTGCCTCTCTCTCTATCTCTCTGTGACTATCATAAATAAATAAAAATTAAAAAAAAAAATTAAAAAAAAAAAAGAGAGAAAGAAGAAACTAGGAAAAATATTTTCAATAATCAATCCATCCAGCCAGAGGGCATAATCCCTGCCTTGGGGTGGGTGGTGGTGGTGGCTGGGGCTTGGGAGAGGCACCCAGTCCAGGCTTTTTGTGCTCTGGAATGAGTGAGCAAATGAAGGAACGATGGACCTGCATCCTAGTCAGGGTGGGTGCCTTCCTTGCAAAATTAAAAGGAGACAGAATGCTGACCCTAAAGGAAGTGGCTTCCCTTCTGTTGTTTACTGTAGGCGTGTTCACCATAGACCTTCCCAGCCCCCTCTGAGCTCATCTGGAAAATGGGTTTAGAAAGGTTCACGCCCTCTACCCAGGCTTCCTCGCTCCAAGGGATGTCGGTGGGGATGAATCAGAGCAGAGGTATTGGCTGGGCCATTGTTTTGACAAAATAGGGATTATTCAACAGATGGTTTATTTATTTTATTCTTATCCTTTGTACCCACATCTCCAGAAGCTCTTTGTTGGTAGGTGTGGACAAGAAAGGAACTTTCTGCAAAGTCAGAAGCTGCTCTTGAGGAGAAAAATAGGGCATCCTTGAGGGGTGTATTTTTTTGCAGGTTTTTTTTTTTTTAATTTTGTTTTTCTGCTTTAAACTGGTTCTTTCCCTGCTCTTACAGGGATGTCTGCTGACCTCCAGGCCTGAGAAAGGCTTGGCCTCCAGCATGGAAGATTGGATTAGACATCAAGAGGGACTTTCTCGTTATCAAGGCGGTGTAGAGGAAGGAGCCAAGAAGGAGAACCTTAGCACCTCCTTCCCTGTGAACGACAGCTGGTTTGTTGGGAGTCACCTCTGTGCCTTTGATGAGACCCTCTCACCACATTCACAGAAGCCTGGGTAGCATCGTGGAAGCAAAGTGCAGCCCTGCAGGAGGGATCCTGGGGGAAAATTCAACCCCTTCGTCCCACGTGCAGGTGGAGAAACGGAGGAGGGACCACGCAGCAGATTACCAAGGGTGTCCTGTGTGCCTGGCCGGTCCCAAGCCCTGGGGGTCACCAGTGAGTGAGACAGATGACCAGCAGTCAAGGTCATGAACACACAGAGTTCCATGTGGAGGCACGACAGGGGATGAGAGAGGTGGGAAGGAGTGCTCAGGGACGGGGTCTCTGAGCCAGGCCCCTGCAGGACCACGTGGAGATACAGTCAGAATCAGGTTTCCTGACGCCTAGTCTAGGCCTCCCTGCCCGCCCCCCAGGGTGTTTTGGTGGCAAGTAACAGAAAACCCAATCCAGAAAGGCTCGCGCCCAAAGGAAATTTATTGGCTGAACAATCTGAGGAAAGACTTGATCCAGGTTCTCAAACAGTGTCACCAAGCCCTGCCCTCTCTCCATGTGTCTGCCTCTTCCGTGGGAGGTTTTGATTCTCAGGCTCCTGTAGGGGTAAGAGGATGACCTTCAGCATCTCCAGGCACCTGTCTTCCGAGAGTCAAGTTCAGCAGGGCAGGGGGTGGCTCCGTCCCCCATGGCTTCAATGAAAGTCTTGGCCAACTTCGGGTCATGGACTCATTTCTGAGCCAATTGCAGTGACTCAAGGGACAGCGACAACGGGCCTGGGTCCCAGGCCACCCTGGAGTCCTAGACTGACAGATGGGAGTGTGGCTTCTCAGGTGAGTCCTGAGCACTGTTGGCCACAGAAGGATGGATTCGGGGTGACCCCAGCCCAGCCATGACCGTGGCATCTTCCTGCCTCTCCATGCTGTATCCCCATGAACCACTTCCCTGGCCTTTATTGGGCACTTACGGAGCTTAGTCTTCAAAATACAGACTTGTTTTAATCCTCCAGGATTGTACTATCTAATTGAGGAAACAAATCCTATATCCTTATTTTCATTCTGCCTTTTTGTGGTTTACTAATAACATGAATTTTCTGTCATCAAAGAGAAGGATGTCCGTGGGATGGAGGAGTCAAGGCGGGCTCCGGAATGAGGAAAGCTTCCAGTGCATTTCAAAGGGGGGTTGTATCAGGAAGGGTCCACGGAGGGTAAAATGTGACCAAGCACGCAGGATGCTGGCTATGGCAGACTGCACACACAGCCATGTGATTATGGTTTTGGGGATGCACAGTTAGAATTTGTGTAGTTCTTAGATCACTGGCGGTTTACAAGATTACAAGGTGGGACGTGGGCAAATGTGTGTTTTAGTAGTCAGGTATTTATTCTGAATTTGTCTTAGAAACAAATATATTATTACCTTATCAGACCAGGCTAGTATAGTTAGGGATAAAGCTAAAATTAACAACAACAACAACAACAACAAAATAAAATAAAATAAAAGGAAGGGGGAGGGAGAGGAGGCAATTTAAAAGAAAATCTAAATGCAGGTGGTTTGCAGGAACGGCAACAGGGTTTGTTACGAGCGGCAAGGTTGGGGAAATGCTGGTGGAGAGCCTGGGGTCCAGGATCACTCAGACTTGGACTCAAGCCTCGGACCCACCATGCGCACAGTGAAACTCCAGGCAAGTGGCTTCACTCTGCTGGATCTCAGGTTTCTCATCTGTGAAGTGGGGCTGAGACCGGGACCAACACCACGGAGGATTTCAAGAGATCCCTGAGACAGAGAATGTACGTGAAGCCCGTAGCGTGGTGTCCAGTGCAAGTGAGCATGCACTCTGTGGTTCATAAGCTGTATTATTGGCACAGGAAAGGGAGGAAAGGCGGCCTTGAGGCAGGCAGAGCAAAGTGAAGGCCCAGAGGTGGGAAGGACCGTGATCGGGTGGGGGCTGCTGTCGAGGGGGGACCCTGTGCCAGAACAGCAGGGGTCCAGGTGGGGAGGACCCCCAGAGGGGGGAGAAGATGTGTGTGGAGGGAGACACACGACCCTGTCCCCCATCCCCTTCCCCCAGCTGACCCCCAAGCGCATCCTCCCTCCCTGCTTCGAGAGCTGTCTGCAGACAGATTCCGGAGAGCTGGGCTCTGCTCCACGGAGTTAATCTATGTTGTTTATCTTTTAGACACCATTAACCACAAATTAGCTGATTCTTTTGTGGCTATAAATTAATAGATTCCATTAGTAACCAGTCAATTACAGGATGATTACTTTTTCTCTCTAACTTAGAGGGTTTTTTTTTTTTTTTTTTATAGCTATTTGAGAGCGTTTGATTCTGTCCTCTTGTCACTCCCAGCCTCCTTCCTGGGTTCTTGGTTCATTGGACCAGATCTTCCAAATGGACGAGGGAGGCTGAGGGTGGGTGGCGTGGACTCTTCATGTAATGAGGTTGTAAGCAGCGGCCTCTTGTTTGCTTTCCAGAAACAAAACCAACCAGAGGTTTATTTTCAAGAGAATTTCTCTTTCCAACACAAACCAAAATAGCAGTTTCCATCTCCTTTTATTCTAGTGTCTGCCTTAAACACATCCCACTTTTTTTCTTCTATATCTTTCCAACTTCTGGGGCCTCATTCTGGTAAACTCCCAATAATCCCAACTTTCCACCTATCTATCCATCGCCATCCCCATCCATCCATCCCCCATCCATCCATCCTCCATCAATCTATCCCCCATCCATCCATCCATCCATCCCCTTCCATCCATCCATCCCCCATCCACCCCCATCCATCCATCCCCCATCCATCCATCCTCCATCAATCTATCCCCCATCCATCCATCCATCCCCTTCCATCCATCCATCCCCCATCCGCCCCCATCCATCCATCCCCCATTCATCCATCTCCCATCCATCTATCCCCCTCCATCCATCCCCATCCTCCCATCCTCCCATCCATCCATCCATCCCCATCCATTCATCCCCATCCATCTCCCATCCATCTATCTCCATCCATCCATCCCCCCATCCATCCATCTGCCATTCATCCATCCATTATCCATCCATCCATCCATCATCCACCCTCCTTCTATCTAGATACATCCTTCTATTGTTGGCTGGACAATGTGTGGGCCTTGATTCCACTGCACGCAACTGCCAAGTCTCTAAGCATTCAGGTAGTGAGATGGGGCTTGTTTTTGGGATCCGTAGCTATAAACCTACAGGGATAGCAAACTTAGTGTTAGGGATTAGGGAGGTAACTTTAGTGAACTAGGACCTTCGAGCTGCTCCTAAGGCCTTCTAATCCAAATTCAAAATAAAACAAAACATCTTTAGACTCTAGGTTTGTGAACATACCATCCAGAACTCTTTGATGGCAAGCAGTGGGAACTGGCTCTTGCAGGAAGTCTGGTCCCTGAGGCTGTCCTTTAAATGTTGGCTCACATGTCACTTCCTCCTGGAAGCTTCCCCTGATTCCCTAGACCAGGTCGGGTACTCCTATTACATGCTGGCCTAGCGCCCTGTATCTCTCCTCCATCCCCTCATCACAACCATACTTAATCCGTTTACTGGTATAATTAATTGTTTCTTGGGGCTGGGGCTTTGGTGAGTTTCCTGAGGTCACCCCTGCTTCCCCCGCCCCTTGTCCAGGGCCGGCACACAGTAGGCCCTCAGGAATTTGTTGACTTGCTAACTGCTGCCAGATGATTCTTCCCAGAGCGGAGGGGCCCTGACCCCGTCTGGCCCCAGACCGTCCGGGCCTCCCGGGGGAGGATGGGCTCCTTTAGCCATCTGTTTCCCCGGCAGTGGCCGGCTCTGTTCTGGCACGTGTCCTGCCCAGCCTGGGTTTCTGGACCGGGGCCACCGCAGTTTCAATTGCACCTCTGTCACAGCGGGTTGATAAGGAGAGGAAGCTGTGTGCGCACAGCCGATCTGTATGCAGAGCAGCCCTGAGATAGGGCCCCGGGAACGCAGCTGCTCCTGGCCGGCTGCCCTCGGGCTCTGGGAGGATTGAGGTCCCGAGGTTCCCCAGGACAGAGGGCTGGGCCCCGCCCCCGCATCCCCTCACTCCTACCTGCCAAGTGGGACTTCCGAGTGTCCTTATTTTGCCCATTTATGGGGGGGGGGTGCTTTACAGTTTTCCCCTGTGAGGGTGGGAGTAGCACCGTGTTTTCACTCTGTGCATCCTTGTCGAACCCCTACTACCACCTGATGCTGTGGGTCCAGCAGCGAACTGAACACCGAGGCAGGCTTTGCTCTCTTGGGGGGCACAGTCTGGTTTGGGAGACAGAGGCACAAGACACGACCAAATAAAGTGACCCCTCTCACGATGGGCTGGGAGTCTAACAGAAGGGCCGCACCTAGCGGAAGGGAGGTTAGAGCAGGCCCCCCCGGAGGCTGTGATCGCTGGGTGCAGAGAGGAGGGCAGGGGAGGGGCAGGGACGGTGTGTTCCAGGCAGTGGGATCATGTGGGAAATACCCTGATGGGCACCCAACAGGCCGAGGGAACTAGTGTCCTGGACTGCTGTAATAAATTCCTACCAGCTTGCTACTTTATTATTTTTTGTAAAGGTTTTATTTATTTATTTGAGAGAGAGAGAGAGAGAGAGAGAATGAGAGAGAATGAGGAGGATGAGGGGCAAAGGGAGAAGCAGACTCCCCACTGCGCAGGGAGCCTGATGCAGGGCTCCATCCCAGGACCCCGGGATCATGACCTGAGCAGAACGCAGATGTTTCACTGACTGAGCCACCCGGGTGCGCCTCCCCCACCGCCCCCCCCGCACTTGCCACTTTAAAGAGGGGACATTGAACCTTGTCCTGGTTCTGCAGGCCGGAAGTCCCAAATCAAGGTGTCAGGAGGGCCGTGCTGCCTCTGAAAGCTCTGGGGGAGCATCCTTCTTCACTCTTCCATCCTTGGTGTCTCCCAGCTTGTAGACCTGGACTCCATCTCCACATGCCCTGCTCCTCTGTGTGTCTCTAAGTCTCAGATATCTGTCTTTCTTTCTCTTGCAAACACATAAATCATGGGATTCTGGGCACACCCCAAATCTAGGAGGGTCTCATCTTGAGATCTGTAACTTCATTACACCTACAAAGACCTTTTCTCCAAACAAGGCCATGTTTGCAGATACAGGGAGTAGGACTTGCACATTCCCTTTGTGGAGGACACTATGCAACTCAGTGTATCGAGTTCCAGGAATTGAAAGAAGCCCCGGGTGCGAGGAGCGTGAGGGCCTGGGTGCTGGTGTGGGCTGGGCCAGATCTCGCAGGCACAAGGCCATGGTGAGAGGAGAAGAAGCCACTTTCCTGCTTGTCTGGGGGGATGTCTCAAGTTCAGTCTTGAACTTGTTGAGTTTGAGGTGCCTGTGGTTGGTTGTTTCCAAAAAATGGCCTTCTTATTCTACACCCGAACCATGCTGAACACGCCCCATCTCGTCTGATCTCAGAAGCAAAAATGGCCCAGTTTTTCCAGTGTGCACTCCCTTTTGCAATGTCACTTTGCAGGAGGAGCTGATTTCCACATCCCTGGGCTGGCCTTGGGACACGTTTGGCCTCTGGGATGTAGCAGAAGGGACCCCCGACTGGTTTCCAGCCGGAGTCCTTGCATATTTGCGCTCCTCTTCCTAACACTCTCCACAGCCTCAGAGGGAACAAGCCTGGGCCCGCCTGTCAGATGATGACAGAGCACATGGAACAGGGTGAGTCATCCCAGCTGAGCCCATCCTGGACCAGCCAGCTGACCTCAGCCAAGATCAAAAGAACCATCCAGCTGATTCCAGCCTCAGTCGATGACCTGTAGAATTGTGAGCTACATAAACGGCTTCTAGAAAAACAAAAACAAAAACAAAAACCTGTTGTTAAATTTAGGGTTGTTTACCATGTGGCAATAGCTGACACGTTATCTTGAGCTCACCGAGTAAAGGTGAGAGGAAGCAGTTAGGATACAAGGATGGAGCTCAGATTAGAGGCTTGGGTGAGAGAAAATAAATTTGTGAGTTTTCTGGGTAGAGGAAAGTAAGTTTGCACAGGGGTCAGTGAAGTTTGCCAAGTAGCCAACAAGGCAGGAGGAAAACCAAGAGAGGCCACGGAAGAAAGAAGCTGTCAGGGGTGTCAGGGGCTGCTGATAGTTTAAGAAGGTGAGATGGAGACAAGGACAAGCAAGGAACAGCATGAGGACGCTGGATGGAAGCATGGGTGGAGATGGCTCAGAGGAAGGGGATACAGGCCGTCTCTTACCATTAAGAGTGGGCCCAAAGCCTGACTCTGAGAAGCTCTCCATCATCCGCCCACATTTCACTTGCCCTTTTTGAGAGCATAGATTTTTGATTGCACATATGTGGTGATTGCAAAAATAACCACAGATGCTTCCCATTCTTGCATTTGTGCCTCTTTGCAGCACCTCAAGATGTGTTCACCCCATGAATCTGGGTGGAATTCATGACTTGCTTTGGCCGATGGGCCAGTGACACACACGACTTCCACAGAGGCTTGTACAGTGTGTGCACACAGAGCTTCTGGCTACCACCCTCGTGAGAAGAAGCCAAGACCAGCCTGCGAGGTGATGAGAGACGGATCACCCAGTCATGCTTCCCAGCCAGCAGCCGGCCAGCCCAGGAGCAGAGCCACTTGGTAAGTAGCAGAAAACTACTAAAAAATGAACCAAGTTCTAGTCAAGGTCAGCAGAACTTTCCAGCAGAGCCTGGCCCAGGATGCTGACCCTCAGAACCATGGGCTACATGAGCAATTGCTACTTAAGCCATAGTTTCTTATCTATAACACAAGGATAGAAAGAATATCTTCTTACTGGTGTTATATTGATTAGTCGAGATATCTAAAACTCAGAACAATGTTTGGTGAACAGTAAAAGTTCAGTAAATCTTCATCATCATCATCTCTTCCTTCTCTCTGAGTATTTCCACATATTGACAAATCTCAGTCTGTAGCATCTGCTTATACATTTTATTGTCTATAGATGTTATTATCTTTTGACATTTTAAAAATTATTTATTTATTTATTCTTGAGAGACACAGACAGGCAGAGACGCAGGCAGAGAGAGAAGCAGGCTCCATGCAGGGAGCCCGATGTGGGACTTCGATCCTGGGACTCCAGGATCACGCCCCGGGGCTGAAGGCAGCACTAAACCACTGAGCCACCGGGGCTGCCCAAATATTTTCTGACTGGGGAGAGATGCCCTCTTTGGGCTAGCCAACTCTGATTTTATTTATTTATATATTTTTAAGTTTTATTTATTTCAGTAATCTCTACCGACGTGAGGCTCAGACTCATGACCTGGAGATCCAGAGTGGCCTGCTCTTCCAACTGAGCCAGTCGGCGCCCCATGGGCTAGCCAACTCTTTAGAGAGCAAAGCCTGCCATCTCCAAGAGCATGCTTTGATAAGCAAACTAACCAATCCCAGGCCCTATCTCCTCAGTCTGGTTCCTGCACCCCAGGAGGCAATATTCTTTCTTAATCGGTCTTGGGTCAGGTCAGGCCTTCAGAGAGAGATCCCTCCAATAGCCCAGAACTTGCTTGAATTATTCAAGCTGGTCATCCTAAACTGCTTGCTGCACCCTGGCCTGCCTTCCCCGTGGAAGCCCCAGCAGAGGTCATGGCCTAAGCACTCCCTTGACTCCTGGTCACCCCAGTGCTTCTCCGTGTGGCCCTGAGTGGTGTGGCGGGCCATGCCTCCTGTCTTGAGAGCCGGCGAGTATATTTTGTTTTCCTGAGCCTTTGTTCTGTTTCCTCCTGTGGCTGTACCTGACTCATCATTTCACAAAAGAATACAAAAAACGCTGCTGTTGATGGACATTTAGATTATTTGTGGCTGTTTGCCGCAAACAGCCTCGTACTTACTTCTTTGGATGTTTGTGCAAGTCTCCAGGGTGGGTATGCACTCCTGGGGCGCGTCTTGCAACCAAGAGCAGGCCAACAGTTTCCCAGGCAGGGTGAGGACTGAGTTTATTCAATATCAAGAAAATCAAATCAGAAAAAAAAAAAGGAAAGAAAAAAATTCTTTGAGCCATATTCAATATAGGAAACATGAATATTTGCTTTCCTTGAGGATTTTCTGGTCAGCTGTGGGATTTTAATAATGCTGTATGCTTTGGGTTGACCTTTTTGGTGGAAGATGGAAATTTTACGTGTGGCCACTAGGATCACGTGAAGAGAGAGCCAACCGCTGGATGTCCCAATGTGGTATCTCAATCTGAAGCCTTTTGTAGAGTTTTCGAGCTGATTCTCCTGACTGCCACTCAGAGCTTTCTTCTTGCCCAGAGTGACACTGTGGGACATCATGGGGTGACACCAGGGGATAGGAGCTATGGGAACCTCTGTCGCATTTGGGTTTAGTTCTCTCTGGCTGTGACCCTTGGTACAAAAAAATGAGAGAGAGAGAGAAAGGGAAAAAAATCCTAGTCATTTTCTCCGTTTGGTTACAAACATCTTTCATTTCTCCAGAAACAAATGAAAACACACATCGCCATGTAATGATGTTTACTGAAAAAAAAAAGAAAAAGAAAAAGTCCCTGCGTAAAATCAACAGACACAATCTGGATAAAATAGATCATTCAGCGGCTTCTTTGCAAACTCTGCACCTCACTCCCTGCCAGCAGCCCGCACACTTTGAGCTCCTTGGCATTTTATTTGCTTTCCTTTCTTGAAAGCGCAGGGGTGGGGAGGGGCCTGTCCGCAGCCGTGCGGGGTGAATAGCAAGGGGACATTCCCCGAATAGCTCATCAGAGCATCCATCAGGAGAGTTTTCTCCCCTCAGCTCCTGGCAGTGAATCAAATATTTAAATGTGATTTTTAGACTTAAAGGCACATGAAGAGATTTGTTTGGCCAAGGAGGGGTGCATTAGAAAGCTGCTCCAGCAAGGGGAAGAATTTTCTGCCACCAGGGTGAGGCTAAGTCACCTGCCACATGTTGTGCCTATAAATGTAATGCCCCCCACCCCCCACCCCCCTGCTTAAGTTTTCCCGAAGGAAATGATCCCATTGGCCAGACCCTCAGCTGGGGGCTGGGACCAGACCCCAGCAGTGGGTTTGGAGGGGGCTGTGGTCCCCTTGGCAATAGGCCCTTTGCCCTGACAGCGCCTGCCTCCCCCCATGGTCGGTCCCCTTGGCAGCTTCCTGAGTTGAGTGCTGACAGCTTTGATTTGCAAGCAAGGGAGGCGGGAAATCAGAAGGGATTCATCCCCCTGCTCAGTGCAGTGGCAAAGCGACCGACAGGCCGACAGCCACTGGGCTGCAGAAGGAAGCACTAACAGGACCAGACAGCTGGGGACTGGGGCGCTGCCCAGGGGTGGGAAGCCCAGGGCCCCGAGAGGGCGATGGGGGTAGTCGGGGGGATTCAGACAAGACTCAGGAGGGTGGCACTGCTGAGATACCCTCTTGGAAGCCTAGCACCTGCCTCCCCTGGGTCCATGGTCCCAGGAGCGGCTCGTCCCCAGCGTGGTCTTTAAACGGCTGCTGGTAACTGCAGTGTGATTTGAGGGGCGCCCAGATGGACATTTTTCATTTAGAAAAATGCATATTAGTGAAAACATCATTAGCACTCCAAAGCCATGATTTGGAGTGCTAGTTAAATTTTTTCTAATAGAAATAACCATAATCCCTAATTGTGAGGACTGCGTCAAGCCGGGTATATTGCTAAGTGATAAGTAGGCGTGTGTGCTTGTATCCATGTATGCAAGCCTGTGCGTGCACACGCGCCTGCATACCCGCTTGCACACATGCACACACCTATACATGTATTTAAGACTCAAGAGCCCTTTGGGGGACCTGGGTGCCTCAGTCCATTGAGAGTCCGACTCTTATCTCAGGGTCGTGAGTTCAGGCCCCACACTGGGCTCCACAGGGTGTACAGCCTACTTAAAAAAAAAAAAAGACTTGGGCAGCCCAGGTGGCTCAGCGGTTTAGCGCCGCCTTCAGCCCAGGACGTGATCCTGGAGACCCGGGATCGAGTCCCACGTCGGGCTCCCTGTGTGGAGCCTGCTTCTCCCTCGGCCTGTGTCTCTGCCTCTCTCTCTGTGTGTCTCTCCTGAATAAATAAATAAAATCTTAAAAAAAAAAAAAAGACTTGAGAGTCCTTTGAAAAGTTACCAGCATCCCCACATTACAGGTGAGGAAATTAATGCCAAGTCAGCTGAACTGTTGGTGTTTATAAACCAGTAATAATAAATTCAGCTTCTTTCAGCCCCCAAAGGCCGTCCGTGTATGTGCTCCGTGGAAACCAGTTGATTAATAGCTCCTTGTTCTTGGCCCTGGTCTGTGATTGTGCTTCTTTACATCCTGCTCTTCAAAGCCGAGCTCACAGGCCCTCTTCCAGAAAAGCCTGCTTTTCTACATTTAGGAAATAACGATGTAGGTAAAATCCAGGCAGTTTGATCAAGTGTGGCTTAGAAAACGTCTCACCTTCTGTGGGGTCATTTCTTAGGCAGCCACGTTGCCATTAATGGATGTAATGTCAGCCGAGGTGTCAGCAGCGGGGGGGGGGGGGGGGGTCCTTGCCCCCCAGACACGCCCTTAAAACATCTAACTCCTACGGTTAGGCTCTGTTCGGGATGAAGACTGTTTTCCTTTTCTTCCTTTGGGGGGAACAATTGGCCCATTCACAACCCAGACCTGTCTGGAGCCCTGGAAAACAGGTGTGCACAACACACACACTCGCCCCACAAACACATGTGTACGCACTTACCCTCTCACACGCACACGTGGGCCTCCACGCACGCTCATACATACCCTCGAAGTGGAGAACACACGTGGGTATTTGGAGGTCATGGTCAAGGCCAAGGAGTCATAGGATTGCGAGAGGGGCAGGATGAGTTTTAGTGACGCTCAGGCCTTGGGTCACCTGAATCTAATCATATTCAGCAAAAAGCCTCTGCTGGGGACCGGGCTTCCTGGGGTGGCCTGGGGCAGGGGGGTGGACCAAGGTAGAAGAGAAGCCACAGACGAGGTGGAGGGGGGCACAGGCCGGTGGTGATCAGGCCCTACATCTCCCAAGAGCGCAGCACTGTGCCCCCGCCAGGGCCCAGCGACACATCCAGCACATAGTAGGCCCTCGGGTCGTGCCGAAGGGCTCCCCCCTGTATGGCACCACGGGCCCAGAGCTCCCCGGAAGGAGGGCATCAGGGGGCAAGCTCAGGTTTGTCCACGGCACCCCACCGGCTCTCCGGCCTCTCCGCAATTCCTCGGCTCCACACGGCGAGCCAGGCTCTGGGCCGGTGTCCTGCCCCGTGGCCTCCAGCGGGCGCCCAGGGGAGACGGGTATTAAACCGGAGAGGTCGGAGGGTGCTGGGGGAGGGGACGCGGCGGGGGCCGCCCTACGGGGGTCAGAGATGCGAAGCCTCCCCAGAGGGTGATGGCTCGTGTCAGCCGGTGAGGAGCACCTCGGCCGGGGCAGGATGTACGGTAGGGCCGGGCTGGGGACGGGATCCTTGAGGAGCTTGGGGAGTCAGAAGGGGGGTGTCCAGGCGGACACCCTTGGGGCACAAGGAGAAGCTCTTGACCATCACCCCCGCACCGTCAGCCAGCCCGCTTGGGGCACCCGGGACACACACGTGGAGCACATGGGGACACGGTTCACCCGGGGAGCTGTGGGTGCCATCGACGACATTAATCACGGGCGGGGGGGGGGGGGCACCATCAAATTTGCTTGTTGACGAGGCCGACTGCCCCAGCGTGGAGAATGGGATTAGAATCTCGAATTCGACAAAGTCAAGTTCCCATATATTTTTTTTTTCCTCTTGTAAAATTAGTATTTTGTGACTCACAAGGGGTTTGAAGTTTGAGGCCCCGTTTTTGTGGTCGCCTTGCTCAGTAGAGGATTTGTAGCAATGAAGCCAGTGGTTCGGCCACTGGGGGTGATCTCCTGACCCCCGGGGCTCTCCCTTCTGCTGGTTTAGAGGAAAAAGGCCACGGAGGGGCCCACGCTTTCCCATGCTGGCTGCAGGCGAATGGGCCCCAGTGTCCCTCGGAGGGCGGTGGTGGGCGGGCGGGCGCTCCCCCCCAGCTGCTGGCCGAGGCCACGTGGCACACCAGGCGGCCCCTCTGTGGCCTAAGCGGGAGGAGCTGAGAGTGGGTATTCCCTGGGCACCCAGAGAAAGAGCAGCAAGGAAGAAACTCCTCATCAAGTAGGGAAAACTAGAAGCAGCAGCAAAGTCTCCCATCAGGACAACAGAGAAATACACACATCGGCACTGGTCACTGTGGTAGGCAGGACGACGGCCTCGGAGGTGTCCACACCGTCATCCCCAGGACCAATGCCCATGGTGTCATGCGTACGCACCCCTGACACCTTCCTCTGGTCTCTGCTAATGAACATACTCTCTAAGTAAAAAGTGCTTCCTCTGAAGCACAGTCTTAGGACAAGCCTAGCCCCTTATTCCCGAGCACCCCATCCTTATAGAAATCCTGAACACCCCCCTGCCGCCCCCCGGCCAGGCTGGACCGCAGGAGCTCTGACTCTCCTCCATCCTGCTCATTCACTTACTGAGTGATCTCAGGGGCTCATTGGCGTCCTCCATCCTTCTGGAATAATCAATCCCCAGTCCTCCGGCCACCTCTTCAACTGCAATGTGAGTCTCTGGTTACAAAACAGCCCTGCACGCTTAGCCAATCGCTTTGTAACCGCACCGAGCCTCCACTTACTCATCTGTAAAATGAAGCAATAGTGACCGGGCTGCTCCTGACCCGTGGTGACAAACGGGAGCTTTCCTGGGTTGCTGCTGAATCAGGGGAAGGGGTGGTTGAGGTGGCATGAATCAGGGGAAGGGGTGGTTGAGGTGGCATGAATTTGTCTGCCACAGCTCTTGGGAGCTTCTGCTGGTAATTTCTCACCCCTCCGGGAACCAGATGAACATCTCACTGCTCAGAGGCAAGGCCGGGCAGGGAGGAGGCGGCTGGGGTGGCCGTGCGCTGGGGCAAAGGTGAGCGCAGGTATTCCCGGCCGGGCTCCCTGGCCTTCTTGCCTGGTGAGCCTCCATCTCACCCAGTGTCCTGCTGAGGTGGCCACAGGCCAGGAGAGTGGGACATCTGAGCCCTGATGATATGGTCCCTAGTGCCTGTGCGGAGTAGCTGCTGGGTTAAATGCACTGAATCAAGGAAGGAAGAAGCAGTCCCTACCCATCATCGGGACTGCAGCCTCTCAGGCCCGCAGGGGTGGGTGGGTGGGTGGGTGCAGGGGTGTCATCCCGCCCTCTCAGGTTCTCCCTGCACCTGCTGGTT
This sequence comes from Vulpes vulpes, assembly GCF_048418805.1. Lineage (NCBI taxonomy): Eukaryota > Metazoa > Chordata > Mammalia > Carnivora > Canidae > Vulpes > Vulpes vulpes. The sequence continues at coordinate 5,799,468 of NC_132793.1, read as the reverse complement.
AAGCTTCCTGCAGAGTCTTCGTGGAGAGGTGAAGGGGAAGAGGGAGGGAGGTGGGCCAGAGGGCCTGCAGGAGTGAGATCCTTGGTTCCCTGAAGATGCTTATCTGTCCATAAACCTTCCCTCTGGGGAATAACTTGTTTGCTGAAAAAGCATTCTTTCTTCATTTTATGGCTGGTAGGTATCATCTGCAATCACTTCTGGTGAAGGTGGAGGGGGGAGGGGGGACGAAGAGCCCCTCCTACTTGGGGCCTCCAGCTGCCTCCCAGTCCCCCACTGGAAGAGGCAGTGAGGCAGACATGAGATACAAAGGTCGAGAAGTCCACCAGGTTAAAAAAAAGGGGACATGCCTCTACTTACCGCTCAGCTTCTGCCTTTTATTTTTTAAATTTTATGTATTTATTTGGCAGAAAGAGAGAGAGAGCACAAGCAGGGGAGCAGCAGGTAGAAGGTGAGGGAGAAGCAGGCTCCCCCCCGGAGCAGGGAACCCCATGCAGGACTTGATTCCAGGACCCTGGGATCACCACCTGAGCCGAAGGCAGACCCTTAACTGACTGAGCCACCCAGGTGCCCAGCCTCTGCCTTTTGAGACACAATCACCCTTCAGATGGGGCTGCCCCTGCCCCTGTCCTTTTCCCAGGGAAAGTGGGGCATCCTTGCAGCTGACCCCCCCACCCTGACACTGGCACTGCCCCCCTTAAGCTCTGTGGTTCGTGTGTACTCAAGGCATGGAATTCACACATTGGCCAAAAATGCATTGTTTGACCCCATGCGTTCGCCGGGCTTCCTGCCGAAGCCCGGGTCCGAGGCCATTTCCCTGGAAGGAAGATCCACTCTGGCTGTAGGATCGTTTGTTCAATTATTCATTCGTTCTCTAAATGTGGATGTACTGCTGACCCCGGGTGGGCCACTGGGCCAAGCTAGAGATTAGGAACAGTGAGGTGAGTACGTCGGACACCCACCCAGCTTGCCAAGGGACACAGGAGGCGTTAGACAAAGAACAGGAGGACGGGGGCACTCACTGTGTGCCAGGCAGAGTGCTCTTCCTTGGGCGCCACATCCAATTTTTGTGAAAACCTGATCTGGTTGCTTGATTTCTCTTATTTCCATTTAGGAAACCGAGGTAGAGTGGTCTGTCCAAGGTCTCACAGCTCATGAGTAGCAGGGCCTGGATTTGAGCCCCTGCCTCCCGGTTCCAGAGGCCACACCTGTAACCAGGACCCTGTACACCCTGGGGATATGTCACCGAAGGTGACACTGCAGGTGATGCTCTGGGTGATTCTGGAAAGGGGCCCTGGTTTAGGCTGGAGATCAGCAAGAGTGTCTCAGGAGATGCCCTTGAGGCTGCACTTGGGAAGACGGGGAGGCACCAGTCAGGCAAAGAATAGGAAGCGGAACAGCAGGTGCCAAGGTCCTGAGGCAGCAAGAACTGGGCATATTAAAGGCAAGCACGCAGGTTCCTGTGGCTGGAGCTCAGCACTCCAATCACGTCCCCTTCTCTAGCAGACGCTGCCATCATTCGCCCGTCTTCCATCTGACCAGTGGCACCGCACAAGTGAGGTGGTGCACCAGGGGAGGCAGGTTCCAACTCACCTTTTCCCAAATACCTGCTCCCAATTAAGAGGCAGGGTCTGTTTCCCGGTCCTTGGAACCTGGGTGGATTTTGTGGCTGCCTTGATGAATACAGGGCAGTAGGAGAGATGCCACGTGGCCTCTGAGGCTAGGTCAAAGAAGGGGGATGTGGCTGGTGATCCCGTTGTCTCCATCTCTCAACTGGCACCCAGCCTCCGTGCTGCGAGGAGGCCCGGACCACCCCATGTGGATGCATGACAAGTGGAGAGTAGCCTCGAGCCAACAGCTGACATCACCCTCCAGACAGGAGTGAAAGAGCTGATTCCAGCCCCCGCGGTGCTCGGTCTGAATTCTTGACTCGCAGAATCCATCAGCATGATGAATTTTGTTTTGGGTCACTGAGTTTTGGGGTAACTGTTACGCAGCCATAGTAACTGGGTGACTCTGCTAGACCATGAGTTGTCTGATAAGCCCATTTCAGTTGTTGGGAGTTGGTTTGAGGGTTGACTTGGGGCCCAATCCTGGCCAAAGAGAAGAAAGGGGACATGTAGAGGTGACTTCTGGGGAAGCCTTCCCTGATTTTGAAAGGAAATTATGAAGAAGATGCAATCTTTCTCGGCCTCCAGATGAAGCTCTGTAAGGAGGTAATGCCTGGGCAACTGCAGCCATTTTGTGACTCTGAGGGAGTGGCCGGAACACAGCAGAACTGGAAGAGAGAGAGAGGAACTTGGCTCATATGTTATGAGACGCTGATTATGAGACTCCTTAGCTCACCCTAATTCGGCGACGCAGCTAACCGCCTACTGTTCAAAGCATTTTGAGTTTGGCCTTCAGTTACTTTCCCCTCCCAACCTGCCTTTCTCCTGCCCTGGTTCATCTCTGAGTTTGGGGTAGGGAGAGCTCCAGAAGCTCTGCTACGAAGAGGAGGGTTTCCTGCCTGTTTATGCTCTAACATCAAGAGCAAGTGGGATCAGAGTGGGAATTCCAGGGGTCAGATGCTGGAGAAGACAAGTCAAGAAAGGAAGGACACGAATCTAGAGCAAAGACCAGTGAGAGCGAGACAGAGAAGATTATTCCATGAAGACGAGGGAAGTAAGAGAAAAGAGACAGGATGGAGGAGAGGAGGGGGAAAGTAGTAAAAGGCTCAAGGCTACGAGTCATCCTTCATAGGATGACCCCTCTTGGATCCCTCACGTCGTCCTGCGAGGCCACATAGGATGGAGTTTCTGATTCCACTTACTTTCTACCTGGGTGATCTTGGACAAATCGCTTAAGCAATATGAGCCTCAGTTTCCTAATTGGTAGACTACAGAAAGGTGGTAATAATGCCCTTCCCAAAGGATTGTTGCATGTAGTCAACTCTACTGGTTGTCAGTACAGAAACCCAGTTCAGACTGGCTTACACAAAAGAGTGAATTCTTTGGCTCTTGCCCATGAAAGGGGAAGGAATAATGGCTTCAGGCAGGGCTGGATCCAGGAGCTCAAGTGATACCATCAGGATTTGGTCTCTCTCTATGTTTTGTCTCTTTTCCTTCCATTGGCATTACTTTCTGCTAAGCTTTTTCCTTATGATTGCCAGCAGGTGCAGCCCCGCGGCCTATTATTTCAGCAGGCTCGAAGGAGACAGTACCTCTTATTGGTTTGGCAGCCGGTCTGTTGGGTCCTGGACCCATTCCTACACCTAGAGCGTAACCAAGGGGTGGCTTATGCTGAGTGGCCAGACCTGGGTCAGGTGTATCCAGCCCCGGACATGGAGCTGGAATCCGCTTTACCCACCCACATGGCTGACGTGGTGGGTACGTGTGTGAGAGGGGGCGGGGGCTTCAAGGGAAACTGAGGATCTGTCCTTAGAAGCAGTGAGGTAACATCTGGACAGACAACCACAGTGTCCACCATAAGCATTTTCAACAGCTGTCCCCACCAGCACCCCGTACTCACCCCTAAGAAAAGCAGCTTCACAGAAGATAAGCCCTGGGCTACATTTGCCTTTTCGGTCGAAAACTTGTCAAGGGCGAATGACTTTGTGTAAAAAAAAGAAATAAAAAAAAACCACACCTGTGGCAACATACACATCACATAAAATTTACTGTTTCAACCATAACAAATTATTTTTACCGAAGTGTAGTGGACACACAATGTTACATTAGTTTCAGGTGCACATCGTAGTGACTCAACAACTGGCTACATCCACGCTCTGCCCGCCAATCAGCTTAACCATCTTCAAGTGGTTGGTTCAGTGGCATCAAGCACATCCGCATGGTTGTGTGTGGTGCAACCCTCACCACCATCCGTCTCCACAACTTCTTATTTTCCTGAATTGAAATGCAATATGCACGACACACTAAGTCCCCAGCCCCTGGCACCCATCATTCCTTCTCTCTTTGCATTGGCCTCTTCTAGCTATCTCACATGGGGGACATCATAATGGTATTTGTCTTTTTGGGTTTGTTTTGTTTTGTTTAGAGATTTTATTTATTCATGAGAGACACACAGAGAGAGGCAGAGACACAGGCAGAGACACAGGCAGAGGGAGAGGCAGGCTCCTCATGGAGAGCCCAATGCAGGACTTGATCCCAGGACCATGGGATCACGACCCTAAGCCAAAGGCAGATGCTCAACCACTGAGCCACCCAGATGCCCCGTTATTTGTCTTTTTGTGACTGGCTTATTCGTGGAGCATAATGTCCTTAAGTTTCATCCATGTCATTGCATGGGTCAAAATTTCCTTCCTTTTAAGGCTGAATCGTATTCTTTTGTATGTATAGACCATATTTCGTTTATCCAGTCAATCCTCTGTCGAGGGACGTTGGGTTGTTTCCAGGGCAAATGAGACGTAAGCCAAGAGTGTGTGCCCGCTTCCATTTTCCTGGGCAGCGTGACACCCAAGCCCCTCCTGTCCTTCTGCTCGTCCTCTCCTGTCCTTCCCCAGGTCAGTTACTGGGCTTCAGAGAGTAGCAAGGACAAGCTAGAGTCATACTGGAATAAAAGTGATAAGGAAGGGGAAGGGCAAGAGGATTAATAATTTTTTTTAAAAAAACCTTTCAGCCAAGGAAACTCATTTTTAAGAGGGGGGAAAAAAAGCCCAATTAGGTCTGGTGGCAGCAGCTCACAAAGGAAGCGCAGTTGTCAAAAGGAGGGCTGGGACTTTTCAAAGAGCTTACTGGAACTAAACAGAAATGCTGAACTTTGTTTTGTCTTTCCCCAGAACATGCTCTTTTTGGAATCAAAAGGCTCCGAGGGTGGTGAAAGACTTCAGAGCATGAAATTGCATTACTGGAAATGGTTTGGGGCTTTTGTTCCTAAGGCCAGGCCTCGTGAGGACTGAGTTTAGCAACAAGCCCAGCCCGGCTGCAGCGGGGTTCGGAGAGGAAGGGGGCAGCTGCAAGTGCCCTCTGGTTTCCCAGCTCCTCCAAAGCAAACTGCAAAAGCCTCTGGGGGTCACGGTCAGATGCTGCACTCGGGGAAGTGAGGGCTAATGCCTCGTCGAATGCATCCGAAGGATGTTTAAAAATACGTGGTCTGGACCCACAACGAGAGCAGCAGCATATTAGGAAGAAGTGGGTCGTAGGCTGCAGCCTTGCGACCCCCTGCAAGCCACTTTGAGATCTTTAAATACGGCTGAATGACTACAACTGACTGCAAAACGACCTGGTTTTCGAGAAGGCAAATCTGAGCCCGTCACTCCCTCCGTTCAGAACCTTCTGTGGCTCACCATTGCCCTTGAAATGGAGGCAAGCTCTTTAACTATGGCTCCTCCAAGGAAACCAGCGCTCTCCTGTCTCTGGGTTTTGCACATGCTGTTCCACATGCTTGAGGCACTTTGTTCTCTCTTTGCCCAACCACACTGAATATTCTTTTGGTTTCAGCACAGACATCCCTGGCAAAGGGCCTTCCCTCCTCCCAGGCCACTGGGCTGTTCTCATTAGAGACGTACCACCCTGTTGTGTTGACACTTTATCTGTCCCCCTCGGTGTTTCTCAGCCTTGGCACTATTGACATTTGGGGCTGGGTAATTATTTGCCGTTGGCTGTCTCATGTGGGACAGTAAGAGCATCTCTGGCCTCTACCCACTAGACGCCAGTAGCATCACCCCACCACCTGTTGTGACAACTCAAAATGTCTCCAGACATTACAATGTCCCTGGGGACATTGATGACAAAACTAGAGAGAGGTTTTGTTGCTGCCGTGTCCCCACTCAGCATACACTCGTTGGGTGAATGAATGAACAAATGAACGAATGAATAAATGAGTAAATGAACATGCACAGCATCAGGTTCAAGGAGGTTGTTTGTCTCCTTCAGGGAAGCTCCGAGTCTTGCTGGACCCAAGCAGGACAACGCTCTTCTTTATAACTTTTAGTAATAATTACATGTTGAAATAGTAGTAGTTTGCATATGTTGGTTAAAGATACTTTCAGAATTAAGTTCAACCACTCCTTTTTACTTGTTGCTGTGACAACTGGAGAAACCTAAGTGATAGAGATGACTTGCATCTGTGGCTAACACTGTGTTTCAATCAGGCATTGCTGACCTCGAGCCGAGGTCGGCGGCCCACGGCCCACCATCTGTTTTCATAGAGCCCGCGACCTCAACGTCGTTTTGTACTTTTTTAGACGGCTGGAAGAAAACGAAGGAAGAATATTTTGTGACACGAACAGTATATGAAATTTAAATTTCAGCGTCCACGAATGCAGTTGGGTTGGCGCACGGCCACTGTCATGTCCGGGGCTGCTCTGGCGCTACGATGGCAGATCGGAGCAGCTGCGACAGAGACCATATGGTGCCCAAAGCTGTAAATGTTTTCTACCTGGCTCCTTATGGAAAATGTTTGCTGACCCTCACTCTAAAGCACGCACTACCAAGGGGGACAATGTTGTGAATGTGGTAAAAACAGTCTTAGAGATTGCGGTGGTTTGTAGTTCTCCAAAAGGCCGTGGAACATAGAGACAAGTGCAGTGTATCTGCAGTAGTAAGATGTCGTGGGAGGAGGATACTTAGAAAAAAGGTTCTTCAAGATGCAGTCAATGAAAAGCGTTTGCAATTCTTCTTCTTTTTTTAAGATTTATTTATTTTAAAAATATTTATTTGAGAGAAACAGAGAGAGTGCAAAGGGGGAGGGGCAGAAGGAGAAGGAGAGAGAGAATCTCAAGCAGACTTCCCACTGACTGTGGAGTCAGAGGCAGGGCTAGATCCCAGGACCCTGAGATCATGACCTGAGCCGAAATCAAGGGTCAGATGCTCAACTGACTGGGTGCCACCCAGGTGCCCCTATTTATTGAGAGAGAGAGAGAGAGAGAGAGAAGAGAGAGCAAGGGGAGGGAGGGGTAGGGGGAGAGATAGGGAAGCAGATTCCCTGATGAGCACGGAGCTCAATGTGGGGCTCAATCTCATGACCCTGGGATCATGACCTAAGCTGAAGTCAAGAGTCAGATGCTTAACCAACTGAGTCACTCAAGTGTCCCTGAGCAACACTTCTGTAGAGGATGTTGTATTATCCATATTGTAACTTCATGATCCACCCAGATGCTCCTGGTTCTAAAATTCTAATTTACTCATAGAGAAGGGAAGCTAACATTTATTGTGTTCTGTTGGAGGCCCACCACTCCTTCTACACAATCTTAACTAATCTCACTAACCCTTCTCCCACTTCTATGAAATAGATCTCTTCTTATTTGATTGTTATAAGAGAAGGAAGTTGAGGGCCAGAAAGACAAAGTAATTACTTTTACCCTGATGCAACTCACTGCAACCTTGTTTGCATATGAAATAATGAAGAGGAAATAATAATAAGCAACCTGCGGTTAGGCAGGTCTGGAAGCAGATGAACCTCCTTCTGACTTATTATTAGAAGGTCAAGAGCAGCCTAACCCTGCCTCACAACACCTACGTCATCCAGTTTGCTTCATCTCATCAGGTGGGCATTGCATCATCTCACATCACCACCAGAAGGGTGAGTACAGTACAAGACATTTTGAGAAAGGCCGCTCGCACATAGCTTTTATTACAGTGTGTGCTACAATTGTTCTATTCTTGCTGTTTAATCTCTTACTGTGCTTAATTTGAAAGTTAAAGTTTTTCATAGGTATGTACACATAGGAGAAAACATGGTGTCTATAGTGTTGGGTACCATCCACCTTTTCAAGGATCTCCTGGGGATGTATCCCAGGTAGGTCAGAAGGGAGGGACTGCCGTATTCTGATCAATTCTGTTGTGATTAATTAACTGATGGCCAGGGATCCCTGGGTGGCGCAGCGGTTTGGCGCCTGCCTTTGGCCCGGGGCACGATCCTGGAGACCCGGGATCGAATCCCACGTCAGGCTCCTGGTGCATGGAGCCTGCTTCTCCCTCTGCCTGTGTCTCTGCCTCTCTCTCTCTCTGTGACTATCATAAAAAAAAAAAAAATTAACTGATGGCCAATGTCTTAAGCTAAAGTAAACATTCGGCTGCCAGGATGCTCTACACTAGAGTTTCTCACTCAGGATGTCTGTTATAGTTGGGGCTGGATGGTTCTCAGTGGTGGGCTCTCCTGTCCTGTGCGTATGGGATGGTCAGCAGCATCCTTGACCTCCATCTACTACAGGCTAGTAGCACAACTCTGGTTGTGGCGACAGAGATGTCTGTAGATACTACTGGATGTCCCTCCAGGAAACAAAATCATCCCTGGGTGAGAAGCACTGCTCTTTTTTTTTTTTTTAAGATTTATTTATTTATGATAGACATAGGGAGAGAGAGAGAGAGAGAGGCAGAGACACAGGAGGAGGGAGAAGCAGGCTCCATGCCAGGAGCCCGACGTGGGACTCGATCCCGGGACTCCAGGATCGCGCCCTAGGTCAAAGGCAGGCGCTAAACCGATGAGCCACCCAGGGATCCCCAGCACTGCTCTTTATAACCAGCAATCTCCTGTGTCGGGGAGTTGGGATACGACTGGGTGGGCCTGGCCAAGTGCCCCCCGACTCCCAGTAAGTTTTTCACTCATCAGGTACAGCCATGAGGGAAACCTTCTCTTCTTAAGAACTTCTGGTCAAAGGTAATTTGAAGCACAAAGCAAAGGCAATTTCCAAGCTCTACCATCGAGCTGCCAAAGTGTCATGGTGCCATTAGATTGTGCGTCAGGAAGAAGAGCATCACTATTCCCTGACTTCAACAAAACAGGCCTGGAAAATCACACCGTAGGCTTATGAGAGGCTCGCATAAAAGGTAACATCAATACTGAGTTTAAATGAACACATGTAGACGGGGCACATGTACCCCCAGCTCTGCCTAGGAACCCGCACAGAGCCACAGTTGTAGCTGAGAACTAATGCCCACTTGCAGGCTGAGGACCCTGAGTCTCAGAGGGACTTTCTTACAGTGACAGGGTTTCTTATGTGACTTTCTCAGTTATGTGCGTCATGAACCTACCGAGAGCTTGCTTTGCCCAAAGGATTGGCCCTGAAGACGGGAACATCTACTGTGAAGTACAAAACCAGGGAAGAGAAGCAGGAGAGCCGAGCCTCGGCCGCCCGCCTCCCCCTAGTCCCTGCCTTCTCTGTGGAGGGACCCTGGGCAGCCTAGATCCCAGGTGTCACACACCTGAACCACCCTGTGCTGGCTCACCCCCGTTTTCCGAGGAAGGAATCCTACTGGCTCTTTTTTGGGGTCACATACTCATCTCTGAACCAATGGTGAGCCCATGAAATAGGCCACTCTGGTTTGGCCTGAGTCACCTGTCACGAAGTGCGATCTGTTACCAAAAGCTGGAGAACCCGTACCTGGGTGCTGGCAGCCAAAACAGCTGCTTAGCTCAGAACCAGGATGTGCATCCAGGTTTGAATTAGCTCTCCTTCTGGAACATGAGTCCCCCATCGCCATACATGTTGAATGTTTTGAAATAAATACCTGAAAAAAACCCCTGCCCCAAAACAGAACAAAGCACAACCCAATCTTCAGAATCCTACGAGGAAGAGACCATTAATCCCATTTTGCAGCCATCTGAGGAAATGGGCTCAGAGAATGTGAGAAGGTGCCTTGAGATTAGTGGAGCCCAGTTCTCACTCCCAATCTCCGTCTCTCAATACTTCTCAAGGGTCTCAGACTTGCACCAGAGCAACAGCCCCTGGTGGCTGGCCCCCGCAGAACCTGTCTACCTGGAGAAGGCTGAGGGGAGAGCTTCCTGGAGGAGGTGTTCCCTCCCTGGAACCCACAGGATGACACCAGGCTGGCCTGTGCAGAAGTTGAGTCCAGGCAAGGACGCAGTGCTGAGGTCTGGAAGTCACAGGGTCTTCACCTTCAAGAAACCCACCACACTCCCAGTGTTGGGAGCACGGGGAGAAGTGATGGCCTGAACACATAACCAGGGTCCAGTCCCACAGAACCCGAGACTCTGGCTCAGGAGCAGGAAATGGACCCTCACGGCAAGAGGGAGGCATCTGAGGATTTCAGCGGAGTCAGGGAGCCTCCGGGTCAGTCTTAGGTTTGGGGAAGAGGAGGCTGGCTGCAGTAGGGACAAGGGTTTGGAGGAGGGCATATGTTTGTTGAGCGCCCGCCGTGTGCCAGGCACTGTTCTAGGCACGGGGGACACAGAAATGAACAAAACAAAGCTCTCATTGTCCTGGAGTTTGCCTTTTGCTAGGCACACATGCAGTAATAAAATAAATAAGAACACAGATTTAGGATGCTACGTCGCATTCAGTAAGGGCTACGCAGAAAACTGTCACGAGGGAAGAAGGGCAGAGAGGGTGATGGTGGTGGGCGCTATTTTAGCCTGAGGTCTAATCCAGGAGAGAGATGATGAGGGAGGCCTGGCCTGGAGAAGGCAGAGAATTTAGTTCTGTTTGCCCACCGCGGCGTGTGTGGAATAGTGGGGCGGGGGTGCGTGTGTCGGGGCTGGCGGTCTCTGGGCCCTGGCGGCCAGTGCCCACCGTTGCCTTTGCTTTGGAGCAGCTGTCGAGCCGATATAAACATTTAAAAGTGGATGTAGCTTGGCTCTCATTCAGCATGTAAATAGTTGTCAGATCTTCAATTTTGAAAGGACTGGTTCCCTGTGATTTGTATAAATTCTAGAACAGAGATGAGGCCGCACGCACGGAAAACCAGGTCTCTCCACGTGAGGGGCAGGCCTGGGTTTCAAAGATACAAACCTAGAAGGGAATTAAATTCAAAGGTGGAGACGAGCTAAAATAAATGAGGATAACCAAGAAAGGTCAAACGTGTCCCACGTGCAACAGACACATCTTCCCCCTGAGGAGCGTAGAAATGCTCAGAAATAGAGATGTGATACTTTGGGATTCTTAGATGAAAAATACAGTTTGATTTTAATCCTTATGTTTTCTTTATGGCTTCCAGATATTTAGCATTAAGCATATTTTCTTTAGGGACTGGCTCCAACAACTTACTCTTTTCTGAAATTAGACTTTGGGGTACCAACCTAAATAGTTGAATTCCACAAAAGCCAACAGACTTTTTTTTTTTTAAGATTTTATTTATTTATTTATTTATTTATTTATTTATTTATTTATTTATTTATTTATTTATGTTTTTCATGAGAAACACAGAGAGTGAGGCAGAGACACAGGCAGAGGGAGAAGCAGGATCTCTGTGGGGAACCCAATACAGGACTTGATCCCAGGACTCCAGGATCATGCCCTGAGCCCAAGGCAGATGCATAACCACTGAGCCACCCAGGTGTCCCGAAAGCCAACAGACTTAGCATATAGTTTATTTTTTCCCCCAAGACATGGACAAAGATGAAAGAGACAGCAGAGAATATTGGGGAAGATGTGGGCAATTGGCACCTGTTCTGGGCTGGATAAATGGGAGCATCTTTTCCGATGGTGGTTTGGCAGGACCTGGCAAACTTAAAATAAGCTTCTCCTTCAAGCTGAGGAATGACTTTCAGGAATCATGTCGCAGAACCATCTGACATACTGAGCAGAGACGATAGTGCTAGGATGTGTCCCGGGCTTGGTTTCATATATATGTATGTGTTATCTGTGCACGCATTACCTCATTTAACCCTCAATTGATTTTAAAATATCATTATACTTCCCAGCAACAGAAGATTTTGTAGCTATTTAAAAATAAATAGACCTCGGCCAGGTGGTGCAGGTCAACATCAATCACAGTGAATCATGCCGAGGATGCGTGGCCTTGATATGCTACGCTGAGAAGGACACTTCACCTTTGGGGTCATCCTCCCCCCAAGCCCATCACCCCATTCTAACCATGAGGGAAACGTCAGAGAAATTCCAAGAAGGCCATTTTACAAAATACCTGACCAGTCCCCCTCCAAACCCTCAAGGTCATCAAAAACAAGGAAAGCCTAAGAGATGGTCCCAGGAGCCCGAGGACACAAGATGGCTAAGTGCCATGTGGTGCCCTGGTTGGGATCCTGGGCCAGAAAAAGGACATGCAGGAAAAATTAGGCAAATCTGAATAGTATATCAACATTGGTTCATCATTTACAGGAAGTGGACTAACGTAAGTCACTTAATAACAGAAGAAACTATGTGTCAGGCGTATCTCTGTCCTATCTTTGCAATTTTTCTGTAAATCTAGGCCTGTTCCAAAAAAAAATAATTTCTATTCTAAAAAATGAGGTAGAAATTTGTGGATGGATGTGAAGTTTGCTCAAGATATATGATTGTGGGGGCACCTGGGTGGCTCAGTGGTTGATGTCTGCCTTCCGCTCAGGGCATGATCCCGGGGTTCTGGGATCAAGTCCCACAGGGGGCTCCCTGCAGGGAGCCTGCTTCTCGCTCTGCCTGTGTCTTGGCCTCTCTCTGTGTGTCGCTCATGAATAAATAAATAGAATCTTAAAAAACAAAGATACATAATTGTGTGTTTATGTAAGTACGACTAAAGTCTGAAAAGATGCTCCTCCTTCCCTCATAAGTGGTTATCTTGAGTTTGGGACTGAAACACGTAGTGGGAGGGAATCTTTTACACTTCTGTAATGTTTTGAAATTTTTACCCTGCACAGGCAAGACTTTCACAATATAAAGCTCAATAAAGATATTTCAAACACACACATACCTACACAGAATGATGGGCAGGAGAAGGCAAGGGCAAGTCAGGTAGCTTACTCTAATTTCATCTCACATAAATAGGCTTTAAATCAACCTCTCCTGATTCATAATTCAGGGCTAGAAGCCTGGAAAAATTACAATCCCCTCCAGGTTCCCGGGGACATCAAAATGGTCTTGTTTCTAGAATGTTTGATCTTGATGAGCACCTGTGGATTCTGTCTCTGTCCAGCTGTCTGAGTGGCTTCCTTGCAGTGGCTGCCATTTACGGGGGGGCGCTCACTGGGTGGCTGGCCCAGGGGGTACTCCACGTGTGCTCCCTATTCAGTCCTCAATAATAATCCTCTGAGGTAGGTTATGTCATCATCGCCCTTTGAAATGTGAGGTGTGGACAGGGCAGGTCACTTGTCACCCAGCCAGTAGGGGAAGGTTGAGGGGGTCTGATCCTGAGCTGTGTGATGGGCACCCCCACCCCCTAGCTTAACCACTCATCCCTGACTCCTCCTAGTAGGGGCATGACAAAGGGCGCTGCTCGCCCAAACACGAACTCCCCTCCCAGTCCCCTCAAACGAGGTCTCTGTTGAACAAGATGGTTCCAATGAGCTTGAATCTCCACTGCCATTGTTTATCTTCTTGGAGGAATATTTTGGTCCCGTAACCAGGTGCATGTGGAATTTTGGTAACAATCAAAAAGTCCAAGAGTGCGTGAAAACTCAACATATGTTGGCTAAGTTTGGGAAAGTATACGTTCATCATCAGTGTTTACGTCTTACTTATTTATTTTTCCTGAAATCCCTTCAAAATAAAAATCAACCATGTTGCCCTGAAGCCCTTTGTATGTGTGGGAGGTGCCCTGGACATCATTTCCTGTTAGGGGGCCAGACGGCAGCAAAATGGGAATGTGGGGTGGTGGGGTGGACGGGCCATCATTGGGAGGGAAGGGGACCTTTTCGCTATTTTTTTTTTTTAATTTTATTTATTTATTCATGAGAGACCCTCACACCCTGAGCCAAAGGGAGAGGCTCAAGCACTGAGCCACCCAGGCGCCCCTCCTTTTCTCTATCCTAACGCAGATGCCCCGTGCAGGGGAAGGTGCGGGGCAAAAAGACAGCTGATCCGAGCAGACTTAGTGTCAAACAGAGGGCGATGAATTCTTTGGGAAACCGCGTTGCCAGCAACTCTTAAACCTTGACCTTCACCGTCCGCAGCCATCTACTCACTTCGCTTTTACGCAGCTCTGTCCTCTTCAGACTGTGTCAGGCCAGCCGTGTGCAAACGGACACACAGCGAGTGAAGCCGCCTTTTCCCTTAGAAGTCCCCCTGCCATGTCACCAGGGCATGGTGACCTTCAGATAAGATCTCTCCTTCCGACTTGCCAGGGGGTGAAGGCTTCACACCTCGACTCCCTCCCACCAACGGGCCTCTGACGAAGGCAGCTCGGAATCCTTCACATAGTGAGAGTTTGCGGTGTAACCAGGGCCCGCTCCTTGCCGGCCAGTGTGAATTGTCACACGCCTCCCTTGCAAGGAACCGGGAGCTGGTTTCTTTGGTCGCCCTCCCTGACGAAGACCTGAATTCACATTAAACACATATCTGGGAGGTGTCCCCCACCCCCTGTTTTTTTTTTTTTCTTTTCTTCCATTTTTATTGTTGAATTTCATCTGATGCAAAGGTTTCTAGTAGAGAAGTAATTTAGAGCATCGTGGCATTTCCTTTCTTAATTAATTCCAACTGGGGCCGCGTCTAGAGGAAGCATCGGGGTTGATGGCTTCATCACCGTGCGGGCCCTTCCTGCTGCATTTGTAAACACCAGCCCGGCCACAGAGCTAGGCCCGGCTCTGGTTTGAATTAAAACCCAGGCTGAAGGATCAACCCAGCTGTGCTTTCCTGTAAGCTCTGTCAGTTTTCCAAAGCTTGTTAACATGCTAATATAAAAGGAAATAGGACGGACTTCAAGGAATTTACAACTGGTCTTAAACTTCAAAGACCGAGCTACAGCGATGCAACACACACAGCCAACGTGTCTCTCCATCCCCTCCCTGCTCAAACACAACCCAGCGCAAAACAAAACAAAACAAAAACCCCCAAAACTAATAAAAGTTCATTTAACAACCCAAGGATGGCCCTGGATGGCTGTCGGGTTGAAACACTGTGGCCACGGTCCATGATGTCACACGCCCGGTTACAACATGAGGTTTTTGTGCATTGTGAAACGTGGAGCAAAATTAGTAGGTCTGATTGGAGACGTGATAAATGTTTCTCCAGCCCTCAAGAGAGTGACGCCAACCCAGCCTAAGAGGCCGGCTCCCTTGTTCTTCCCCAAAGCAGAGCTAGCCAGGTGGATGGGTGGGGAGGGAGGGCCGGGCCCTCCCCACCTGCCACCTCCCCCGACCAGCCCGGCCCTGGGACAAGGCACAGCACATCCATCCTGACAACAGGGGCTTGTGATGAATGCAGGCGGGAGAGGCTGGGGCACGTTCCTCTGCAAATGGTGATTCATTTTCCGAGCTGTCTCTTGGAGATTTTGACAACAAATAGAAAAGCACTTTTTTTTTTTTTTTAAATGTCCTTTCAATGTTCTCCTTTCTCCAGTGAGTATTAGCAGGTTGTGTTTATCTCAGGCTGCTGGATGCGGATGCCAAAACCCAGTTCAAACATTCTGGTTAACTTCCTCTAAACATTTCCAAGTTGGATCCCAAATGGTAAAGCCGAGGTTCCCATCCACGATGGGGCTCGTGGCTGCGGCTGAGACCCCTTCATGCCTCAGGCTCATTAGCTGGTGACGTGGGTGGTGTTCACACACATGCACCCACCCTATGGGCCCTCTTATGTTGTCTGAGAATTGCTACTTTGCCCGCTGCTTCTACATCGTCAGTGCTGGGGATATGAAGCAGCCTTACCACGCGCGGCCGGGTCGCTCAGTCTCAGCACGGTTGACAACACGCGCAGGGGAACCCTTTGCTGTGTGGCCGTCCTGTACGTCCGTCACAGGATGCGTAGCCACATCCCTGGCCTCAACCCACTAGCAGCCAATAGAACAACCCACTCTCCCACCACCTCCCAAGCCATGACAATAGAAAACTTTTCCAGAGATTGCCGAATATCCCCTAGGGGTAGAGTTGCCAGATAAAATATAGGATGCCTGGTTGAATTTGAATTTCAGATACACGATGAATATTTTTGTCTGTATTATACCTTGTGCGCTGCTTGCAACATGCCTAGCAATTACCCTTGGTTTATCTGAAACTCTCATTCAACCGAGCATCCTATATTTTCTTTTTTCTTTTTTTTTTTTAAATTTATTTATGATAGTCACAGAGAGAGAGAGAGAGAGAGAGAGAGAGAGGCAGAGACACAGGCGGAGGAAGAAGCAGGCTCCATGCACCCGGAGCCTGATGTGGGATTCGATCCGGGGTCTCCAGGATCGCGCCCTGTGCCAAAGGCAGGCGCCAAACCGCTGCACCACCCAGGGATCCCACATCCTATATTTTCTGTTCACTAAATATGGCAATCCTACCTGGAAGGTCATCACCACCCCCATCCCCCACCCTCCTTGAGACCCACTGACTTGGGGGAAAAACACTTGAGGATAACTGCTTCTGGTCTCTGGTTTGCCCCGTTCTTGGCCATATTATCTCAGGAAAACCATTTATATTCTTGGAACCTTCCTGTCTGGGCCCATCTCATTCTTCAGAAGATTCAATGAGACAAGGCTTTACTGGGGCAGGTGAGTGCCAGAACCCGCTCAGAGCTGCACTGTCACTAAACCCCAGCTCCCCAGGGACCATTCCTCCCCATCCTGGGGCCCAAGAGCCATCCCTGGCCCTAGGCTTGGCCAATCAGAGAACACATTCCTCCAGGCACAGGGATTGGCTCGTGGAACAAGCACCATGTGACTCGAATGGAGCCGATGGGAGACCCAGTGTTTTTTTGCAGGGACTTTTCAGAGCCAGGCTCTGAGTGCCCTGAACCTGAACTCACAGGCTGCTGGCATCTCTCCTGGAGGCAGGTAGGGGTTGCTGACGGGGAATAACGCAGAGCTGAGGGATGGGGAGAGCAAACCCATTCCTGCTGGACTATCCCTGAAGCTATCTCCACCCTGGACTTTTCTGTGCATAAGCTGATACCACATTGGTTGAGTTGGGGTTTCTGCTGTGCCCAGCCAAAGGGGCCAAAGGGGCCCGTGAAATGGCTGTGGTGTGCCCCCACCTACCCTAAGTGTTCAGTAAACGCTACGTATTATTATTGCTGGGATTGCTCTTGCTTCTTCAACTAAACAGTAGTGTCTTTTCTCTTTGGGAGAGAAAGAGAGAGAAAGAGAGAGGAGAGAGAGAGAGCGTCTGAGCAGGGGAGGAGGGGCAGAGGGAGAGGGAGACAGAGAATCTTAAGCAGACTTCACCCTGAGCCCCTAGCCCTAGTGGGGCTTGATCCCAGGACCCTGAGATCATGATCTGAGCCAAAGTGAAGAGTCGGCCCATTAAGGGGCACCTGGAGGGCTCAGCGATTGAGCATCTGCCTTTGGCTCAGGGGTGATCCTAAGGTCCTGGGATTGAGTTCTACCTTGGGCTCCCTGTGAGGACCCTGCTTCTCCCTCTGCCTCTCTCTCTGTGTCTCTCATGAATAAATAAATAAAATCTTTAAAAAAAAAAAAAAAGCCTGTCCAGCCACTAACCACTGAGCCACCCAGGCTCCCCCTGAATGGTAGTGCTGAGTTTGGAGGCCATCTCTTCCCTGCAGGGACTTTCTGGTGGGTGTGCAGGCCCCTGGAGGGCTGGAAGCAGAATGGACAGAGGGGGGGATAAATGAGCAAACTGGGTGCGTTGTAAGAAGCAAAGTGTTTACTTCAACATTACCCAAGCTCCCTCTTGAGGAGCTTTTAATGGACGCCCCATTGCTGTGGTTACCCCTCTTGTGCCTTCCCTCGGCCCTCCTGGAGCGCACCCTTGTGCGCGATTCATGCTGAGCTGGTTCCCATAGTCGCCCTTTCAGGTCCCTCTGCTTGGATCATGCTCTCCAGGATCTTCTCGTGGCTCACGCCTTACAACACAGGTCTCTTCTCAGGAGCCCCCTCCTCTGGGAGACCTCCCCACCTCACCCTTGGCAGCCACCCTTCCTATCAGCACCCTGGCTTTATTTCATTCACAGCCACTATCACCCTCCAAAACCATCTGCACTGTGTGCTCGATATCTGTCCCTTCCCCACTCCCGCTCCCACCCAGTAAGCCCATAAACATGGGATCTTCATCCTTTGTCACCGTCCTCAGCCCCTCAGAAATTCCATCCGCACAGTAGATGGTTGAGAAATACCTTGTCACACCAATAAGAGTTATTTCCATTCCTGGCTTCCTCTGTAGACTGTGAGTCCCCGGAGGGCAGGTGCCTGTCTTAATTCCTTTTGAACCCTGGGGTCCAGGGGCTGCTGAATGACGCCTCGGTGTTGGATGAATGAATGATTTTTTTAAAAAAGAGATTTTATTTATTTATTTATGAGAGACATACACACACAGAAGCAGAAACACAGGCAGAGGGAGAAGTAGCCTCCCTGTGGGAGCCCCATGCAGGACTCGATCCCAGGACCCTGGGATCATGCCCTGAGCCAAAGGCAGGTGCTCAACAACTGAGCCACCCAGGTGCCCATGAATGAATGATTTTATAGGCCATGCTAGTCCCTGATGGCAACGGAAAGATCCAGGTGGGGCTCCGTTCCTCAGCCTCCTGTCTGTGCAGCTTGAGGATGGGAAGCGGGGATGGCATGGGTTTTGAAGCCTGGCAGGACAGAGTTGCAGCCTCAGGTCTGCTGTCTGTTGATAGTTGTGATCCTCCCATCTTCAGATGCTCATCTGTAAAGTGGGAAGAACTCGTGGGGGAACGGGGACGGGGGGGCATTGCTGAGGCAAAGCATGCACCATACTTAGAAGGACCCAGCTGTGCTAGCACGGGGTGGGGGGCATGGATATATTTGTTTCTATTTATCTATGCATCCCTGCATCTCTGCATTCATCCTTCCATCGGGCCAGAGGAGGGAAAGAAGGTGCCTTGTCGACGGTCGCACAGCTAATCAGAGTTTTCTGATCGAGTTCTGATTGAGGTAAAAGCCCCAGCTGCCTCATGCCCTCGCCTCCCACCCTCCAACCTCCCGGCTTCCACCCTGGGCCTGTTTTCCTACAGTGACATCCTCAGGGCCTTTTTTCAGCCCCCCACCCCCCGCAGGTGAGTGTGTTTTATTCTAGACAGAAAAAAATGACAAAGTCGCTCATAAACCGAGCTGTTTTTCACACTGTTCCGTCTCTGACAGGCTGTTGGAAGAGTTGGGAGGAGAGGTGCTACTGTTATACTTTTGTTATTCGGTGCTAATTAGAAGAAAGCCGAGCGAGCGCTGGAACGGAGAACATTGTTTCCATAGGAATTAAAACGAATCCAGACTAAAAAGTCTTCTGATTCCCCGGTGCTGCATTTCCAGCCAAATATATTGCCCTGCTCTTAAACAATGAAAATTACCTGGTTGAGCAAAGAACATAGACACGTGATCATTTTTGTAATCACTGAAAAAAATTCTATATTCTGAGTGTTTGAAGGCCCCCGACCCTTAGCTTTCCCCGCAGCAATTGTAAGGAAGATGTCCCGCGTGTTTGGCATGTGGGAAAGTGCTTTTGATCAGCAGAAAGGCACATTCTATGTCCACGGGCTGAACAGAAGAGGTAGAGGGGGATTTCCTCCCCTTCAGGGGAGCTGGGACGCTGGAAGGGAAAAGCTTTAGCTGGGAAGCCTGGAAGGACGAGAGGCAGCGCTTTTTCTGCGAAGTCCGCTGTGCGTTGTTGGCGCGGCCCGATCGGCCTTCTGGTAACAAGGCTCCGTGTTCGCTGTGGCCCCATCTCACCGAGGCCTCCAGGTAGCTCGTGGGGTGGCCTCTCATTACTGTTCCCAGGTGTGCAGAGGAGGAAAGAGAGGCTCAGAGAGATGAGGTCATGTGCTCCCAGTCACACAGCAGGTCAATGGCAATCCCGGGGTTCCATCCCCGCCCCGCGCATCGGGCTGTGGTGCTTTCGGGATGCTTTGCTCAGGGAGCGTCTTTACTGTGCAGCTGGAGAGGTGAGGAATGGAGACGCAGAAGGTCCCATCCGGCTGGAGACACCTGGTGAGAAAGGGTGGAGTCGTGACCCTGAGCGGCATCCTGGCTCCAGGAAGGAGGAGGCACAGAGAGGCTGGAACATGTGTGTGGCGGGGGCTCTGGGTCCGGCGGGGTGACTTGGGCCAGTGACTGAGTCACCGCTCTGGGCTTCATTCTCCTCACCTGTGCAGTGAGGACAGTACAAGCGCTTTCTCGGGGTAAAGGAGATAATCCACGTCAAGGGCTCACCGCGGGTCAGCCACCCGGTACGCCCCGGTTCAAAGCTGGCTACTATGATCACTGCGATTATTATTCTGATTCTGGCCACTCTCTGGATGCCAGGAGGCTGCTGGAGACAGCCCTTCGTACCACACTGGATCATCCTGAATAAGCATGCAGCCCGCTCCTGGTTTCTGTTTCTCCGTCACTGCAGGCACGGTACTGGGCTCTGGGACAAATAGTAGGGACTCTCTTGTTAAGTTCCCGAGACTTATGTGGACAAGGATGGAGATCGGCGAAGCGGAGAAGAGTATTAAACCCTCGGAGGCCACCTCCCTCACAGATGACCGGTGGTAAGGGACATTGTTGGCACATTGATTTTCCAAAATGCTTTCACTTCCACCCTCTGGGACAACCTTCATTTCTCTTGTCTGAGCTACAAGGCAGGCTGAGCAACCCTTACTGATCCCCCATTTGACAGATGAGAAAATTGAGGTCCACAGAAGTTGAAATGATTCGCCCAAGGCCAGGGAACCAATTATGTGTGGAATCCGGGTCTTAATTCTGTGCTTGTTCCCACTACATCCTCTCCTACCTCCTCATGCCCCGTGAGGCGATGATTCTGGTCATGTCCTCATTGGCAGGGTCCTAGAAGGGCTGGTTGTTCCATGCTGGTAACTAGAAAAATGGGCTGGTGGCCATTCAACTACTACTTTCTGATAGTCTCCTTAGGTTCTGGCCACACAGCAGGCCACCGTCTCCATTCCTTGTGAAAACCACCCAATGTGTCAACCAATATATGCTGAATGCATAACTCTGTGTACCTGGAAGGGAGATAAAACCCACCCACACCTCCCAGGACTTGGCTGTGGCTGCATTATCAGCAATGTCCTGAGCCCCTACTATGTGCCATGGACGGTGACGTCATATCACTCACTCTTCACCAGATTGGGAATTCACTTAATTTCTAGATCTAGGAAAGGAGGCTGTGTGAGCCTGGAGCACTTTCTCTGGCTGCCGGGGGAAAGTTCAGGACACATGCAATTTGGGCTGATACTAACGAGTTACTCATTATTTATCTGAAACTCATATTTCACTGGATATTCTTACTCTTATTCACTAAATCTGACAAGTCTACTAAGATGACACAGGGCATAGGATTCAAAGTCAGATGATGTGCCTTCCAAGCTGCCACTTTTTTCTGCTGGGGTGTCCTGTCCAAACTGCTTCTAGAGGCTGAAGGGGTTGGAGAGGGGTCGGCCCAGGACCAAATGAGGATATTGATGGATGAAAGGAAGAAACTTTCTTGTCAAAGTTCCTGCCATTTCCCAGGTGTGGAGACCCACAGCAGAGACCACTTGGTTGGAAAGGAAACTCTCATAACTTATTTTTTGTATAGACTAAGATGGGGCGGAGGTCTATATCGGGATGGTGATGGAGATTGGGACTGTTTGACAAAATAAAGGAAGAGGATTAGGGTCTTGTATGTTGGCTGCTAAAGCAAGAGGGGAACAAAGGAAGGGAGAAAGTGGCACCAAATTCTAGGATCGGGGAGACAAAAGAGCCAGGAGGAAATCCCTGGTGGCAGGGCTGGTGGAGAATCCCTGAGAACGTGGGGTCTGCATCAGGGCCAGGTTGTACCCTGCTGTGTACTGCAGCAGCTGCTGGGCCTTGCATTCACCCATCACTTCCATGTAGGTATCAGCTCTCCACTTTTCCAGAGGGAATCAGTGGGGCTGACCATACCCTGGAATAGGCTTGTATCCCATAACTGGCCAATTGGCACCGTCCACGCCCATGGCTGAGGCAATTGGTTTAAAGGCTGACACATGACTGGAGTCAGTTTAAAGTGATCTAGTGAGTGACAGCCCTGGAATTTTGGCTGGGCCTATTGGGTAGAAGACATTCTCTTTTGGATTCTTTAGGCTGCCTGCACAGAAACCATAGTGGCATAAGTAAGAAGGGTTTATTTTTCTTACTCCCCACTGGAGGTCAACAATCTAGGCTGATGAAGCTGCATCAAAAAAAAAAAAAAAAAAAAACCATCAAGGACCCAGGCCCCTACTGGCTCCCTGCTTCTCCGTCCTTACTATGTATCTCTTATACTCATGGTTGCAATTTGGCTGCCAGACTTCCAGCAATTGCATCCATACTCTAGGAAAAAACAGAGGGAGGACTGAAGGGAAACGGTAATTGTTCATTTCTATCACCTTTTAATCTGAAAAAAAGGAACGCTTTCCTGAGGCCCCACCTTATAGATGTCTCTTTATCTCTGACCTAGATCAGAGCTGGGTCACATGCTAATCCTCACTGCAAGTGAGTCTGGGCAATATTTTTAGTTGGCACAATGCTGATCAAAATAAAATCAGAGATCTATTTGCAAGGAAGTTGGAGGAACGGATGTTTGAAGACAACATGGTATAGAAGTTGAGGCCGGAATCGTCAGGGGCCTCCATGGTGGGGGGAACAGACTAAGGGTAAAGCAACTCAAGAGAAGTAGAGCCAAGCCAGGGAGAGAGATTGCATCTCAGGAATGGGATTACACCAAGCCAGAGCAATCACTAGACATTTTAGCTATTTGAGTCAACAATAACTAAACCGTTGGCTCCCCTCACCATCCCTGAGATGCAGACCCTTTTTTCCCTTCTGAGGAACTTGAGTTGGGGTTTTATTCCTCATAATGCGAGTCCTAGTAGATCCATGTGCTGGGCTGTGCCCTCACACTCTCATGCACGAACCTTGAGTCAAAGTCCATGAGATGCACAGTGACAATGTTGCAGGGTGATTCATGCAGCAAATTTCGATATATTCTTTTTTTTTAAGATTTATTTATTTGGCTGGGGGCAGAAGGAGATAGAGAATCTCAAGCAGACTCCCTGCTGCGCGTGGAGGCTGATGGCAGGGCTCGATCTCCTCATCCTGAGATCATGGCCTGAGCTGAAATCAAGAGTCAGACGTGTAACCAACTGAGCCACCCAGGTGCCCCACATTTTGGTGTATTCTTAATACAATCCATAGTAATAATTGACTCCCTCTTCTCAGGTATATGCATTCATTGAAAAAGAACCTCTCCATACATGGGAAACAAGTGTTGGTTTCCATACACAGAAGCCAGGCATAAAAATAAAATAGTGATAAGAACAGAATTGTTGATCTGTGTACCGTCTGAGACCATGTCGTGCACCCCCTTGTTCTGGATAGTGCCCTCTGTACCCTTGGCAGCAGAGGAGATGCATCTAGAATTGGGAAGACAGAAGAAAAGTGAGCCTATTCTTAAGAACACCAAGGGCTTCCGAATGGAAGCCACTGTATGAAAATGAAGAGGGAGAGATCTAGATGCATCTCCTCTGCTGCCAAGGGTACAGAGGGTACTTTCCAGAGCAACTAGGCTCAGTTATCTGCTCTGCCTGTCTATAACCCTGCCCTGCCTCTTCTGAGAAGGCTTCCTGAGCCTTCCCTGACTGTGATTTGTTTCTGGGAGGGGTCTTTCTTCCTGAGCTCTTTTCAGAAAATTCTTTTCTTTCTTTTTTTCTTTTTCTTTCTTCTTTCTTTCTTTCTTTCTTTCTTTCTTTCTTTCTTTCTTTCTTTTTTAGAAAATTCCTTTCTTTGCATAGTTGTGCTATGCAGAAGTTTCAGTTAGTGTGTTTTAGTTAATTAACACCTGGCCCCCAACAGCATGATGCAATTCCGAGTTACCATGGTATATTCATGGTGAATGATTACATCAAGTACAAACTTCACTGCTAGCTCTTCAGGCCACGGATCACCACCCAGGGGGCAGAGGTGCACCCCTAGTAGGGACCCATCTTGTCCCTTCCTCTGCCTGCTGATGACTGGTTTCTGCACACAGACAGCAAAGTGTGTGGTGGTGCTGCCTCCTTGTCTCCCAGTGGAAAACCCACATGACATTTCAGGAATGTGAGCAACCCCAGGAGGGAATCGGCCCACTAAGATGAAAGTACAGCAAAGAAATGACAACTGACTCCAGCAGTGAAGTTGGCATTGAGCGTGAGTGGAGTTGTTGGAGAAAGAGCTGCCCGGGGGGAATGTGGTGCTACTGCTGCTCGAGAGGCTCTCTGTGCACAGCCGGAGGACCTCAGGGGGGACAAACGTGTCAGTAAATGAGGAAAGTATCCGTGACAAGAAGGAGGAACATGTCCCTAAGGAAAAGCAAAAATGTCACATTTCGGAACTCTCAGATGTTTTTCACAATGTTGAAAGCCCTAAGATTCAAAGTCAGAAATTTGTCCACATTGAGAAAGGAATATAATGATTCTCCAAGGCATGGTATCAAAAGGTTTTTGTACCAAGAAATAAAACACTTTAATTCTTACTATTTCTAACGTTTTAAATTACAGTGGACTAAGTAACTATTACTTTACTATTTTTTCACACATTCATGGCCAACAGAAAGGGAGTCTTCAATGTGTCAACAAAAATATATATATATTTTAAAATTTTATTTATTTATGATAGTCACACACAGAGAGAGAGAGGCAGAGACACAGGCAGAGGGAGAAGCAGACTCCATGCACCAGAAGCCTGATGTGGGATTTGATCCCGGGTCTCCAGGATCGCGCCCTGGGCCAAAGGCAGGCGCTAAACCACTGCGCCACCCAGGGATCAACAAAAATATTTTAAAGGTGATGAAATGATCATAATTCCCCCCGTTGGCTACGAAGGTTGCCTTGCACGGTTTCAATATGCCGAGGTCATTTTCATGGTCCCAGTACTGCTATGCAAGTAGGGAGCTTCTGTACAAGGACAGGACGGCTTGGGTCTCAGCGGGATGGGAAGTCTCACAATCTTGGAATCAGAGACTGACAAATGTGGAGATGCCACATCCCTAGCACAGTGCCCGTGGCAGACATTACCGGTCCATTGTAGCACTCCACAAAGCACAGAGGTTAAGAAACTTCTGGGCCCAAACCAGACTGGCTGGCTTTGAATCCGGGACCTTTCACTTTCTGGCTGTGTGTCCTGGGGCAGGTGATTTCAGTTACCTGCGCTTCTGTTTCCTTGTCTGCGGCATAAGTATAAATATGTCACCTCACAGAGTTATCATGGGGAAAAACTGAGATCTATGTAAAGCACTTAGCGTCGTCTGGCGTGCAGTAATGCCACGTGCATGTGAGCTAGCAGCAGCAGTGCAGCCCTGCCAGGTCAGATTCAGCCGCAGAAGCACACGGGGCCATTGCTACCCATCAGTGGGAGCCGGCAGGGGAGCTAGAACCGCTCTCCCTGTGTTGATCCAACCATGCAGAAAAGCAGACAGACCCAGCAAGCTGGAGCACTGAGCCCACAGCCTCTAGAAGCCTTGGGTTTCTCCTCTGGTTCAACCATTGTCAACCACACCTCCCCAACGCATTTCACCTCTACTCCAAACACAGGGAAAGGCTGTCGGCCTGGCTTTGGGAGCCAAGGTCAGGGCACCCAAAGTGCTCCTGGAGTCTGGGGACATGTTTGCAAGTCTTGAGTCTTCCCACTCAGGCAAGTTCTCTGTAGGCAGCGATGAGCTCTGGCTCAGGCCTAATGGCATCACAGTGTCTACCTCTGACAACCTCCGAGTTCGGAGCGGCAGAGGGAGGGAGAAAGGGAAGCTGTTGTCCCATTCTGGGAGGCCTCAGATGTGGGCAGCTTCTGTCTTCCCCTGGGAAGGGCGGATGGTGGTCAGGACTCTCCGACCCACCCTCTACCTTGCGGAGAAGGGGTCTCACCCTGTTCCATGCCACTTCACAGAGCCTGGTGCTGCCTTTCTGCCTCGGGGAGCACATTTCAGAGTCTGTAGTCATCCCCTGGCTGGGGAAGCGGAAGGACGTCCAGAGACAATCACATAAGGACTGCAAACTGCCAGGCGGTACAGGGAAGCAGAGTCCAGCCACCTCCAACAGAGCTCACTTCAGCCAGACTCACGTGAGCTGGGATGTGAGCCCAGGTCCGGGTGCACCTGCTGGGCAGGGTCTTCTCTGCTCTACACCCATGAACAAAGCCACCCAGAGGCCAGTAGCAGATTCACTCTGGCTCTTGAGGCAGATGAGGCCAGGAGGCCAGGAAGTCTGCTGGGCAACAGGCAGGTCCTAGGATAAAGAGCAACCGCAGCGCCAGTGCCACCAGTTGCTGATTTGGGAGTTTTCTGAGCATTTTACAGCATGTAGTATGTGCCGGGCACCAAGGGCCTTAAGTGTGTTTTGCCTCCTTAACCATAAAGGCAGCACCACGAGATATGTCTTATATTGCTATCTGGTTTTTTGTTTTAATTTTGTTGGAGCTGTTTTAAATAAGAGAAAACCGACACTCAGATGGGTCTTTGGCAGGCCAAGGGCACACAGTCCTGGTGGAAATGGGATGCAAACCCAAGTCATTGTGCTTGAAAATCTTTTCTGTTGCCCTTGTGTGCTATCTGGGGTACTGGCCCCTGTGTCCAGCACCTCTTAAAACCAGATTTAAGGAATGGGCAGGTCTTCATTTGCAGAGAGAGTATTTCAAGTGGTTAGGACAAGCCTGAGAAAAGTCAAGAAGTAGAAGCTGGCATAGCGCTTGGACACTATGCAAGAGCAATAGGATTTGACCAAATGGTGGACATTAGGATATGCCAGGAAGCATCGCCACTCGTCAGGGTCGTCGGGGGATCACTAGATGGGGTGCTAGGATCAGCTGCTTACTCCCTAAGTAATAAGGAGTCACCGTTGGTTCTTGATGATAAATGATCTTCTTGGAAGGCTCAGTAGCTATCTGTAGGTAGATACAGGTGAGGGCAGATGGAAGGCAGGACGAGGTGCTAGGAGGGACAGTCCAGGCGGTGGTGTGGGGCTTTGGGGAGCACTGGGAGAAACAGGACAGGTCTGTGGCAAGTTTGCCTGGGTCCTGCTGCCCTTGCAAGGCTGGTTAAGGAGTGGACGTATGGTCCGAGTCGGCCAGTGAGCAGCCGGGCTCCCGGAAAGCCTCAAGTGCTGTTAGCGAGGGACGCACTGGAGAGGAGGTGGTGCTTCTTTGGATGTGCTAGTCCAGAAACCAGAACTGCAATGTCTATTTTATGACCTCTGGGGAGACTAGACTGTCTGAGGGCAAAGCCAGGACCCCGCCCTGGCAGGGGGAGCCAGGGGGAGAGCTGGGTCACAGACAGAGAGGCTGAGGTGCTGAGAGCATTTGCTCTGGGGGTCATGGCAGGACGCTGGCTTCTAGACACCCAGCTCCAAATCCCGGAGGCCCAGGGTACCTCTTGCCCTCGGCGTCTTCAAGGGTCCTGTGCATTCCTGCTGCAAACTCCCTTTCAACCTGAGCCGGCCTGAGTGGGTTTCTCCTTCTCCAAAATCTGTTCTGCGACTAGAACACCTGCCCCAGACTTGCGTTACTCACACCACATCCCCAGCACCCAGGACAGAGCCTGGCACGGGGTCAACAGGCACAGGGTGGTTGGATGAGTGACTGAGTGAACAGTGACATGAGCTGTGGCCTTGAAGACACACAGGAAGGCAGGATCCCCCCTGGGCCATTGCCCATCCATCCCCCCAGCACCACAGATGCCTTGACTGCAACAGCCTGACGGCCCCCTCGGCGCCCCAGCTGTGTGCAGGGCTCCAGCGAGCGTGCTGTGGCTGTGGTGCTTCATCGCAGGGGACTGGTGACAGCGGAGACTTCTGGGCCCGTGCCCAGGGTTTCTGATTCCTTCGGGGTTCAGTTTCTGCATTTCCAACAAGTTCTCAGGTGAGGCCGGCGTCGCTGGTCTGGGGACCTTGCTTAGCACACCACGGGGCTGGAGGATATGAGAGCTGGTGTCCCCGAGGGCCCTCACCATCCAGGCAGGTAGGAGAGGGGTGCAGTCGGGCCAGGCGGGCCTGGGCGAGGGGGCACCCCAAAGCCAGTCATGAGATTTGTCCCGTGATGATTAATGCCTGTACTTACCCACCGAGGGTGAGGGTCGGCTGGGCTCAGGGATGGAGGAAAGAAACACGTCCGATGCGTGTGAGCCCTTGCTCAGGGGCCTGTAATCTATGGGGACGAGGGCAAATATTGGGCCCCTGAAATGTCCAGGCAGGAGGAGCAGTGGTCATGCTGCTCCCTGCGGGTTCCCACATGTCCCTTGCACTGTGCCTGGGTGCTCGTCCCCCCGGCACTTTGGGGGCTGGCCCAGGGGTCCAGATGGTCTTGGGAATTTGCACATCCAGCACAGCCCTTAGTCGGAGATGGTCCGGTCAGGGTTCTGCAAACTTGGGCCTCTCACCCCAGGTCAGGAAAGGCTCATGGGGTGGCTTAACCTCCCCAGGTCCCTGTGGTGGGGTCAGGCCAAAGCCACCCCGGAGCCACCTTCCCTGGGCTCGCCTGAAATCACAACTTACTTCTCCTGGCCGCCCCACGTCCTCCCTGGCCTGCCCTGGCCGCCCGTCCCTAATAAACCATGTGCCCGCGAACTCTCAGGTCAGGTCCTGCTTCTGGGGGCCCTGACCTAGGACAGATGCCACTGGCAGGAGTTGAGAGGGGGACCCGAGGAGAACGGGGGGATGGCCAGGGAAGGCACCCGCAGAGGAGGGAGGAGGCAGGCGGAGTTGGCATCATGAGTTCCAGGGTCGGCGGGGTCACTGCCTTGGAGCTGACCGGAGAGCTGTCCACGCAGGCCCACAGCGGCTTCTCCTTCCCCGGAAAGCAGGCTCTAACCCCAGAGGTGGGAGCAGCACAGGCCCTTGTAGACGTCTTCCATGAGGTCCTTTACAGAGAAAGCGTCATAGAGTATTTGGGCTTATAATTTACCTTGGAGTGTTTCCGTGGTTACCCACGGCCCAGCAGATGCCACAAGGAAAATTCGAGAGCGTCTTGCACGGCGTCCTGTGTGGCCCGCAGGTGGTGTCTGGGGAAAGCAGAGGGCACGGGGGGGGGGGGGGGGGGGGGGAGGCAGGCCGGGCGTTGGGGACGGCAGGGCCTTCAGCCAAGCGATGGCCTGGCCTCTCCCTCCCAGTGTCCGTGGGGTGACTGGTAGGAAGTCCACCCCGTGCCGCCACGGACGAGAATTACGGGGGGGTGAGGGGGGTCGGGGGCATAGTCCACAAACTCGACAACATCCACCCTCCGTCTTCACGGCTGTAAAGACCCGTTCAGGGCTCGCCTCCCACGACGGAGCAGGGGAGCTGCTGCCGGGGCCCGAAGGTGAACGCGGCCTTTGTGGAAGCTTCTCTGCACACAAGTGCTCTTGCTTCGGCAAGGCTGCGTTTGCACAACCAGGGCACTTCACTCCTCCGGATCGTTGACTGAATAATGACCCTCTGGGGAGACGGTTCTACCGCAGGGGTGGGCGAGAACGGTCGTCCCCATTTCCTCGACGGGCCGACTGCCCCGTATCTCTGTTTCTTCACCTCAAAACCGCCCTGGGATTATTTCCCTTCACAAGTGAGAGAATCAAGGCTCAGGGAGGTTAAGCAACTTCCTCACAGCCACTCAGGGGCTGAGCGGCCGGACCGAAATTCAAAGTGAGACCTTCAAGTGAGTCGGGGGGTAGGGGCCTGTTTCCCTGCCCCACCTCGTGCCCCCACCTCCCCTCACGCACGAGTGCCAGCCCCACGGATTCCGCTCACTTATGATTTTCATAAGTTCATGCCAGTGTAGGCTGCGATGTGTTCTCTCTGGTTCTCCCCTCTGCTCCTTGGCCAAGGGCAGGGGAGGCTGCACTCTACCCTGTCACACCCATGGGCCTCCTCCAGGATTATCTTTTCTCTAAAAATCTTCCCCCAAATGAAGCCCAACCCCCCAAGCACCCAAATCCCAGCTGTGTCCATGAGTAATCCCATTCTCGAGTGACCAACAATCCTGCTTTGCCCGGGATGGAGGGGTTTTGTTGCTAAAGCTGAGACAACCCCAAGGAAACCAGGATGCTTGATCCCCTTATTGATTTGGAGGCTACTGACAGAATATAAGACAGTGGCTTCAAGAAATGTGGGGTCTACTTCTCTCTTATGTAAAAGAAAAAGCCCCGGGGGCTGGATGGTGGCTCCATAATGTTGTCAGGGGCCTGAGCTCCTTGTTTTCTGTCCTGTCATCCTAAAATCATAGCTCAGTCCTCAAGATCACCTCGTGGTCCCAAGATAGAGGCAGCAGCTCCAGCCATTATATCCACATCCCAGGCAGGGAAGATCCAGGGAAGTGGAAATTTAAAAGGACAAGAACCTGCTGAATTAGCGTCCCCGGAAGCCCTATTTTCGACTTCCCCTCACATCTCATTGGCCAGACCTGTATTATGAGACCATCCCTGGTGATGCAAGAGAAACACCATTTTTTTTTTTTTTAGCAGGATGCACTGTTGCCCTGACTAAAATGTGCTTTTGCGTGTTTAGAAGAAGCTGGAATACATCTTTGATGTTGAGTGGCCTGTCATCCAGGTTTGCCCAGAACTTTCCTGATTTGGAACCACCAGTCCAGCGTCCCAGGAAATGCTCGGGTCCCGCATCCCGAGGCTTGGTCACCCTGTTGCTAAGCAACCTGCCCTCTCCCGCACACCAGCCTCCTGGCTCCGCCACCGCAGCCGCCTTAGGAACACGGCGTTGGATTTGCGTCTAGTACCTTGACATCCAAGCGTAAATCAAACATCAAACAGCCCAGGTGATGCATTAAAAAATAATTTCACCATAGCCCAGGTGCTAAATTACAGCAGTTGAGCTGTAATTATTTGATCCATATCTACCAGGCTGAGAAAACTCTGCCTCAATTAGGAATAAAATTAGATGTTCAAGTTTTCTCTGCAGGCTTCTCTCTTCCCGGCAAAGCTTCCCAAGTGCCTGTGGTGGTTGCTTTGCATCTAAAACTCTATTACTTTGCAGGTTCGTTTACATGATAAGCTAATAGGCTTTTGCAAAATCTCCAGATTTGGAGGAAAGAGGTAGGAATGTGGGGGGCAAAATGTGCCCCCCTCTGAGAGAGCGGGCAGGGCTTGCAAGCAAGCACGAACTCAGCCCACGGTTTCTCCCATGAGCAGCGTAAGAAGTCGCCAGCAAATACCCATCAGGCTAAATTACCCCATTCGGTGTTTTGCATCTTTGCAATTATTCTACACTCAGGTTCCCACTGAGGAACCTCAAGATTCTGGAGGCCAAATAATTTGCTAAGTTCACACAGCTGGGAAGTGGGGGGATTGGCTGGGGTCTGAAGCCACATCCGGCTGGTTCTAGAGTCGGGTTAATACAAGCTGCCCCCTGGATTTGGCCAAGCTGCCCCATGGGTTTGTAGGAACAGGAAAAGGAGGAGGTGAGGACGCCCGCTGTGCCCAGATCTGCCCAGCAGCACCTGGAGAGGTGATCAAAAGCGCGGCACTTTGTAACTCCTGACCATTTATAGGTTCCTCGGTGCATCGGGCCGTTTCGAATGCCCCACGTTGTTAGGATAACAAACGTCATCGTGGGTCTCTCTGTTCCCTCGCATTGCTCTGGGTTGCTGGCAGCCAGCCTCCCCGTCACCGCCCGGATTCCCAGGCCCGATTTCACAGATGAGAAGTGGCGAGGCGAGTTTTAGCACCTTCTAAAGAAGAGACCCGCAGCGACGGGGCGGGCGGAAGGTCCCCAAATCCGAGGCTCCGTCCCCACAGAGAGGCCTCCTGGAGGCCCGATGCCTGCTTCCGCGCTGGGACCCTCAGCTGGTGCTCCTGGCCGTGCTGGTGGTGAGGCCCCTGCATCTGCTGAGGCCGGCGGGCGGACGGTCCCCCGGACCCCTGAGCCCAGCCTGGGTTCCTTGGTCTGTGACTTGGTGACCACAGCCTCCACCCCACAAGGCTGGCGGTGAGGGGGGCACTGACTCAGGTGGGGGCAGCCAAGCACCTGACACAGGGCCTGGTGTATATAAGGGCTCCGTAGGGCTCAGCCTGAAGAGTGACCATGAGGAGGAGAAGAGGAGGAGGAGGAGGAGGAGGAGAGAGCCTTCTAGCTTTGATTTTGTGAACCATAAAGCAGGACTAATAGAACATCATTCATAGGATTGTAGCAAAGATCACTTGACAGGACGTGCTCCGTGCTTAGCCTTACGCCCAACACACGCTCAGCACATACTACGTGGCAGTAAGTCTTAGCTGTTGATACAACCTGTTGAGCTTCAACAAGTTCGGGTACTAAGCCTCCTTCTTTATAAAGTTAGGGTGATAAGGTCCTTGAAGTGAATAGGAAGTGCCCGGTACCGAGTCAGACCTCAGTGCGTAACTATTATGCAAACGGCGGTGTGACAGTCCCTCTGTCTGTATCTGTGGCCTCAAGGGGGCTGGATGGGGCCAGAGAACCTTCCCAAGAGAGCCGAAGGGGCACTGTGCAGGCTCCCGGGCTCCTCCAGGGCTGGCCTGGGCCCCGGGGCCACAGCTGGCAGCTCTCCCCACTCGCCCAGCGGGCCGTGGTCTTCGAGTCAGACTGCCCTGGTGGCCCAGTGTCACTTTCCATACTCTATTTCTGTCGCCAAAGGCCAGGGGAGCAGCACGGTGACCAGAGTCCCGGCCAGCCTGGGCGCTGACCCTGGGTGGTCCCGGCGCGCAGGCGGCCATCCGCTGCCCCAGTCTGCTTTGACATCTGCCTTCTGTAGAGCACATGTTGTCACCAGTTGACACTTACACAAGCCAGAAGCGGCCTGGCCCACACTCATCGCCATAATAAACACATGCGGCAGTTTTGAGAGCCGAGCTGTCCCATCCATCAATCGGGCCTGACACCCAGAGGCTCCCTGTGGGGAGGAAGGCATGGCTTCAAAGGGCAGAGCCTTGTAGCCAGGTGTGCACAACAGGGACACTGTGTCCTGGGCTGTGGGGGGTGGGCATAGGTGAGCTTGGTGCGTGTGCGTGTGCGTGCGCGCACGCATATGTGTACATGTGTGTCCGTTTATATGCACACATTTTATACATGTTTTATGCATGCGTGTGCGTGTGTGGGTGTGTACATGTGTGTATGTATATGTCTGTGTGCATGTGCACGTGCTAGCCCGCCAAGCACATTAGACCAAGTTCCAAATTCAAACCCCTTCAGGGGCTGGCAGGACTGAGGACATGGAAGCGGGAAGGTAGACAGCCCTTGGAATTGGGGGACAGTGGAGAGTGTGGGGCGTGTGCCACGCAGGAAGCCAGGCCCATCCGAAGGGGGCAGGTGCAGCTCCCGTCTTCCCAACCGCTGCCCCCGCTGGAATGCAGACCCTGGGCTATCAGATCATCCCATTTCTCAAGCAAAGCCAGAAAGTTGGATTTTTCTGTGCAATGTCCTGACTCTTAAGACTCTATTGTCAGCTCATCAGGGAGATTTAAAATGTCTCCTGGATCAAACAAAACACACCCAGGCCTGGAATTTGGCCTGTGGACACCCGGTGTGGTGTATATATTTTCCGTGGTGGTAAAAGGGCTTCCCTACCAGGCTGGGCTGTTCCCAGAAAGCCCTGCATTGACCTGGAGCAGTGGTTCTCAGCGAAGCCACTTTGTGCCCCCGAGGGGCGCCTGGCAATGTCTGGAGACCTTCTCAATGATCAAAACTGGGTGTTACTGGCAGCTGAGCGGAGGCAGGGAGGCTGCTGCGCATCTACACCGCACAAGATAGCCGCCGTCTCCCCATGGCGGAGAGTGATCGGGAGGGGCCCGCCTGCCTCAGTTAGCAGGGCGCGAGACCCCATCTCAGGGTCATGAGTTTGAGCCTCACCTTTGGGTAGAGTCAACTTAAAATAAAATAAAATAAAATAAAAGAACACTCTGGCTCCAGGTGTCAGTAGTGAGAAACCTGAAGTAGAATCATCCCGAAACCGATTCGGGAAGGCCAGCTTCAAGCTGTCCAAAGTCCTGACCCTTGAGCAACAGCCTTCAGGGCTCAGCTACGTGGCCCCATTGAAAAGGCCACCTGCAGACGGGTTTCTGGCTGAGAGGCCACCTGCGTTGAGTCTTGCCAACGCGCCAGCCTTCCGGCGAGGGTTTCACCTGCCTGCGATCACCAAACCTCCCACAGCCCCACGAGAAATACCACTGTTGTCCTCATTCCACAGGTGAGACCGAGACAGAGTGCCCTCCCCCGCCACACACACACATGCCGGCACCAGGGCTTTGGCAGAGCCTGGATGTAACTCGGGCAATCTGGCTCCCGAACCCGCCCCCTAATGACAGGGCTACACCGTGAGAAAATACGGGCTGAAATTAGTCTTGTTCTCTTGCACACCCGAGAGCTTGGATTCTGACTGCCTTCTCCTCCGGGAGCAACCTTTGCCTGGGAAGCTCCTCCTCGTGTGTCCAGGCTGCAGACTCCAGGAAGCTCCCCCCCACCCCCACCCCCACCCCCACCCTCACCCCACCCCCCGGCAGTTGAGTTGAGTCAGGCCCAGACCCTGGGCTCCTTTCCACCACCTCGGTATTTCCCCTGCCACAGCTCGTCTCCCCTTCCCTGGGCCTGCTTCAGTTTCTGTTTTAATATCTAAGGAGCGTTTTGTCGTGGCTTTGCCAACGCCTGGCATGTACTTGGCACCGGCCAGGGATTTGTTGAACGCACAGATCCGTGAATGGTGGGTGTTTCCTTGCTCCCCATCTTAGCTCCATTTCTGCACCGCGGAGTACAGTGCTGAGTCTTTACGATGAGCCAGGCACTGTTCTCTAAGCACTTCACGTGTACGAACTTGCTGAATGCTTGCAACAGCCTCGTGAGGTAGGTATTAACACTGTCCTCATTTATCCTTGTTTACTCATCAGGCGAAGAGAAGTTGAGGCACGTGGCCGAAGTCACACAGTTCAAAAGTGACAGGAACCTCCCCGGTGGCCGCTGTGACTACACTGACGTTCTGCAGGTCTGAGGACAGAGCTGAGTTCTCTGCTTGTCCTGACTCTGTGGTCCTCAGGGAAGGGCTTAGTGAGCACTTATTAAGTGACTCAGGACAGGCTCAGGATCAAACAGTCATTTCACTGAACATCTACAGTGTGGAAGGCAGTGAACTGGATGAAGTGTTTCTTTGCCATTTGCATTTCTTGTCTAGTCACCTGTTAGTATCCTATTAGTATATTTGGCCCTTTTTTTTTCTTATTGAATAGCAATTACTCTTTATATGTTAAGGTTCCACACTGTAGGTCACATTTTTCATATTTTTCTTAATTTTACCGATTTTGTTACCCTCAACTTGCTTTATTTTAGTTGCTGTTCAGAGTTTTTTCTTTTAATTTTTAGGCCCTCAACACTGTTCTTTATCGTTTCAATCTTCAGTGCCATACCTCAAAAGATTCTTTCCATCCCTAAGATTATAAAATACTCATTCAGTTCTACTTTCCCAGTCCTTGAATTCCATGATGTTGTTAACTTATTTGCTTATTTAATTACTTAACATTTTAATCCTTGGTCCACCAGGAATAAATTTTAGCACATGCTGTGCGGCAGGAATCTCACCTTATTTTTGTCGCTCGGTCCACTTCCACATCCTCAATAAAAACTCACGGAGAGAAACTTTGACTAAAATAGGCAGCCACAACATTTACAGGGTTTTCTTAAGCAGCTCAGCTTGTAAACCACATCATTTTTCAGCTGCCTAAAATATATATACATATTTATAACATAAAATTTGTAAAATACATACACATTACCAATCTGTATGTATATATGTTCATATACCATTCTGTCATATGTGGTCACATAACACTTGGGATTCTTGAAAGATGAATTTTCTTAGGCATTTACATGAAGGGGGTACAGTCATGCAGGCCCATTATTTGCCCATCCCACAGCCATCACTGCGCCGACCCTCTCCCTTCCCAGATGTAAACCACCTCTTTGTTCACATGACTGGCAGAGATCCCTTGATACATACCAATTAAAACCAGTTTTAGGGGGCACCTGGGTGGCTCAGTGGTTGAGCATCTGCCTTCAGCTCAGAGAGTGATCCCAGGGTCCTGGGATCGAGTCCTGCACCGGGGTCCCCGCGGGGAGCTTGCTTCTCCCTCTGCCTGTGTCTCTGCCTCTCTCTTTCTGTGCGTCTCTGATGAATAAATAAATAAAATCTAAAAAAAAAAAAAAAAAAAAAAAGCTTTAGTGATCTGACTGGCACAGGTGAATGAGATTGGTCATTCCAGAGCGAATAGGGCCACTGGGACCCCCGCTGCTGTGAGTGTGGAAGTGGGATGATAGGATAGTGCCCGAGGCCCGTGTGAGAACCACACTGGTTCTGGGTGCCGGTCATTGTGCTGTGGGCTCTGCATTCATGCTGTAGATCCCACCACCGCCTGAAGAGGTGACAATCATTATTAGGTCCAATCCACAGAGAAGGACACTACGGTTCAACAAGACGGTGTAACTGCCAAGGTCAAACACCTACTGAGACTTAATCAGGCTGCCTGTTGAGCTGCCCTGCAGCCTTGTAAAAGTTCGCAGCAAAAGCCTTCGAGGCACGTTTGCTCATCAACCCAACAATTCCTAGTCTAGGAGTGTGTGCCTGGGAAAGACTTAACGGATGAGCAAACAGGTCTGGGATAAGAGTATTTATCAGAGGGTATAGGGTACATATCAGAAGGTTCACATAAGATGAACAGGTGAGATCACACAGGTCCTCCCCTTCTCCAATAGGACCACCTTCGGGACAATGCAACTCTTGTGAGTTGAGTGGTACCTTCCAGAAGATACATCCGTCTGGAACCTCAGAATGGGACCTTGTTTGGAGGGGTCTTTGCAGATGGTATTACGGTAAGGATCTCGAGATGAGATCATCCTCAAGACAGAAGAGGAGAAAAGACAGAGACACACCCAGGGAGGAGGCTGGGTAGGGATGGAGGTGGAGAGTGGAGCCATGTGTCTCCAAGTCGGGGAGCCAGGGACCACCAGAAGCCAGAGCGAGGCATGTGCCTGAGTTCCCCTCAGAGCCTCTAGAAAGAGCCAATCCTGCCAACACCTTGATTTTGAACTTCTGGTCTCCAGAACCGTGAGAGAATAAACGTCCGTTGTTTTAAGCCACCCAGTATGTGGCAGTTTATTGGGGCAGCCTCAGGAGATGAATACAGCTTACCTCTGCTCCCCCGGGCCCAGTTTTCTCCTCTGTGAAGTGGGGATTCTAGCCCAAAATACACCAGGTTGTGGTGGGGATTAAATGAAACAACAAATGCAAGCGCTCGGCTGGCACCTGCCACCTGGTAAGTGCTCCGTGAATGTTAACTCTCTTTACTTTTTTATTAATCTGAAATGTATCCCCAGGGGTGCTGAGTCAGAATCAAAACTGAGGCCAAAACACATTGTTCAGGTTCTGTGCACGAAGATATTCACGGGCCATTGGTCCTAGAACAATGACAAAAATGTGGAACAAGCCCATATTCCCCCAAAAGGGCAGAGTCACGCACGCTGGGGTGTGAGGGAGTGTGGGGAGGAGGGCTGCGTGGTCACTAAAGGACACTCAGGAGATGTCTTGATAAGTATGAAAACATTCTCAGTGCTGAGGCTGAGTAGCTAAAGGAAGGATACAAAATTGTATGTGCAGGGCGCCCCGGGGGCCCGGTCGGTTAAGCATCCAACTCTTGATCTCAACTGAGGTCTTGATCTCAGGGTCATGAGTTCGAGCCCTGCTCTGCGTCAGGCTCCACGCTGGGTGTGGAGCCTACTTAAATTAAAAAAAAAAATCGTTATGGGCAGAACGGTCACAATTGTGTAGAAATAAATGTAGGGAAAAGGCTGAAAGAAAACATCAAGAAACAGTCATAGGAAAAGCAACTTAAACCCGTAAATAGGGATGCCTAGGCGACTCAGTGATTAAGCGTCTGCCTCTGGCTCGGGGTGTGATCCCAAGGTCCTGGGATCGAATTCCGCATCAGGCTCCCCACAGGGAGCCTGCTTCTCCCTCTGCCTGTGTCTCTGCCTCTTCTCTCTGTCATGAATAAATAAATAAAATCTTAAAAAAAAAACAAAACATAAATACAGGAAAGGGAGGGGAAGGGGGAGGAGAGCGGGAGGGAGGGCAGCCCACTCACCGGGGTGATGTGAATCCGTGTGCAGTGTGCGGAGCAGTTAATACCCTCCAGAATATTTGCATCCTTTATCTCCGGGTCAGATACCTTCTCGAAAATGTTTAAGGTCTCTCCTCCACTCTGGAGCCACGCTCTGGCTTTGTGCTCACGGGCTCAATCCCTATTGGAATCAGTTTGCCAATTTAAAAACATGGGGACGATAAGAGCACCTGCCTCACTGCGCCTGGATAAGACCTCTGTACCGGGCTCAGAACTTGGCAGCTCTCGCTAAGCTCAGGCTGCCACTCGTACTTATGGGACAGGAGCCCAGGGGACGTCTCCACCGAGACCAGCTGCTCTGGGGCCGCCTTCCCAAGGTGGGGGGCAGTGCTGGGGACCCTGGCCGACCCCCAGGACAGGAAGGCGGCTGGGAAGGCGGGAGGGGATGCCCAGCCAGCGTTCTTACCGGGGGCAGCCCCCTTTCATCTCAGCACAAAAAGACTTCCTGGTTCAAAGACCAAAAGCCTTTAAAAAAAGAAGAGAAAAGCGTTTGTGGACATCAAATATCAAATGCTGTTTTAGAAACGCTGTTTTGATGATTTAAACATAAGCAAATCCAAACCATATGGATTACATTTCTCCTGAAGGGTTTAAAAATTAAGGTGGGAGGGGGAAGAAAAGGGAGTTGTCTCGGGCCAAGTGCGTGTTGCTTTTTGCCAATCTCCAGAATCTTCGGGCAATAATTGGAGACATGTCCTCACACCCCAACCAGTGCTAAGCTGTGCCTTGTTTTTCTTTTTTTTTTTTTTTTTAAATTGCTGTTATGACTCACTGTTGAGTTGGTGATTATTTTTATCCAGTTAATGAAGGTAATCTATAAATTACCACTGACCCAGATTCATGATTTAATAAGATTTAAATTACACACCCAAGCTCGCCCCGAAGAAGGGGGCTGGAGCCTCTTTCTGAATGGAACACATGCATCCGCCTGTTCTCAGAGGGCCCGAAGCTCAGATGTCCTACGACCGCCTCCCCTTCCCTTCCCCTCTCCCGTCTGAGCTCGTAGCCTGTCCAGTGTGACATTTGGGGCCACCTGGTCGGTTTCCAGGCCCTGTGACTGCACGTGCTCCGCAGGCGCTGGCCTTGGGCTCAGAAAGAACCCCGAGGGGGGACCCTGAAGGCAACCACCTCGCTCCCGCATCTGTCATGTTTGTGTGCCCTCAGCTGACCCCCGGCCCCTCTCTGGGCCTGTTTCTCCTTGTAGACATGAGACAGTATTGGTCTCTAAGGGGTTTCTTTTTCTTTTTTTTTTCTTGTTTTAGAAAGAAAGAGAGAGAGAGAGAACAAGTGGGAACAGGCAGGGGAGAGGCAGAAAGAGAGAATCTTAAGCAGGCTCCATGCCCAGTGCAGAGCCTGACACGGGGCTGGATCCCCGGATCCTGAGATCCTGACCTGGACACGTAACTGACTGAGCCACCCAGGCGCCTGGTCTTTTTTTTTTTTTTTTAAAGATTTTATTTATTTATTCATGAGAGACACACACAGAGAGAGAGAGAGAGAGGCAGAGACACAGGCAGAGGGAGAAGCAGGCTCTATGCAGGGAGCTTGACATGGGACTCGATCCCGGGTCTCCAGGATCAGGCCCTGGGTTCAAGGTGGCGCTAAACCACTGCCCAAGGTGCCTGGTCTTTAAGGGATTTCTCAGCACTGGTGTGCCACGCCCGGGTTTCCCAAAGTGGACCCCGTGGAACCCGGGTCCTTGGAATGCTCTGTGGAAAGGAGCTCCATCCTCAAGCATGTCTGGGCAGGGCTGTTGTCTGACTGGTCCATTCACTACACCACACGTCAGCAGGTTCAAGGTCCAAGTCAAGGTTACCGCTGCCTCTCACCCTACAAAGGCCACAGCCTCCAAGAAGCCCTCCCGGTTTTAAGTCAGGTCAGGTCTTGCCCCTGCCTGTCTGGCTCCTCCAAGGCCTCGAGTGGCCCTTAAACTGCAAGTGAACTGGTGAGTTTGCACGAGCCTGGGGGTCTGAACCCAGAACTAGCTTCGTGGACAGACAACCCAGTCAGTAACACAGGCCCCTGCTCAGAAAAACCCTGCACCTAATTTAAACACTGTCATCTCTGTCTTGAAATTCTTAGTAAGTTTACCCACTGGGTCTGCCTTTTAATTTTGCTCTGGATCATTTGACTCACCCAGACTCGCCTCCTGCCTGACCTCACCCTCATTCTCTCCCTCCTGGCCGCTCCTGGGCTCCTGGGCCTTCCTTCTGCTCCTCTACTTCTGTTCTCCCGCTCTGCCTGGAGGACGGCCCACGGCACCACCCCTTTGCTCTAACTGGACAGGCTCCTTATCCCTCGGGCCTCAGCTCACACAGCAGTTCCTGGAGGGGGGGAGCTCTTCTACCCTAGGCTATACCCATGAAGGCCCCCAAGGCCGCCGCCTGCCCCCCCATGCCATTGTTTTTGGGACTATTCGGAATTGCCTAGTAGGCCCCATAAATGAAAGGAAGATGGGGCCTTTCTACCTGTCGCTGATGCAGAATGAGAACCTGCCAGAAGGGAGGGGCTTGTCTGGTAGTGCAACTCTGTGTGTCCCAGTCCCCAGCTCAGGAACAGATGCCCCCGCCCCTGACCTCACCTGGGGAAGCCCCACCCCACCTCTGTGACCAGCATCCTCCACCCTCCCACCTGCCAGGTCCCCAGCTCTCTGCTCCCCCATTCCTTCCCTTTCCCCCTCCCTCCCTACCCACACCCAGCCCTCTGCACCCCCAGGATCCTCTAGGTCTCACTTGTATCAGGCCAGCCTCCAGGAGGCTTCCAACTCTGACCTGGTTCTGATCATCATGGCTTCATGTTACTCCCTCTCTGGGCCCGGCGGCGGGGGGCTGCTGGTGGGGTGGGGGTGGGGGACTTTCACTAGTGCCCCCAAGTGTGGGGCAGCCACCCTTTGGGGGAGGAGATACAATGGAGCTGCTACACACAGATGCTTTTTTTTCAAACAATTATCTGCGTGTCTTAATGGGCAAGGCTAAATTCGTTGACGTTCCAGGAGTGGGTTCAGATGAACTCTATTAAGAAGTGAAGGGGGCAGATCCCCAGCCTGCGTGTAGATCACAGAAGGGGTTTCCAGGAGAACAGAAACGAGGAGATGCCCCTTTATCCCCACGTGGGAAGTCCCTCGGCTGAAGGCTGGAGAGCCTGCCCAGCATGGCGGGGGGAGGCAGGTGGGTGCTAGTTTCCAGCCAGCGCTCTGGGGACTGTGACTTTCAGCAAGGAAGGGGAGCAACCTGTCCCGGTTTGGCTGAGAGTCTCCTGCCCATTTCTGCACTGGAGGTCCTGTGACCTGGGAACCCCTTTCGTTCCAGGCAAACTCCCAAACAGGCCCAAACAAGCTTCATCCCATCCACCTTGAGTATTTGACTTTCCCTACTTTCCCTACGCCCCCTTTGCCCCCTTCCCTCTTGAGGAGCTGGCTTCAGCCCCATCTCTGCATCCATCTGCTTCCTCTGTCCCCTGCAGAAACCTCCCTGTGTCCCACCTCCTGCAGGTGCCCCAGGCTGGGCTGTCCCCAGGAGGCCAGAGGAGAAATCAGGGCTCATCCCAGGTGGTCACTAGGTCTTTGCCTTTCACAGCTGAACCTGAAAGTGTCGCAATTCTGGGGCATCTGGGTGGCTCAGTCCGTCAAGCCTCTGCCTTCAGCTCAGGTCATGGTCCCAATGTCCTGGGATCGAGCCCCGTGTCGGACTCCGTACTCAACGGGGCACCTTCTTCTCCCTCTCCCCTTCCCCCCTTCGTGTTCTCTCTCCCTATCTTTCTCTCTTAAATCAATAAAATCTTTTATCAAAAAATCCCAATTCTAACCTCATTGCTTATGAAAAAAAAGGAGACTAACCCCCTGGGACCCAGCCGGGGACAAGTTTGTATGTCGTGTCTTTCTGTCTCCTGTTGGCAGAAACGGTCTTGGGAGGATTCTGGGACAGCCGGAGGAGGGGATGGACTTATGTTAACAAACAACTTTTTTGTGTTTTCTTTTTAACAAGTAACACGTTCATGGTAGTCAGTTTAGGAAATGCAGATAATCAGAAAGAAAAAAATCAATGCCACCCATAGGCCACCTCCTAGACATGACCGGAGGCCTCTGGGGTCTCTCGTTGGAGCGGACTCGAGAGCCCAGAAGTGGGGGGATGAATCCCAGCTCACCATTTCACCATTTCAGCTGCACATTGGTGGCTTTGACCCAGGAATCTTGGCAGCTGTTCCTGGTTCGGGGGCCGAAGGAGAGGTGAGGTGTGAAGAGAATGAGCTTTCGTTTTTGTTTCTGATTTTGAGAACTTGGATCAGATTAATGAGTAGTGGTAAAATGCGGCTTACTTGATCCTCCCCCACCAAACGGATTGATTGTCATTTTTGATGTCTTTTTCAAGAGTACGAACTTGTTTTCCAGGAAATTGGCATTCTGGAGGTCAAATTGTGAATATTTTAATTTTAATGTTTTTTTTTACAAAATTCATTTTTATTTCCTTTACAATGTGGTTTCTCAACCTCAGCAATCTCGACCTGTGGACCAGATAGTTCTTTGCTATGGGGTGGTCCTGAGCACTGCAGGTTGCCCAGTGGCCTCC
This sequence comes from Vulpes vulpes, assembly GCF_048418805.1. Classification (NCBI taxonomy): domain Eukaryota; kingdom Metazoa; phylum Chordata; class Mammalia; order Carnivora; family Canidae; genus Vulpes; species Vulpes vulpes. The sequence goes on along the minus strand of NC_132793.1, from coordinate 5,757,064 downwards.
TTGGCCTTCACCCATGAGATGCCAGCAGAAATCCCTGGCATCCCAACCCCTGACGATGATGGCCAAAAATCGTCTATAGATGAGTGTCCCTGGGGAACGAAATCATTAGCTGTAGAGGAACCAAACCACTAGAAAGTTCTAGAAAGTTCTCAGAAGCAGCATCTTGTATCTCCCCAAGCCTCCACAGAGCCCAAACTACAGTTTATGATACGGAATTATATGTGATGGCATTTTTTAACGGTTCCTGCTTAAGAAAATCGTTAATTAAGCAAGAGGACTAGCAATAATAATACAGCTGATGTTCCATTCCATGTGGTTGGAGTTTGCATGTACGTCCTGACATTTTAACATCCACTGCATTTAATTATAATTAGCCTTGCATTACCTTTGCTCTTGTGTTACTAATTTTATTTAATAAAAAAGGGAGTTTTGGGGAAATTTAAGCTTTTTATTCTTTTTGTTTGTTTGTTTGTTTTAACCACCAGTTTCCTGACTGAGGGATACTATTCCATATCAGATATAAAGAGAGCTTTCCCAACAGACTCAAGAAATGGTTGTTGATGAATAGAGAAATCTCTTGACGAATTGCCACAGCCCGTCACAGATAGGGATACCCTGCAGGGAACAATGACTGCCTTTGAGACGGTTCAGAAATAGGTATTTTATTCATCGAATGACTAACTGATTTTAATGAAAGTATGCCATGTTCAGAGACTTTATTGTGGGACAATTCCTAATTTCCTACAAATAAAGAAGTGACCTTTGAAGAACGAGGAAGTTTTTTGTTCTCAGATTCGTCTGGGAAAAATCCATAAGCGAGAGGACATTTAATGCAATTGGACAAATAAGATTTGTCTTGCAGAATCTCATTTGGCCAAACGTAATAAGTCATCTTGAGAAAAAGCCTTATTTAGTATAGCGTGTACATGTGCGTGCGTGCACACGCTTTCATGTGCAAAACAGAGACGTGGGTTATTTCATTAATTATGTCCTGCTTTTCTCCAGAAACAAAATTGAGGTGAGGATCCGCAAAGTTTCTTTGACTATGTCACCAGAGGAAGTCAATCTGATCTGCCTGTCTAGGAAGGGAAAAACGAATGCGTTCATCACCTTCCTTCTCCAATCACATAAGTCATGCATTATAAAAATAGCACGTGTCTTACAGAGCGCAGAAAAGTATACAAAAATCAAGATCATACCTAAAATCTGTCACCCAAGACAATGACTATAAAAAGGTTGGTGTATTTCCTGCTAGTCTCTTATTTTTGACTTGAGGGCATGTGCACATTTTTAACCGAACGAAGACCATACTTTCTCAGAGTTTTCAGTTCCGTTTCACTTTCTGTTGGATCCTGAGCATTTCCCCCCAGAAAATACAATTTGCAGGGAAAAGTCACTGCCAGTGACGGGAGCACACAAACAGGCTGCTGTGGATGGTTGTTGGAGTTGTGTAATGCCCCAGCCTGGGGGCTACGATGTAAATGGTCCTGCCTGAAAGAAGATGCTGCTAATCCTAGACACTTTCACAATGTACCTACGTACATACTGGTTGCTCCCAGGGGATGTGAGAGCGGGGTTGACCGCTAAACGGAATTCACGGGGCAAGCAAAGTATTCTAAATGGGGCTGGGGAGGTGTCTGCACAGTTGTCCAAATGCACTAAATAAAGCTCATTGAACAACACACTTAAAATAGATGAATTTCATGGCATCTTAATTATACCTCAATAAAACTTTAAAAAAATTTTTTGGTGGTAGTGGGAGGTGGGCACAAAATCCATCTCCCCTGACAATCAGGAGTCAGGAGGTGGGCACTACTGTTAACCATTCCCACCTCACAGACCTGAGAGCCAAGGCTCAGAGAGGGCCCGTCACTTCCTGAAGGTCACCTCCCTGCCCTGGAGCCGGTACCCACTAGGCTGGACTTGCTGTCACTCGAGCGGCTTCTTCACAGTCTGCAGGCCGGGAGCCCTGACATTTGGGGCAGCCCCTCCCTGCTTCCTGTATTCGGAGTCTGTTGTCTGCCAATCAGTCCAGTCCTGCTCTGCTTCCCAGCCTGGGTGGCAAACACCCAAGCTGACAGAGTGGGTTGAGCAATGGAAAAGCAGGGGGAGTCCCCCCACCCCCCCACCCCCACCCCGCTTCATGGCCCTTGATCTAAAGCACTATGATGGGAGCCGCTTAGTGCCAAGAGCGCCACCCCCATCGGGTTGCGCCTTTCCCCAGTGTGCATCTTGGATGAGTTTGATTTATTGCCCGTGTTTGAAGGGCTCCTAAAACAATGCAGAGCTTCTGGTGGCCTGTCTGAAAACATGCTCACACACAGTCACCAAACCCAACTCTGAATCACCCTCCAGAGCTGTAGAGGGATCTTCAAAGTCCTGTCCTCTGGGTTTCCAGCAAGACACGATTGTGGGTTGGGAATGAGTGCGGAAAAATTGACTGATTGTTATTTTCGAATGTGGCAATGGTTTTGAGGACAGTTTCATCATAAAGAGCCCCTTTTGTATTTTTATTTTCATTGTGTTGTCATTCCATGGGGGCTCATGGGAAGTCAGACTTCTGACATCCTCAGGAGAGGCTGTGAGAACCCAGGGCTGGCAGGCTGATTGCCATCGGTTGGGGGCTGTGTCCAGTGAGCGGATGGCTCAAGGGGACCGGGGGGGTGTGTGTGGCCAGCTGTCTCAGGGACAGGAGCGCGGCCTGGTCGCTGGGCCGCTCGCTCACTCTGCCCAGCCTACTCTCTCCCCTTCCTCACAGGCGTGACCACCAGTCAGTCGATCCCCTACTTCCCACACAGCACATGGTCAAAGGGATAAACAAGCTGAGGGACCTAGAAACAGTGGAAAATTATTCAGCAAAAAGAAAATGAGCTTTCAAGCCATGAAGAGACAGCGAAGGACCTCGAATGCGTGTTGCCAAGTGCGAGAAGTCAGTCTGAAGGGTCACTTGCTGTACGACTCCAACTATATGACTTTTTGGAAAAAGCAGGATACAGAGACAGTGAGATCGGTGGTTGCTGGGACTTGGGGGGCAGGGTGGGGTGATGAGAAGGGTGAGGAGGTGGCACGCAGGGCATCTGGGGGGTGGTGAGGCTGCTCTGTATGATACTGCAAAGGTGCACGCATGTCATTATCCATTTGCCAAGACCCACAGATTGGACACTACCGAGAGTGAACCCTAATGTACCCTGCAGGCTTGAGTTAATAGTGATGCATCAGGATTGGTGCAATAGTTGTAACAAACGTAGCACACTATTGCAAGCTGTTAAAAATAGGGGGGCCAAGGTGGGGGGAAGCAGGGGTATGGGGATACTGTACTTTCTGTCCAGCTTTTCTGCAAACCTAAAACTGCTATAGAAAAGTCTATTAATTAAAAAAGAAGGGACGCCCGGGTGGCTCAGTGGTTGAGCATCCGCCTTCAGCTCAGGGTGTGATCCTGGGGTCCTGGGATGGAGTCCCCGCATCAGGCTCCCTGCATGGAGCCTGCTTCTCCATCTGCCTGTGTGTCTCTGCCTCTCATGAAAAAATAGATAAAATCTTTAAAAAAAATCATATCTATCCCCAAACCTTCCAATGGCATCCTCTGAAACTTGAAATAAAATCCCAAGTCCTTGCCTTGTCCTTATAGAGGCTGACGTGGCCTGTGCCTGTCCACCTGTCTGACCTCTTCTCCCGCCTAGCTCGGGTTTGCTGGCTTTAATCTCGTCATGCTGACTTCCATCATATCCTGAGGCAGGTCTAACTCTTTGTCACCTCAGGGCATTTGCACACATGCTGGCCCTTTGGCACTCCTATGACAACTGGTCCCCGTTTCCCTGGTTAAAGCTTTATGGCAAAAACCTCCCAAATCACATCACCTAAAGGAGATTTCTCCTGGAGATTCCTACCACAGAGCCCTTCTGGCTTCATCCAACTGGCTTTTGAAAGCTGTTACTATTTCCTTTATATGGTTATTTGTTTTCTTTGGTTACTCATTGTTCTGCTGTTCTCTCTCCCTCAAAGGCAAGACAGGAGATGGAAAAGAGGGCAGGAAATGTTGTCTGTCTGGTTATTGATGTATCTCCTGTGCCTGGAATTATGTCTGGCACACAGCAGACAGTTAATAAATGACCAAATGAGTGTACATTTACTGACACCTACTGTATTTGTTGGAGTTTAGTGTATAAAACAACATTTTAGGTCTCTTAAGCTGAAAGTGTTCTCAGGCATAGAATCAGGAATTATGAAATTTGTAGAAAGGCCAACAACCCAAATAATCACGGATTCTTCATTTCCGTCATGCCAGCCTGCCTAACCCCTATCCCCACACCCTGCCCCGTGAATCCCAGACTCAGCCTCCCACATTGTGCCTTAATTTCCTCAGCACACCCCGTTTGAATGGTCGGTTCACACCCAGCATGCTGGCTGAGCGTCAAGGTGGACAGGTTGAGATTGGAATCCCAACTCTCGTGTTTACTGGCTGTATGAACAACCTTGGATCCTTTACCTGTAAAAAAGGATAATCATGGGACTGACTCTCAGGCTCTTGGGAGGATTACTTAAAATAATGCACGTAAAGTGCTTGAGTGGGTGCCTGGCCATGGACAGCACCAACGTCCCCTTCTGTGCCAGGCAGGGGTCAGGGCGGTGGGCAGGAGACATTAGGACCCTGCCTCCACAGGGGTCCCATTGGTGTCGAAGACAGGTGTACTAGGCTTATAAAAGTAGCTAATAAAACTAAGCTAATAAACGGGTGGCAAGGGTGGTCAGAGAAGAAAGTGCTGTGTGTGCTGAGCCCAAATGGTGAGAGGGGAGGAGCCGTGTGAAGATCTGGGAAGATGGTCCAGGGGGAAGAACAATGAATGCCAAGTTCTTGAAGTGGGGTCAGGTTGGGAAAAATAGCAAGGAAGCAGATGGACAATAAGATGCCACAATAAGCTAGCTCTCAGTAATGGCTGTTATTGAAATTGAAACAGAGCCCACGTGTCTATTTTTTTTCACCTTTTACCCCTCCTTCACTGTCCCTTCCAGTTCTCCTATACCCACTAAGATCAATGGGTAATCTTACTTATCTATGATTCATAAAAAGTCTCATAATTTAATAACCAAGGCTCTGTGTAGGTGACTACCTATTGCTGCATAACAAATTGCCCCAAAACTTAGTGGCTTTGGTCAACAATAAATATTTATGAACTCACACAGCTTTTCTGGGTCGAGAATTTGGTGGCAGCTTCGCTGGGTGGCTCTGGCTGTGAATCTCATACAGCATCAGTCACGATGTCAGCTGGGGCTGCATCATCTGAAGGTTCGATTGTGGCTGGAGGCTCCATTGCTCAGGTGGGACGGTCCCATGGCTGCCAGGTTGGTGGTGGCTCTTGGCAGGAGGCTTCAGTTTCTCTCCTTGGTGTCTCCATGGAGGTGTTTGTGTGACCTCACAACATGGTGGCTGGTTTCTCCCTGAGCAAGTGATCAGAGAATGAGGTTATGCCGTGATGCATCTTATGACCTCACCCTGGAAGTCACAAACACCCACTGTGCTCTACTGGTCACTGAGGCCAGTCCTGATTCAGCGTGAGGGGAACCACGCAGGAGGCCAGGATCCTCGGGAGCCCCCTTGGAGCTGGCCACCAGGCACATTTCCCCCCATCAGATGCACTCCGTTCATTGTCTCCCTGCTTGGGTCAGAATCAATCAATAACTGCTCAGCGACAAAATCCTGAACGGCGAACGGCGTGGCTTGTCTTTCGGTTTTGATCACGTTCACCTGGCGTTTCTCATCTCCAGCATTTTCTCCTTGCATTGGTGGGGACTTCAGTGTCCAAATCCCACCCTCTGATATAACCGGAGGGTCCAACCCCTGTTGATTTAGTTCCTGTGACAACGAGATAGAAATTTCTAACTAAAGTGGGAGATAAAGGAAATTAATTTGTCTGGCAAAAGGCTAGAAAGTAATTCTGCTGCCAGACGCAGAATCTGCCATGGGAAAACAGATGGGAAGATCATGTAAATACAACGAATGCCAAGAAGAATCGGGAAAGGCAACTTGTAGCTCTTTAAATGGTTTTCTAAAATATTTTTTTGTTGAGGCTACACAGGATGCCAAAACAAGTGAGGGGGTGGGAGGCATGTGCAGACAAGGCCAAAAACAAGGTGTGGCCGTTGGGAATCGTGTTCGAGAATCAGTCCGTGGTTTCCCAATCGATGGGCACGGAAGGCAATTCATGGAACCTGGACAACTCGGGATCCCCACAGACAAGCTGTGCCTTGTGAGGGTCTGCGCGCAAAGCTGGCCCGGTTTCAGGTGCCAGCCTGTCCTTGCTGCCCTGGTGCCTCTGCCCACCAGAGGAAGAGGGCTTTGGGAGTTTATGACCGAAGGTAAATGCAGTTTTAAAAAATAGCAGCGTCCACATTCGGGAGGCTTTACTAGGGCCAAATGCGCCTTGGGTAATTAAATCCCAGGCCAGCGTCGGTGCATGCAGGAAAATGTTCCCAAAACGCATCGTGTTTGTAGTGTGTCATCGTGAGAAGTTAGATAAATGACTGGATTGTAGGAACCTGTCCACCAAGCACGGCAATGTCCAGGAGGAGGTGACAGTGATGATGAGATCTGGGGCTAAATTCGGAATATTTACCTTATCAATCTCCAGTAGGAGGTGACTCTCCATTTAACTCGGAGGAAGGTGCGATCAGAGTTCCAGGGTGAGTCAGGCCGGAGGGGCAGGGCAAGGGGTGGGGGGCTTCTGGGGAGCCTACATTGAAGCGACACACGAAGCCTGAGTTAGTGCTCGCAGCGGAGGAGATCGGTCTTATTTTCCCCGTTACGGGAACGAGGCAGCGGAGGTGGGCTGTGCACTCCCACTCTGCCACTTGCTATGGGGTCCTGGGTTCCCGGCTACCCATCACCAATATGCACCACCTCCCCACCCCCGTGGCACCAGCTTCAGTCATTAACTATTCGCACACGTCAGAAAACGAGCTCAAGGTAAGAGTGACGACGTGTGACACCCTGGGTACCTGCCACCGAGTCCTGTGATTATGCCCATAATCCTAACAGCAACGACGATTAACGGCTGACACCTGAACCCAGGCTCTGCTGGGCGCCCCATCTCAGTCCCATCCCGGACTCCCTCATCTCGGCCTCACCACGCGGCAGTAGATCACGTTCCCATTTTACAGATCAGGAAACCCAGAAAAGCTAAGCAACTCGCCCGAGTTCTCATCAGCCATAAGAGGCAGAGCTGGGACACTCCCTGGAGAGAGAGAGAGGGTCTGACTGCGAAGACCGGAGCCCCCTGCCTTGGGTAGCAGATGCTCCAGCGACGTCACCCCTGCAGGCTGCATCTTTAAAGGGGTCCCCGCGACATCTGGATGGGAGCATTTTAAGGCAACGGCTTAGGTGGGCAAGTGGGCGGCATCTGTTTCTGTATCCACAGATCTCTGCAGGTGTCTAGAGAATACCCCCCCACCCCCCACCCAGCAAGAGCGCCCTTCAGGTGTCCTCGGGGGAGGGTGTGACAATGAAACACGCAAGGTTATTCACGGTAGCATGACTTTTAACAGCAAGCAGACAGGAACGACCCAAGTGGCCGCGGGTGGGCGGGAATCAGGTCACGAGAGATGGGCATCTGCACAGCGCCGTGCCATGCTGCTCTAAAAAAGAACGGGGACGAAAATAAATAAGAAAATAAAATAAAATAAAATAAAATAAAATAAAATAAAATAAAATAAAATAAAATAAAATAAAATAATAAAATAAAATAAAATAAAATAAAATAAAATAAAGAACAGGGACGTTCTTTCTGTGCTGACTTGGGAATATTGCCGAGCTGTATGGAGCACAAAAGCAGGATGCGGGATGGGGTGGATGAGACACCGCCCTCGGTGCCACGGGCAAAAGGGAACATAAACGGGTGGGTCCGTAAGAAACAGGAGCCAACCGAAGAGAATTGTCTTAGAACTAATCACAGTGATGGGCTCATCCCTGGGAGGGAGCGGAGACCCTGGGGGGTTCAGGGGGGAGGGGGCTTACATCCCCCTCACCCCGTATAACGTTTTGTATTGGGCCTGAGACTTTATGGTGTGTACATATGCTATTAGCAGACATTTGTGTAATTTGTGTTGTTGTTGTTTAGAAAAGATAAAAGAGAGAAACAGCTCAGGAGACTGGAAGGGATGTCTCCTTAGACACGTCAGCTGTGGGTTTCCTGTGCCCCATTTCCAGAGGGGCTTCGGCCTTCGTTTGGATCGAACGTCTGCTTTCCCTCCGATGTCCCTCCGAGGGCAGGCCGGCTTGCACTCCGGTGACCCGCGCGTCCTCAGAGGTGGCCCGGCTGCCAAAGCTCCTGAGCGACCCCCTCCGTGATCCTGGGGCGCCTCTGGGGCATCACTCACTGCAGTGATGTCCCCGTTGCCCTGGTGTCCAGAGTCATTAAAAAAAACGTCCCCACAGGCTGCTGCCCTGGCCGCCAGCCCTGATCTGCGCAGAGGGTGAGCACAGGGCTCTCGCTCGGCATGACACCCCTATTTGGATGATCTCTAACAGCCCCAGGCTGGCTGCACGTGTCCTTTGCGGCCGACCCCGCTCTTCTGCATTGCTGGGATTGCTTTGGATGGAAGGGCAGAAGCACAACGGCCAGGCCAGGAAAGAAGAGCTCCCTGACTGCCCCCCCACACCCCACCCCTGCCAGGTGTGTTCAGACAGCACAGGACCTCCCCGGACTACCCAGCTGGATGGAGAATGGATGTCCAGAAATTGGCCTCGCCACCAAGACACCAGAGCACGGGCCCATCTGTGCCCCACTCAGCTTCATCTTATTTGGCCTTAATCCTCTGATGCTTTATGTTTCAGGACTCAGCAAGAACTACATACAGTCTTTACATGCAGTCTCTCTATGTCCCCATGAAATGACCACGAGAGGCACGTTTCTCAAACCCACATGGGCCCCAGGGGAACCAAAGTGCCAAGAAAGCAGAAAACATGGCCAAATTCATACAGATGAGGGTGGAGGGGTGGAGTCAGGTTTGGGAGCTAGGTCTCCTAGGTCACCACCCCACTCCTGTGCTCACAGGAGACATCACTAATGGTCCAAGGACACTTCCCCCTCAGCCCGAATGTACCCTCAGAACTCAGGAGAAAGTTCTGGGCAGTCACCACCAATCAGTAAGACCATAGGCTCCAAGAGGGCAGAGACCCCCGTGTGGTCCCCAGCACGTAGCACGGTGTATGGCACCTGTAACGATTCATGGAAGGCAGGGCCCCAGGGAGGGAGGGAGGACCTGTGGCAGAGTTAGCTGTCTTCCAAAGTTAATTTTCTTTTTCACGGGTCCTACAGCTACCCGGCCTGCTTTGGGAATGGTTGTTGTGGGGTGACTGACTGTCCCCAGTGCAGCGGGAGCAGAGGTGAGAAGTGTCACTTTGGGGCCCAGGCTTCTAAGCGGTGTGTCTCTCTCCCCTTCTGCTGGCTGCGTGCAGATGGCAGCGTCTTCCTAGTGGATTGTGTGGCCACAGGGTCACGGCCCGGACAAGCCCTGTGTCCCTGCGTCAAGTAGAGCCACCCTCCCTCAGGAGTAACTACCCTGGGTGCTACATGCCCAAGAAATAAAGGGAGGGTGGGGAAAGCCTCTCCCTGGGCAGCTCCAGGCCACGCAGCAGCTGTCACCCCGGAGAATTCTCTCAAGAAGGTTGCACATGGGGGCAGCCGGGTGGCTCAGGGATTGAGCATTTGCCTTCGGCTAGGGTGTGGTCCTAGGGTCCCAGGATAGAGTCCTGCACTCAGGAGCCTGCTTGTCCCTCTGCCTGGGTCTTTGCCTCTCTCTCTCTCTCTGTGTCTCATGAATAAATAAATAAATTATTTAAAAAAAAAGTTGCACATAAAGCCATCAGCCACAGCATCCCAGCGGCCGGGGGAGGGTGTGTCTTCTGCAGAGGGATTCTGGGCAGGGGCCTAAGGGCATCCGCTACCAGGGCTGGCAGGAGTCCGCAGCAGGGGTAGAGGAGGAAGGGAACGTCACTGGGACGCACAAGGTGGCCGGCCGCTTGCTGGGTGCTCTGAGCACGCCATCTCCATCTCCCGGGCCCGAGGGAGGCTCTCTCGTGACCGCTGTTCCATTGTACAGATACAGATACAGACAGCGATGCTTAGAAAGATCAAGGGATTTTTCTAAGGGCCCAGATGTTAGAAGTGGCAGAGCAGGAGTTGGAGCTCAGGTTACTCCAGCTCCCACACGGAGCTGCACAATCCCGTCTGCCTCCACCAGCCCCCCAGCCTCCACCAGCCTGCCTGCCTCCACCAGCCCATCTGCCTCCACCAGCCCACCTGCCTCCACCAGCCCACCTCCCTCCACCAGCCCACCTCCCTCCATCAGCCCACCAGCCTCCACCAGCCTGCCTGCCTCCACCAGCCGGCCAGCCTCCACCAGCCTGCCTGCCTCCACCAGCCCATCTCCCTTCATCAGCCTACCAGCCTCCACCAGCCCACCAGCCTCCACCAGCCTACCTCCCTCCACTAACCCACCTCCCTCCATCAGCCCACCAGCCTCCACCAGCCCACCAGCCTCCACCACCCCACCTTCCTCCACCAGCCCACCTCCCTTCATCAGCCTACCAGCCTCCACCAGCCCACCAGCCTCCACCAGCCCAACAGCCTCCACCAGCCCACCCGCCTCCACCAGCCCGCCAGCCTCAGTGCAGGAGAGCAGAGAAGGGCGGTGCGTACGTCTCTCAGCACCTCGACGTCTCCACACAGGAATCCGCCTGCCCTGCGTCTCCAGGTGCGGCACAGCCAGGGGAGCAGCTGGCACAGCAGCCGGTCTGGCCGGGGGCTCCACCCAGGGTTGCAGACAGGGCGAGGCTCGCGGGCCTCCAGCCGCTGCCCTGCAGGTTGTGCCGTCACTGCTCTGACTCAGAGGCTGCCCAGCCTCCCGGTTTGCTGATTTTGCAAAATAAGCGGTCCCGGGCTGCATCCCGTGTGCATTTGGAATCTCGATTTTCTCCTGCTGGAGAAAGAGAGGGCATGTAAGTGAGCGTGAGAAATGCACGGGCCAGATTGGTCCCCTCCAACCTGTGAAGTCTGGTGCTAAGAGAGGTCTCCGAGGTACTTAGTACTTAGTACTCCTGCTCAGCTCTCCGACGACTGTCAAGCTAGCCTGCCTGAGCTCATGTCCCAGGCCCACCACTACCAGAGAAAGGGCCAAGGGCAAGTCTCTTACACGCCCCCCACCCCCACCCCGCGCCCACACCTGGAGATGCCAACAGGCTCTTCCTCGTAGAGGTTTTGGAAGAATGAACTGAGATGATGCAAGGAAAATGCTTCAGACACTCCAAAAACTCAATGCGTTTTTATAACCACAGAAAGCTTTTCTACCCCAGCTCTCGATCCCTCGGACCGCAAAGACGAGGATGGACCCCAAACTATAAAAAATGGGAGACTCATTGTGTGTCCCTCCTGTTGCTGCCAGCTTTTGTTCACGGTCCTCAGATCACTGCTACTTGTGTTCTGTCCACCGTCTAGTTCTTACCGGAAGCCAAGGGGGTGAGATTTGAAGCTCAGAGACGGGAAGCAATGTGCTGCCCCATCAGGTGCAGCCGAGCGGCGGGGAGTCCAACTCCAGCTCCCCGCTTCCGCCTCCCCTCGTGTTTGGTTATTCATCCTCCGTGGGAATATCTACTGAGTGCCCACATCATGCCAGCCGTTGTGCTGGTGACACAGCCGTGAGCTGTTTCGACTAGGTCCCTCTTCTCAGGGTGCTTGCATTCTGGTGACGAAGTCAGATAGTAGACTTGAGAACAGCCCCGTCAATAGGACAATTGCAGGTGGTGACACCTGCATCCAGGGAATGGGACGGCTCAACCTGAGAATTGTGATGGGGTGGGAGCGACTTGGGTTGAGTGGTCCCGGTGGTCTGGGTTCACCCTGAAAAGAAGCAAGAATGAAGTGAAGGGGTGTGCGTGTGTGTTTCTGGAGAAACCTTTCCCAGCAGAACAATAGCAAGAGTGCAGATTGGAGGGAGGAAGCCTGGCTTGTGTCTGGGGAACTGGGGGAGGCCAGCGTGTGTGTGTGTGTGTGTGTGTGTGTGTGTGTGTGTGTGTGTGCATGGGGGTGGGGGGAGGCAAGGCCACCGGAGCAGGGAGGTGGCATTCGCTTCACCTCTGGCCCCACTGCTCGCCCAGCGCTTGCCTGCGCTCCTGCCCCAGCTGCTCAGGACCCCAGGGACCACTTTTGCAGACCCCAGTGAGCACACAGGAGCTCAGAGTCGGATGGCCAGTCTCCAAGCTTCTTCCTCTGTCCTTAGCTGCAGGGCAGGTTGAGGAAATTAAATATGTAGGGACTAAATATCCTTTAAAGCTCCTTCCATTTGCAAATAAATGTAATCCTAACAATAACCCTTTGAAGTAGGAATAATAATTATTATTATTTAGAAGGGGGAGGGGCAGAGAGGGAGAAAGAATCCAAGCTGGGCCCGGAGCCCGATTTAGGGCTCAATCTCACGACCCTGGGATCACGACTGGAGCTGAAATCCAGAGTCAGATGCTTAGTTGACTGAGCCACCCAAGCACCCCGAAGTAGGAATTCATTAGTAACAGTGGTATTGTCATTGGCCCTATTGAACAAATGAGGAAACGGACTCAGGGGCACTTCGTGACTTCTCCAGGGTCACACAGCTAGAACACAGAAGAACTGGAATTTGAACTCGGGCTAATTTTATCACTGCTCTTATTGGCCTGTAAGACAGGGTGTGGTCAGCACCACTCCGTCTGGGATAATAAACTTACTGCCTTAAAAAGCCACATGAGGCTTTCATCCCACTCCACACTAGTTTTCGTTGTGACTTCGAGCACCCCGTGGTGCACACCCTGACCCTGGGCCCTTAGAGCAGGGTGCTCACACTGTGGCCCAAGCACCCAATCCTGCCCTCTGCCTGCTTTTTTGGAAATAAATTTTTCCGGAAGCCAGGCACACCCCTTTGCTCCTGGATGGCCTGGGGCTGTTTTCCTGCTCCAAGGGCAGGACTGGGTTGCTCTGACTGAGACCACAAGGCCTCCAAAGCTTACAATATTTATAATCTGGCCCTTTACAGAAAAGGTTGCAGATCCTTGGCACAGAGGAACTTGCTCCCAGCTCCTGTGTCTCTGCTGCGGTGACTTTGGAAGGAAGGACACCTGGATGACCCAGGGCCCAGCCCTGGATACAGCACCAAAGGAACCCTTAAGGCAGGTAAGGCCTGGAACAAACGCCCCTTCCCTAGCGGAGATGCCACAACCCCGGGGGCTCCCTCGCCCCCTTCCCCGATCAGAGGGCATGTGTGCGCATCTGGGGCTGCGAGCGCCCAACGCAGCAGAAGCCCCTTCTGCACATGGTGCCTCCAGTTGTCAGACTTGAAAACAGAAACACAGGGCACCCGGGAAATTTGAATGGCAGAGAGACCACAAATACATTTTGAGTAGGAGTCTGCCCCCAATAGTACGCGGATCATTCTCACACTACAAAATTATTCTAAAATCATTCTACCAAAATTCTGAAGTTATTATGCTAAATTCCTAATTTATTACCCCCAAATCTTAAGTGTAGGTGTGTCCCGGGTACTGTGTGGGACATGCTTATGTTTAAAAATATATATACATGTGGATCCATCGTTTATCTGAAATTCAAACCTGAGTGGCTTCTTGTGCTTTGTTTGGGAACACATGAGGGGGTGAATTTGAAGGCAGACAGAGGAAGCTCGGAGCTGCAGGGAGCTGCAGGGACCACAGAGCCGCCAGCCTTCTCCACGTGGGTTTGCCCCGGGAGCGGAGGAGGGAATCGCAGCCACGGGCCCCTTCCAAGACCCTTCCACAGATGGTTTTCCAGCAGGAAATCCTCCCAGCTCTCCAACAAAGGTGAGCTTCTTTTTTCCCAAGTGGGCATCCCGCAATCTCATCCCACAACACAGGGTCTGTAATTTTCAGGCAGCAGGAAACTATTTATGGGCTGAAAATCTGGGATTTTCTTTTTTCTTTTTTAATTGGGGTGGGGGGGTGTTTCGATGCTTTGTGAGTGAAGACCTGGGTTTCCGGCCCCAGCTCCTTTGCCATGGCCCGCCCCCTGTCTCTCTGGCTCTCTCCCCGTCTCTCCCTGGTACATGGCTTGCTCAGGGAGCCCAGCAGCAGATAAAATGCCTTTTGACAGGTGACAAGATGGAACCAACGTCCTGGCGGGTTAGGGCAGTAATCGGGTGGCAGAGGAAGGAGCCACGGGCTTAACAACGCTGGGCGGCCAGATGGAAGCAGAGGCGCGGCAACCGGGGTCTCTGCTACTGAGGTTTCAAAGGCAATCATCGGGGCACACTATTCTCCAAAAAGGGGCAGTTAAGCGGCATCAGTGTCCCATGGGGCCTGAGCCCGCAGCATGGAGCTCCCCCTCCAGCCCTGGCAGCAGGGGTTTTGTCACCGTCCTCAGGCCTCGGTCCTTACCAGGCAGGACTGGAGGCCAGGAGGCCACGTGGGTCGCTCAAGGTCAGCCGCCGACCTGAGGCAGAGCTTCGAGGGGACCCCGGGGTGGGGGCAGGCCCTCAGCCTCACGTCCCCATCCACGATTCTGTCCCCGTGGAAATCTTGCCTACCTCAGGGTTTACAGTGCCCACCTGTCAGGGGCCCTGCTATTTTCCTAGCCCAACCTCGAGACTCAGCACCCAATTCTGTGCTTCCACAGTTATTCTGGATCTTTCTCTGGGAGGGCTCTTTTACAGGTTAGGGGGTGACCAGAGGTAAAGGGAGAGCCAGCACCTCGTGCCCAGGAGGGGCTCAGGGGACCCTGGCTGGGGTCGCGATCGCCGCGCCAGCCCTTCGTCCCCGTGCAGGCCTGCATGCGCCACCAGTAAGGCTCGGCGCCCGGCACTGCTCCCGAAGGTGCCCGGAGCCAGCAACAGAAGATGCCCACTGGGTGCTGGGTAACAGGTCGCTTGAGAAACCTCCACCTCCTCCCCCTGGGCTGGTCTCGGAGACCATAGTGGGGAACCTGGGGACAGGCAGGCCCCCTTGGGGCCCAGCAGAATGCTTACACCTGTGGCGCCTCCTTAGACAGTCCATGCCGAGGACGCGTTCTCGGCTCTGCTGGGGCCTTTGGGAGGGGAAGGAGCACCAGACAGAAAAATCCGGGCCTGCTGGGGGAGCACGGACTCAGCCACCATGGGCCTGGAGCCTCAGCAGCCCCATCTCTGCCCTGTGGCCTGGACCCCCTCGGAATAGGCTGGCCCAACCCAACTCATGAGAAATTGGGGGCCTCTTTCCACCCTCCAGCTCCCTGAGCCTTGCCAGGAGCTCAAGAGCCCCTTGCTTTGCAAATCAGGAGAGGAAATCCTGTGCTGACTTTGAGAAGTGGAGAAGAAAAGGGGACCGTTTTCCGGGTGGCCTCCAGCACTCTCAGTGTTGGCTTTGAGCCTTGTGTTTCTCCTCCACATCTCTTCCAAGCCATCTCTCCAGTTCCACTCCCATAGGAAGGGGCTCCAGGAAAACTTGTGGGGTGACAAGCAGCAAGTTGGGGCCAGAGGGTCCTTTTTACAAAGACCTCCCCTACCAGAAGAACCCAGGACACTGTTGGGAAATGCAGGCTCCAGTGCCCACCCCAGAGCTTCCCAGTGAGGCCCTCTAGGTGTTGTCTGGGACTCCACGTTCTTATGGAGTCCTTCTCCGACTGCAGTGCACGATTAGAGACATAAGGTGAGGACTGGTAAGTTTTCAAGATGTGAACCTTCCCAACTTCAACACAGTTGAAAACCTCTTGCTGGCTTCCCAGTGCTTTTAGGGGGGAAGCCAGTGCCTTTGGCACGGCTTATTGACAGCATCCTCTCTGTGCTCCATTTCTTCATCATTTGCCTGCCACACCACCCTGTGCTCGGCAGCATCCCCCATTCCTACCACAGGACCTTTGCACTGCCCATCTCCATTCTCTAAACACTAACACCAGGGAAACTCCCAGGGGTTCCTGGAGTGAATGATACTAGTTCAGCTGCCAAAAGTCCCCCTCCAGCTCATGTGCCCCTCCTTTGGCCACTTTTCTTGGTTAAAAGTCAAACACCCTCATCCCTAGATGATTTTTCCCCCCAGATGATTTCTTAATGTCCTCAGCCCCTCTTGAATTGGGGCTCCCTGAGGGTAGGGGCTGGAGCTGTCCCATTCAGCTTGGCACCCCCAGCCCCAGGTCTGTGGACGGGTGCTTCCTGGTTCAGAGCCCAGATCCGGAGCCCCACTGAGGGCTTTTACTGCAGGCCCCGCCGACCGCGTGGACAGCAAATCACAAAGCCTCCCCGGACCTCGGTCTCTGACTGTAACAGAGCTCAAACTGTACCTGTGCCGAAGGGCTAAAGTGAATGAGTGCTAGGTACTCCCTAGGCCTGGTGTCTGGCATTCCCTGAACAAATACTTAATGAGCACCTACCGTGTGCCAAACACTGGATCCACGGAGCTCCACGGAGCTCCCCCGAGAACAAAGCTGACAAAGCCCCTCTGAGCTGGTGGAGAGGCAGCCCACACACTGATGCCGAGGAGCGAGCTGCCCAGCGGGAGGTGTGCTGTGCTCACAGCTTCACGGCGCCTACCACCCTCTGCAGGCAAACGCCCGGTGTGGGGTGGGGGGGACCCCCCTCAAGTTGCTGACCTCTCCAATGCTCGGTTTTCTCACCTGTAAAATGGGCATGATAGGAGAACCTGCTTCAAAGGGCGGGTCGGGGGGAATTTTCAGGGTGAAGAGGTGTGTGTCCCTCGTGGTAGTATGTGATCTTTAGGACAAATTCAGTAGGGAGACGGGATGGAGAATGGGAGGGTGCTGTGCGTGCTGCTTTAGGAAGCAAGGATGGGAAATGCTCCCCGCGGAGGTGAGAAGAGAGAAGAAAGGAGGCATGTGGGTGTTCAGGGCCAGTCTGGCTGGAATGTGAGGAGCAAGGCCATAGCAACTGAGGAAGCTGGAGAAAGGCGGATGCTGGGCCGGCAGGTGTTTGTGGGCCTTGCTGTTCATTCCAGGGGGGTGGGGGGAGGGGAAGCAACCTGGGAGCTGGAGCATGAAGGGGTCTGGTTCACCTGGAGAGTCAGTCAAGGTTGCTGGATGAGGAAGGCATCGGCAGAGGGGTGGGTGGCGGAGGCAGGGCCAAACAGAGGGAGCCGCTGGGGGGCCGAGGGGGCCTGATGAGAAGTGATAGGGTCTTAGGGTTAGGGATGGTGGCGGTGATGAGAGATGGTCAGATCCTGGGTGCCCTCTGGAGCCGCAGCCCCTGGGCGTGCCCAGCACCCCGAGGGGCACAAGAGAGGGTGCGGCACTAGGTCAAAGTACAGCCATTTCCCTAGACATGGGGCTCAGAGGAAACACACCGCTGACGGTCATTGTCACTGAGCCATTTTGTCACCTTGGTTTTGGCAGAGCAATCCCGCCAGCCCCGGCTCCTCAGGTAGCTCGGATCCGGCCTCAGGAAGGCAAAGGGTTTTAGACTGAATAAAACCATCAAGCAAGGATAAGCCCGATTTGCCCCACAAAGGAAGAATCACTTGGGTCCATGCCTGTAGAAAACAGCTTTCGTGGCACTCGCCGAAAGCCGTCCGTCGTTTTACTAGATCGTCCAGATGTGCAAATTCTAAGGCAATTTGGAAAACAGCTCTTTCTCCCACTGCCCAGTTCATGTTCATACCTAATGGATCCCAAGGACAAACCAAACAGGGCAGGTCACCTGGTGTTTCGAATTTTCCATATAAATGCCACCCTCCCCCCCAATGGCACTAGAGCGGAATATGTGAAATGCCCGTAGGTGTATGTGTAAGTATGTGTAAATCCATCAGAATATTTGACTGCGTTCTCTCCATGCCCTGTTTGAGATGGAGCTTCTTTGGTAAGCATTTCCTAAATATCACAGAATAAGAATAAAAGGCAACTGGCTACACACACACACACACACACACACACACACACACACACCACTATTCAAAAGGTAAGGATTCTTTGTAAATTGTAAATGAAGGTCCTGAGGGAGCGGGGCGATGGAGAGGAGGTCGCACCCCGGCAGAGCTGCATCCCTGGTGTTTCCAGCTCAGTAGGTACAGCAGGCTGTACTTTTTGTGAGGTTCCCTCACATTGTAGCCTTTTTTTTTTAAGTAGGCTCCACACCCAGCATGGAACCCAGCGGGGGTCTTGAATTCACAACCCTGAGATCATGACCTGAACTGAGATCAAGAGTCAGCCTCTTACCTGACTGAGCCAGCCAGGAGCCCCCAAAGTGCAGACATTTCTTCTAAAACTATTCTTAGTGTTGATATACAATAGACACGAGTGAGACTTGACAGATGCCAATATGTATCATTGTCATCATCTTTCTTTTTTAATTTAAAGATTTTATTTATTACTTGAGAGAGAGAGAGAGAGAGAGAGAGAGAGAGAGAGAGGGATGCCTGGATGGCTCAGCGGTTGAGCGCCTGCCTTTGGCCCAGGCCATGATCCTGGGGTCCTGGGATCGAGTCCCACACTGGGCTCCCTGCATGCGGCCTGCTTCTCTATTTGCCTATGTCTCTGCCTCTCTCTCTCTCTCTCTCTCTTTCTCTCTCTCTGTCTCTCATGAATAAATAAATAAAATTTAAAAAAAAAGAAAGAGAACACGAGTGGGGTGAGGGACAAAGGAAGAAGCAGACTCCATATGCTAAGCAGGGAGCCCGATATGGGACTTGATCCCAGGACCCCAGGATCATGACCTGAGCCAAAGGCAGATGATGCTTAACCAACAGAGCTACCCGGGCTCCCAGATTATCATCATCTTTGATGGTACCAGCCGGTCAAGACCCACAAGAGCCTCCACCAGGACCTGTTTTTATGTTCACTGACCGAGATGCGCATCAAGGCAAGAATCCTTCCTTGGATGCCATGTGTATACCCCTCAAAATCTCCTCTGACTGCCCCGGCCCCTGGGGTAGCACAGCAACCCTCCTCCTCAAACCTTTGCACAACATCTCATTCAAGTTCAAAACCCATCCCCTGTCATTTATAATCATTTGGCAAATTTCATTTAAAATGAAAATCCATTTAATGAAATATATCCGTTTAAATACCAGCACATTAGATTTGCAAAAATATACCCATCTTGAATATATTTAAGCAAAAATCAATAAAGGTTAATAGCATATTGCTAGAGCCTCACAATGACAGAAAGCCAAATAATTCCTTTTGTAATTGAATAGTACCACTGGAGTGTGGGAAGAAATCAACAGTGACATTTCTACCGTATCTTTTCAAATGGTGTGTGAAATTCAACCATTGGGCTGTGATAGCCACATACAATTCAAATTTGACTAATTAGGTGGATGGTGCAATTTTCCATTTTTTAATAGGGAAGGGGGCGGCAAGGCAATTTTGAGAGGATCGGGGCCAAAACAGGCGGGGGTGGGGTGGGGGGAACAACATGTGAAGATAGCAAAGTCTTTAACAACAATGTAATTTAAAAAAAAAAAGGATTTAATTGGAATCTATTAGGAGACAAACTGGCTGGTTTGAAGGACAAGATTAAAAATATGTCATTAATGCACACGTGACGTTGAGAGGAGGTGCTCAAGGAATGGATCTTCCTCCTGGGTTACTTAGTCCAGAGGAAGGGGCACTCATGGGACGTTAGGATTCAAGAGGTTGTGTGGTTTTTCCAGGCGTCCCTGGTTGGGGTCCTGCCCTGGTGATGGATGTGTCCTGGCTGTTGAACATCAATTTTGCCCTCTTCCTTATCAGCACCTCCAGTGCTCTTGGGGAAACCTCACCTCCTCTATTCTCAGCCCAGAATCTTGTCAAGGGGTGTCCTAATGCCTGCCTCAGGATGGGCTCTGATTGGCTCAGATCGGTTGTCGTGTTCCACACCTGGGACCCAGAGACTGGCTCAGGGGATGTGAGCATCATCAAATCCACGTCAAACACACAGGAAAAGTGCACACCCTTCCTTGCTCTGTCAGCTGCGAGGACCTAGAAGTGATGACACTCCAGTAGCCATAAGCACACCTGGAGGCCAGATCTTCATTTCTTTTTCTTTAAAAAAAAAATCATTTATTTATTTATTTATTTATTTATTTATTTGAGAGAGAGCACAAGTAGGTGGAGGGGCAGAGAGAGAGGGAGAAGCAGACTCCCCTCTGATCAAGGAGCCCTAAGAGGTGCTCCATCCTAGGGCTCAATTCCAGGGGATCAGGACCTGAGCTGAAGGCAGATGCTTTACCGGCTGAGCCACCCAGGTGCCCCCAAGAACCCCAACCTCTGAAGAGTGGCCTGCACTTTGTCACTTCCTTCCAAAGAGCACATAATGGGGGAAAAAGAGTGACTTTACAGCAGAGAAGCCTGGTAAACTTGGCCTCAGCCAGGTGACCTCAGCACCAACAATGATAAATCACATTGATAATATATGTCCTTCGGCAGCCCGGGTGGCTCAGCGGTTTAGTGCTGCCTTGGGCCCAGGGTGTGATCCTGGAGACCCGGGATCGAGTCCCATGTCAGGCTCCCTACATGGAGCCTGCTCCTCCCTCTGCCTGTGTATCTGCCTCTCTCTCTCTCTCTCTCTCTCTGTGTGTGTCTCATGAGTAAATAAATAAAATCTTAAAAAAAAAAAAAAAGATAATATATGTCCTTGATAGGATGGGATGAGAAGGGTATTTTGATCTCTGGGGTCTTCTTCCCCCAAACCCACAACCTCAGGATATTCATGAGAAAACATCAGACAAATTTGAACTGAGGCATAGTCTACAGAATACCAGAGCCAGACTCCTCCGAGCTGTCAAGGTCACCAAAACCGAGGAGAGTCTGAGAAACTGTTGCAGCGGAGAGGAGCCTAAGAAGACATGACATTCAATGTCATGTCATGTTCTGGATGCGATCCTGGGCAAGAAAAAGAACAGTAGGTAAAAGCTAGGGAATCTGAATAAACTTTAAACTTTTGTTAATAATGTTGTATCAATATTGGTTATTAATTGTGGCAATGTACCATCCTCACTTAAGATGCTAATAATAGGGGCGCCTGGGTGGCTCAGTAGGTTAAGTGCCTGTCGTTGGATCAGGCCTTGATCCCAGGGTCCTGGTGTCGAGCCCCACATCAGCTTCCCTGCTCAGCAGGGAGCCTGCTTCTCCCTCTCCCGCATCCCCTGCTGGTGCTCTCTCTTTGTCAAATAAATAAATAAAATCTTTAAAAATTTTAAAAATTTAGATGCTAATAATAGAAGAAACAGACTGTGGGGTGTATGAGAACTCCCTGTAGTAGCTTTATGATTTCTTCTATAAATCCAAAACTATTTTAAATTTAAAAAAATACACATCTCGCTTCTCGGCCTTTTGGCTAAGATCAAGTGTAAATAAAAAAATACATTATTTTAAAAATCTGATATGAAATGATATTTATTGGGGCTTCTGGGCAAATCAATCACCCTTGTGCTAAAGTGTTAGGATATGTAGAGTGTAAGTACACAGCGTTTAAAAACTGAGTGTATCACTTTGGTACCAAAGGAAGAAGAGGTCGAGAGAAATAAAGTCCTTGGTGATATGGCAGGAGCTGCTGGATCAAGCTCGCCTGAAACTAATTAGCTCTGGACTTTTCATATTCTGAGCCAATGAATGAATTCCTTTATTGTTTAAGTGGGTTTTTGGTCAATTGGAACATCATGATTATGCATTGTTGAGAATTATTCCCCATCTTTTTTGGTCTACTCAGTGATCCTCAAATTCTGAACTCACACATTCTGTTGTATTTGGGCTGCAAATTAATTGCTAACAAAGTCCGAGCAGTGTATGCTTTGGGGGTACTTCGCCAGGGCTTCCAAGGGCAGAGAGTAATGTGTATGGGTTGAGGGCTACCGGGACCCTGGGCTGGTTTTCAGTTCCCACCAAATAATCTCTCTCTTCAGTGGAGAAGCTGTTGCCAGAGGATTATTTCTGGAAAATTCTTCCGACTGAGCAGGGACTTGAGCTCATTGCTTCTCAGTTTTATGTGGCTTGTGGCTATTTGTTGTTTTATTTAGGAATGGCGGGGGTGGGGCGCGGCTGCGGTTTGGGTTTTCATGTGTACTCTAGACTTCACTGGAAGGTCACCTCTTGGCCCTACCCCACCACTCATTGTGATGTTCCTATTTGATTTTTTTTTTAAAGCTTTTCATGTAGATTATTTAACTTGGCAAAACTTGAGAAATGGAATCTCAGTTGTGTAAATAAACAATCAAACTTTTCTAAATTGTCCCTAGGGAAGGGACCATCTCTTAATCATCTCTTTTCCCAATATCCAAGTTCCTGGTGGCAGGCGGCATGAACCTTGCCAGGCAATCCATGAGTGAGTCTGTCACTGGGTCCACAGGGGAGGAACCTGATGTGCAGACAGGCCAGGGACGTGTGCACCAGATTCAGTTTGGCTCCAGGGCTTCATGCTTCTCTGTCTTTCTCTCCAGCAGCTCAAGCATCAGGCTTCCGGTGCGTTTGTAGAGGGAGAGTCTTCTTGATGGAGTGGCTAACAGCACCCCACATCCCCTCCAACCCTTTGGGGCACAAGTTCTTACGAAGAGGGGCTAGAGGCAGTTGGAATGCAGGCCCACTAATAGGGCAGAAGCCTGGGTGCTTTGGAGAGAACACTGTAATTTCCTTCTTAGCTCCAAGGACAATGAAGGAGTCTCTTAAGGCTGTCAGTCAAATCATCCAGGATTTTGTGAAAGGCGTGGCCTCAACTGGAGACGCGCATCTGCCCTTTTACCAGATCTTTCCTGTTCTTTCATTCTGCTGCATGAGATTCCCAGAAATCTTACCAACTATTGCCTTTATTCCCCCAACCTCCTGGTGCATAAAATCCTAAATCTTCAGCTGTCTTTATTTCATTCGTTCTAAGTGCCAGTTAGCTCCTGCTTTGAAGGAATCTACCCACCCATCTATTCATCCATCCATCCGTCCAACAGATTTTTGTTGAGTGTCTCCTCTGTGCCAGGGCTGGGCACCATTCTGGAGCTGCGTCACAGCTACAATGAGATAGGCAAGGTCTGCCTGAAGCCAGGTGTTGCCCTCTGAATGACTCGACTCTCCAAAATGCCTCCCTGATATGCAAAGACGGTGCATCTATTTCAATTAAAATATTTGTCAGGGATTTTTGATAGTTGGATGGGCTAGAAAAGGTCCAGCAGAGAGCCGTTGTCTTTGGTGCAAAGGCATATGAGCCTGGGCAGGTGCAGGGTTAGCCGGGTAGCGCACAACACTAGGCTAAGAGCTGAGGTTGGCGAGAGAAGCAAATGCTGCTAGGACGAAAGTTAGCCTTCCAAGTCTCTGAGAAATCCCTAGAGTGCTTGGTTTGTGTGCTCAGACCTGCATTGTAATGTGTGTCTATGAGTGTATAATGTGTATAGACACGTGCCACGTATTGCAGAGCAGGAACCTGCAGAATTCATTTACGATGTTTTCTCTTAAGACGGAAAGAGTGCATGGAGAGCGTCACAATTCCAGAATGTCTTCCATGGGCTCCCTGCTGGCTCTCAATTTGACCATAGTGTAGGCTTTCTGGATATTACACTTCAATCAAAACTTGATTTAAAATGGAGTGGAGAGAGGGCGTCTTTATGTCCACATCATGAAATACAATTGTCACCTCTTAACTAAGGAAGAAAGGAAGGTTCAGGAGGGGTAAGTGGTTTATTTACACTCTTCCAAAGGACAAGCAGCAGGTGACATTGCTCTGGGAGAGTTCAGGATCTTCACCCTCTCTTTTCCTTCCCACCTGTGGACTTGGAGGGGAAGTGTGTTGTGTGTGGCAGCAAGCGAGACAGAAGGTACTTGAACGCCCATTTACTGACCATGGGGCAAAGATTTGTTAAAAGACTGACAAGGAAAATGGAACCACCCTCTTCCTGTAGGAGCTTATGCGGCAACACATCGTAGAATCAGAGGGAAGGGAGAAGGGAGGTGTGCAGAGGACATGGGTGACATCGGGTCATCCTGGTCTCTAGTTTTATGGCATCCCTTAAGCCAGATGGCATCTCTGTCCTAAAGAATGCAGAAATTAGCTAATAACAACAATAATGACAATTAGCATTTATTGAGAATTTTTTCTGTTCCTGTCTGTGAGTTATACAGCAAAATCCCAGTCCGTTGCAGATTTAAATAGGAAAATAGTCAGACTAAATGGCACATAACTATAAGTAGAAATGGGGATGCAAATACTGCTTTTCCTCCACTCCAAGAAACTGCCAACTCTAAGAACATTGGAGCCAGTGAATTGGTTAAGAGCTTCGATGGGGAATCAAACGGCCCAAAATTCAAAGTCTGTTTCCTCCAGTAACTAGTTATGGGGTCTTGGGCAAGTCATGCTGTCCTCATCCATCTACCCACCCAACCACCCATCCATCTATCTACTCAACAAAAATTAATAGAACACCTACTACATACTACGCATTTCCAACAGAAACCAACAGAGTTCCTTGTGTCTGTGTTAAACAACATAGGGACCAAGCAAAATTAACAGAGTTGCATGCTGCAGGAGATACGTGCTCCTGGCTGATAAGACTGTCAACTAACTAAACAGCTTCCTAACAAGGAACTTTTTCTATAAAGGGCCTGTGGTCAGCAGAACAGCGGTCCCAATGTCTAGATCCTAATCCATGGAACTTGTGAATATGTTTTGCTTCACTGTCAAAGGGACTTTGCAGATGTGATTAAATCAAGAATCATAAGGCAGGAAGATTATCCTGGATTACCTGGGTGGTCCCACTCTCACCACATGGGTCCTTACAAGGGAAAAGAGAGGCAGGAGAAGAATGTCAGAGTACGGTGTACAGAGACTCGACTGGCCATTGCTGGCTTTGCAGATGGAGGAAGGGGCTACAAGCGAGGAAATGCAGGCACCTCTAGAAGCTGGGGAAGGCAAAGACCCAGATTCCCCCCCAGAATCTCCTGAAGGAACACAGCCCTGCCAACACCTTCATTAGAGTCCAGCGGGGCACATTTCAGACTTTAGACCTCTAGAACTATAAGGTAATACATTTCTGGTGTTTCAAGACACCCAGTTTGTGGTCATTTGTTAGAGCGGCAAGAGGAACCTCATACAAAGTCAGGTAGGAAATCTTTTCAGCTTTGTGGGTCACACGTTCTCTTTCAAAGCTTTCAACATCTTCGAACCCTGCCATCATTGATAAATGAATGAGTGTGGCTGGATTTGGCCTATGGGCTGAAGTATGTTGACTCCTGTCCTCATGTGTGCAATAGGGATTTATAATAGCAACTTCAGAATGTTCTTTTGTGGGCATTAAATGAAATAATAAAATAAAATAGAAAGCTTTCAGCAGTGCCTAAGAAATACCAAGCACCCAATAAATGTTTATTAATTATTATTATTATTATTATTATTATTATTATTTTATCAGTGTTATCATAGTGGTTATAGGAGGAGGAGCATACTTGATTTTTCTGGCAGCCCGCCCATCAGAATCCATTAAGGATAGGCCAGGAACCACCTAATCTGTCAGGTATCTCTGGTTAGAGCTCTTCTCTAGCACTTTGTAGACACCCACATATGAGAAAAACAGCTTGGGTGGAAGAATAAATAGGGAGAATTGTCTTTACCTGAAAATGACAACCTGGAACAGATACCGTGAAAAAACAAGTGTCTCCAAGTCACAGGATCATCCTGGCTTTGAATGGCATAGGGCTGTCCTGTTATAATCCTCCCATCCCAGCATTGACATATTTTATTACTAATTGCTTCTTCAAACCTCATCGATGATCTTTTGCACTTTCCGCAAAGAAATGTTGAAAGCTTTTAATGAAGAAATTAATTATGTATAGTCTTGAATGCAAATTAGACTAATTAATTGTAGCATTGATACTCTCTCCTGGCACAAAATATGAGAACTGGCATTATACATATTTATAAGGTACAGTACATTTTGACAGATGCCTACAGATTGTGATGAAAAGGTGGTCAAGGTGTCTGAAAGGATGGCTTTTCTCTGACAGATGAATATGGTTGCATTTCGTGAGAAGTTTGGTTTAGTTGTCAACAATAGTGACTTCGGAATGTTGAGAAGAGAAAACTTTGGGCAGAAAATGGATTTTCCCCAAACTGGAAAACTTGAGTGGAGTAGAAGTGATGGGAAGCAGGAGGAGCGCTTCCCGTGAATTCTTGGCTCCTGCCGTGTAATTCTCTAAGAACGGGAGATTTCCATTTCCTCAGGTTCCACGAGGGCCAGATGCTTGAGTGGTGGCAATTTGCTTCTCTTCAACTGTGTTTCATTCCAGGCATGAGAGTAGAGAGTGGACATCTGCGTGAATACCACTTGGCTACTGGGGAACAATGGGTTTGCCATTCCCCCCTCCTCCTGAAACCCTCCTGCCACCGTGAGAACAATCCCAGGAGGACAGGCCCAGGAGTCTTGGACATGACTCCAGATATGTGAGGGAGGCCATTCTAGACTAGTTAGCCGCCTCTGAGTTGACTCGGACAAGAAGACTTCTCAGTTAACCCAAGAACCATGAAAAGTTTTACAAACACGTTTGCTGTTTCACACCACTAAGTTTGGCATCACTTGTTATGCAGCAGAGGCTGACCGGTACATGCAAGCACCACAATTTCAGCATCCTTTCCTCCTACATTTGGGGGAGGTGGTCATTAAGATCCTTGAGTGACTGCTCCCTAGGAAGTGTCCACAGATGAAGACCAGTCGGTGAGGGAGACAGACAACAGCGAGGTAAATGAATCAACATTGCATTATACATTGAAGAAAGTGAGTTGGACAAAGAGCCAGGAAAGAGCCTTTCTGTGAACCTGTGTGGTAGACACTACTGTGCCTCCCCCTCCACCACCTCCCTCTATCTTCCTCCTTCCTGTCAAGTCCCTAGAGGCTGTGATGGAGGCTGAAAATGCCAGAGGCTCCTTTCCCAACTTCCTTTGTAGCCAGATACGACCCTGTGACTCAATCCTGGCAAGGGGGGCCCCAGGGGCACCTGCCAGGAGATTTTTCTGGTGGGCCCAGTTTAATCATCTGAGCCCTTTACAAGTAGAGAGATTTCCCTGGTTTGATTAAACCTGATTTGTTCAAGAGAGGGCTTGTCTCTTCCCTCCAAAGGTACAACCTCACAAGAGCATGAGGATCTGTAGGAGAGGCTGGGCAGTCCTCTGCAAAGGTAGCAGGGAACAGTGATGGAGAGAAAGTCTGTCCTGAGGGATGAGGGATTCCCTGGGTCCAATGTAAGTTACAGGAAGAGGACCCCCCTGCAGTGTGAGGAATGGGTGGGCACGCGCAGGAGCTGGCCAGGAAACCACAGGCAGGAATTCCTGTGAGGGTGGGATCCTGTGGGGACCAGGCAATAAGGGAAACTAATGGAGGGGGCGGTGGGTAAGAAGACAAAAGGCAATTCACACTTGGCTTCCCTCTCTGGGAACCAGTAGGGAGTGGTGGGGACAGTGGCAAACTGGAAAATGCATGCGTGCTCTACAGCAGAGCTTCACAATTTCCGCACCATCCACATTTGAAGCCAGACCCTCTGTGTTGGGGGAGTGGGAGATGTGCTGACCTGGGCATCGTACAGTATGAGAGCGTCCCTGGCCTCTACCCACAGGATGCCAGCAGCCCCCTCCACCCCAGCTGTGACAACCGAAAATGTTTCCAGATACCGCCAACTGCCCCCCGGAGGGTGAAATTATCCCCAACTGAGAAACATGGGCTTGCAGGGAGCAGCCACCGCGCAGCTTCAGCTACAGTTGCCTTGTGGGAATGCCGGCCCTAAGTTCCTGAGTCTTCCCACTCTTCAAAACGTCTTTCCATTTTTAATATTGGCAAGTAATTCATTTTTTTAAAAGTGCCAGCCAATGCTAGTACCATGTGGGAGACACAAAAGCACGGTTTGAGTCAATAGTCTATTACAATGGCAGAGGCAAGAAATGGTAGATGTGATCCGTGGTGGATTTGTCCTTATGTTCCCAAAGGAGCTGCTTCATGGAACCTTCCATTGCATAGCAGCTTGTTCAATATTTGTTGAACGAATGAACAAAAGAATTTGACAGTTTATTATGCTAATCCTGGGTGTCCCTCCCTCTCCACCCCTAATTTGTATTTGACATGCACCCCCTGATCTTTTGGATTTCTCAAACCCACTTCTCTCCCTTTCTTGCCCCTCCAGGGATTTAAGAGTTCAAAAAATCATCTGAACTCACAAACCAGATTCCACACAGCCACCAGCCTCTGCCAGCGCCCTCCCTCGTTTGAAACCAGCCCTTCCAGAAACACAGAAAAGCCACACATGCTCACCCTCCCATTTCCTTTTTAAAGGAAAAAAAAAAAAGCTAGGCCATGTGTGGGAAAATGCTGCTCGCTTTGTGGTGGTCAGAACGACGAGTTTATGTTGAAAATGTTCTGCTCTGGATAAAAGTAAATAAAACAAAACCTTGTTCCTTAGAATTAACATCAATATTTATTTTTCACACCGCTGACATCTCGGACAGCCCCCTCCTCTCTTTCCCTGCGTCCCGGGGAAGGCTCCCAGTAATGGGCTGCGGGGGGCCGGGGGTTCTCATTCGCACACCTCCCTCCCTCCCTTCCTCTCTTCATCCTTGGGTGTTTTTGACAGGCTCTGTCTCCTGTTTAGAGGTTTAGTGAAATTCTGCAGACTCAGGGATTCTGGTCTCCAAAGTCAGTTTCTGGCGGGCACCCCATGTCCCCCGGCTGGGATGCAAGTTGACAGCCAGCTCCAGGATCTGCACGCAGGGACGAGCCAAGGCACGGAGGGGCAACACCCACCAAAGTGGAGCCTCGCAGGAGGGCTCGCTGTGTCGGGGCCTTGCCCTGAGCCCGCGCCTGGTGACCCTGGTGGAGGCTAGCTCACGCGAGCTCGCACTCCCCTCCAGGCCTGTCATCATGCCCTTGTCTGTCTTGGTCACCTCACCTCCTACCGCTCCACTCCAGTCATATTGGCTTGCCTTCTGTCCGCAAACTTTTTCTGGAAGGAACAGAAGGTAACTATTTCAGGCTTTGTGGTTTTAGCACAGAACCCCCTCGGTCCCCGGCCAAAGGGGGTGGCTGGTCATCCCACTCTGCAGGCTGTCAGCTCTGCCCTTGGAATGCTGGGGCTGCCGCAGAAAAGATGCAAATGAGTGGGCGTGGCTGTGTGCTAATAAAACTTTATTTATAAAAATCAAGTCATCAGCCAGGTGCTCTGAGGCGCCAAGGTCCCTCTGTGCTCGGGGCCTTCACACTTGCAGGAAGGAGCCACTCCTCCCTCGTGTACCTCTGCACACCACCCTGTCTGTGCTCCACTGTCACCTCCTCAGAGCCCTTCACTGGCCAGCAGTGTCCTGCACCCAGCTGCTGGGTGCTGGGAGCTGAGGGCCCACAGTCCCCTCCTTCTCCGAAGGGTTCTCAGCTAAAAGGGTGGCGGTTCTCCTGGGAGTTCCTGCTCTGCCCCCCAACCACCAGGTGCCGGCTCTGAGGGGGGCTCCTCAGGCTCCGGGATGCCCCTGAGACGTGGCTGGGACCACAGCCTTCTTACCTGCTACCTCCCCTTCCTGTGTGGCTTCCCCCGGCCCCTCCTCCGTGATCCTGGCTCAGCTGTCCCCATCAGGGCCCTGCTTCCCAGGGATCCCAGCTGGACCCACCTGCCCGCCTGGGCCGCAGAGACCAGGAAAGACTATTCATTACCACATTGTGAGCACAAAGTCAAACCCAAATGAAAACCTTTTCTCTTCTTTTTTTTTTTTTTCCCTCCTTTAATATTTTATTTATTTATTTACTTATTTTAGAGAGAGAAAGAGAGAGAGAGATGGGAGAGGAGTAGTGGGGGAAGGAGAGGAAGAGGGGAAAAAAGTCTCAGGCAGCCTCCCTGCTGAGCACAGAGCCGCCGCAGGCAGGTGGGGCTCAAGACCACCCCCCCCAGATCCCGACCTGAGGGAAACCAAGAGTCAGAGCCTCAACTAGCTGAGCCTCCCAGGCGCCCCCTCTTCTTTTTTAACCCCAATGAAAAACTAACACATCTATGGAAAGCAGTCAAACGGTAGGTACAGAAGACGGGGAGCAAAGGGCGTGAAACCTTTCCTGTAAAGGCCCAGACAGGCGGCACGCCAAAGCAGCCCCGGGTCAGGGGCTACTGAGTGGGCGGGGCGGCTGGGCCCGACTAAAATTTTATTTACGAAAACAGACAATCAGCAGGATTTAGCCTGCAGGCTGAGTTGTGCCACTCCCTGCTTTAGACAATAATGTATTTTGGAAGTGCGCTCAGCCCGTCCGCAGGATTACTCAAGAGTCCTCAATTATTTGAATAATTTTGCCATCGCTGATGTGGAGCAAAAAAATGTAAGTCTCTTTTCCTTTCTCTGGGTCAGCTTCCTGTGTATATTGTTCCAGAAGATTCTAGGCATACATAAAGCCGCGGCAGCCCCAGCCCACCCTTCTACATTTATATGGATGGAAACAGTACTCAGCCTGGGTTTGTGGGAGACTGTTGGGAAAGTGCTTGGCAGATCTGTTGACGCCTCGCAGGTGCTCAGCGACCCGGTGGTTGGGCTACACTGCTGTGCTCTCCCCAACTCGGGCAGTCGGGGCTCCTTAAAGGACATATCAGCAGTGATAAGCCCAGCCTAGAGACAGGTCCCAGCTTTGCTGCTTAGCTCGCTGTGTGGCTTTGGGTAGTCCCTTACCAAACACTGTCCTGCCCACTGCCCTCTGCGTATGGCCCACCCCACTGTGACAGTCACCTCCATGTCACTAAGACCACTCACCTTCCACTCCTTAATGTTTCTTAATCTTCCCCTTTATTTTTTTAAATTTATTTATTCATGAGAGACACGGAGAGGCAGAGACACAGCAGAGGGAGAGGCGGGTTCCCTGCGGGGAGCCCGATGGGGGACTTGATCCCGGGACCCCAGGATCACGCCCTGAGCTGAAGGCAGATGCTCAACCACTGAGCCACCCAGGTGTCCCTGTCTTCCCTATTAAAAATATTTTAACCTATAAAAAAAAAAAAAAAAAAGTGACTTTGGGTAAGTCACTAAACTTCTCTGAGGCTCAGAGGCTTCCTTTGGAAACGGAGCGCCAAGTGTAGCCATCAGCTGTTGTAAGGGTTCGGGGCAGCGCTGCCAAATCAAATACAGGGTAAAGGCCAGTTGCATTTGAATTTCCGATCCGCGATGAATAAATTTTTTTGTGGAGGCATGTCCCAAATGACAAATTTTTATTTGCTCACCCTGGCGGCCCTCTTTCAGAAAGATAATTAACAGGGGACATCTGGAGGGTCTGGTGCCCGCATGGAGGGGAGCTCAGTGAACGGTAAGTACTTCTGCATGGTATCCGCCCATGGGCCTGCGATGTTTCTGACTCCCTAGCCACCCTGCTTGTTGTGAGGACCGGCCAAAGGGCTGTCAAAATGAAGGCTATTGCAGGCCTCCAGGGGGGTCCTGTCAGCTATCATCCTTCTTATTATTATTATTTTTTAAGATTTTATTTACTTGAGAGAGAGAGCATGAGTAGAGGTGGGAGGGCAGAGGGAGAGGGAGAAGCAGACGCCCCGCTGAGCTGGGAGCCCTACTCGGGGCTTGATCCCAGGACCCTAAGGTCAGGACCTGAGCTGAAGGCAGATGCTTAACCTACTGAGCCACCTAGGTGCCCCTTCATTCTTATATTTATTATACTCTCCAACCTCCGGAATCCACTGGTGCAAACCTGAACAAACCAGTTTCCCTGGCTCTAGTCTTCCTTCCTTTTTTGTTCAAAGCCTCCCTCCTGCTTTTGGGAGGAACAGGATCTGTTTCTGGCAGGGAGCACCCCTTGGCTGGGTAGGAGGACAGCCCCTCTCCACTCTCCCTGCTTCGGTGGTCCGGCTCCAAGCCCTCGGAGAAGGGACCAAAGATACAGCAGCTCTGCAAACACTTGTCCCCCTGGGCCCACCTCCATGTAGTCTGAGAAACCTCTCTCCGCATCCTCCTCTTACCAGGACCTTGAGCTTCCAGGATCCTCTCCTCCTGGGATCCCCTTCTCCCCAGAATCTCCCCTCACTGGGACCGCCCTTCTGTCTCCCCATCCGACCCTGAGCATCAGCCGCCTGCAGCCTGTAAGGGAGCAGAGGGTTCATTTGACTTTCTATCCTTCCACTTTGGTTTATTTTATTTTGCTCTTATCCTCCCCCCCCCCCACCTGCCCACATTCTAGTTTCATTGAACTTATAGATCTTTTAAATAAATAAATAAATAAAAACACAGACACACAATTCTAAAAGTCAAAGTTTCTCAAAATTCACCACAAAAGCTCTCCTTTCCACCTTCCCCGGCCCGTATCCACACCCCCCAGGAACAAACTCACCTGGATCCTGTCCTCTGCTTGCTGCTCATGGCCACGCGGTCACACAGCGCGCTAAACCGCTTCTTCATTCGGCTTCAGTGCTCAACTCGATCCCCCGACTTCCTCTCACGGAAGGTGAGGATGCTGTTCTCAGGTTTCTCCAGAACGCGCCTCCCCTCCCTTCATCCTTCGGCTTTGACCATGTCGGGCTAAGGACGGTCCCAGTGTGTGCAGTTTGCCGTGACCTTGGGTGCAGGACTGCCCGGGTGGTCCTCAAGCGGGCTTTGGGGCGGGGCAGGGGGGGCCAAGCCAGTAGCAGCCCTCGGTGCTCAGCACAGGACGAAACCCTCGTGGAAGGCCTCGGACTTTGATGTCGGATGTCACTTCTGATATGGTACGCACAACCCCAGTGCCCTCACAGGGTCAGCAAAGAGACAAAGCTTTTCAACCGACCCTCATGTCTCCAGCCCTGTGGCCCAGACCATTCTCTACTCTGCCCGTAGGGTACCGCAAAGTATTATTTTTATAGATCCCACAATTATCTCATTCGTAATGCGATTATATAGCATTGTAATGTGAGTGTTAAGAGAATGGCTTTGTTAAATGTGGAAGAGAGGAGAGACTTTTCCTCTACCCTCTTAGGTTCTGTGCCTAGGGCCTGAGAATTAAACGGACAAGGACAGATCAACGAGAAAAGCATACACATTTTATCTGATGTTACTATTTTTATGTGCATGCAGAGGCCTCGTATCTAAGAAATGAAGGTTCAAAGAAATGCATAGGCCTCAGGGCTTATATACTGTTTTAACAAGGAGCAATAAATTATAGAGACGTGATGAGACAAAGGAAAAGGGGCTTGGGGTAGGGGCAGTAAATTGTGGGGAAGTGATCGGGGAAATGCATGGGGAAACCAGTGACAGATAAAAGTTATCTGAGTAGGTTGGCTTGTACTGGTTTTTCTCGGTTTTGAATCCCCATCTCCAGTGATAAGAATGTTCTCCTCTTCCTGGAGCAAGGAGCATACCTTTCCCGTGGGAAATTCTTGCCCTGCTCTCAGGTGAAAAGGATGAAGTCGAAGGGCCCTCTCTGCACCTGCTGTTTCTCAACCGCCTTCGGCTCAAAATAATCAATATGCCACAGCGTATTGGGGGTGGCATGTTCTAATCCCTTTAAATTGCAAACATTAAAAATATGTCCCATCATATGGTTTCATTCATATGCGGAATATAAGAAATAGTGAAAGGGACCAGAAGGAAATGGGGGAAACTGAGTGGGGAAAAATCATAGAAGACAAACCATGAGAGATTCTTAACTCTGGGAAACAGTTGCAGAAGAGGAGGTGGGTGAGGGGCTGGGGTGACTGGGTGACGGGCACTGAGGAGGGCATGTGATGTGATGAGCACTGGGCGTTAGATTATATTGGCAAATTGAATTTAAATAACTTTTTAAAAATGCCCCAAGTTTTGTTATCATATTTCTTTTTTTTTTTTTTTTTAAGATTTTATTTATTGGGACACCTGGGTGGCTCAGCGTTTCTGCCTTTGGCTCAAGGCGTCCTGGGGTCCTGGGATCAAGTCCCGCATTGGGCTCCTCGTGGGGAGCCTGCTTCTCCCTCTGCCTATGTCTCTGCCTCTCTCTGTATCTCTCATGGATAAGCAAATAAAATCTTTAAAACATTTTTTAAATAAAGAAAAGATTTTATTTATTTATTTTAGAGAGAATATGGGGGCAGGGAAGGAGTAGAGGGGGAAAGAAGCTTGAGCAGACTCCCATGCTCAGTGCGGAGCCTGATGTGGGCGTCAATTCCATGACCCTGTGATCATGACCTGAGCTAAAACCGAGAGTCAGACACTCAGCCGACCGAGACACTCAGGCACCTCTGTTATCATATTTCTCCATTTCATATTTCTTATCTTAATACTGGGAGCCTCGGAAAAGGAATGAGGTCTGGTCCATCTCTCCGCCTGAGAAGTCTACCAGGGGTCCCAGAACCAGAGAGAATGGTGCTGAGGGCGTGCACATTCCGGGGAGAGGGTCCTCAGAGGTCCCGTGGAACCCTGTCCCTAGGATTCACCTGCCCAAGGTCATGGGGCTGTCAGTGGTGGGGTCCAGCTGCATGGCCCAGATTCTGAGCACTCCCCCTCTGAGCCATCGTGGAAGGTCTGAGAGGGCCGTGGTAGCTTCACGAATGACCACAACCTCAGTGGCTTAAAACAACAGAAATTGTTTCTCTTACATTTCTGGGTGTCGGAGTCCAGAACAAGTCTCATGGGATTAAAATCCAAGGGTCCCCAGGGCTGTGCTCCCTCTGGAGGCTGCAAAGTAGGAGGGGAGGAATCCGTTTCCTCGCCTCCTCTGGCCTCTAGAGCTGTGTTCTATGGCTCATGGCTCCTTGTTCCATCTTCAAAGTCAGCCACACAGCATCTAGCTCCCGTGTCACATTCCTCCTTCTCTGTAGCCAGACCCCTCTGTCCTTCTCCAGGAAGGACACTTGTGATTGCAGGTGGGGCCCAGGAGATTAATTCTGGATGACACCCCCATCTCTCAAGATCCTTAACTCAAAAGTTCCTTCGGCCACATGAGGTCACGTTTCCCGGTCCTAGGGACTTAGGAGCCATTCGTTAGCCTGCCACATGGGCCCCCGAAGGCGTGTCTCCCACAGGCTGGATCTTCACTGCGGAGAGTTCATGGGGGGCCCACAAAAGGGTGACCACAGCTGTGGGTGACTCCTGTCTCCTGGCGGATGCAGAGCATCCTCCTCGAGGACCAAGCAAATAGCTTCCAAATCTCTCAGGCAAGACTAGGAGGCCCACTTGGAGGTTTGAAGGCTCCAGGGGAAAGGGTGGTTCTTGCCCCGGCTGCTCCCTCCACATCAGCCCAGGGCGGTTCTAGGGAGACACAAGCAGAGGGGTGAGCTTCCAGTCCTCAGCTCTGCTGAGACGCAGGCAGGACAGGAGGCCGGCAGGCTGCGGGGTGGGCCCCTGGAGATGACCGCGACCGGGGCTGGAATTCAGTGAGTCCAGCGGGGTACTGGGTGGCCTGCTGGCCCTGATCCTTCGTCATCTGCTCTGTAGAATGGGCACAATCTCAGTGCTGCCATGATGCAGAACCCACCTAGACAGCACTGGGGGGGTGTCCCTGGCACGTGGTGACGTCATGGCAAGTCCTCCCCTCTCAGCGACTTGGTAACTCCAGGACCCGGGGGCTCAGGGCACAGTTCTCGTGTCCACCTCTGATGCTCATTCCCACCTCACATCCAACCCATCAGAAAACCGCATCGGCTCTGCCTTCAGTGAACGCCCTTCACGCGTACTCTGTGCAGCTGAACCACCATCGTCTCCCTGCTGGATTCTTGCCAGAGCCCCTCACCAGTCTTGCCATGTCCCCGGCCCCCTTACCTCCTCTTGGCCCCAGGACAGCAGAGGGATTCCTTTAGGATTCAAGTCGGGTCAAGACGGTTTTTTGCTCAGAGCCTTTCAGTGGTTCCCCTATTTCTAGCTGAGTTAAAGTCAGCACTGTTACCATGGCCGACAAGCCCCCATGGGATCCTGCCTCCAGACTGTTCTCTGACCTCACTCCATACTCCTCTCTCCATCTCTCTCTCTCTCTGTCTCTCTCTTTGTGCTCTAGCCACACTGACCTCCCAGCTGCTTCTCCCACACGCTCAGGATGTTCCTGCCTCAGGGCCTTTGCATTGCCCTTCCGTCTGCCTGAAGTGCCCTTCCTTCTGATGACCATGTACCCAGTAAGGTGGGCCCCCTTCATATCCCCATGCTGTAGGCATCACCTTTTCAGGAGGCCTCCCCTGGCCCAACGACAGAGAAGAACAAAACCTTTATATTGATATCAACACCTGAAATGTGATTTTGTTTTTATTGTCTGTCATTGAGTCTTGTCTCCACGTCCCAGCTCTGTGAAGGCTGGGGCTGTATCTGTTTTGCCGTTTTGTTTTTTTTTTTTATTAAAGATTTTATTTTTTATTTATTCATGAGAGACACACACACAGAGAGAGAGGCAGAGACACAGGCAGAGGGAGAAGCAGGCTCCGTGCAGGGAGCCCGACATGAGACTCGATCCCGGGCTTCCAGGATCAGGCCCTGAGCCGAAGGTGGCGCTAAACCGCTGAGCCACTGGGGCTGCCCTCTGTTTTGCCTTTTGCTGCGTTCCTAACATCTAGAAACAGAATCCATGCTCACTAAATATTCGTTGGATACGCACCTTATTGAGGACTGGATGAGCAGCAGGGTGTCAGGCACAGTTCCCAGGACCTGATGCCGATTCTGTGCTTTAGTCCTCACATCAGCACGATGAGGTTGGCACCGTGATCATCACCATCTCCTTCGCATCCACACACAAGTTTACCAGATAAGGAAACGGAGCCTCTGAAAGCCCAAGCGGTCTTGGTGGAGCTCAGGGCTTAAGCCCCGAGCTCCGCCTCTCACTGCCCTGCAGGGTGCTGTCCACCCAGCCGCTGGCCCCAAGTGGCTCTTGAGCATGTGACATCCGTCCAGTCCTAATTGAGATGTTCTGTGAGTGTAAAACTGATTTCAAAGGCTTAGTACTTAGTACCAAAAAAAAAAAGTAAAATGTCAAATATACCATTAATAAGTTTTTATACTGGCGACATGTTGAAATGATAATATTTTGGATATATTGGATTAAATAAAATGCATTATTCAAATTAATTTCACCTGGCTCTTTTTGCTCTTTTTAATGTGGCTATTAGAAAATTTAAGATCGCACATATGGCTCCCATTTGTGGCTCATGTTGTGTTTCCATCGGTGTTCTACAGCATCTCCCGGGCTTGAACTTGGACATCTTTTGCCGGGGCGTGAGCAGGTGAGGTGCTCAAGGGACTCCATCAGCTCCAGAGCGCCAGGGCTAAAACCTGTTCTCTGAAGACCCTGCCTAGGGATTTGGATGGCTAAATATTTACGGTTCTGAGGCTGCATTTCTAACAGCTCCAATATGCCTGCGGACTTTGTATAAACCTAATCACGGCAAAGCACACGGTTTCCATTTCAACTGCCTTTAATCCTCGATCCTCTGATAAAGGAGATGTGACGACATCCCCTTGAAGTGCTGGGCCAAGCCTGCCTGGGGAACGGCCACACGGATCTGCGGATCTGCGAAAGGGCAGGGGCTGACTTGGGGCGGCCCCAGTGTTCTATTTTTGGAAGCAACAGGGGTGTTTTTAATGGTTGAGATTGAGTAGTCTCCTCACCTGGCTGTGGAGTGAAAATCGAGGAATTCTCGAGAGTCTAAGGCTCTTGTGCCAGCGCTCACTCCTCTCCTGGCACCACTTGGTGCAGGATTTTGAATTGCTCCCAATGAAAACTTAGGTTGGGGTTGAAGGATGTGAATACTCATTATTTGTCGTGTGTTGTGAGGGTGAAAGCAGAATTATAGTGTGTGTGTGTGTGTGTGTGTGTGTGTGTGTATGTCTGTGGGGGGGTTGTGTGTCTATGTGTCTGTCCATGTGTGTCTGTGCGGTTGTGTCTGTATGCGGTTGTGTGTCTACGTGTCTGTGTGTCTGCTCTACAGCTACCTAATGTTGGGGTGCCTGGGCGGCTCAGTCGGTTGAGCATCTGACTCTTGGTTTCTGCTTAGGTCATGATCCCATGGGTCGTGGGATCGAGTCCCATGTAGGGCTCTGCGCTCAGTAGAGTGTCTGCTTGAGGATTCTCTCCCTCTGCCCCTTACTTGCCTGTTCTCTCTCTCTCTTTCTTTCAAATAAATAAATAAATCTTAAAAAACTTTGAAGTTATCTAACGGCATTCACTTGGGCTGAGGGCATTGTTCTCTGTTTCAGTAAGCCCTGAGAGAGATGTCTTCACGTGGGAGAGGCAGGGTGACATTCTGCATCCCTGCTTGAAGCGACTGTAAATGGGGACCTAGGTCACAAGAGAGAAACTTCTGGAAGAATCAGGAGTGCTTCAAGATGGACATGGAGGCTGTTGATATTCGAAGCCATCTGTAGTGTAGCAGCTTGCAAAATCTCAGGTTACATAATAAGATGAGGACCCTGAATAATTCACAGGACTTAAACCAAATCTTAATTAGAAGGTTAAAAAATTTACGCGGCTACTAAAGAGAGACAGAGAGAGAGAGAGAGAGAGAGAGAGACTCCTCATATTAGAACTCAAGAACCTTGTTAATGAAGACATCATCTGAAGCTGTTTTTTGACATTCTTTCTTTGGAAGGGTTTTGTAACGGAAAGTCTATTTCTTATTTCTTTACTTTTCACTTTCTGCAATTACTGGTGCTGATTTTTAACAATTGGAAATTGTGATCTATGACTTTTAGAGTGTACTTTACATTCTCCTGATGGGGCTGTCTTCCTGAAAACTAATTATTTCTTACTCAGGGCCCAGGATGTTTTAACGCACGGACAGTACCCCCGGAGTCGTGATACAATTTCATAGGAAGGCTGAGGTTTTGTGATCATAGGTGGCTCATTACCTTCAAAAAAAGAAAATCCTTTTCTCTTTTGAATTCTGGTGCCTATTTGCAATGAAACGATGCCATTTTCTCTAAGTTCTGGCTTCCCCACAAATGGTTATTTTAACTGACACTCAAGTCAAAGGCTCGTTTGTAATGCCTTTCATTTCAGTTTTATGGCAAATTAAATTATGGTTGTGGTTAAACAAAATTACATTAAAAACCATATGTGCTGAAGAAGTTTTTGGGGGAGAGTATCGAGTTTATGCTTTAAAAAGCCGGAGCTGCTCTGTTTAAAGTGGATCTTTCATAAACTCGGAGTCAAGAAGCAACAATAATGTCCTTCACTGAGTCAAACAGTTCGGGGAGAGAGAGAGAGAGAGAGAGAGAGAGAGACGGGCACCGAAAATACTGGGGAAAGGGCGAATCGAAAAAACGCTAAGTCGAGTTTTCCCCGTCAAACCACGTTCGAAATTAAGGAATTCGGGTAAACTGCCATCTTTTTGCATCAGAAGGAAGAAGCTCACACAGTTCGCCCGCTCTATGGAGTTGTTGTGACATAAGAAAACAGAATCTTTTTAAACCTCCAGCTTAATTAATTCTAAAAAAAAAAAAAAAAATTTAGCATCAGCACGTTATAAAAGGATAGAGGGGAGGTGGTGGTGGTGGTGGTGATGGGGGAACCTCGATTAGTTCCAAATAAGCGTCTCTTAATCACCCTTGTGCAGGCGTAATTTGCAAAACACTACGAGGAAGTAACATCTTTTTAATTTTTAAGGGGGGGGCGGAGGAGGAGGAGGCAAGTGCATTGGTAAAAATGAGTAGAACATTTTAATTAAAACTCATAAAGTGCGCACATCTGCTTGGGATTGTTCGGCGTGGCGGCGATTAGCGGGTCCCTGCACCCAGATAATGAGCCCCGGGTCGTCGGCGCGGGCATAATGGCCCGGCCCTTGTGAGAACGCTGGCGGCGCACTTTGTGGTGCAGGGCATATGCCCATTAGATCCCAATAAGTCCGGCCCCGAGCGGAGGGGTGCGCTGGGGGGGCCCGAGTTAAACACAGGAAACAAGCGCTGAGTGTGTGCCAATAAAAATGATCACAGATCAGGGCTGCTGATGTCATAACCCTGGGGGTCGGGGGTCAGGGCGCTGAATGCGCCTGAAAGGGGCCGCCTGTCTGCGGCCGGGCCGGCGGCGGGCGAGGGGGCGCGGTGCGCACAAAGGCCCGCAGCGCCTCATTAGAGACGCGTTTGATGGGCTCCCGGCCCCCACGGGGGCCCCGGGCGATGTCAATGGGATAATTACGATGATCTAATGGCCGGCTCTTTTGCATGCAGGCCCGCCTGAATGGGCGCCTGGAGGCTGCATTGAGCCGGGCTGTGTAAACTGTAGGGTGCCTCGCCGACTCGGAGCCGCGGGGACTGGCGGCGGGTCAACTTGGACCACTTTGCATTCAGGCTCTCAATAGGCCGGGCGGGAGGCGCGCTTTTCCGCGGCCGCCTTTCAGCCGCGAGAGTGACAGATTGCAGGTCAGGGGCTGGCGGGACCCGGGCCCTCGCCGGGCAGATGGACCGCGCGGCCGCTGGGCGGGGGGGGGGGGGACCCCGGTCCCTGCGCCCGCGCGCGCCCCCGTGGAGCCGGCGGCTGCGCGCGCGCCCGGGTGGGAGGGGGCGGGGGACGCGAGATGCTGGCGGGGAGGGGGAGGGGAGGGGCGGGGCGGGTTTCCATCCCCCCCCTCCAGATCGGCTCCTTTAATTACAAGAGTAATCATCCAACAAGTCCCACAGCCCCGCGCTTGGCTCAGCTCCCACGCTGCTGCGCTTCCCCAAAAGCAGACGCGGCTCCTGCCAAGAGCCCCAGCGCAGCAGCAGCAGCCCCCCATCCCCCCATCCCTCCACCCCC
Organism: Vulpes vulpes; assembly: GCF_048418805.1. Taxonomy (NCBI): domain Eukaryota; kingdom Metazoa; phylum Chordata; class Mammalia; order Carnivora; family Canidae; genus Vulpes; species Vulpes vulpes. Next base: position 5,716,482 of record NC_132793.1, on the reverse strand, counting down.
ACCCACCCCGAGGATTTTGGAGGAGCCACCCCCACCCTCCCCACTCACCCCACCCCCACCCACCCCGAGGATTTTAGAGGAGCCACCCCCACCCTCCCCACTCACCCCACCCCCACTCACCCCGAGGATTTTGGAAGAGCCACCCCCACCCTCCCCACTCACCCCCACCCACCCCGAGGATTTTGGAGGAGCCACCCCTACCCCCCACTCCCACTCACCCCAAGGATTTTGGAGGAGCCCCCCACCCTCCCCACTCACCCCACCCCCACTCACCCCGAGGATTTTGGAAGAGCCACCCCCACCCTCCCCACTCACCCCACCCCCACTCACCCCACCTCCACCCACCCCGAAGATTTTGGAGGAGCTACCCCACCCTCCCCACTCACCCCACCCCCACTCACCCCGAGGATTTTGGAGGAGCCACCCCCACCCTCCCCACTCACCCCACCCCCACTCACCCCGAAGATTTTGGAAGAGCCACCCCCACCCTCCCCACTCACCCCACCCCCACTCACCCCACCTCCACCCACCCCGAAGATTTTGGAGGAGCTACCCCACCCTCCCCACTCACCCTACCCCCACTCACCCCGAGGATTTTGGAGGAGCCACCCCCACCCCCATTCACCCCACCCCCACCCACCCCGAGGATTTTGGAGGAGAGGTGGGGGGGGGAGAGGAAAGAAGTTGAATATTTACTTTTTTTTTTTAATGGAGAACAATAAAATTCATTCCAGCGAACAAGAAGCCAAACATGAAGAATGCATCTATAAAATATCCATGTAAAAAATTGACGTTAACGAAAGCTCTAAAGAGTTGAGAAAACATGAAACCAGTTGAAAAGGGGGGGAAAAAAGACAAAGCATCGTAAAATTTTGAACCGCAGATATAGGAATCATTAGCATATTTGCTATTTAAAAAAAAAATTTAAAAAGCTCGCTCAGGGGCTTCTGTTAAACCACAGGATCGTGCGAGGGGTCCGGCCCCTCTCCCCACCCGGGAAGCTGGCAACTTTGTGGGTTCCACCTGACGCCACCGGCTTCCGGGGGGACTCGCGGTGAATGTGCTCCTTTGAGTCATTTTGCAGACGTGGGAATCCTGATCTTTGCAGCGAGCGCCCCGAGGATTTGTACAGAGCTTAGTCTGGGTCTCGCCAGCACATAATAGGCACTCACTCTCCATTGCTGGAAGGAGGGAGTGAAGAAAGTAAAACACACAGACCTGGATACAGAGAAAGTTCCTTTCTTTGCCCTCCTCCTACCAGGGACCCCACCTCTTCTAGGCAGGCAATTCCAACAGTCTAGCATATTTCTTTTTCCTCCTTTTTCTTGCACTTAAAAAAAAAATCACTCTTTTCTAGAAAACTTAAACGGTACTGACGGTGTAAAGAGAAAGCGTTGATCCTTGAAGGCATCCTCATTCCAAACCTGTGTGTGTGTGTGTGTGTGTGTGTGTGTGTGTTCTCTCTGTAAGACTATATAGGTGACCTCACATAGCATGGGTCACAAACCTATCCCCGCTTTTATATTAGCAGGATCATAGGGCACGTGGTATTTTACAACTGGAGCAGACCTATCATCACTGACACTTTTCTGTATCAGTAAATATCGTTGTACCTTCTCCTGATAAATGGCCCTGACACCCCCCCCACCCCGCACTATTTGCAGCCTGGATTTATCCTTATTTGGGTAAGCAGTCCCCCACTGATGCACATCTAGGTTGTTTCTATCTTTCCTCTTTGAAGCAATATTGTTATGAATATATTTGTCCATTCCATTTTGTATACTCTCCCAGTAATTTCCTTAAGATAATTATTTCTTCAAGGGTAAAGGATATCAATTCTCTTATATTTTCTGTATTTAGAGCTGGAATCAATCCTAGGAAATAATTTAGTCTTTATCACATATGAATATGCATTAATTGCACCTAGCCATTCCAGTCCTCGTTCTTCCAACAGACATTTAAAGTCTCTCATCCTTTCTAACCCACAAACTGTCTGTTTCTTAGCAAAAATGTCACTCCAGGGAACGGGATGTCCCTGATCTTACTTTATTTGCAAAGCCCTTTTTTGATAGCCAACAATTAGAAGTGATTTCCTCTTTGATGCCTTCCCTGGAGTCAGAGCCCTTTCGCAGTTGAGCTGAGCACCAGATTGCCTGGAGGTCCCAAAGCCAGACTTGGAAATGACACTGGGCACAGCGAATGACATCGTGTAACTGATGAAATGGAATCACCAAGAGTAATAAAATGCCGCCCCTACTTTGGACCTCGCTGCTACCCATGTGATGTCCAAGTTACATCTGGCCTGCAGGATCAGGAAACAAAAATGGAATTTAGTGGTATTTAAGTGCTTTAAAATTCAATTCATTTCTAATAAAACAATATATGTACAGAGTTAACATTTTCCCCAAACATAACAGTGAAAAGCTTTTCTCTTGCCCCATCTCCTCCCCACCCCTACCACCTATTTTCCAGATTTCTCTCCCTGGAGGCAACACTCCTACCACTTTCTGCAGGTCCTTCCACTGATGTTCTTTGCAAACAAGCCTGTATATATGCATCTCCCCCTTTGCACAGGAAGTTAACACACCATACACTTTGTTCCGGTTTGTTTCTTTTCACTTACAGTGTCTGGATCAGTATTCCCTGTGTGAGTGAACCAGTTTAACCAATCCCCTGCCCGTGGACACTTAGGTTAGTCTCAGTCTTTTGTTACTACAGGCAATATTCTTGTCACAGAAGTAAACTAGATCTGTAGTTAAATTCCTAGCAATGGAAAGCTTGCTCTAGAAAATATGTGCCTTCAAAGACTTGAGAGCTCTTGGCCGAATTGCCCTCCAAAAAAAAAAAAAAAAAAAATCCTAATTGGCGGTCCGAAAAATCAAGTCTGAAAGGACCTGTTTCCCCATGCTTTTGTCCACTTAGCATCTTGTCAAATTTTTTTTTACGTCTGTCCATTGGATCTATGAAAATGTCTGAATGATATTTTTAATAAATAGCCTATGTGACTTTGGATTAGAATCCAGTCTCAAAGGGAGGATAGAGTGATGGGCTTCAATCCCCACAGAGCCAGGAGTTAGAAATTCCAGGGAATGTTGGCCCCAAGGAATTTCTCCCCTTGGGGGGAAAGGAGAACCTGTCTGTGGGTTGTGTTTACCCTGGATGAATGGGGGAGGGCCCGTGCCCTCCTCTGGCTGGCGTCACCCTGTCGCCAACGGTCACTCTACCTTCCGGTCAAGAGTTCCCTGGAACCCCAGCAGCAGGTGTTCCTGCTGGCTGCCTTGGGAGGTCAAACCCGGGACAGGACCTGGGCAGGGGGAATGATGCTCCTGCTCAGGCATATTTGATCACAGAAGATGCCTGGATCTCTATATTCCCCAACTTCACTAGTCTTCCAACACCCCCAGTAGATCCCTGTCCCTCCCACCCCCACCAAGCTCAACTAATAGATGGGGCAGATTGCATTGGAAAGGAACAAAACTGCATATCTTTTGATAAGCAAAGAGATTTGGGGGCAGGGCTCTTGCCCTGCACGTAGGACTCTCCCTCAATTCCTGGTCCACCAGCAGCTTGGGAACCCCCTGTAAAGATCCCGTCTGGAGCATCCTCTTTCAGCAGTGATTTCAGCTCTTCCACCTGCTGGAAGCTCACTGGACCTTTTCATTCCTTAATGGCCTCCCTGCATTTTGCTCCCTTTTAAATGCACCCCGAGGAGGGGGCCTTGGAGCCCTTGGCACCTTGCCTTCCCAAGTTACACTCTCCCCAGTTTTGTGTGCCTGGACCAACCAGCAGCATTTTCCGTGAAAACCTGGTTTTTCTACTTAGTTTTCCTTCTCTGGAGCGACAGCTCCTTTCCCCCAAAAGAAAACGATCCTCAGCTATGGTTTTGGAAAGCGACACAAATGTGGAAGATGATTCATGTTTGGAACTTTGTAAAGACTCTCAGACAGGAAAAATATTTTCAAGTGTTGATTCTGCTGCAGAAGCACCTCGATCTGATTTTACCGGTTTCTGAAAAATACCTCTCGTGCTGTCAGCACGTTCATCTTTTCTTCGTTGTTGCTAAGGAGATAGAAATAAATAATTTGAAAACAGCCAGGGGGAAAAGGGTTCCGGTGTTCCGGGCTGGGTGCTTGCTTTTTAATTTTTAATTTTTATCTTGTTTCCTGTCTCCTAAAAGGAAACCCTGCGTTAGTTCTGTGATGGAGTTCTTCGGTGTTTACCTCCGCAGCCGGCTCCGGTGGGTTTGAGTATCTCCCAGCAGCTACACATCAAAGAGTTAAATGTAAATAGCTTGTCTTTGCAGGAGTTTGGCTCCCGCTGTAAGTAGGTGGAGTTTAGAATCTGGGGTCCCACAGACCCCTTGCATTTTTGGTTGATTGTCTTTAATTACTTTTGAGGGCTGAGCAAGGTTGCTGTGCCTCGGGGCACTCATGACAGACAAGGAATGTTTCTTAATGCCATTTATAAGGAGCACATCATGAAGCATCAAACAGAGCAAAAATGACAAGAATAGCAAGTGTATCATTATAGCCTTCATTTAAGTAAAAGATGCATTAAACAGAGAGGAAAACCAACCACACAGGGGGTGGATTTATTTGTTTTGATTGCCTATTATTCCAAAAGGTATTTATATCCTGATTTTTACAGTATTTGCTGAAGCCCTAATTTCTCTGCTTGAAGGTTGGAAGGACAAAGGTGGGGGTAGGAGGCTGGCAAGGACGTGCTGCCCTACCCTCGGGAAACCTAGTTAAAAGCCAGTTGAAGGTCTAAAGAAGAAAAAAGTTCTTGCTAATTATTTTCTTTTAGAATTTCTTTCTTTCTGGGGAGAAGAACAACTATAAAGATGTTCCATGTTGACAGAGTTAAGATCATCAGATTTATTAAATAAAAATAGAGGACATCCAGCTCAATTTGACTTTTAGATAAACAATAAATGTTTTTTTTTAGTATAAGCATGTCCCATGCATATTTGGGACAGATTTATATTTAAAAAAATCAAACAAAAAAACCCCAAACCATTATTTGCGGTTTATCTGAAATTCATTTTTAACTGGGTCTTGCATTGAATTTGGCAACCCTGTTAACGGTGAGAGTATAAACCCCAGTTCCTTCTAATTCTGTCACCGGGGATCTGGGTCACAGGCAAGTGAAGTGTCACTCCGTAAACAGAGACATGGGTGGGGTGGAGAGGGGTTGAGCCTATGTTTGTTCTCAGTGGGATCTACTCATCCCTACAGCATAGGCTGGTGTTAGTAATTATGGAAGCACGTAGAATTTGCAGGAACGGACCGACAGCAATTGCATCTGGAAGCAGAAGGTTGGGCACCGGGCCTGAGGATCTGAGCCCTGGACTCCACTGCTTCCTGGGCTGTGACCCCAAAGAGAATTGCTTAAACTCTCAGAATTTCAGGTTCCTCATCTGCAAACAAGGGTGCCTGAACGTCTCTCCGCAGTCTCCTAGCCCAGATAACACACATAAAGCCTTGGGCCCGGGGTTGGATGAAGAGCCCTCTAGAAGGAGTGAGTATTGGGCTAAGAGGCCACATCTGTGATGCTTTGGGGCTCTGGGCTTGAGAGACAGAGAGAACAGAGGTTCAGTAGCTGTGGGTCCTTGGGCAACGGATTTCAGTTTGCTCACTTGTGATCCTTTTTTTTTTTTTTTTCCACTTGTGATCCTTGAAAAATTCAGACCACCATCACCCATTCTACGTGGAAATGGAATCTTTCATTCCCTGGTTCAACTATCTGAAGTGGCTCCTTATCACACTTGGCATAAAATCCAGACCCTTAACAGGACCTACCCGACCCTTTGCAATCCCCCAGCTCCCCAGCAGCTGGGAGCCCCCTTCCCAGCTTCTTGCAGCTCTGGCCTTGAGCTGCACCAGGGCAGGAGTGACAAGAGGGGCTCCTTGGGCTGCAGGAGCTCCTGCCTGCCCCTGACAGGTGCAGAGCAGCAACCTCCAGACCCTCCAAAGGCATGGCCTTGGCAAACAGCTCTGACCTGGAGAAACCCCGCCATGCTCTGAGACTGAGGCTAGTGCAGAAAATTCAAATAAACCTGTAGAACTTTCCCTGCACCTACTTAGGGATCTCCCCCTAGCAACAGGATTGAACACGCCCCACCCCCCCCCACCCCCGTGCTTCTCACTGTGCTGAGGTCCTAATTAAGCCACCTGAGAAGAGGAAATTTTAAAAAAGTTGGATTACCATGTAAAACACTTTGCATAGGCCAGTCGCCAGATCGGAGCCTAATAAACGCCACCCATTTGTTTGAGTTTTTGCTGAATAGCTACACTTCGCATTCCACACATAATAAAAGTACAGTTGATATCTCCATTGCGTGCATGAGGAAACTGAGTCCCAGAGACGGGAAGTAACGTTTTTACGGTCGCCCAGCTAGGAAATGACAGAGCCGAGAGTTGAACTTATGGTGAACCGCTTTCAAAGAAAGTCCTTTGACATCTTTACCCTCCTCCCTCACAGATGAAAGTACACAGTCTGAGCTTCACATGGCATATGTGAAACCATCTGAAAAAGTGGTTTTGCTGGAAAAGTTGAGATCAGCTGACCAGTCAAATTAGTCAGAAGTCATTATTTCTGCTCAGCAGATGTGGCTTACAGACCGGACAAAAACCAACAATACCCTTTTGGCCGTGACCTGTGTTCCCCTGTCCATTGTCTGCTGATAAGAGAACTAGCCAGTGGCAAGACGAAAATGGTGTTTTGGGGCACCATTGGATTGAGTTGAAGTATCCGTTCACTGCCCTCCACTCTCAGATTGGTTTCCTTGTGCGTTCGTGAAGCAGTTGAAAAACTTCCATCAAGGGCCAGAGACAAAGTGTCTTCAGCTCTGTCAGCTGTACAGTCTCAGCCAGAACTACGTGACTTCGCCACTGTACCCAGAAGACAGCCACGGACAACAGGTGGACGGATGGGTGTGGCCGTGTTCGAGAAAACTTTATATAATCAGTTGCCACTATGCACAGTGATGTCCTATAAAGTTGCTACAAACACTGAAGGAGCAAACACCGAGCCGCTGCTCCCAAGAGAAATACAGGGTTAGGTTCCTGTGAGCCTCTGGCCATGACATTTTTTGTTGACTGATCAATACATAACTTTGTTTTATGTGCGTCTAGTAAAGACATCTTTTTGAATATACACTGTTGATCCACTAGCAGTGAATGCACAGACACCAGTGCCACAACACCTGCCTGCACAAAGCTTGCCTACTCGGTGTGCTTTCCCCATTCCCCTTCTTACACTCAGGAATGGTAGAGAGACCTTCAGCCCTGTGCTTTCGTGCCATCTGGGATAGCAAGGTCTCCCACAAAAAGCTCCAAAATGTGGAAAACACAGGCCTAAGTAGACGTGAAAAGGACATTTGTTTCCAGACAAGGCAGGAAGGCAGAGAGTTGCCTTGTTTGACTACAGCCGGGTGCCTCAAATGGTTTGCTTCTTTGTGTATGCCCGAAAATGACCACCACAAATATTGATTTGGGGGTCATAAATAGGTTTCAGCAAGTAAGCACACTTGCAAAATATGAATAACACGAACTGACTGTATATAGACACTGAGATTTGAATTTTACACAATTCTCACGTGTCACAAAATATTCTCCTTTTGATTTTTTTCAGCTGTTTGAAAGTGGGGAAATGGGACACCTGGGTGGTTCAGTGGTTGAGCTTCTGCCTTCGGCTCAGGTCGTGATCCCAGAGTCTTGGGATCGAGTCCTGCATCAGGGTCCATGCAGGGAGCCTGCTTCTCCCTCTGCCTGTGTCTCTGCCTCTCTCTCTGTGTCGCTCATGAATAAAATATAAAATCTCAAAAAAAAAATAAAGTGGGAAAACCATTCTGAGCTTTTAGATTGTACATTAACAGGCCTGATTTGGCTGCCGGGCTGTAGTAGGCCAACCCTACCATTGGCCATTAACTTCCATGTTGTTGAGATTTCTCGTGGAGGCCGGTAACTGAGAACCCTCTGATCAGGACAGGCCTCTTCATCCCATGACCCTTCTTACTTGCGTAACAAAACGAATCCATCCACTATCCACCCTGTAATCCTAAAATGCTGAGGCAGTGATGCTCCTAAAACACCATGAGAGGTTGGCTCACTTTCTGAAAACAAACAGGCAAGGAACAAGTGGCTTTCTGAGAGCACCCGGCCCACTGAGTTACGCCTAGTAATCGCCTCCATCTCGATGATGTAAGAAAAAGCTGAAAGAATCCACACATTATTTGAAGCCCAACTTTTCCCCTTCCTAAAATTCCCTCCATCCTTGGATCATCTATAAATAGAAGTTAAAAATAAAAAGAAGGGAAGAAAGAAAAAGAAACGCCGGCCTTAAAAAAAAAAAAAAAAAAGAAAGAAAGAAACGCTGGCCTTGTTTCTCTCAGAGACACGTCCCTTCTGCATCCAGCACAATGCGGGTCATTTATTCCAATCATGCAACCAGTTCTGAATGCTCGCAATGCAAACACAAACCAGGGCAGAAATTATAGAATTCGCTGGAATGTCTTTGCCTTCTGATCATAAGCTTATCTGTTGGCCCCTGGTTTAGAGTTCTCAAGAAAAGCCCAGACATGTCAGAGGAGATTGCTTCTCAGAAGTCTTCCCAAAATAGATAGAGAGTCAGAGGGAAGAATGAAACTGTCACTTTCCAATAATTTAAGAGTCAGTGCTTCCAACTGAGGGTTGTGCATACCTTTTTCTGTCCTGGGGGCAACAGCCAGCCCCTGGAAGGAGAATTTCAGCGTGGGACGTCCCTTGATTCATCCAACAGATGTTGCTGGAGCTCCCACCAGCTCCCAGGCGCTTTGCCCGACTCTGAGCATGGAAGAGTGAACCAGACAAATGTCTTCGGGGTTTGTCATCCCCAGAGTGTCAAGGATAGAGTCCCCTGCCAACTTATGTATCTAGAATTCTCTCAAAAGTTCTCTGGAAATACCCCCGCCCCCTTTTTTTTCATTCAAAAGAATTCAGGAATAGTCAACTGACATACACCTCGATCAACAGGAAACGTCTGGAACGGCTCCCTTTTTGGCACCAGATCTTTCAAAAATAAAAACTGAGACTTCGGTCAGTCAGTCAAATCAACATGAGATTCTATCGGTTTGGCAACTTGTCTCATTAAAGAAACAGCCCCTCCAAATCTTGTGTTTGTGAACCAGGGTTAACGTTCTCGCTCTGCTCTCTCGGAAACCTCGTCACTCTTGCTGAAGATGCTTTTGTGTCTGTTCTTCTCTGCAAAATCTGCTTTTGGCCCCAACCAAGAATTAGTTGACTGCATCTATCTAACCAAGCTCAGCTGATCTTAACGGTTCCTTAAGCAAATCTTTGAAAGGTGGAGGAGGTTGTTTTGAGCACAGGAGGATCTGTAGTTGTCCAAGAACCTGCCGACCCCCTGCTTTCTGTCAGTGACAGGGACCTACAGGCTGAGAGGCTGGCTCATCCCACCCCACAGTGGCCACCTCCATTGGCAGATCTTCTCTTTAGGAAGTGTGCTCTGGGGGCACCTGGGTAGCTGACTCAGGTCATGATCCTGGGTTCCTGGGATCGATCCTGCATCAGGCTCCCTGTAGGGAGCCTGCTTCTCCCTCTGCCTGTGTCTCTGCCTCTCTCTGTGTGTCTCTCAGGAATAAATAAATAAAATCTTAAAAAAAAAAAAGTGTGCTCTGTAGGGAGGTGCACAGAGACCCGTGGATCCCTTTGTAAAGCCCAAGATAGCCAGATCTCTCATCAACAGCTACTCCTCTGCCTCCTCCACCCAGTTCATCCAAGAAACAATTTCTAAGTCATCTGCAGGCAGAAGATGCCCTCATTCCTGAGGGTTGGCTAGAGCAGAGGGCAGGCACAGAAGCCCCCGATCATGAGTCCATTCGCAGATTCTAAGGATTTCCTAAAGAATCACTTATATTTACTGTGGCTGGAAAGCTTCCGACCAGGGTTACCAGTCACCCGGCACCTAGTATCTCACAGAAGCGGTTGGAATACAGATCGCATTACTTGGCATGTTCGTGGGCAATACCTCAAGCTGGTAAGAGTCTCAAGAGAAGGGGTCAGTCTCTTAGACTGTGGGAGTAAACACTGGGTTTACCTCAGACAAAAGGTACAGCCCTTTTGGAGGGAGGTTTTGTAACATGCATCAAAGTGTAAAAAGCACACACAGTGGACCCGGGAGCTCTCCTTGGAGCAGGGGTCTGCAGACTATGGCCTGCATCCTGTTCTCATGCTGCTCACAAGCTAAGAATGGCATTTATATTTTTATGTGATTGGGGGAAAATGAAGAGAAGAAGAAGAATATTTCATGACACATGAAAATGGTATGAAACTCACATTTTAGTGTTCATAAATAAAGTTTTATTGGTACACGCCCATGCCAGTGTGTTTGCGTATTGCTGGCAGTCAAGCGGTTGCTATAGGGACCATAAGGTCTACGAAAATATTTACTCCCTGGCCCTTTGCAGAAAGTTTGCTCACCTCTGTTTTCTTTTCTTTCTTTCTTTTTTTTTTATTATTTATTTGAGAGAGAAAGATGGAGAGTATAAGTGGGAGGGGGGTGGGGAGAAGAGGAGAAGGAGAGAAGGAGAGTGGGAACCAGACTCCCTACTGAGCAGATAGCCCGGTCTGAGCTCCAGGACCCTAGGATCATGACCTGAGCCAAAGGCAGATGCCTAACCCACCTGAGGCACTCAGGTGCCCCTGCACTCCCCTGTTTTTGAGGGATGTTCTCTAAGGAAACTACAGGAAGGGAATGCCCATCAGAAGGTGACCGGTTCAATAAATAATGACACAACTATTCAGGGGCATACTATAGGGCCATGAAGAAGGTGATGCAGATAGAGATCACACACATGCGTTTTAGTCCCATGGATGTTCCCAATCATGTTGCTGTATTTTATTTTATTTTTTTTAAGATTATTTATTTGAGGAAGAGAGCTAGCACAAGTAGGGGAGGGAAAAGGGAGAGGGAGAAGCATACTCCCCGCTGAACAAGGAGCCCATCGTGGGGCTCGATCCCAGGACCCTGAGACCATGACCTGAGCTGAAGGCAGACTTAACCTACTGAGCCACCTGGGCATCCCCAAATTGCTGTATTTTAAAGGAAGAAAAGTTGTATCCTAAAAATGTCCTGAAGAAAGTGAATTTATTTTATTTATTTCATTTTTAAATTGCTTTTAAAGATTTTATTTGTTTATTTGAGAGAGAGGCAGAGACACAGGCAGAGGGAGAAGCAGGCTCCCTGTGAGGAGCCTGATGTGGGACTCGATACCAAGACCCCAGGATTATGACCTGAGCCAAAGGCAGACACTCAACCACTGAGCCACCCAGGTGTCCCTACCTTTTTTTTTTTTTTAAATAAAATGATGCACCTATAGGAATGTAATCAGAGAAAGTATAAAGTAATTTTTAAATTTAAAATTTTTTTAAAGATTTTATTTATTTGACAGACAAAGAAAGTATAAAGTAATTTTTAAATTTAAAAATTTTTTATGGAATATTCCTCAGCCATTAGAAATGACAAATACCCACCATTTGCTTCAACGTGGATGGAACTGGAGGGTATTATGCTGAGTGAAATAAGTCAATCGGAGAAGGACAAACAGTGTATGTTCTCATTCATTTGGGGAATATAAATAATAGTGAAAGGGAATATAAAGGAAGGGAAAAGAAATGTTGGGAAATATCAGGAAGGGAGACAGAACATAAAGACTCCTAACTCGGGGAAACGAACTAGGGGTGGTAGAAGGGGAGGAGGGCGGGTGTTGGAGGGGAATGGGTGACGGGCACTGAGGTGGACACTTAACGGGATGAGCACTGGGTGTTTTTCTGTATGTTGGTAAATTGAACACGAATAAAAATTAATTAAAAAAAATAAAATAAATAAAAAATTTTTAAAGATTTTATTTATTTGACAGACAGAGAGAGTACAAGCAGGGGATGCAGGAGAGGGAGAAGCAGGCTCCCTGCTGAGCAGGGAACCCCATGCAGGGCTTGATCCCAGGACCCCGGGATCAAGACCTGAGCCGAAGGCAGACGCCCAACCTACTGAGCCACCCAGGTGTCCCTAAAGTAATTTTATTTTCATTTAATTCATTTTTCTGTGTTTTCTGCTTTGTTTTGAGTCACTTCCTAAGTGAGGCTTTCTCCCTAGGCCCTCCTGCCATCCCACAGAAAGGAGCTGTCCTGAAAGATCTCAGGGGTGGATTTTGACAGTGTTTCTCACTGTGATCTCTGGCTGATAAAATCAGTGTGCCTTTCCCCTCATTCCTTCTCTCCGTCGTCACTAGCGAGGTGGCTGACTGCCGTGTCTTTGTGGGCCGGTTGGTTGAGTGTGGCTCACCTGCCTCTAAATTGCAGTCCGCCTCACCCCTGCCACACGGAAGCTCAGGCTTCTCGGAGAATGCACAGGTCTGAGTCTTCAGGGCACCTGCTAACTCCCCAGTTATTCTGACAGTCAGGTAACCTGAGAATCCCAGCTCCTAATCTCCAACCCCACGCCAGGTGAGTGCTGGTCAGGCTGCCTGTGAGAATGTCCTAGAACCAGGGGGCAGTTTTCTCCTTTACCTGGAGGTAAGTTCCTCTACCTTTTTTTTTTCTTATCGAGTTTGTAATTAATATTCCATTTTATTCCAATTTTGTCTCAGGACTAATTCCCATCACAGGAAAAAGAGAACAACATGGGAACAGGAGAGAAGAAAGTAAGAAACACCAAACAGGTGACCACCGAGAACTGTTTTTGCTTTTTTTGGACTCTCTAGGGCGCCAGGGGCCACTTGCATTGCTGGGGGTTGCTGGTGATTCCAGTGTGTGTTCGCTGCGCTATTGAGGAATTCAGGACTCATACTGAGAATAAAAATAAGTGGATGGAAGAAACTCATAAGGGGTGTTAAGTGTAGATATGAACAAGGTCCTCAGCTGCGAGGTACGCTACCTGGGATGGACAAACGGAGGGAGGGTGTGTTAAGTAAGTAAAGTAAAGTAAAGTAAGTAAGTAAGGGTGAGAGAGACAGTGTCACAGGAATGGATGGAAGTTGGAAGGAAACCTTGGAGATGCACAGGACCCTGGTCATGCCACCTTGAGAGGACTGGTGTGTCATCCCTAACACTCTGGCCCCATGTGTCCTGGATCCAAGATGTAGACCTCAGAGCTGTGGCTTCCCAGGTACAGCTGTGTGCCGATGTCTTCTCCCCACCTCTGTCCATAGTCAAAGGTGTGTTGGGCCCAGGCACCTCCCGGGTGCCGAGTCCCCTTGCTCACCCTCAGTTCTGGTCCTTACAACCACACGGTCATCAGGGGAGGGGATGATGGACAGGGAGAGAGGGCGAGGGGTGAAGTCTCGCAGGGTCGGTGATGCATCATTCCCCCACATCCCCTCAGTGCGAGCAGAGCAGACACTTGATCAAAGTATTTGAAGGAAAGAATGAACAGTGGTAACCACATGGGTTTTCCCGGGGCTACTCCTGTTTGTAAAGACCTACCACTATTGTCTCCATTAGGCCGATTTGGGGTTTGAAGAATACAGTGCCAGCCTGCCTGTGGGTACTTCTGGCCCCAACACTAACGAGCTGTTGGATGTGGGCAAATGGGTTAACCTGTACCTCTCAGGTGTGAAATGGGTCTGATGGCATGTCCGTCATGGAGCTGTTGCAGGCGGTGAGGTTCCGTGAGGGTGGGTCATGAGCCTTGCAGGTGGACATGCCATACTGCCCCTGTGCCCTGAAATTATGATCTAATCAGAAAACGAAGACCTACATATGTGAAAAGTGACACCATACATGCTTAGGTCATCTTTTTTTTTTTTTTTCCCCAAAAGGTTTATTTATTTGAGAGAGAGAGAGTGTGTGAACAGAGGGAGAGGGAGAGTCTCAAGCAGACTCCCTGCTGAGCATGGACCCTGACGTGGGCTCAATTCCAGGACCCTGAGATCATGACCTGAGGGGAAGCCAAGAGTTGGGTGTGAGACCTACTGAGCCACCCAGGCATCCTGGTTATGTCATTTTCTAAACATGTAGAGGAACGTCCAGAAGAAACTTGCCTGCTGATGGGTGGATGAGGGAAAGAAACTTGAATTTTTAAACTTAGGATGTCTCACACCTTGCATCAATAACCTTACTGATTATATTTTCTTTTAAAGAGGCACTGTCTTAGGGGTGCCTGAATGCTCAGTTGGTTAAGCCTCCAACTCTTGGTCTGGGCTCAGGTCATAATCTCAGGGTCGTGATATCAAGCCTGCACTGGGCTCCGTGCTGGGCAGAGAGTCTGCTTGGGACTCTCTCTCCTTCTCTCTCTTCCCCTCCCAACCTTTAAAAATAAATAAATAAAGAGGTGTCATCTTAAAATAAAAAATATCCCAATTGAGGCGCACTTTACAAAATACCTGGGCAGGATTTCTCGGTACCGTGAAGGCCATCAACGGGGACTATATGAGGAGCTGTCGCCGCCAACAGGAGTCTCAGAAAACAGGACGCCTGAACGTGACGTGATGTCCTGGGCAGGACATTAGGGAGGAAAGGAAACAGGAATCAAGGGTGGACTTTGGTTAGTACTCACGTGCCTGCAGTGGCCCATCATCGGGACCTGTGTGCTGTGCTGACGCAGCATGTTAGCCGAAGGGAGAGCGGGCCTGTGGCACACGGAGCTCCCTGCACCGTCTTTGCGCCTTCTCCTCAATCCAAATCTCTTCCAAATGTAAACATTCATGCCCACAAAACGGAAAACAAGATTTCTGTTTTCTATTGAAAAGGTAAATCCACCAGCCAGGCGATGTTATAGGAGGTTTTGAGGCCACACTGGGGCGGGGAATCATATCAGAATGCATGTCTCCATAATCTGAAGGTGATGTGTGTGTTCACAGGGGCGAAGGGAGGAGGGCTGGCGCTCTGGTTTCCTGTTGCTGCTGTGACAGGTGACTGCACACTTGGTGGCCGGGATACACACGGGGTTGTAGGTTGGGAGCCCGGCGTCCATCCGGCAGGCTGAGATCAAGGGGTCGGCAGAGCAGCATCCCTTCTGCAGGCTCTCGGGGGAGTCTCCGTCTCGGCTTCCCCAGCTCCCGCAGGCCACCCGCATTCCTCCGCTCGTGACCCCTTCCTGTGTCTTCAAAGCCAGCAGTAGCGTCTTCCCATCCCTCTGACTCTGGACCTCTTGTCTCCCTCTGCTTAAAGATCTTGGTGATGTGGGATGCCTGGGTGGCTCAGCGGTTTAGCACTTGCCTTTGGCCCAGGGCCTGATCCTGAAGACCCAGGATCGAGTCCCATATCAGGCTCCCTGCACGGAGCCTGCTTCTCTCTCTGCCTGTGTCTCTGTCTCTCTCATGAATAAATAAATAAAATCTTAAAAAAAAAAAAAAAGATCTTGGTGATGACGTCGTGGCCACCCCCATAATCTAAGATAGGCTCCCCTCTCAAGATCCTCGATCGCATCTGCAAGGCCGCGTTGCCCTGGGAGGTGACATACTCGTAGGCTCCAGGGATGAGGTCGCGAGTGCCTTTTTGGGGAGCCATCAAGCTGCCTGCCTCAGCTGGCAAAGTCTCTCCTCTACCCTGTGATTTCATGCAGAGATCAGTGTGGCATTGGGAAAATTTCCTCCCTGTCTGGACCTCACTTTATTCATCTGTAAAATACAGTTTCCTTGGCTCCCTCTCTCAGCTCTGGGATTTCTCCTGTAAAGATGTTGGTTTGGAGCAGTATTTGAAGGCTGTTACAGACCCCCCTGAGGTCAGGAAGGTGGGGCACTGTTTGACCCACAGGGGTTTGTGAACCATGACTTGATTCTCTCACCAGATGCACCAAATGAATATTATTTGGGTGATTTTCATTTTTTAACAAAATTTATTCATTTGAGAAAGAGAGAGAAAGAGCATGAGCAGGGGGAGGGGCAGAGAGAGAGGGAGACAAGCAGGCTCCCAGCTGGGCAGGGAGCCCGATGGGGGACTCAATCCCAGGACCCTGAGATCATGACCTCAGCCAAAGGCAGGCGCTTAACCAACTGAGCCACCTAGGAGCCCAGTGATTTTTGTTTTTGTAGTTGCTCTTTTGTACATGAGCCCTTTCAAACAGAAACTTGGTTATGGTAATGAAAAACATGAAATATTTTGAAAATTTCCCAGCAGTACCTTCTGGTGCTTTCTTCTAGGGCGGAGGCTAGAATTGGCCTTTGGCTCAGAAAATCCAGAGGTCTGGGTGCAAACACAGCTCCATGTCTCACCGGCCAGGAGAGGTTGGACTAGTCTTAGAACTTCTCTGAGGCTCAGTTTCTTACTCTGTAAAATGGGAACAATACTAAGTGTACCCACTTCATAGGGTTTTTGTAAAGAACCAGCAAGATAACGCAGTAAAAGTGCCTGGCACGAAGTACGGTGAACCCACAGAATTGCTCCTGGATATGTGTTCACTGCTGACACACTTTTTAAAAGAAAACTCTCGGGG
Source organism: Vulpes vulpes (assembly GCF_048418805.1). Lineage (NCBI taxonomy): Eukaryota > Metazoa > Chordata > Mammalia > Carnivora > Canidae > Vulpes > Vulpes vulpes. Next base: position 5,700,051 of record NC_132793.1, on the reverse strand, counting down.
TGCCCGAGTGGCTCAGCCAGTTGAGCACCTGGCTTCGGCTCAGGTGGTGATCCCAGGGCCCCAGGATGGAGCCCCATGTCAAGCTCCCCACCCTATGGGAAGCTGTTTCTCCCTCTCCTCCCAACTCGTGGTCTCTCACTCTCTTTCTCACTCTCAAATAAATAAATAAATAAAATCTCTTTTAAAAATAAAAAGAAAGAAAGAAAGAAAACTCTCTCCTACTGCCAGGCTTCAATAGTTCTAACTGATAAGTCAATATTTGCCTTAGCATCGAGCACCCCTTTCCCTGCAAAGAAACATCAGAGCTCCTCAGTCGGGCCATCATGCTCAGAACTGAGGTTTAAGAGTAAGACAAAAACAAAGACAGCAACAACAAGAAAAATCCCCAAATCCCCAGCCAAAAAGGACCCATGAGGTGTTTTTCTTGCGGGATGTGACTGACGCCACCCAACAAGGAACCCCCACATACGGAAGCAGCAGCATCCACCAGGAGGGTGTTGTGAGTTTTAAATTGCTGAAGGAGGCTTTTATTTAGACAGAAGGAGAAAGGAACTTTTCTCTTTCTATGTATGCGTCGGGGGTTTTAGAGTCCCTTTTCAGCACTAGTTTAGTGTATCCACAGATTTTGATGTGTTGTATTTTCATTTCGATGCAGTGCAAGTATTTTTTCTTTTTAAAGTAAATTCTACACCCGACTGCCCAACGTGAGGCTTGAACTCACGACCCTGAGATCAAGAGGCGCATGCTCTACTGACTGAGCCAGCCAGGCACTCCAGAAGGAAAAAAGAAAGGAAGGATGGGGAACCAGTACTGCTCCTCTTTCCCTTTATGATTCCCCTGAAGTGTGGGCTCAGCTCATAACGAGAACCCCAAAGTGAGAGGCTGAGGGGCCACCAGGATGGCACATGGAGCCGGACTTGCTGCTTCCACATTCCGGCTCTGGCCACTTCCTTGCTGTGTGACCTTGGGCGAGTGGCTACGCCTCTCTGGGCTTCCATTTCTTTATAAGGGATAGGAATCATGTCTACCTTATGGGATGCTCTGATGATGAAGTAGGTGAATTTATGGAATCTGCTTACTTAGCCTGATGCCTGGTACATAAATCGTGCTTTTTTTTTTTTTTTAAGATTTATTTATTTATTTTAGAGAGGGAGAGAGAGCACGTGTGTGAGATGGGGGAGGAGTGGAAGGAGAGGGAGAGAAAGAGAATCTCAAGCAGACTCCCCAACAGGTGGGAGGGGAGGGTCCCACGACCCTGAGATCATGACCCGAGAAATCAAGAGCCAGATCCTCAACCAACTGAGCCACCCAGGCGCCCCTAAACCGTGCTTTTACAATGTTAGCTGTTGGCTGATATTTTTCCTTTTACATGACAGTTGGCTTAGCGCACTGGGCTTTTATCATCACGAAGACAGATGCTTAGTTTAAATAAACGGAAGGAGATGTGGGTAGTAGGAGGGAGGAGTCATAAGCAGGTGAGTCACCAAGAAGAAAATTCCAGAGTCGAAACACTGTAAAAAAGATGTCCCGCCCCCTGGATATCTGGGAAATGCTCATCAAACACCCCAAAGGTGTCAGTTTTCACCCTTATTTTGGGTGAAATGGCAATATTTTAACATACTGCTAACATTCTGTGCCGGGGAGAGTACAGGGAGGTGGACACCCTCACAGGCTGTGGGCAGCACCCCAACAAAGCAACACAGTGATGAGGGCCCCACTGCAACACAGGCTTCTCCTCGCGTGTTGTGTGACCTGATGAGCGGGTCCCCGCAGCCTTGTTGGAGCAGAACCCAGCAGAGCCCGGACATCGGGGTGCCTGGGTGGCTCAGTCGGTCAAGCGTCTGACTCTTGATCTCAGCTCAGGTCTTGATTGCAGGGTCGTGAGTTCAAGTCCTGCACTGGGCTGGCCGTGGAGCCTACTCAAAAAAAAAAAAACAATGGGATCATCAGAACCCCAAGAATTAGTAATAACAAGTGATATTGATGGACTCTCTGTACCAAACGCTGCCATGGAAGTTCTCTGTGTGTGGGACTTGTGTTTGCTACCGCTCGTGAACCGAAAATCACCTGATTTTATAGGTGAGCAAATGAAGGTGCTGTGGGGTCACCCGGGATCTTGAGTTCACGCGTGGCAATTTGGATTTGAATTCACCATGCGACTCCAGAACCTGAGCTCTAAAGCAACCTCTTGGCCCTGGAAAATGTGGCGTACTGAGCAAAGAAAGTTGCAAGAGAGGGGCTATCACAACCCAGCGTTCAGTGAGACACAAAATGAGGTGGCCGCCCTCCCCCCGCTCCCCAAACTCTTCTCCCTCCTTCATTTTTCTTTAGAGTACTCACCACACACAGAGCATGCACACACACACCCCCGTGCGTGCACACACACGTGGGCACACAGAATCCGTGGGGTGCTCACCGTCCCTCCGTGGTCATTGGAATGCGAGCTTCAGGAGAGGCCTGTGCCGCCGTGGGCCGCCCGCACAGAGGATGCTATGGGGGCGACCAGGAGGCACCGGGTGACCGTGCTGGACGAATGAATGAGCGCATGGCCTTCACCTTAATCCTGAAAGCATTCGGCCACCAAGGGGGTTGTTGGGTTGGGGCCCGGAGCTCCGTAGCCTGCTCGTGGTGACCGACGTGGCGGACAGAGTGGGTTGGAAGGTCCTCGGGGCAGCTTGAGCCTGCAAACCCTGCATCTGGGAGGACGACGTGCCCGCAACTGCCCCACCACTTCTCTCACCCTATCAACCCAGCACTTGTAATTAACTGGACGGCGATTTAATAAATCTGGAAGCTAAATTTCTTTTGGCGGCAGCAGAGACGACTGTTGGCAGCCCCTGGCTGCGTAAATTAAAACAACAAGCTGTTTTTAAAAATAACATTTTTAAACATGCGTACACTTGAATTAACATCCAGCCTGGAACCCCACAGAACTCAGAGAAGCTGGCTGTGTGCCCCATAAATACCCCTCACTCCTCTGCTGTGGGGATGGCCCCCACTGGCCTTTCCAAGGTGTTCTAGAAAGAACAGTGTTTGAAGGGGCTCAAACTCAGGACCCCAGGAGCAAGAGTTGCACACTCTACCAGCCGAGCCGGCCAGGCACCCCAAGATAGAGCGGGGTTATGAGGCCAGGGTCTGCCTCCAGCACCTCGTCCTAATCTGGATTGGACACGGCAAGTTACCCCCACAGCCCATGCAGCCAGGACTCCCAGCACAATCACTGCAAACCGCTTTCTCTTAAAAATACAAAATGTTAGCTGCAGCTGCAGTTAATTTGCTTCTGATGAGTCTAACCTTTCCTTCTCTGAGGAAGTTGTTTAGCAGGAGGGGAAAATGCGGTCACAATATTGTTTTATGACTGTTTATCTTTAGAGTCCAAGTGATACTGATTGCAAATATTTATGCGCATTTTAAAAAAATCTCGGTTAATGTTTGGAATGCATTTTTTTTTTTAAAGAGTGAAATCAGATTTCAGGTGGATTTAGCAATCTGGGACGATTTCAAAGTCATAACCAAGCTTCCTCTACTGGCCCCCTGGCCCATTAATTGCCTAAATTAGGCAAACATGATCAAAATACAGAATATTACCGTGCTGTTTGGCTTTGGAAGGCTTGTCTTGGTTTTAAATGTACATTATTAATGACTAGTCTAGAAATCTAAGTCTTGGCTTATATTACATTAAGGAAAAGACCTCCGAATGAGAAAACTTTGTAATTCTCTTAGAAATGCTGCTTTCCTGTTAGAGAAATGATTAGCTAAGTGTCCGAGGCAAAGCTCTAGATGTAATTTCTCTACCTACCAAGTAGCCACCACGGGGGGGTCGGGCCTGAACGAGCTACCCTGTGTCTTCTACTTGCTTCCTTCTCTCCAAAGGTAACTGCTTGTGGATCTGCTGTACAGTTAAGTTCCTTGGCCTCTGAAGAAGACATTGGGAAGGGCAAGGGGATCTCTTTGACTTTAAGGTCAAAAAGATCTGGGATCAAATCCCAATTTTGCTAGTTGCGCTGCGGCCATGAGTAAAGTGATTTAACTTCTCGAACTCTGTATCCTCCTTTGTAAAATAGGGGGATGTGATACTTAGTACTCTGTTGGTTGCAGAGTGGCTTAATGAAAGGAAAGGTTATTGACTCAATAACCTTTATTATTTATTGACTCAAGGAAATGGGAAACTCAGGGACAGCTTCAGGCTAGGCTGCATCCAGGGGTATCCGTGATGTCATCAGGCAGCAATGCTCTCCGTCCCCCTCATTTGACATCTCTGACCATTTGTTTCTCACTGGGCACTGGCCTCTGTTTGAGAGGAGAGACTTATCTCCCACCCTTTTAGTTTCTGTGACGGGAGCCCTTGAATTGAACTGACAAAGGACAGATTCGCAGGAGGTAAAGCGCACCAATTTTATTTTATCTTAATATTTTTACACTGCATGGAGGGCTTCGTAGAAAGAAGAGAAAACCCCTAAAAAAGCAGTTATGTCTGAGAGGTTGTATCTCATGCTAACGAAGAACATTCAATTGTGGAGATGAGTCAAGACAAAGGGAAAAGGAGGTTGGTGTTGGGGCAGGAAATGGTGGGAAAGTGACAAAGAAACACAGGGGGAAACTGATGAAAGACAGGGTTGCTCTGGTAGGCTTGTTTGTAAGGATTAATCTCTGTGCTGATTCCTTGTCTCCAGTGATAAGGATGCTCTCCTCTTGCTGGTACAGGGACGGAATCTTCTTCATGAACACTTATGGCTGCTCCCAGGTGGAAAGGAGGTGGTCAGAGGGCCCTTCTTACTTCTCTTCTTTTCCAGTTGCCATCAGCTCAAAGTAATCAGTGTGCCAAGGTGACCTATTTTGGGGTGGCAGGCTCTGATCCGTTCCACCTCCCGCCTTCCCCACCGTGGGCAGACTTGTCCTGCACACGTGGGACATGTTGCTAAGGGGTCCTCGTTTTACCTCCTTCCAGCACCATGATGCTCAAGGCAAAGACACTTTCTTTTTTTCCTTCAGCTCCAAAGGGAAGCATGGAGGAAATGAGGAAACCACTTTGACTGGCCGGCTCGCACAATAGGCCCTCTTTGGCCTGTGTCTAAGTCAGGGAGGGCCACTCCTGGTCAGATGTGGGTCCTGGGACTTGGTATCAGCCAACGCTGATGGACAGCCCCGCCATCCTCACATGGCTACCGTAGGCTGAGGTCAGAACCACTCTCTCAGGAAAGTGGGGGAGGGTGGGAGATGTACCCACTGGACCTGCCCTGCAGTATTGACTCAAACAACGTCGATTGAACACCTGCCGTGAGCCACGAAGCACACTGGCACAGAGGGTCCCGGGATGAGCACCACAGACAAGCTCTCCGTCCTTGTAGAGCTTTCATGGGGGGCAGGGCGTGGAAGGGAGATGGGAACAGGTGTGTAAGGTCATTTCAGATGGTTATGTAGCAGCAAACAGGCTGATGCAGCAAGACTCGGGGTGAGGGGTGTTGAGGGGGGAGCTGTGGCCACTGCAAGTTCAACGGTTGGGATTGAAGCCAATATCTGACCCGATATGTACCTGCTGAGGATAAGGGGAGAAAGAGCTGCAATACTTAGAAGAAAGAGTTCCTGCAGGAAACAGAACGGCAAGTGCAGAAAACCTGGGACTCTGATGGCCTTGGGCCACCTGGGGCACAGAAAGTGGGCTCGGGGGAACCAAGAGGGGAGAAGGGACTGGCAAGGGAAGAGTGAGGCCGCGGTGTAGCCTTTGGGCCACGAGAAGAGATTTGGAGTCTGTTTTCAGTGCATTGGGAAGCAGATGTTGGTGGCTTTTCAACAGGTGTGTGTGCATGTGTGTGTGTGTGTGTGTGTGTGTATGTGCAGGTGTGATGTGATCTTACTCCTCAGTTGAGCGGCTCATGGAGCTTGGCCTGTGGGACTGTGCGGCAGAGAGATTTCTCCAATAGGATTATCCCTTCTTGTTAGGAAGCAAGCACTGAGGTTCGACCTGGCACACACGGCCACCAGCAATCCAGACCACATTTCCCAAGCCCCAGTTCTGAGTTCTGGCCAATGGGATGTAGGTGGGAGCATGGCATGGCCTCCGAGAACTGTCCTTAAACAGGGCGATCATGTCCTTTACCTCTCCTTCTCTCTTCCTGCTGGCAATGACTGGAGTTCAGGCAACACTTTGGGGCCAAGAGGTGTTAACTCACGAGCAGAGGACGGCTGGCCAATTAGAAAGAAGAGACCTGGGCTCCTGGTGACCACCACGAAGCCACTCTATTTGTCCCAGATTGCTTTCCTCTGGAAAGGCAAAAATGGCCTTGTAGGCCGTACAGGCTTCTATTTTTCGGAGATTTCTATTATTTGCGGTCACACCTGATTGCACCTAATCGAGAGGACGAGCATGGAAGCAGAAAGACCAGTTTGGAGGTGAGTGTTACTGCAGGCAAGAGGCGATGTGGCTGGAAGTAGGCAGAGGAGCAGTGGAAATGTCTTTTTGAGTAGAACATTTGGAGGGGTTGCAGGTAGATTGGATGTGACAGCTGAGGGACAATGAGGATTCAGTGATAATCTTTTTTTTTTTTTTTTTGCAAGAAACACTGGATGGGCTGGGTTGCCACTGATAGAGCTGAGGAGGCTTGGGGGAAGCATGGGAAAAAAAGGCAAGGGGGATACTCAAAAATAGCAATTCTCAAAATTGTGGCTCATCCCTGCCCCCCACAGATTTCCTAGAAAATATTGACACATTAATTCACTCATCAGAGATCTGTTGAGCACCTCCTATGTGGCAAGCGCTATGCCACACGCAGGGGGCAGGAAGGGGGACGCAGCAGACCTGGAGTTAGCACCGGAGCATCTCCTTCCAGTGCTCGGACCCTGGGGGCGTTTCTGAAATGACTTGTGACGCTGGGCGAGTCTCTCCACCTCACCACATCACAGTCTTACTTTTCAGAATATGCATCTATAATGAGGGCATCTGCTTCCCAGGGCTGCAAAAGGCAGGTGCTTAAAATGGCAAGCAGTGGTATTACCAGCCTATCCTCCAGGTGTGAAGAAAATAGAATTTCAGAGTCTTTGCAAGGGCCTGGGACTAACAGGACAGGATATCTGAGATCTGGAAGGTTCCAGTGCAGGCTTAGGGCACCACACAGCAGATCCTAGGGTCACAGGTGCGGCCTGTCTGGGGCATGCCCTTGGGGCTGGAGGCCCAGCCAGGTCCAACGCAGCCCTTTTTCTGAGGCAGGTACCTGACTGGACACATTTGATTTATTGGTCCAGAGGCAGGCACCTGACCCAAGCTGGGCCAGTCAGAATCTCTTTGGTGGGATTGCAGAGGGAGCGGGAAGGCCCACCTGGAGGCTCCGGGTTTGTAGTTTGTGAGCTCTCAGTAGAGAGAAAGCACTTTTTCCAGCCAAGAGACAATTAACTAACCAGGGCCGAAGCATGCACACCTCTGGTTCTGAGGCCATGGAGTTAATAATCTGCCTTAGCATTCCACTACTTGTGCTGCCCAGTCCAGATTCTTCTTTCCCCATGGGGCAGGAGGCCCCATCTCCCCTGGATCGCCTGTTCCAGCCTTGGGTCCAGGGAAGCCGGAGCCACCGTGCTGGGCAGCCTGTGCACTTGGGCAGGAAGGCTTCTTGGGGGTGGGGCCAGTCCACCCACCCTGGTCCACCACCCAGGTCAAACAGTGGGTGATCTTACTTGTGGGAAGCTGCCTTCTAGATTAATCTGCATTGGAATGGACTGCCCAGGCAGAGATGGACAGTGATTCCCCGCTTGCACACACTTAGAAGAAATGCAGTGAACAAAACTGAACGGACCAGATCTGTGCCCCGGGCCCCAGCCCCTCCACTGGAGTCCACCAGTCTCCTGGATTCTGCAGCTCCTGGATGAATTGTCATCACTTCCTAAATCACAGAGTGCGGTTTCTGAAATTGTCTGCATAAACGGCAAAAATCTAACAGATGTGTGCTTGGCATCTAAGTCAATTGGGCTGTTGAGAAAGAAAAAAGGATAATTAAAAGGGGCTTATGTTTAAACCTAGAGAATCCTAGTGAGAATATTAATATAAACCACGGCTGAGTGCTGGCCATGGACAAAGCTCTTCATCATCTGATTTAATTTTCCTGAAGACCCCAGAGCCAGAGACCATGATTGTCCCCATTTTACAGGAGAGAAGCGTGAGGCCTCCAGGGGAGCGGCTTGAGGACCCCGCTGGCAAACCAGGTCTCAAAGACTCTCCAGGTTCTGAAATCTCTCACACTGCAGCTTTTTGGTCTACAGACTCACGTTCTCTTTAAAAGATGTCCACACCGTAGTTGATCATTTCCTTAATGTGGCAAGTGACAAGACAGGTGGTGTTTCATCCTCACACGTGAAGAAGGGAGCAATGACCTCGTGAACATGGCCTTCCAGCCAGGTAATCGCACCTTCACAGCTCTCCCCTTCTGCCCAGGGTCGGCTTCTGGCTTGTTTTGTTTTGTTTTTTAAGTTTTTTGTTTTAATTATTTATTCATGAGAGACACAGAGAAAGAGGCAGAGACATAGGCAGAGGGAGAAGCAGGCTCCCTGCCGGGACCCTGATGCAGGACTCGATCCCAGGACCCTGGGATCACACCCTGAGCCAAAGGCAGATGCTACACCCCTGAGCCCCCCAGGTGCTTCTGGAGGGCGGTTCAGGGCCACGTTGGTGCCCAGAGAAGATCAGCATCTTTCCCTACAACTGGCCTGCGCTCCAACAAAGGACAGGTTTTATTTCCAAAGAATAACTGCAGATTGACCAAAAAGGAGAAAGACAGAAGAAAGAAGAGAGAGGAGAAGGAGAAGGAAAGCAAGAGCTGGCTAGCCTGGGATAGAAAATACTCTCTGGACGCAGGCATTCTGCGTCGTTTTGAAGACCATTCTTTGAAATAAAAGAATCGACCTGTCTGCTTAATGCAGCCCTATGTTGATTTCTCTTGATGACACTCGTGGCAAATGGTCTTGTTCAAAAATTACAGCCTGTCTGAACCTGATACAGAAGAGCCTTGGTGGTGGGACTGTCCACCGATAATTGGAAACAGGAGCTCTGCACGCCGCTTTCTGCTGGGAATGGGGAAGCAAAGGCAAGCCCGTTCGGGGAGGACCTGTGACAAGCCAGCCAGGCTGGGTCTGCTTTCTTTTCTTTTCTTTTCTTTTCTTTTCTTTTCTTTTCTTTTCTTTTCTTTTCTTTTCTTTTCTTTCTTTTCTTTTCTTTTCTTTTCTTTTCTTTTTTTAAAAAAGATCTTATTTATTTATTCATGAGACACACAGAGAAAGAGAGACAGAGACCCAGATGGAGGGAGAAGCAGGCTCCACGCAGGGAGCCCGACGCGGGACTTGATCCAGGGACTCCAAGATCACGCCCTGAGCCGAAGGTGGCACTAAACCCCTGAGCCACCCAGGGATCCCCTGGGTCTGCTTTCCAAGCCAGGGTTTCACCCCCGTGGATGTCATCTCCTCCGTCTGTGGGGCAGGTCCGAGACGCAGCACGGCAAGGCTCTCAGGCTCCTCGACTGCCAAGTGGGGTCACGGCACTCCTGCGTCCAAGTGCAGCAGGGCAAGGGATGACACCCTGGGGTCAGCACCCCGCCTGTGGGACACGCTCTGTATTTGAGAGTCATTGCTGTTATTTTTCTGACCACATGGCCAATGTGTCTCCATAACCAGAGAAAAGAGTGAAACATGGAAAAACCTTTTCCTTTTGGTGATGATGTGCGGTCCTTTGTTAGCATCTCTTTGGGGGATGTGTTAGGTCCAGCTTATTTAAAATATGAGGCCGTAGGGATCCCTGGGTGGCGCAGCGGTTTAGCACCTGCCTTTGGCCCAGGGCGCGATCCTGGAGACCCGGGATCGAATCCCACGTCAGGCTCCCAGCATCGAGCCTGCTTCTCCCTCTGCCTGTGTCTCTGCCCCTCTCTCTCTCTCTCTCTCTGCGACTATCATAAATAAATAAAAATTAAAAAAATAAAAACAAAAAAAAGAAAATATAACATCCCTTTAAAAATAAAATAAAATAAAATAAAATAAAATATGAGGCCGTGTCCCTCCCTCCAGAGATGCCCGTGTCCTACTCCCCACGGCCTGGGAGGGAGTCACTTTACTCAGCCAAGGGAGGTCAAAGTTGCCAATGGGAACCAGGTTGTTAATCAGCTGACTTGAAAATAGATGCTCCTGGATTGCCTGGGTGGGCCCGGTGTGCACACAGGTGTGCTGGGAAGGGGAGGAGAGAGGCAGCCGAGTCACATGATTGGATTATGAAGTAATGATCAGAAAGGGGGTGGTGGTATTGGCTTTGATGTTGGAGGAAGGCACCGCCGTCCAAGGAACGCGGAAAGCCTCTAGGAGCTGGATTCTTCTCCGGAGTCTGCAGACGGAACACAGCCCTGTCGACACCTGGGTGATAGAGAGCCCAGTGAGACATGCTTTGGACTTGTGGCTTCTAGGACTGTAGCTTAATAAATCTGTGTTGTTTTAAAGCCACCCCACTTCTAGTAATTTGTCAGGGCAGCCAGAGTCGTAGGATATGGTCGTCTGGGGCACTGGGCGAGTTGATTATTTTCCAGATGCCGAGCACACCTACTTGCAGCTCTTGGAACGTGACGTGACAGCTAGTTGGTGCCCGTTTGGCTCCAACATTGAACCAGAAACAAAGAACGACAACAACAAAAAAACTCCCACCCTTTTGTAAAGCGGGAAGTTGGTTCCTTGGAAAAGAGAATGAATTCGAACGTAAAAAGTCTGAGCTTCGTTTAGAATTGTGAAAGCTCGCTATCCCGGCACGCTCCCTCCATTAACATCCGTGGGAGCTGGTGCGTATACAGGAGGACGGATGGTCTCTTATTTTACATTTCAAATTCGAGCACAGGCTGTCAAAGGTAAATCACACAGTTCCATGGGCTGGCATCCTTCGAAAGATCAATTATGCACTGACATCTCCTCGCATGGAAGCGCGGGATTATTTACAGCCACCACGCAAGGTTGAGACGTGGTGAGAATCTGGCCCTAAGCACAATGCAGAAATTCATATTCAGATGGCTGAGAAATTAAGGCAGTTCTGGGAGCTCTCTGGGTTGTTAGGGCGTCTGTCGTTGGCTTCCGATGTCGCACAGCGACCCGTGGCATGGTGGAGCGGCCCACACCTGAGAGCTTCCCTTCGAGGCTCTTCCTCTCTCCCTTCGAGGCTCTACTGTCAGCTTTCCAGAAGTTATCCACTGGCAACCTCCATCTCGGGCTGAAGGGCTAGAGGCTTGAAGGGGCCTTCCCAACAGTCGACCCCAACATCTGTCAGGAGGGAGGCATCTCATCAACAACAGAGTCCGCGTGATGGCTTGCAAACAGTCTGTGCTGGCTTAGGACACATGAGGCATAAATTAGATCATAACGGAGTGCTTTGCTGACAGCGCGTGATGACAGGTGTTGTGAATAAGTTGGCACAGGGGCCACTGCCCTACAGAGTAATTGTCAGTCATGGCCACCGCTCCGCCCCTCTCCCACCAGTGGGGACCGTGTGACTAGCCAGGAGGAAGGCCCTATTCACCTTGTCTGGGATGGGAATTGGCACCTCCCCGTCTCTCATGCTCAAGGGTGACATCGCAGCCCCTTGGGGTCATCGCCTGTCCCAACTGTGGTTGGGCTGGAGTGCGTCTTAGGGGTGAAGCCAGCACCCACGTGCCCATGTAGGTAGTCCTCTTCGCCTGTCCTGGCGCACGTGTTGAGGGCGACATGAAAGTAGAAACATCCCAAGACTGAGCAAAAACCCTGCAGCGAATAAAATATAAGTGATATTTCAAAAACAAAAGGTATCGCCGTGGCCGTCCAGGGCAGTTTCAGAACTTTGTTGGACTTCCTTGTATTCGTGTCATAGTTTATCGGATAAGGATGGGGATCGCGTAGAGTGGGAGCACCCGAATCCTTAGGGCTTCTTAGAATGTTTTCTGGGGCTGAGAAACCCCAACCCCGATCCTCCGTCGCCTCGGTCTTGTAGCCAGGTTGGCTCTCTCCCTGGGAGACTCTTGGTACTCCGTTCCTTCTCCCAGCCTGGCTTCAGGGCTGGCTTTTCACTTGGCTGCTTTTCTGATCTCCCACTTCAGGGCCCGCTGAAAAGCCCTTGGAGGACATCCTGGTTCAAATTAGCCTGCATCACGGCCTGCGCCAGCTCTGTCCTGCTCGTTTCCTCCAGGACACTTGTCACGATCCGAAATGATCTTGGTTGAGTCTGTGAGTTCACTGTGTCCCGCAGGAGGAATGAACACGCCTTGAGGGCAGGGAGCCCACCCGGCTTGTTCACCATGCAAGCCCCCGGCTGGCACCTGGTGCAAAGTATAGGGTGCGGGGGCCTTTGAGGAGTGAAACAAATGGATATGGAAATCAAGCGTGCCCGTGTGCCCTCGGCATCTTCTGTCCCCATCCCCAGTGGACGCTCCGTGCTCAGTCTTCACAGCGCAATGACCCAGGAAGCGTTGTGACAGCTGTCACAGAGTGTTACTGTCACGGCGGGCCAGGTTTCACCCTGGGCCACACAGAAGCCCAGCAGCCCAGCCCTCGACATGTCTTGTGGCAGCGGGGGCGGGGGGGGGGCAGTCCGGCTACCGGGGTGCCACCTCTGCGTGGTCGGGAGAGCAGGTCAAGACAGCTGGCAGAGGCTGCCCCTGTCATCGGCTCCCCCACCTTTCCTCCCAGCCCACGACTGATCTGGGACAACTGCAGTGAACTGAGAGGGCCGAGCGTGGGCAGTTTTCAAGCCACGGGCATTTGCACACTGCCCTGCATCTCAACAAATAGGTCTTGTCTGCGGCTGCCTCGGGACCTGGCCAGCTCTGCCTCCACCCCAGGCAGCCGGGGAAGCGGCCTTCAGCCCCACGCTGCTGCTGGGGCCGGGGTTGCGGTGCTGGGCTATGTGCGGCGGGTGCTGCTCAAACGATTTATCTTTTTGTTCACACCCCATGCAAGTAGCTCTTCTCACTGTCCCCGTGTTACAGACTAAGAATGGAGGGTTAGCCTGGGTGGCCCAGTGGTTTAGTGCCTGCCTTCGGCCCAGGGCGTGATCCTGGAGACCCGGGATCAAGTCCTGTGTTGGGCTCCCTGCACGGAGCCTGCTTCTCCCTCTGCCTCATTCTCTCTCTCTCTCTCTCGCTCTGTCATGAATAAATAAATAAAATCTTTAAAAACAAAAAAATAAGAAGGACGCCTTGGAGAGATCAAGAGGCTTGAGGATGGCCACAGAGGTACAAGTGGCAGGGACGTGAGGGAAAAATTTAAATCCAGGATTAAAAGTAAGTCAATCGGAGAAGGACAAACCTTATATGGTCTCATTCATTTGGGGAATATAAAAAATAGTGAAAGGGAATAAAGGGGAAAGGAGAGAAAATGAGTGGGAAATATCAGAGAGGGAGACAGAACATGAGAGACTCCTAACTCTGGGAAACTCTGGGTGGTGGAAAGGGAGGTGGGCGGGAGGTGGGGGTGACTGGGTGACAGGCACTGAGGGGGGGCACCTGATGGAATGAGCTCTGGGTGTTATGCTATATGTTGGCAAATTGAACTCCAATAAAAGATAAAAATAAAAATGAAAATGAAATAAAAATAAAACTGCCTCCTGGAGGCCTGGGAAGTTCTGGAGGAGGGGGAAATAGCCCCCCTTTCAGATATCCGTAGATGGTTTTGCAGAAGACACCTAGGGGGGAAAGAATTTTCTCATTTCAAGCTGGAGCTCCTTGTTTTACAGCCTCAGTGCGGAAGGGGAGGGAGGAGTGATTTGGGGCTGGGGACACCCCAGACTTGGGGCTGCTAAAGCAGAGCCTGGTTCTGTGAACCAGGTGCACGGCTGTCAGGCAGGCACCGCACCTGAGCGCAAAGCCAAGCTGTCTTGCCTCCAAATGTCCCTCCCCAGGTATGGAAGCAGGAGGGTTTGGCGCAGGAGATGCTGTTATCATCGCAGACCTCCAGGTTCTGGCTCAGAATACTTCTTCGGATCTTTTTGTTGAAAGCGTGTAGATAGGAGCCGCTTTACCTCTCCCTCCCACCTAAGTGGGGTGTGGGGGCGTCTTCCGAGAGGAGAGGATGTTGCCCACAGACCTGCTTGCTGAGACCGTCCACAGGTTAAAGGTGATCGTGCATATGCAGCGCCATCCAGCAGAAACATCTTCGGAGGCACAGATGTAAAGCTGCATTTTGTGGTAAAAAGTAACAAAAGAACCCGGTGACATTAACTTGTTCTTTTATTGTGGTTAAAAAACCTTATAACATTAAATTTACGATCTTAACTATTTATATAGTTACTTAGGTGTCTAGTTCAGTAACTTTAACTATATTCACACTGTTACATAAATAATATAAAATTATATAGCTGGATTTTTTTTTTATAGCTGGATGTTTTACTTTTTTCTCTTACTATGTCCTTAAAATCCGGTGTGTATTTTTGCACTCGGCGCACATCTCAGTTCAGGCACTACATTTTCGATAAAAATACTTAATCTCTATATAGATTTTTAAAAATCTACGGTGGAGAAAGCAGATTCAGACACCTCAGGAGTTCCAAGCATACTTAGAGTCTTCCAATACATCGTCAGTTTTTAGATGTAAATTAATTGAAATTAAATAAAGTAAGAAAAGATACAGCTCCCCTGTCGCACAAGCTCCATGTCAAGAGCTCAATAGTCACGTGTGGCTGGTGCCTACCGTGCTGGACAGTGCAGGTCAAGAATTTCTAGAAAGTGCTTTGTAAGCGGTAGCGTTTCTTGTCCTTTGGAATAGCACAAAGAGAGGAAGTGGGAAGTCTCTCGCCCTTGACCCCAGCAATGACCACGCTCATCCCAGCCGATGGCTCCTGTCCCATCGTCACACAGCCCAGGGCCGGCCCATCCCATTCTGGACAAGACAAATCCTTCTCAGCTGGGCTTTCCCTCTCCCCTTGGCACTTACTCCAGAGCTTTCGGCATGGGGCCGCCGACCCAAGTTAATTAGGAGATTGGACCGGGAGGGGGAGAAAAGACTCAGACTGAAAATTAAGAATCACCCTGCTTATTTTATCACTGGAAGATCATTTCAACAACTTCCTCCAGGAAATTGCAAAGGGAAGTCATTATCCAAAAAAGAAGGGGAGACGCAGGTCCACGTGAAGCCCAGATGCAGCGCCCGCTCAGGGCAGGCTGGGGCGGGGGGTGGGCTGGAGGGGGGGCGGGGGGGGCAGGGCCGGGTGTTTACTGGGTCATTTAACCAGGGTCCTATTTTCTGAAGTTTCCTTTTCCACGATTATTTGTTGACCTTAATTGTTGCCATGCCCATGAGATGCGGCCCTGAACTTCCTCCTGCAGCCCGGCACTGGGGTCAGGGCGGGCTCCCTCTAATTGCCTGTGTCCTGCCTTTCCCCCCGGGTCTCCAGGGCAGGCCCATTCCCACATATGCTTCCAGAACCATCTTAATAGACGGGCAGCAGCGCCCAGCTGACGACATATGTTTAGCTGCTTGCCGGGGTCGGCCAAGCGTGCAATATCACGTTACATGAATGGGAAGGTCAGTCCCAAACAAGCTGCTTTTTACAAGCGCTGGCTTAAGGATTTGCTGCTAAATAGGGCTTACATGTAGGGGGTGAGTGGGTAATGGGCTTCTTGTGGAGCCCTGTTCTCTGTCTGCCTTTTGCATTGATTAGAAAGTTTTTGGTCTCCCAGGACAACGCTGCTCCGTTAAAAAGCGCCTTTCCAGCCACTGGGGTTCCTGGACCTAGGTCAGCATCTGCGCTCCGAGCAGGGAAAATGTGGGTTCGGGTCTCCTGGTGTCTGGGCCTGGGGTGTGCTGGGGAGCCGCGGTCCTCTGCTCGCTCACAGATGCAGTTATGCTCTATTAACCCTGCACAGCCCCGGGGGCAGATGGGCAAAGCCGAGCCAGAGAAAGCCGGAGCTTGCGGCTCCTCTCACCTGGCCCCGCTCCAGGAGAGATGATGGACGGGCACATGCCGGGCCGCCCCTCGGCCGGGGGGCCCTACAGCTCCCCTGGCCCACGAGATGTGCATGCACAAACTCCACTCCTGGGCTCATCGGAGGGGACACTCAAGGCCCACCCTGAACCTGAGCGACCAGCCAAAGGCCTGGAGACTATTCCGGACAGAAATGAAAATGGCATTCGGGGTTCCTTCTCCATAATGGTGAAGACTAGGGCATTTACTGAGCACTTTCTCCATCCTGCGCTGTCCACAGGGCGCTACTCGGAGGAACTGATTTAATCCTCCCGATGGTCAGTGAAGCCCACCCCCTGCCTAGGCCTGGCCCATCACAGGACCGGGAATAGCGGCAGAACAGAAATCACTCACCGGAGTCACTCCTCTCTTCTTCCCTTACTCCCTGCCTCTGTGCCTTCTTTCCATACTTTTTTTTCTTTCTTTCCTTTCTTTTATTTTTTATTTATTTTTATTTTTTAAAAAGATTTTATTTATTTATTCATGAGAGACACAGAGAGAAAGAGGCAGAGACACAGGCAGAGAGAGAAGCAGGCTCCACGCAGGGAGCCCGATGCGGGATTTGATCCCGTGTCTCCAGGATCACACCCTGGGCTTAAGGCGGCCCTAAACCGCTGAGCCACCGGGGCTGCCCATCTTTCCTTTCTTTTTGATTATAAAAGTGGCTTTTTAAAAAAGCTAATGGCACAAAAATGAAGAAGACATAAAAGTGTCCCAAACCTATTCCTTATTCCTCTCTTCACGCTGCTCACCATTTGGGGAGTGTCCTGTGTGCACATGCTGTTTTTAGTAATAAGTCATTCGTTCAACAAACATTTATTGAGTATTCAGTAGGCGTCAGGGATTGTGCTGTGGGTGTAGATAGCGCTAACTGACATTTGGGGCCAAATATTTCTCTGTGCTGGGGGGCCGTCCTCTGCATCGTAGGGTACTTAGCAGTATTTCTGCTCTCTACCCCCGAGATGCCAGTAACACCCAGCTCTCAGTTGCGATAACTGTCTGCAGACATTGTCACATGTCCCCTGGGAGCCAAGATCACCCTGCGGAGAGCCACTGGGCAGGACGGCTCTTTCCCTTAGCAATGCCTCGGGGCATCCTGACACCCCACCACATTCCTATTTCCCTCTTCTGTATCAGATTCCAGAGTACCGGGGTGTTCGAACTTCTGAGCAAGCTTCCTGGTCATAAATACACATTCTGGGCTGTTTCCGATTTTTACCCCATCCTCATCAACGCCAGGACGACCCTCCTTGTTCATACCTACACCGTATCCACACATTCAAGTATTGCAAGGGACGGATTCTTTCAAGCAAAATTGCTGAATCAAAGGTGTCAGCATTTACATATTTGCTACAAAATGCTAACATCCACTCTGAAAAGAGGATTGTGGCAACGTGCCCCCACGCCAAGTGTCCCACTCGCTGCTGGGGATGGAAGCTGTCGGCCGGATCGTTCAGAAGAGAGGATGTTGAACACGTTAGGACAAAGAGATTACGTTGTGCTTCATTCAGAGGGGTCCTTGGGTCTTTTGTTTATTAAATTTTGCTATTAACATTTGTTTTTTATTTTATTTTATTTATTTATGATAGTCATAGAGAGAGAGAGAGAGAGGCAGAGACACAGGCAGAGGGAGAAGCAGGCTCCATGCACCGGGAGCCCGATGTGGGATTCGATCCCGGGTCTCCAGGATCGCACCCTGGGCCAAAGGCAGGCGCCAAACCGCTGCGCCACCCAGGGATCCCCTAACATTTGTTTTAAACTAAATAAACATAACTACTCGAAGTGACAATTTCAAGTTTTCCAACATGGGCGTGTGAAAGTTTAGTGTTCATGCTCTCAAAAAATTGGGTATTTTAGGGGCACCTGGGGGGCTCAGTGGGTGAAGCGTCTGTCTTTGGCTCAGGGCATGATCTCAGGGTCCTGGGATCAAGCCCGAAGACAGGCTCCCTCCTCAGCGGAGGTCTGCTTCTCCTTCTCCCTTTGCTCCTCTCCCAACTCAATGCTCTTTTGCTCTCAAAAATAAATAAAATCTTTTTTTAAAAATTAGGCATTTAATAAACTTAATAAATTAAAGGGGGTAAATAAAATTAGGCATTTAATAAATTTAATAAATAAAAGGGGGATCTGTTTTAGTAACCCTGTTACAAGCTGGGGCTGCCCGACTGGTACAAACTCAGGAATCCTCTGCCATCCCCAAGTAGACACGAGCTCCAAGCCCCAGAGAGATGTGGACGCCCAGTATGTCACCTCCTCACCCAGAGACCTGAGCTCTCCAGGAGCCGTGGTGTCCTAAAGAGGAAGCACCCCAAGTCTACCCCCTTCACAGTCCCGCCAGGATCACCTGCTGAGAGTCTGGGGCTCCAGCCCTACTGAGGAACACCTGCCGGGGTCAGGTGCATTTTAACAGGGACCTTGACATTCCCACCCCATTTGGAGTATATTTTAAGAGGCTTACTTACTGTGCTTCCTCAGCCTTCGGTTTCCCCTTCCAGTTACAAGCTCTGCTCAGCCTGATATTTTTCCCCCTGAATTAAACTAATTTGAGACAATACATTATCTTTCCTGCGTGAATAAAAACAGGCAAGAGAAAATCGCCTTTGTGGAACTGCAGCATAACATCGCTGCTGCCTGCTTGATAAGAATGGGAATCTCCAATCTTTAGAAATAGTTATTCCAATGATATACACTGATCGTCTATTTAAAACATTGAATGCTGTAAAAATTAAATATAGCTAAATCCTGCATATGGCACAAAATTCCAAAGGAGCAGAAAAGTTACACTAATGTCCCCTCCATCTCTGTTCTCTGGTCACCCAGGAGCCCTCCCCAGAGGCCATCACTCTTACTATGGGGTGGGCCCATATGAAATTGTTCACATTTACCTGCGTGTTTGGCCAACAACAACAACAAAAAAGGTAGTTTCTTATGATTCAATCTGTTCTAGGGATGCAAATGAGAACAAACATTCTTATTATCAAGGGAGTCCCAACCCAGTGGGAGACTGGTGGGGAGACCAACAGGTACCGTATGATGTAATGTGGTTGTGACACTGCTGCATACACATGGTGAGAAGAGAGGCTTCCTCCAGGGGGAGGAGGGGCAGAGACATGAAGAATTAATTCTTGGGTGGGTCATATGACACCTGCTGTTCAGGGTTCATAAAATCAGACACAGTGCGCAAGTTTCCTGCTCTGCTGTGTGGATCGAAAGTGGAATCAGAAAAGCTCAGGATGTTAGATGTCCTGACAACCTAGATGGACACGTGTGCTAAATAAGGCCCAGGATCATTCACTTCTTAAACTTACCAAGATCCTTCCTCCCCCAGGACCTTTGCACACAATGTTTCCCCCTCTGTAGAGATCCGTGCCACCCCACCCCCTCCCCCTATCTCAAGGAGTGGTAAGCTTCTTGTCACTCTCTAGGTCTCTGTTTAAATGCCTCCCTCCCAGAGCACGCACATCTTTGCCTGAATGTTGTGGTCTGTATTCAGCACCGTTTGTTCCCTCCATGCACTTTTCACAATTGTAATTATACTATCTATTATATTATTTTCCTTTTTCTCCCTACCTTTCCCAATAGAATGTAAGCCAAGGGTAGGGATAGTGTCATGTGCGCCGTGTAACCTTGGGGGCCGAGGGTATCTGGTACTGAAACACGAGTGTTGGATGAAGTCATGAGTGAGCATATTAGTCACTGTCTATTCTTCATCTCATTTTACCTTCACATCAGATCTTCAAGGGATCTATGACCTCATGATTGCGTACCCATTCTTGGCATACCCGTTCTCGTCACCCCACACCATACCCGCACACCCACACACAACTCTTCCTTTCTGGGGAGCTGGGTCCACCCTTTTGTGCTCAGGGACAGTGATGCCTCTCCAGCCCAGCCCAGGGTGTGAATGATGATGGTTCAAAATCAGTCATGGTAGTTCCATCCCTCTTCTCAATGACTGATACAAGCATTTGCACATGATGCAGCCGTGATAAATAAGATTTCAGAGGAGGCCTCCTGGGGCAGCTCTGCCCAAGCTGCACCTCGTGGAGATGTGGAGTCTGACTCAGCACATCTGGGGTGGGACACAAGATCCTGCACATCTGATGAGCCCATGAGATGCTGACGTTGCCAGCAGGTGGGCCACACCTTGTCATGAAGTCTACAGGGAAAAGTTTTCCTCCCCTATAGAAAGATACACAGGAAGAGAAGCTGTTGTTGTTGTGGGAACACGTGTTGCTTGGAGCTGAGCTGCAGTTGTGAGTGACCACAGCTGGATAACCTGGGACAAAACCAACATGTGGGGAAGGGCAGAGGAGAACATGAAAAGCCCAGAGGACTGGGTGACATAGTGAAGTCTCTTAACCAATCTTGGAGTTGCTAGTGTAAGACAATAAATGCTGGTTTTAAAAAAGATTTTATTTATTTATAGGAGGGGGAGCAGAGGACACCCGGCTGGCTCAGTAGGTAGAGCATGCAACTCTTGATCTTGGAGTCAGGAGTTCAAGCCTCACATATCGTATAGAGATAAAAAAAAAAAGAAAGAAAAGAAAGAAAGAAAGAAAGAAAGAAAGAAAGAAAGAAAGAAAGAAAGAAAGAAGAAAGGAGAAAGGAGAAAGAAAGAAAGGAGAAAGAAAGGAGAAAGGAGAAAGGAAAGAATGAAAGAAAGAAAGAAAGAAAGAAAGAAAGAAAGAAAGAAAGAAAGAAAGAAAGAAGAGGGGAAGCAGAGAGAGAGGGATAAGCAGATTCTACGCTGAGTGTTGAGCCATCATGGAGATGCATCCCAGCACCCCAAGATCACATCCCGAGCTGGGCCCAAGAGTTAGACACAACCAACTGAGCCACCCAGGTGCTCCAGTGCCTTTTTTCTTTTTTTCTCTTTAAAGCCAGTTTGAATTTGGGACTTTTGTTCCTTACAGCCTAAAGCATCATGACTGATACTCTACACAGACAACTGGGTGCACAGCAAAAAAGATCAATCTTTGACCCAGACCAACCTGCGGACTTAGCTCCCTTCATGGCAGGGCCATCCCTCAGCCTAACCAAGCCTCAGATTCTTTGTTTATACAATGGGTTGATGTGGCCGTCAAAAAGAGAATGTATGTATCCTAGAATCTTCTAGCACGGCACTTTCCAGTACACATATAATACAAACCATACGTACCTTTGGCGTTCCTGATAGCCACATGCAAAACATAAGAGGAAATAGGTGATATTGATTTTAATAACATTATTTATTTAGCTAAAATATTACCATTTCAATAAAAATTATATATACGTATATATTTGGTACTAGGTTTTTGAAGTCTGGTGTGTATTTTACACGACAGCACATCTAAATTCAGCCTGGCCACATTTCAAGGGCTCAAGAGCCACATGTGGCTAGTTGCTGCTGCGTTGGCTCAGGTACAGCATGAGGCTGAGCTCACAGTAAATATCATTTATCCATAAATATGGATTACTTACGCTGCCCCTACCGTGGGCAATGGAAGAGAGACTCTGAATTTCCAAACACAGTAGCTCCCAAGCCGGAAGCCACCTGGTGATGAAGCTCTGCTGCTTTCGGTCAACTCCTGAAGTCCTGAATATCGCTCACCTGCGACATCTGCAGAATAAACCGACAGTCGGGAAGGACAAATGATAACGCGGCACATCTCGGCAGCACCCGCTGGGACTGAGGCAGGGACTCATTGAAAGATTCGATTGCATGACTGCTATAAATCATACGGGAGGCATTTACATGTCGTGTCTCCTGCTCCATAACCTTTATGACTCCCTACTTTCTGTGGGGTTCATAATGCTGAGGCTCTCCCGGAGCCCGAAGCCTCTCAGCCTGCCTGGCCCAGTCTTCCCCTTGCCCTGTTTTAGCAGCTGCAGGTCAGGCCCGGGGGTCATCAAGGAGGAGGAGGGAGAAGTAGGTGATGGTGCTGAAAGCGAGGGTTTGGGGCCACGTGGGCAGCGTCAGGCTGGCTAAGATCCCAGACATGCACAGTGCACATGTCACAGGCACTCACGCCTCACAGAGCATGTTCAGACCTGCTGTCACTTGGTCTTTGCAACAACCCTGTCGGTAACGAGGTGGATGTTCATTGTTTGTGTTTGCCCTGCATCCTTTCTCATTTCTGGTTAGGGCCCCCTGCTCCCTGCCTTTGGGAGGCTGCTCTCAGCGCTTTATCAGTGTGGTTCTGGGGGTGCTGCCGATCACATAACACACTCTTCACCCTGTGCCACAGGGAGGCCCATGACCCGGGCCAGGCCAACCCTAATGCCTGATTTCATTGGCTACAGTGATTGGACCCAGGAACGAGGCATGTCTTCTGAGTCTGGCCAGTCAGAGCCTTGGTTGGGCCCTGGTCCAGCTGTGAGGATGTATGAATGGAGCTGATCTTCATCAGGATGACAAGACATGTGGAGGGATCCTCTCTGAAGAAGAAGAGCATGAGACCAGCTTGCAAGAGGAGACATAAAAAGATAGGGAATGGGGGAGGGAGAGAATGAGTGATAGCTCCTTTGAACCCCTTGATCCAGCAGAGCCTGAAGCTAGCCCCACTATTTCTCTTCTGTCCTGCCATAAGCCTGCTTGGCATCTTTTGCTTCACCTAGTTGAGGCTAGAGTTCTGTACCTGCAACCAGAATAGCTCCAACTAATATAAGTATAGAATATGCTCTTAATGCACGAGACAAAGTGAGTGTCGGTGATTATTCCAGGACCCCAAGAACGCGGAGCCAGGATGAGTCCACATCACTGGGCTTCTCATCCTATGCTCTTTCCACTACATCCTTCACGGCACCTACTCTGTATTAGTGTCCCGTGGCTGCTGTAACAAATGACCACAAATCCAGTTCCTTAAAACAACAAAAAGTTATTCTTTCACAGATCTTAAAGTCCAAAGTCAGAAAACACGATTCATACACTGGGGCTAAAATCAGGGTGTCGGCAGGGCCTCACTCTCTGGATGCTCTGGTGGAGAATCTGTTTCCTGCCTTTGTGGGCTTCTGGTGGCTGCTGGCGATTCTTGCCTTGTGGCCACATTGCCCCAACCCCAGTCCCTGTCTTCACACGGCCTCCTCCTCTCCCGTATACGTGTTTGTCTAATCTCTCCCGTCTCTCTCTTATAAGGACACTCGGATGGCTTTTTGGGCCTATCTAGATAATCCTGGATTATCCCCCCAATCCTTTAACTTAATCACACTCACAAAGATCCTTTTTCCAAATAAGATAACATTTACAGGTTCTGCAGATTAGGAGCTCATATCTTTGATGGTCACTATTTAGCCCAAGAAAGCGTCTAAATTCCCCAGGATTTAGTGCTCAAACATGATGAATCAGTCCTGAAAAAACTTGGCCAGTATCCAATTGTCCAGTCTTCCCAATCAGATGGTTAATACTTTCAGGGTCAGGCCCAGCCCTGGGTGCCCCGCATAGCAGCCAGCACAGGCCAGGTGAGCAGTCCCATTTCAGCACCCCGTCCCTCAGGCTGAGCGCCGAACATCAGGTGCAAGCCAGGAGGGGTTGCTTTGCCCAAACGATTGTGCCCCTCTTTTTCTATGGACCCCTTTCTCATTTCCTGAGGTGATGCCTGCTGTATACTTTGCTTTAACCTGCATCTTTTGGCTTTAAGAAACAGTCACCACAGCTAGCCCATAATACCAGGGTATATGTATTTTATACTGGGGCAGTACTACCAAGTAGTAGCTCAACCTCAGACCTCAGACCATCCTTTTACTTTTAGCATCTTCCTTTAACTCCATCTGCAGGCATTTCTGGCCTTCTACCTCTCCAGAGAATTCGGTGTGCAGGTCCCTCCCACCTTAGGGAGCAGCTCTGCATTGCAGGGCTGGTGGGGGCGTGGCCGAGGCGGGGTTGTGGGCGTGGCCGAGGGCGTGGTCAGCGACGCGGTTGGAGTGATTTGCGGGCGTGGCAGGAGGCGGGGCTAGGAGCGCGTTCGATTGGTTGGGGTTGTGCTTGGAGGCGTGGTTAGGGGCGGGGCTAAGCTGAGTCTGGCTCCAGGATGGGACCTGCAAGTGGAAATGTGGGCAGTGTGGGCATCTCTTCCACCTCTGTGACTTTATTCTCACTCTTGTTCACGCTGCTGGTTATTACCGTCCTCCAGTCCTCTATGAGACCTCATCATCTTTATCCCCATGACCCACATGCCCTTCCCCTTTGGAGGATACTTTTCAATGCCTACTTGTGGATACATATGGCCTTGCGAATCATTCCCTAAACCTGGAGCTCCTCAGTGTTTCCGTCTCCTTTTCTTCTTTGAAACAACTACAGCAATAGTGAAAAACGGTAATAATCATAATAGCAGCTGATGGTTTCGGAGCTGCTGTATTTGCCAGGCACTGTGCGAAGTGCTCTTATGTGGGATAATATCACACACATGCACACACACGCGCACGCTGTATGGTAGGTGCTTTAGGGCTCTGTATTATCCATGATGAAGCTGAGGGACTGAGAGATTAAGTAACCCAATGCTAGTTTCCCTCTCTTGCTCAATAAATCCCTATTAAAAAGAATGAAAATGGCTAAACTATGCTGTTCCACAGTATTACTATAAAAATAAAACTGCTAATGATCTTTTTTTTCTAAGTACAGAGAGCAAACTCTGTTCACTGTATTAGAAAATTAGGAATCAATCACTAAATTAGAAAAATAAAGGAAATCATAGTAACAGAAAATAAAAATCACTCATAGTATTTTAGTTACAGCTATTTCCAGTCCATCTGTCTCTATCTATGCATTTTCCAAGGAATTAAAATTTAAGCCATGATTGTTCTAGGTAGATCTCCTGAGGCAAGAGAAATAAAAGCAAAAATAAACTATTGGGACTTTATCAAAATAAAAAGCTTCTGCACAGTGAAGGAAACAATGGGCAAAAGTAAAAAGACAACCTGAGTGCAAATAACATATCTGATAAAGGGCTAGTATCCAAAATATATAAAGAACTGATACCACTGGACACCCCCAAAACAAATAATCCAATTAAAAATGGGCAGAAGATATAAATAGACATTTCTCCAAAGAAGACATGCAAAAGGCCAATAGACACATGAAAAGGTGCTCAACATCACTCATCATCAGGAAAATGCAAATCAAAACCACAATGAGATATCACCTAATACCTGTCAGAATGGTTAAAACCAACATCACAAGAAACAACAAGTGTTGGTGAGGATGTGGAGATATGGGAACTTTTTTGCACCGTTCGTGGGAATGCAAACTGGTGCAGCTGCCGTGGAGAATTGTATGAAGATTCCTCAAAAAATTAAAAAAAAATTAAAATATCTGTTTGAATTTTAATTAAAATTTAATTTTAATTAAAAATTTTAAAAAGAATTACTATATGACCCAGATACAAAAACATTAATTCAAAGGGATACATGCACCTGATGTTTATAGCAGCATTATTTACAACAGCCAATGTATGAAAGCAGATCAAGTACCCATTGTTTGATTGAATTGATAAATAAGTGATATATATATATATCTTACATACAATATGAATATACCTATAGTATTTCTATATATATATATTGGAATATTATTCAGCGATAAAAAGGAATGAAATCTTGCCATTTGCAATGACATGGCTAGAACTAGAGAGTATTATGCTAAGTGAAATAAGTCAGAGAAAGATGAATACCATATGATTTCACTCATATGTGGAATTTAAGAAACAAACAAACAAACAAGCAAAGGGGTAAAAACAGAGACAAACCAAGAAACAGACTCTTAACTATAGACAACAAACTGATGCTTGCCAGAGGGGAGGGAGCAGGGGGCATGGGAAATAAGAGATGGGGATTTAAGAGTACTCTCATGATAAAAAATAAATTAATTAAGCAATGATTTTTAACGAATTTCAGGCCTCCAGGCCTTTCTGTTTAGACATGTATGTCATAACCAGGTTTTCCTTTCTGCTATTACAATATATGAAAAATGTTTTTAAGCATGTATCTTTGCTGACGTTTCCAATTATTTATTTAGGATAAAGGGTATGCATCTTTGAATCTTTGGGTATGCATTGCCCTGTGCTCCAGGCAGCTCTAGCAATTACCATCCCTGCACACAAGTTTGGGAGCTTTGCTTGCTCACCTTTTCACCAACTCTGGGGAGACTTGTTTTTGTTTTTAAAACTTGGCTGGTGTTTTCTTTTTTTAAAGATTTTGTTTATTTATTTGAGAGAGAAGAGAGAGAGAGCACAAGCAGGGTTGGAGTGGCAGAGGGAGAGGGAGAAGCAGGCTCCCCACTGAGCAGAGCCTAATGTGGGGCTCGATCCCAGGATCCTGGGATCACGAGCTAAGCCAAAGGCAGAATTTTAACCAACTGAGCCTCCCAGGTGCCCCACAAATGGATTTGTAAAAGGAAGAATGCTTCTCTGCAGGCTCAGCCTCGGGCTTGCCCCAAATGGGGATTTCTCCTCTTGGAAGCTCACATTTGTCACACACACCCGACCTCTTCATGCCACGCAGTGTCCCCCCAGAGCCAGCCCAGGCCTCCCTTCTTCTCTGCTGGCGACAAAACGAGGACTAGCCGTACTAAAATGGTAACTCCGAGAAACCTGGGCTCTCTTTTCAGAGCTCTCCCATGGGCTCAGCTTTCTGGAAGATTCTTTCAAGGCTTTCAGAAATCAGTTCTGAGTTTGCTCTGTCCCCTCACGTTGAAGAAATCTGAGGAGTGAATGCTGATTTCTGGTCCAACTTAGAAAATGTACAGAAACAAGGGTGCCTGGCGGGGGGGGGGGGGGGGGGGGCGGGGCTCAGTGGTTGAGCGTCTGCCTTTGACTCAGGACGTGATCCTGGGGTCCTGGGATCGAGTCTTGTGTCGGGCTCCCCGCAGGGAGCCTGCTTCTCCCTCTGCCTGTGTCTCTGCCTCTCTCTGTGTCTCTCATGAATAAACAAATAAAATCTAAAAAGAAAAGAAAAGAAAATGTACAGAAACAGAGCTCCCAAACAATACTCCGTAAAGGTAAATTATTCTGATAGTAAATGTTTGCGGATATGCCGGCATCAGAGCAATGCTTGTCCTCAAGAATGACCGACAGTGCTTTATGAGGCACAGTTGTGATTCAAATGGCCTGTGGTGGCAGAAAGAGCAGTGGGTGCTGATGGTGCGTATCCACAGCTCCCTTTGGGCTAGGCTCTGTGCTGGGTGATACAGACGCCCAACGACCCCACTGCAGAGCAGCGGGTGCCTGGCCCCCAATCACACACATGGGCAAATAGACCCAGTGAGCAGTGGTGGGGAACAGAATCCGAATGCAAGTTTGTCCATTCCATGCCTCATGTCTGCTTTTGAAGCAAAGCCTGAGGTTTCCCACCCTCAGTGGCTGCTAGAGCACCTGAGGCCCCTCACCTGGATAGATCTTTCTGGGCACTGTCATTCTGCCCCAGGCCTGGAGCTCATTGCCCCTGTCCTGGGCCCATCCTGGGTCTGGGTTGAATCCTGGGAGTGGGTCTTTATAAGGCAGAAAACAATTGTCCCGACTTTCCAGCAAACAACAGACCCTCATCTCAGAACTTTCCAGTGCCCCCTCCACACACTTTCAAGGCCTGGACAGCTATTGTCAACCTTTGCTGGATGCCAGGTCTGGTGGGCACCTTCAGACAGATGTCCACTGGGCCTTTCAGAGTGTGGGGGTTTACACCCATATGCTGGGGGAGGGTGTGGTGTCAGATGACACCCCACTTGTGTCCCTTCCCGGGTACGTGACCTCTCTTGGCTTGTTGGCAATTACCGGGGCTCCAACAAGCTCTCCAGCATCTCCCTACAAGACTCTACCCCCTTAAATAAAGGTGAAGAGGGGACACTGAGGCCACAAGAAATCAGGATGTGGACTTGTGAGGCCCCAGGTGAGGGGTGGGGCCCTGAAATCTCAAATCCCAAATATACGGCGCAAGAAGACCTGGCCCTGCAGTCCCAGGTTCACCCTCACCTCCCCTCAGTGATCAAAACCTAGTGGCTTCCCCATCAGATCCCAGGGTTCTGTGGACTCTCTGGAGGCCAGGCCGTAGCTCTGGAAGCTTCCTCCCACCTCCCAGGGGGGCTCTGCTTCCATTCCCCATAGATTTCAGCAGTGCTAACTCTAGGGTTTTGAATGGTGGGGGGGTCTTGTAGACAGACTTACGGGGGAGACCCAGGGCCTGTCTAGAAGCTGCATTTATTTGTAACTTAAGCTCAGTGTTTCTGTTTTTATTTGTAGGATAAACTCAATAGATTATGTTATTTGGGGCCTCTGGAGAGGATGGGGGTGGATAAAATTCCCGAGCACCCTCTGTATTGTCAGTTCATGGGGTTCTGGATATAACAGCACCCAGAAAAAGTGTTCTACAGCAAGAAATGAAACTTGAAGCCCACTAGGCTAAACCTTTTGCACTAAACCATTTGCACTAAAACCAACAGCCACACAGAGCCTCCCAGGAGCTCAGACTCTAGATTTGTTGGTTTCCTCGTTATCCCCACTTTCTAGATGGAATCACTGAGGCATAGGGCCCCACATCTTGTCGGCACTGGCTTTCAAAGGCACGTCTCCAGGACCAGGTCCACCAAACCTCTGGGTTTCTCCCTGCACTAGGCATAGTCATAGATAGAATCGCTTTATAATTTTTTAAAGCTCAAGACTCCTCAACCATCTGAATGTTTTCCAGCCTGCATTCATCATCATTTGCTTTGGAGGATTTTTTTTTTTTTTTAACAGTAGAGACACCTGTCTCTCCTGCTCTTATCTGCAGATGTTTGTTGAATGAATTGAGGGAATGAATGTAGTTATTTCCCCTGGGCCCCTCCTCTCCAATTAAGAGTGGACCAGGAGAGAAGTCCAGTGGGGTTCACAAAGTCATTTCATCACCCCACCGGGGCAGCGTGGACAGTTAAGACAGATCCTGCCCGCCTGGAGCAGCTCCCACCCCCGCCCCCACCCCAATTCGGTCTTTAAGGCCCTTCGCTTGGCAGGAAAACGCTGCCCCCTCCTGGCTTAGCTGGACCGGCACACCAGATACAAGGCTTCAGACCAATAGGAACTTCATTAAATCTGAACAATAGGTTCAAAGAAGACCAAAGAATAAATCAGGGCAAACGGGGGCTGGACACCCAGGACAATGCCGCTGGGCAGAAAATAAAGATTTTGTGATACCCTCTTCACTTAATGAGATTCATGCAGTCCCTTTGGGGCAGCAAGAGCATCACCAGTTACACAACCTGGGACGTTCCTGGGTACAGACTGTACAGAGGAGATTGTGAGGGCATTTGGGTTCAGAAGAGGCAGTAAATCCTCGACAATTGACGCAATCTATGAAGTGACCCGTGTCACTGAAGGTGGCGTAGGGTCAGAAAGCCCCCACCCCAGGGATGGGGTCCTGGGGCTGGAGGGAGAAGCCGAACATGCATTTGTTTGGGTTCTGTGCTCCTTTGCCCGATTTCGAAATCTTCCTCACCTGTCTTTCTCCAAGCAAATGAGCCAACAGGAAAAGCAGGCCGCTAGAGATTTCGCAACGAGCGCAGAAGCTGCCCCACTCCAGGGACGATGTCTTCATCTCTGGGGAGAAAATGTTTGCATGACACTGGCTTCTGGAAGACTCTCCAAACTTACTTTCTCCCCGACCCCCCATTCCCAAAGGCAAGGCTCCTGCTCCCTGCGTTGCTTCCTAGGCATCCTCTGAAAACTGGAGTGTGGGGAGCAAACCCAGAGAGGGTGTCTTAAGACTTTCATGTGACACTAATTTTCTTCTCAAGAGTTCAGCTAAAGCCAGAAAGGGTTTGCAAGAAACGTTCTTCTAGGTTCCACTCCCGGGAGACCAGATGCTGCCTGGTGAGCACTCTGGAGATCCCCCAACCCCATCAAGTGGGGGAAGAACATGGCAAAACCAGACAGCTCTGCTGGTTCTTCTTCTTTTTTTTTTTTATGATTAACATACTCTTCCAGTTCTTTTTTTTTTTTTTTTAAGATTTTATTTATTTATTTGGCAGAGAGAGAGAGAGAGAAAGATAGTGTGAGCAAGGGAGGGGCAGAATGAGAGGAGAGAGAGAATCTCAAGCAGGCTCCATGCTGAGTGTGGAGCCTGACACAGGGCTCAATCTCACCACCTGAGATCACGACCCTGAGATCACAACCCTGAGCTCACGACCCTGGGATCACCACCCTGAGATCCTGACCCTGAGATCACCACCCTGGGATCACGACGCTGAGATCATGACCCTGGGATCACCACCCTGAGATCCTGACCCTGAGATCACGACCCTGAAATCACGACCCTGAGATCACCCCTGAGATCACCACCCTGAGATACTGACCCTGGGATCACAACCTGAGCCAAAACCAAGAGTTGGATGCTTAACTGACTGAGCCACCCAGGCGTGCCTCTGTTCTTCCAGTTCTAATTTTGTTCTAGTTCTACCTGTGGCTCCAGGAACTGGCACCCTGGCCTAGGAGTGCTCAGCCTTCCTCAGGCTTCTCCTCCCCACACTCTGCAGCCAGGTTCTGCCTCTCCAGCCTGTGAGCCCCACAGTCTGGGGAACTGCCAGCTTCATCAGCGCCTCCCCAGGGCCCAGCACCGCGCCTGGCACGCAGCAGTGGCTTGCGTCGGGAGAAGTGGCTCCTCCAGTTTGTGTCCTTCCCCTAACTGGGCCTCCGTCACCTTGGGGAGAAGGAGGGAAGTGGACAGGGTGTTCTCAGGTACGTGCTGGCTGGACCAACTCCCCCTTCACCTCCCCATCCCAGAGGTCTTATGGTCTCCTGGGAAAGACAGAGATGAAAAAAAATATTGGTACAGATAATTCATTTCAGTGGACAAAGTGCTCCTGAAGGAGAACATCGAGGAACTCTATGGAAACTAAGTGCTACAGCTTGAGTAGGAGATAACTGGACCTCCGGGAGCGGGACAAGCATTCCTAGAGAAGGAACAGCATAGGCAAAGGCTCCGAGGCACATTCTGGGGCAGCATTTGCTTTTCTGACAAAAAGGATGGATGCATCCCACACCACCTGTTCCTCCTCCCCCTGCACGATGCAGGAGCGATGCCCCAGAGGGCATCCTTATTCTCACAGCCGCGAGGGAAGGCCAAGGGAACCTGTGACATCGACACTGCTGAGCCACCGAACTGGTCCCTGCGGCCACCTTCCAGGTTCTTGTCATGTGAGAAACAGGGATTTTTCTGTTATTTGCAGCCCCGGGGCATTTTCTATCTGAAAGGAGGAGAGAAGGCTGGCAGCTTTCCTAACTAGCCAGGCTTGTGGATGTGGGCAGGGGGCACCACTCACAATAAAGTGGGTTCAAGTACAAACGAAAAGCTCCCCATTCCCACCACCTCACTGCTGAGCCAGAGCCCTGGGCCCCCCCAGGCTGAGGACCCCGTACCCCAGCAGAGTTGCTATAATCCTCAGATAAACACCCGCCTCCCCCCTGCACTGGGAACTTCCAGCTCACTCCCCTGGGGAACCTGCCAAGTGCTGGAAGGACCGAGGGACGGGGAAGGCCCTGGATCCTCCTGGACCTGCTCATGCCATCCCAGGGCACCCTGTCACCCTCGCGGCTCCTGCCCCCCTCTGCTGGGCCACGGCGGGTCCCAGGGGCCCCCCTGGCTCTGTGCACAGTCAGGCTGCCCCCACCCCGTCCTGCACAGGAGGTCCATGCAGCTCTGCAGCCGGGGTGTCTCAGCAGGGCCGTCACCCAGTTTCCTCACCAATTACACGGTGAAATTCCTTCCTGAACAGAGAAACTTCTATAACCTGGATCATAAAACATCTCTTTGAATTCCCCCTGGAGACTGCTATGATTATAATAATAAAACGGGCTGCTCGCACGAAGGCTTTCATCCCCGCAGCTCAAAGCTCACAATAAACACACCATAATTACGTATCGCAACAGTCCCCCTTTTGCTCTTCTCCTTGTAGAGAAACTGAGGCAAAAGGAGGTCAAGTGCCTGGCCCGAGGCTATGGCTTCTCTCAGCTCCGAGCAGCCCCCGGGCCTGCGGGGCCTTCCACTGCGCCCATAATCACTGCCCTGCTGGGTGGCCACGACGATCTGCGAGGGCATCCCCGATGCCAAACTTCCAGCACGTTGCACAACCCACTTTTTAAAAAAAATTTTTTTAAAGATTTACTTATTTATTCATTCATTATAGACAGAGAGAGAGAGAGAGAGGCAGAGACACAGGCAGAGGGAGAAGCAGGCTCCATGCCGGGAGCCCGACGTGGGACTCGATCCCGGGACTCCAGGATCGCACCCTGGGCCAAAGGCAGGCGCCAAACCGTTGAGCCACCCAGGGATCCCCAACGCACTTTTTTGAGCAGAGGGAACGGTGTGACCCTGACGCTAGCTGGACGAAGCCCTCTAAGTATCCCGACCTTGAGCGGGCCACGGGGAACCTGCCTCTTATCTGTGAGATTTCGTGAAAAAAAAAAAACAAAAACAAAAACACACACACAAAAACAAAAACCCCACAGGGAACACGTGACTCACAGGTGTGTTCTGACATGGCTCACAGCGCGCGTGTCTCCCTCGCAGAGGCCGGGGCAGGTCCAACTGCGCTCCTGCACGTTCCATCGACGGAAGCAGGTGCACCTGTCAGGGGGCACGTCCCGAGTGTGGGGACACGTCCCCCCACCCTGCACAGCCCCACCTCCCCTCGGCCACTCACTGTGACTTCCGATCTGGGGAAGCCACAACGACTGAGCGCATGGTGGCCGATGCGGCGTGTTGACACTCAGGGCTGCGCCAGGTGCTGGTGCGAGCCACTGTGGTGGGAGCGGGCAGGTGCTCATTGTGCTCTTTCTCGGGGGTGGGGGTCTGAGCCCTAAGTGAACTGGATCCCCATCTCATGGTCCCCTAAGGATAGAGCAGCAGGGCAGATGCTGGAGCCCGGGATTCGGTCCTTATGGCTCTCTTCCGGTCCCCATCACCCTAAGAGAAATGACAAGACACCTGGAAGAGACCCCTGTGATGGCCACATCTAGTGTCCTTGACACCGTTTCCCCCCACGGTCAGTCCTGGGAAGAGGGTGGGGGGTTCAGAGGGAGTGTTCGCAGACAAATTTCTGGAGATAAAATAAGACCTTGGTAAGACTTGGGGGGGTGCTGTCCTTGATTATTCTGTTCCAAGAGGCCCTCCCTCCTGCTGCTTTAGATGATGACCATAACAATAACAGTGAAGACACTAAGGATAATGGTGAGCATTTGCTGAGCACTTCCTGTATACCAGGCCCTGTGCTAAATGTTTTCAGGGCCTCACTGCTTATGAAACGAGAGCTATGGATAGCCCCGTTTTGCAGAAGATGGACATGGAGCTTAGGGAGGTCACGGGACTTGCCCAGGGTCACACAGCAGTGAAGTGGCAAGGCTGGATTAGGACCCGGGTGTCTCTGACTCTTGGGTCAGAACGGGTGACGGCGACCAGTGACGTTCGTTGTGTCCTCACTGCCTAAGGGGGAGGGGATTTATTAGCACAATTTCATTTTACTCTCCCAACAGACCGTGGAGAGCCGGGGCCATCTCTGGACCTCTGTAACCGCTCAGCGCTCTTACTTTCCAGACCCCACCCCGCATATCCTATCAGACTCACTTAACGTGAACATAGGGAAAGGTTCCCACTGGATTACTAAACTGTAGGCATAAAAATGGCTGAAATGGCAAATTCTGCATCCTATATATTTTACTGTAAGAAGTAGCCACGACATCTACCTTAACTATTATATACGTTGAGTTGTGGTGGATTCATAGATATGTTATTTGGTTTTGTGGCGATTGAAGTAAGCTGTTGTACATTTTGGGTTTGGGGTGTTCTGGGCTCATTAAGTTTTACTTTTTAGATTTCACGACTTTTTGGTTCCTGGTATGCGTTTTTGACAGGCTGTCTGTTGTAGGGTGTTGGTTCTATTATTATTACAGCAGAGGAGGGGGCTCTGAAAGCCCTCAGCCAGGGAGCAACAGAGTGGGCCTAGAATCCTGTTTGTCTGACTCCAAGGCCCACGTCCTGACCACAGGCCCTGCATTGGTTGCAGCCTGGGGAGCCGCTGGATGCCTGTCAACACGGTTGCCTGCATCCAGGCCAGAGGTAGGCCTGGCATGGGGACAGGGACAATGTTTCTAAACCCTAAATCTGGCCTTACTTGGAAACTCAGGTGAAGGGCCCAGGCCCAGGAAGGCTGTGTGATTTCAAATGTGAGAGGTCCAAGAGCCAAAGATGGGGCAGCCTGCAGGGAGGGCCACGGAGAAGTGGGGGACTATGGGGAGCCCTGGCTGTGAGGGCTGGGTCCCCACGCATCCCCATGCTGCAGGAGAGAAAGGCTGAAGGGTTAATCTTTCCTCCTAATTACCCTCTCCCCAGCTCCCTTCTGAGAGAGGGAGGCCTGGCACCACCCCACCTTTCTGCCCCCTGGGGTTGGGGGAAGCTCCTGTGACCCATCACGCTCCACGAGGCACTGAGAGCGCTGCTGGCCATCCTAGGGTGAGACCATCATCCCCAATCTGGTGTGAGACCTGTGCAGAGGTGGACAGCAACTCTGCCCTTGGTTTGAACCAGCTGTCTGGGGACCTTGGCAGGAAGACTGGGGAGGTGGACCACCCTCCTCCCGCACACCACACACCTGGCAGGTGTCCTATTCAGGGCCCGTACAGGTGCCGGGCTGTGAGGTGGAGACCAAAAGGGCAGGAATGCAGCCCAGTTCTCAACCTGTTTGTTGATCTGCCTCTTCCTGGGCCTGTGTGTCAATCCCAGCATTAAAAGCCACGATTTTCTTTCTTTCGTAATAATATTTTGAATTGTGAGAGTAATGCATGCGCATCATTAAAAATACAGAAATGACAGATGAGCGGGACAGAGAGAACCACGATGCCCACTTTGCTGTGTGGCTGTCTAGAAGTTTTCCCGTGCATTACTCATCATGACATAAAATAATGGCTCCTACAATTTATTGGATGTTTACTGCGGCCCCAGACCCTGGACTAACTATTTTGCACACTGTGTCTACTGCATCTCATTTAATGTCTCCAACAATCCTAGAAAGTGAGTTACTACCTTTCATGTCTATCTTGCAGATGACAAAACTGATGTTCTGAGACTGGATGCTCCCTCCTCAAGTTCATCCAGTCTATAGAAGGAGAAGCCAGGAATCGTAGGCAGGGGGCCACGTATTCCTGGCATCTAGACTCTTACAGGATCACTTCATTACACCAGAAACAAAAGCAGAGCCCTCCTGGAGCTCCTGGGTGGCTCAACGGTTGAGCGTCTTGCCTTTGGCTCAAGTCGTGATCCTGGTGTCCCCAGAATCGAGTCCTGCATCAGGGTCCCTGCTTCACCCTCTGCCTGTGTCTCTGTCTCTCTCTCTATGTCTCTTATGAATAAATAAATAAAATATTAAAAAAAAAAAGTAGAGTCCTCCTTCTCACGTGTGCTTTTTACCAAACTTGGGACTGGGTCCAGCTCGGTGACCTTTCACAACAGGAACTCACCCTATCCCTGGCATGTGTGAAGACACAGAAGTCCCCCCCCCCCCCCCCCCCCCCGCCCGGTGCTCTCTCCCCAAGGGATCATACAATTTTGAAACCTGCTTTTGTGAATCGAACAGCACGCTGAGAATAGCTGTCTGCACTGATTGACGGTGGCTTCTTAGGTCTGAATGTCCCCTGGTCTGCTCCACCCATCCCCCATTGTCAGCCCTTTGGGCCCCTTCCGAGCATCCAAGCCTGATTTTCATGTTCCTTGATACAGGATGCAGCAGCCCCCACGCAGCTGCCTGACTCTTAGGCTTTTTTCCTTCCAGTCCTTGGGCTGGTGCAGTGTGCGGTGGCCTGGGGGACACGGCTGTACTTCTGTACTTAATCACCCCCCACCCCATCCCCAGCTGACTGGAGCAGTTTCCTCATCAGAGCTCAGGAGGGAGGGCTGGGCATGGGAGGGGAGCAGCCTTAACCCCCAGGAAGTTGCATGCACAGCCCTGGGAATGCCCCTCCTCTTCTCTGAGTAAGGGACAAATGGTGACCTCTTTGCCCATTAAATGCTCCACAAGAAGCATCTCTACCTGTTGCCAGAAAACTAGAGGAAACGGTGGTCACAGCCTTGGCCTTTCCTCGGGAGGCACATGGCAGGTGGGATATTGGACTGAGACAATCTCCCCCGTTCAGCTCACGGAAAAACAAGGGTGAGGTTTTCTACATCCTGTCCCTAGACCCCAGGAGCAGGGGCCCCCAACCTGGCACTGCTGGGCCCGGATGATTCTACCCTGTGGGGGCTGCCCACGTACCCTGGAATGTTTGACGTCCCCGACCTGCACCCGCAAGATGCCAGCAGCATACGCCGCCCTGTCCCCAACAGTGACAACCATGGGACATGGCCAGGTGTGCCCTGGGCGAAGGAGGACGACCCCTGCTGCCTCTGGCCTCCTCTCACCCTGTTCTCCCTAGAGAAACACCCCCTGGATGCAAGCCACTCTCTTTTCTTCAGCGGGCACTATTCAGGGAGCACCCATGGGTGCTGTGGCGGGCCCTGGGGACGCAGCAGGAACAAGCCCCTCCCACTCTCTGGGGGCTTCACTCTGGCCCCAGGGATAAGCAGGCATCTTTTAAAAAGACCAGAGAGTGGATATGATAGCCTGTGTGGGCCCAGGGGCAAAATTGATGATATTAGGCAAGTATCTATAGAACCATCCAAAATGTAACCCTTGGGGCACCTGGGAGGCTCAGTCGGTGAAGCCGCTGCCTTTGATTTTCAGTCGTGATCCCGGGGTCCTGGGATCGAGCCCCACATCAGGCTCCCTGCTCTTCAGGGAGTCTGCTCTTGCCTCTCCCTCTGCGGCTCCCCGCTGCTTGTACTTTTTTTCTGTCTGTCAAATGAGTAAAATCTTAGAAAAAAAAATAAAATGTAACCTTTTAGGGATGCCTGAATGGTTCAGTCCGTGGAGCATCTGATTTCAGCTCAGGTCATGCTCTCGGGGTGGTGAGATCGAGCCCCCAGCAGGGCTCCGTGACCAGGATGGAGCCTGCTTGGGATTGTCTCTGTCTCTCCCCGGGCTCGCATGCTCCCACTCCTCTCTCTCTCTCTATCTCTCTCTCTCTCTCAAAAATAAAATAAAATGTAACCCTTTAAAAACGTCAAAAACATTCTTAGTTCTCAGAGCTGAAGGCAAAAAAGCAAAAAAGCAGCCAGGCTGCTGGAGGGCTGCAGTTTGCCAAACCTGTTTGGAGGAAGAGTAATAAGCTCGCATTTACTTAGGATCCACCGTGTCCCAGCACCGATCCCTTCCACTCCCTTCAGGGAGAAGAGAGCTCGTGCAAGTGGCCCCAGGCAGGACGTTCTTGGAGGAACAGGTGGTGGGAGATGCGCTTTCCAAAGCCGTGCTTGCAAGACGTGAACTCAGGAAGTGTGCACGAGACGTGGTTCAATTAGACTCGCTACAAAGCACGCGGTTTGGCCCAGTGGGACTAAGGGCGTCCACAGTCACGCATTCGACAGGTGTATGGAGCCCTCTCGCTACTCCCCTGCTCTCTTCTGCCTCCCCAGATGCAGGCCAATGAAAGCTGAGGCTTGGCAGGTATGGGGAGACGGAGAAATTAGCCCAGGGCTCTGAGTCCCCAGGCCAGGTGGGGGGAAGAGGGTGCACCGGTGCGCCAGATGTTAGGACTAAATCCATCATCTGGGCATGGCCTCTTCCAAGCTAATGACGAGGGCCCCATAGACACGCGTGGCAGGGAGCTGAAGAGAACCCCAAACCAAAGCCCTCAGTCGAACCTCCAACCATATCAGACTCAGCCAAAAAAAATGTTATGAGCTTGGTTTGTGGTTTTGTCGCTCCCTGCCTGCCTCTTTTCCTTCCCTAAAATACAAGACGGGGAGGAAGGCATCTTGCATGGTTAAGAATTAACGAACGCGATAGCTGGCGTTTACTGAGAACTTTACAGGTGCTAAGTGGGTTTGCATTGTCAGAAGAAATTGTGAAATGGGCAAAAAGGGATTATTGAGTGGACCTTCTATAAGGGCCCCATTGTTTTTAGCGATAGTGATGCAAATGATTTTTCACTAGAAATGCAGATGGGTTTTGTCCCCTGGAACACGATTGATTGTTGTCCTATGACTATTAACCAGTTTGCATTCATCTGCAGATTTATGCCAGCATTTCTAATGGCCTGTGCATTTATGCGTGTGTTGGAATCGTCCCTTGAACCGTTGGTAACATCCTACTGGTTCCCTCGTTCACAAAGGAGGTAAATGCATTTAGCATTTAGATCTGTATGAGCCTCGATGTTATCTTTAAAACAATGTATTCTCCAACGGAAAGATGCGTAATCTCATTTACAACCCTGTGAGATGGCTCTCGTTGCCACCATTCTCATTTTACAGAAGAGGGAAACTGAGGCTCAGGGAGCCATGAAATCTGCCCAAGGCCGTCCACACGTAATTGCTTGAATCATGCTTTCCACCCAGGGGGTGGGTCCCAGGGCTGCAGCGCTTGTCACGGTCCTGTGTGGTTCCTGTGATGTAGTGGTTGACACAATACAGTGTGCCAGGCTCTCCCCAGCTGTGCTATTGGGTTTCAAGCTGGAGCCCACGACGTTGGCCCTTCAGGATTCTCCAGAGCTCCATGCCTTATAGCTGGTGGATGGGAGCAGCCACACTGGGAACCCCCAGGGCAGGCACAGGGACTTCTTTTGTCCCTCTCAGAGGCCTAGCACAGAGCTATGGACAGTGCAGGTGGCAGGCAGATTCTTACTGGTAGGTGAAGCCAATTCAGAGGGGCCTTGGAATATGCAGCCGAGGGTCCAGGTTTGTTCCTCAATGTCACTGAGGCTCTGCATCTTCGATTGGCTTATTTCTCCGGAATAAATGTAAATAAATCGTGGAGATGGTTATCACGAGAATGTCAAATTCTTTACAGAGTAGTCAAGGACAACCATAATCTGAACACTTTACTGACTTACAGGTGGGCTGATTTTTTAAAAAAGATTTTATCTATTTATTCATGAGAGACAGAGAGAGAGAGGCAGACACACAGGCAGAGGGAGAAGCAGGCTCCCTGCGGGGAGCCTGATGTGGGACTCGATCCCAGGACCCTGGGATCATGCCCCGAGCTGAAGGCAGGTGCTCAACCACTGAGCCACCCGGGTGCCCTGGGTGGGCTGATTTTTAAAACACTCAGGAAGCCCCATAAGCCAGAGTTAAATCAAGTTATACTTTCAAACTATTGAACCGCCAACATTTTCTGAAGGGAGAGTGAACCAACCGATATCTGACTTGCTGCTGTTCCTGTGTGATGTTCAAACAACGGCTAACGGAGTCAGAACCCTACTCCTGATGTTCCCTCTGTGAGCAAGCTGAGAGTTTGCATGTGAAAGTGCGGCCCGCTCACACTTGTTGAGTTTTTACTACGTATCGAGCACTTTTCTAAATGCTTTACGTGCATGTTCTCACGTAACTTTAAATGACTCTGTGGTGCGAGTTCATAATTAGCCTCATTTTACAGATGAGGTGGCTGAGGTCCAGAGAGGTGGTCACTTGCCAAAGGCCACAAAATGTAACGAGGACTTTTAGGGGCAGGAAATAGGTGAAGTACAGCACTCACCTACAAAAATAAGAGTTTTTATGAAAAAGGAAGGATCGTTCAGGGGATAGAACCAAGAACCTGAAGGACAGAGCCGGGAGCGGATGCAGAATCATTCCCAGCACTGATTAAGCGACTTGCATCATGTACCCAAGTGGATTTCAAAATAGATCAATAATAGATAACCGGTATGCCTGGTGACTTCCTGAAGCACAGAGAAAAACAGAGATGGATTGATTAGAGAAGTTTGTTCGAGCATGTAGGGGGGTGATTTCCAGGTGTTCTAATTTTTTTAAATGGGGGAACCTATGATGGAGCTTTCTTCATTCATTTTCTTCCATGTAACCGTCTTGAGATGCAGATAAGCCAAGCTGGTGTTTCTGCCATGACTCAGGCATAGAGGATGCAGGTGGGGATACTAAATGACCTTGGCCTCTGAATTTTAAGATACTACGGAGGCATGGATTTTTATCAACAGCTTAGCGTAGAACAAGATTTTCACTCTGCTACCATGAGCCCCGGGGCTTCCAAAGAGCTGACTCTGGGGCTTCTCTTTTGGGGGAAGAGAATAAGGTGAGAATCACTTCCTCCAGTTTAACCAAAAACAGCTCTGTGTTTTGTTTAAATAATTACTCCACATACACGTAGGTGTGGTTTACAGTACATAAAAGTGTCAAGGAGAGGACAGGAATGACCGGGATCCAGCCCCAGATGACTCCTGAAAACTTGAAAATAATTGCACAGCCTGGTGTGGCGGGTATTCCGGTGGGCTTGCTCCACCTCCGTTCCATCCTCCCCCCAGCATTCCTTCCTGAAAGTCAGAGGCCATAAAGCAGAAAACTGTTCTTTTCCAGACTCCTTTGCAGCTAGGGCTCTGGATGGGAATTACATTCCGCCATGAGATGTGGGATATGGAAGGTGGAAGGTGGAAGGGTGCTAACTGGGGTTTGCTGCACCTGTGTTCCTTGGCCCGTTTTTCCAGCTTCCTTGGTTTTGAGAAGCAGGTGCAATAGTGTGCTCTTGAACTTTATGGATCCACTGGCAACCTCGGAGATCGTAGCCCTCTGGAGGGTCAGTTCTGCCTGCTGTTGGAGTCTTGAGCCCAGTCCCTGAAACTCCCAGTGGTTTTGCAAGCACCTTGTTTTCTGTATTAAACCATAGGATGATTTCTATTTCCTGCTCTGAAAGTGGGTTGAGACTCTTAGATAATTCAACATTACAAAAATAAACAAAAAGTAAAGTCTTCCCTCCTTTCCCCAATCCCAGTTTCCTCTCGTGAACGGGAACAAGCAAGAAAATGCTTCTTTGTGAATCTCTTCATATAGTTAGATAGGTGATAGCACACCTGGTGGCTCAGTTGCTTATGTGCTTCAGCTCGAGTCATGATCCCAGTGTCCTGGGATCGAGTTCTGTGTTGGGCTCCCTGCTCAGTGGGGAGCCTGCTTCTCCTCTCTCTCCCTTTCCCCCTCCCCCCACTTGTGCTCTCTCGCTGTCAAATAAATAAGTAAGTAAATAAATAAATAAATAAATAAAATATTTTTTAAAAAGATAGATAGGGGATCCCTGTGTGGGTTGGCGGTTTGGCGCCTGCCTTCTGCCCAGGGCATGATCCTGGGGTCCTGGGATCAAGTCCCACATAGGGTTCCCTGCATGGAGCCTGCTTCTCCCTCTGCTTGTGTCTCTGCCTGTCTCTCTCTCTCTCTCTCTCTCTCTCTCTCTCTCTATGTCTCTCATGAATAAATTTTAAAAAGATAGATAGATGATAGATAAAATATATACTATGTAACATATAGTATTACTCAGAAGAGATCATTATATAGCCATTTATTTTTTGCATACTGATACCTTTTCATTGAAAATATTTTTCAATCACAATGAGATATCACCACACACTGATTGGAATGGCTCAAATAAAACAGAAAAAAAAAAAAAAAACCCTAACAGTACCAAGTGTTGGTACTGCAAAGACAGGCAGCAACAGGAACTATCACACATTGCTGGTGTGGGAATGTAAACTGGTTGAACCACTTTGGAAAACTGTTGAGATATTTGCATTAAAGTTACACATAGATCTACTCATGGCCCCAACCATGTGCCACAAAAAAAAAAAAAAAAAAAAACATGATGCAGAAATGTTCAGGGCGGCTTTATACCTGTGAGTCAAAAAGTAGATATAACGCAAAGTCACACAGCTACATGGATAACAAGTGTTCTATCCCAGAGTGGATGCTATTTGGTGATAAAAAGGAACAAACCACTGATGCACTAGCAACGTGGGTGAATTTTAGAAATGTTATGCTGAGCGGAAGAGACAGACACAGGAGGTGCAAGGGCAGATGGAACTACTCTGGTGGTGGAGACTGACCAGCATGGCACACAGGGAGCCCTCTGAGGTGTTGGAGAAGCTCAGAGACGGAGCTACGTCGAACATCCTCACACATATCTTGGAGTTCTTTTGCGGGTATATCCACAGGGTAAATTTTTAGAAGTTAAATTGCTGGGTCTGAGGAATGTGGCTGTGGACCATCTCATGGATGATGCCCACCTGTCCTCCAAAAAATACCAGAGTAGCATACGCTCTCACCATACCGCCACCTATGAGAGCACGGGTCTTCCCACGCCCTCATCGGTGCTGGGCGTCATCAACATTTACCATTTTTGCGGATCTGATACTTAAAAAATACTTCACCTTTAATTTTTTTTAAAACTTAGATCTGCTCTCTCTTGACCCATTTCCCATATTGGGTGATTTCCTCCAAGGAAAGGGTTTGTGGCTCAATAGATGAAAATGTCAGACTGGACGAAGGTGGGATCATGACTCCAGAAGTGCGGTGGCCAATACAAAGAGCAGAGTTTCCCCCGGGTTGGGGGGGGGGTCTCCCCGCCAGCGCTGAGATTGGGAAACAGCGTGGACACCCAACTCAGAGCCCCGGGTGCAGATTCTGGCTTTGGGCAGGATACTTTGACTTTCCATGGCTCAGTTTCCCCACCTGTGAAGTGGAGGCATAAATAGCATTGCTGCTGTTGCAGGGATTAAAGGTCGTGATACCCATGCTCAGCCTGGCTGTGGCACATCCTAGGTCTTACATAAGTTCCAGCCACTGCTGTGATCATGACTCATCAGAGAGACTTCCCCTGTGGGCCTTAGTTTCTATCTTTATATGACGAGGCTAAGTGAGATCCCTTCCAGCTGTCCTGCTGCGTGGCCTCTACCGCCCTGTTTCCCGCCCCGGGGAACCACGTCCCGGGCTCCTGAAGTCACCCACCTGCCAGTGTACCACTCAAGCTGCACTGCCTCTGGCTGTCTCTCCTGGACTCCAGGTGACTCCCACTTGGTTACCTGGCCCTCAAAGCCACGAAGCTTAATTCAAAGTCTCAGGATCCCTGGAGAAAAGCATTCTTCTGGCTCCAGCTGGCAGTCTTCCCTCTAAAGGGAGTGAGACTCCGTCGCCGAGACCTGCAGTGGGACACATGCTTTCCTGTTCCCTCCGTCACAAGGGTCCATACTCACAGCACTGCTCCCTGCTTCCCCCTTGTCCCTGCATATCACCTCAGGCAGCCTTACCATAGACTCCAACGGACACTGGTTGCCAATTTAGACTTAGTCGGGACTCCCCTCGAGGCCACAAAAGGTTATCACCCTTCTGGATATTCTTTCTGATGCCCCAACTGCCTCTGCTCACTTCATGGAACTTAATGAACATTTTCCTCCTTCTGGTTCTGGGTCTGGGTGTCCGTGGGCAAGGGAGTACCCCACCTTGCTCAAATTGAGAAATCCCTTCCCTCACATTGTAATGGCCCTGGACCAAAGGATCAGATCATTTGAAAGCCAAATACCCTCCGAGTAAGTTTCGACATCACCTATTAATATTTTCTGCCTCTCCCACCCCCGCCCTCTGCCCACCTCTCCTAGTTAATCAGCTATGCCTGGGAGCCACCTGTCAGATTCTCAACCCGCCACCATGGCAGCATTGCCCCATCAAAGTCCAGTGTCCCCGGTGGAGATGTGTCATTTTGTGTCTCTGACAGCAGTGCTTTCCTCCAGTCCCTGGCGTGTTCCCCAGCACCGAGCCTTGTTTTTTTTTTTTTTTTTCCATTAAAAAATTAGTTATAGACTCACATCAAAGTGAGATCGAAGAGGAGGGTGGAGGGAGATGCATGCTTGTTTATTAGTTGTGGGTGCTGACAGCTCTTTTCATGTTCCCTCAGAGGACTGGGGGAAGCACAACGTGTTACATTTGATGG
Organism: Vulpes vulpes; assembly: GCF_048418805.1. Taxonomy (NCBI): domain Eukaryota; kingdom Metazoa; phylum Chordata; class Mammalia; order Carnivora; family Canidae; genus Vulpes; species Vulpes vulpes. Next base: position 5,656,345 of record NC_132793.1, on the reverse strand, counting down.
GGGTAATTATTAAATGAGGTTCAAGAAACCAAGAGGTGCACTCGTAAAAAGAAAAGTTATTTCCACCGGTCGCCCTGAATGTTGACTCATTTCATTGGCTTGGAAGTTCAACACTGAGGTCCTGCTGATGTGGCCCTCAAGCAAAAGTTTGCAAAGGTCCCTTTGATGATGAGAGAGACAGACATACAGACAGATGTAGAGACACAGAGTAATTGTAGCTGAGATTTATTGAGGATATGCTATGTGCCGGGTATCTGCTGAGCACCTGACATGCATAATCTTTCTGAAACATCATACCCATCCTTGAAAGAATTTAACTTCTGCTAAGCCGGATTTGCAGTGAGAAAAAGATGGCCTAGAAAGGCCAATTCACAAAAAAATTCAGGGTCACGCAGTAAACAGAGGCAGAGCCACAACTAAAGTTGGGTCTGGGGCTTCTTGATCTCCACTGTTGACGTTTGGGGCTGGGTTCCTTTTTCTGCAGGACCATCCTGTGCATAGTGGGGTGTTTGCAGCACCCCTGGTCTTGACTCCTGGGATGCCAGAAGCACTCATCAAATGTCCCGATCAGAAATGTTTTCGGATGTTGCCAAGTGTGTCCTGGAGTGGGAGCAACATCCCCTCAAGTGGAGAGCCCCTAGGTTAAACCCTTCGGGGTCTCTGTGGAGACATGCCCCTTGGGACACTCTGCAAACTGCAGAGACTGCTTGAGAAGCAGCTATTCTTTTTTTTTTTTTTTTTAAGATTTTATTTATTTATTCATGAAAGACACAGGGAGAGAGAGGCAGAGACACAGACAGAGGGAGAAGCAGGCTCCATACAGGGAGCCCAAAGTGGGACTCGATCCCGGGTCTCCAGGATCACACCCTGGGCCGTAGGCAGCGCTGCACCGCTGAGCCACCCGGGCTGCCCAAGAGAGGCAGCTATTCTTATAGTCACTGAGCTTCTGTGATTTCCCGTCCACTCCACCAGACAAGGACTCCCAGTTCTGAGCAATCTGGCACTTCACCTGCATTTACCAAGAAGCTGGTGTGTGTGCCAAAGTGGCTCTGGGAAGTTACAGAAAGGAACCAGACGCAGCCTTCTCTCACCAACCAGAAGAGAGGTTACGGTCTAGTAAACCATAGCTAAATCTGGCCTATGGAATGTTTCTCTTATCTCATAAATATTTATTTAAAAAATTGAATTCGTGGCCAATGTCTAAGGATTTGAAGATTTGCTTAAGAAAATCCACATTTATGGCTTATTTGGAAAAAATCAGAAGACCCTACCACTGTCAGGGGTGGGAAGGCCTTAACGATAATCCTCAGCTTCCTGCGCTTTGCCCTGGCTCCTTGCTGCCTCCCATCAGCTGGCTGCTTTAGCTTCTCAGCCTCTCTGGGGGGTCGTTGTAAGGTCGAGGAGTTTGATCAGAAGCTCCTAAAGGATCTGATCAATACCCGCTGATGTGAGCACCAAACTCCGCATGCAAACTTCCACACGGGGCTCGCACCTTAATGCAGGGGGATTCTCAGAGGAGGAAGAGACCTTGGGGCATTAGGGAGTCGAGGAGAGATCCCTGGAACAGGTGAGTCAGAGCTGAGCAGTAAAAGTAGGCTTTGGCAAGATGGGGGTTCACAGAGGGAGAAGCCACATGGTGGTGGATGGGCAATGGGTGAACTCTTGTATCCAAAAGGGGGACTGGAGTGAGAACAGGAGGGCCACCTGGAGAAGGTGCTATTCCTACCCTCAAGTGGCTTCCACCGATTTCAGGACCCCAGGGAAGAGCAGCGAACTTAAGACTTCATCCAATCAAGGCTACAGATTGTTCTAGAAGGGGCTAAAGGAAAGAGCTGAATGAAGCCTTCTTGAGGGGCCACATGATGAAGCCAGAACCTTAGGAGTCACACGTTGATGTTTGTGACCTCCCCCCACCCCCTCACAGAAGTGGCTCTCCACCTGAGGGGATGTTGCCCCCACTCTAGGACACACAATCTTTAGACATTGGCCACAAATTCAATTTAAAAAAAAATATTTGCAAGATAAGAATAACATTCCATTTTCCACTGCAGGGAGAATAGCATAATGAACCCTGGTTCCAGCACCCAGCCTCAAGGATGGCCAACCCACGGCCAGTCGTGTTTCATCCATCCGGTGCTGTCTGGCTGCCTCTCATCGGGACAACATGACCCACGGCCCCAGTGGTGACTTACGAAAGCACAAATTAGCTCAAGCCACTCCTCTGCCTAAAACCCTGGAGCGACTTCCCTTTGCACCTAGAACAGAAGAACCCAGACTTCTCATCCTGGCCCCCAGGCCCTGCATGATCTGATCCCACAGTCTTGCCCACCAACCTCAGGACCTTTGCTCACAGGCAGCTGACACACCTGCTCTCCTTCCTAGAGCACTAGCTCTGCAGAGCAGGACCTGCCCCTCGTGCACTTCTACCCTATGCACAGCGCCTCACATGTGGCATGGTTGGGACACAGGTCTCCGTGGGGTACCTGTTTCTGCACATCTTATGAGCAGTGAGCTGGCTATACTGTGTTCTAGGCTATCTTTTCAAGGATGTTTGTGTAGAGAACAGCTTGGAAAATAGTGTCTCCATCCAAAGCAAAGCTGAGCTGGCATGCTTACGGGCCATCCTAAAGAATTCCCTAAAATTGGGGTTCCTCTTCCGTAAGCAACCCTATGCATGCAGGTGACATCTGTCCTTCGCATTTGCCCTGTGGGAATTGGAGTTCCAGGAGCCAGCCCCCCAGCTGCTGATACTCCTGTTCCCCTGCTTTGCTGTGAGTAGTAAGGGCCTCTCCCTCTGACCCAGGAGTCTCGCATCTTCTGCCGGCATCCGTGACGTGGTGGCAGGCCACGTGTTAGCTTGCAAGTAGGGTAACATCCCAGAGCCTTTGGAGATCTTGACAGATGTGTGCTCAATGCACATCTGCAAATAGAACCAGGCATTCTCTGCAGGTGGGCACCGAGGGGGGGTGCAGCTCCCCCACATAGCGGCAGATGTTGCTGGCTGAGTTGCCCTTCCTCCAGTAAGACTCGGTTTTCTCAGCTGCGAAGTGGGCATTATTGGCACCTGTCTCAAATGCTGGTGTGGCAGGAATCCAAACAAGGGGCTTCTGTCTCTGTAGTAGGTGTGTGTGTTTATGTGTGCGTACCTACAGGAGGTAGACCAGGTGCCCAAGTCAGCTCACCGGGGCATCCTCTGCTCCTCCTGGACAGTGTTAGAGGATAGCCCTGCGTTCTCCGTCTCTTTCTTGTGGTTGGCAGGACCAGCCCTGGAGCTAGGAGACCTAGATGCGGAGCCTGGCTCTGAGTTCTTGAGCAGCCTTCTATGCTCGCCGTGCCCTAGTTTCTTCATCTGAAGAGCAGAGAGTCATAGCCATGCTCGTTTCCAAGTGTTGCTGGACCCTGGGGGTGGGGGGGAGGGTGTCTAGTCATCTGAGTTCATCTTTCAGTAGTTGCTCTGTCACTGGTGTCTATTTTTTTTTTTTTCCATATTGGTAATCTATCAGGCCTACGTGGGCGGATAATCCAGGAGCTGGAAGAGAGGTAAGAAGCCCTAGAAGCTCACTTGTCCTGGGAAAGTTCCAGCAACAGAAAGTGGGCTCCAGACAAGTGCCCGGGGGAGACCCGGTGCAAGGGGGACTCTTGCAAAGGGCGACAATTAGTGCCCTTCAGAGGGAGAAGTCTGCCTGGAATAAGCACGTCAATGGGAACGGTCTCCCCAGGGACTCCCAGGAGAATTATCTGAGGGCCCCCGCTCATTTGTAAAACAGGCGCATTCGTTTCTAGAAATGTCACTCGTTATTCCAGTCCAGGGGGTTGCTGCTTCCAGCTGGGAAGCTGCCGAGGAGAAATGGGCAGTAAAGTGTTTCATAAAATTAGTTTGGGAACTAAGGGGCTGGCTTCACATCAAGGCATGTCAGAGAGGCGCTGGGCCCGAGAGGCCACATTTACTCTCCAATGATGTAAGCGCAGCCGTAAAAAGGATATTTATGAGAGAGTCTTAGGGAGAAGTATCGCCAGGTGCTTCAGTGGCGTAATGATATAGGCAGAAAATTAAACAGCACAGTTAGAGTTAATGATAAATCCTATATAATAACAGGTCCTTGCTATCCTGGTTGGAAGACGAAATCAGCCTGGAAATCCTAAGAGAAGCTGCACATCTAAGTTCCCGCCTCCCCTGCCCGCTGGACTTCGGAGCTGGACCCTCGGGGGCTGCAAGAAAAGACCTTTATGTTGCAAGTCTAACACTTCCTGGGGTACAAGACAGGTGGAGGGTTGTCCTTTTATTATTATTGTTTTCATTTTGCAACTAATCTTGCTTTTGAAAAGAATTAGAATGTTCTAGGTAAAGAGAAGCCCGTCTTGGCCCACCCCTCCGCCACCCAGGTCCTCTCCATACCCCTCTCCCTGCGTGGGCACAGGGTGTGCGAGGTTTAATCCTTAGGCAGGGCTTTGCTTACGAGGAGTTGGAGCCCACGGGTTTGCTACTGGGACGGTCACGGGCCCGGAGGGAAGAAGGGGTCAGGGATGGATCCCAGGGCGGCCAGGGGAGGCCTGGAGGGAGGGAGGACGGATGGGGCTGGCACAGCAGGAAGAGGTCCCTTTGCACATACTTAAGGACCTAAGCCAGCCCCAGGGTGGGAGCTTGCTCCAGCCCCTGAGGGGTGCCGGGCAGCCAGACCCAGAGAGCAGTGCCCGGTCACTCAGCACCCACGAGCGCGGCCTCCTGAAAGAGAGAAGCAAACTGGAGGCGAGCCGGGTGTCCCCAGAGGCTGTCCTTGCACTGACTCCCCAAGCCGGGCCCTCTGCCTGGGCTGCTGGCTGGTCCAGGCCCCCTGGAGCATCCGCACGGAGGCTGGAGAAGGGCAGGTACCTGCCCTGGGCCTGGCTGGGCAGCTGGGGCCGGGGCTCAGTACTGGGTGGCTCCGGGCAGCCCAGGTGGCTCAGGGGTTCAGCACCTGCCTTCAACCCGGGGCATGATCCTGGGGTCCCTGGATCGAGCCCCACGTCGGGCTCCCTGCACGGAGCCTGCTTCTCCCTCTGCCTGTGTCTCTGCCTCTCTGTCTCTCATGAATGAATAAATTTTTAAAAATCTTAAAAAAAAAAAAAAAGACTGGGTGGTTCCAGGAGAGAGGGGGAGAGGGACTTCGGGAGCTCACACACAGCCACCCATGGATTCACCGAAGAACTATTTCTGTGCATTTGTCTACAACCAGGTGCTGGATGTGTTGAGGGATAGACACAGACGTGTAGGAAAGAGAACAGTCCTAAACTCCAGTAAACACAAAAGGATTATTTCAAAATACACAGTGCCCAGTGTGGTCCCCACACGCCATGAGCTAGCCAGGGCACAGTCCCCGGCTCCCTGCTGCTGGGGTGGAGGGAGGGCCGGCGCTTTGATCCGGATGAAGAGAAAAAGCAAAGAAAAACTCAGAGTGCCTCAATTGTGCCACCTGGTGGCGAAATATGTCAGTCCTGCAGCCCAGCAAGTGTCTACACCCCACGCACCCCAGGATGCTGAGGTGTACCCTGCGGCCAGGATGGGGTTCCAGGAAGCTCCTGGTGCTCATCTCGCCCCCGGGGGCTGGGGTGAAGCCAGAGGAGGATGCTCGGAACCATCGAGAACCATCGGCCTTTCCAGCTTTAGGAGTCGAGTTGCCCCTGGTGGGGAAGCCCAGGGTCCTTGCAACGGTGGACAGGGCTATGGTGGCCCCAGGGCGACTTGGGGAAGGATGACTCTGCCATGGGATCTGGGCTTAGGACAGTTTCTATTTCCCCAATCTCAGCGTGGCTTCCGCGGAGGAAGTGCTCCTTCTCTCCAGAGCTGCCTGGGAGGGTGCTCAGTGATTCAGTGAGGACGGAGCTGGTCTGCCCCGGGAACACCCGGTGAGGACAATCATCGCCACCCCATCACCAGTAACCTCCAGGCTGTGACATGCAGCCAGGGGCCAGAGAGACCTGAGACTCGGTCACCAGGAAGTTGCCTTACCGCTCTGGGCCTTTTTTCTTCGTATTGTAAAAAGAATAAAAAAATATCCCTGTCCTGGTGTTGCTGCAAAGAGTAAGCAAAGCATGTATCCAAAGCACTTAGCAGAATGTCTGGTAAAACCATTCGGGCAGTAAAATGTTGTCGTGATGATGGTTAATGCTCTTACTCACTGAGCATTTACTATGTTCCAGGCTTCAGAGCAAGTGAGCATTAATAGTAACACGCAACATCTGATGAAAATATTCTCTGTGCCACGCACGGCGCTGAGAGCTTGGCATTCACTGCTGGGTTCCGTGCAAACTTATGAAGCTGCCCAATGGTCCTAATTAATGTCTGTGTCCTCCCCAAACTCCCATGTTGAAATCCCAACCCCTGGGGTGATGGTATTACGAGGTGGGGCCTTTGCAGGTGCTTAGGTCATAATGGAGCCTCCATGGATGAGAGCAGTGGTCTTTGAAAGGGACCCCCCAGAGCCCCACCCCGTCTCCTATGCTCACAGAGCCCCCACAAGGTGCAAACACAGTGAGAAGGTGTGGGCTACCAAATAGGAAGGGGACGCTCCCCCAACCATGCTGCCACCTGACCTTGGACCCATGGGAAATCAGCATGGGTTGTTTATAGGCCACCGGTGTGGCATTTTGGGATAGCAGACCAGATGGACTGAAACGGGTAGGTTACAATTGTCCACACTTTCTGACGAGGCCCAGAGAAGGTAAGAGACCTGCCCAAGGTCACACAGCTAATGAGGTTCAAGGATGAGGTCAGAACACAAGTCCACCCACTTCCAATGGCTTGTGGGAGTGAAAATGGGTGTTTGAGGCACCTCCACAGCAGGGAATTGAGATCCAAAGATCGAAACTGATGAGTTCCTCAGTTTGAGATGAGCTCTTCAGTTCACAAAGAACGTGAAGTTCACAGGGCTGGCCTTTAGGTGGGTTGGACCAGAGTCACTCTGACATTTGGGTGAATGGGTGTGTATCAGGGAGCCTGCCAAGGGAGGTGTCCCTGAAGGTGCTGTGACTCAGGAGAGCCGAGGAAGTCTAAGCAGAGGCAGGGGGCTGGAGGGAGCCCGGGGTGTGTGGGAAGCTCAGAGAAATTCAGGGTGGTCGTAGCTTGGGGCTGAAGCAGGTGAGGGACAGTGGAAGGCAAGGGTAGGAAGTGAGGCCAAAGAAAGAGTGGGGCTCTGTAAGGGTCATAAGGGGCCTGGTCAGTGAAGCCACGGAGTCGGCTTTCATCTGGAAGAAAATGGGTGGAGGCAGTGGGTCTTTGAAGGAGATTAGTTTTGTTTGTTTTTAAAGATTTTATTTATTTATTCATGAGAGAGAGAGAGAGAGAGAGAGAGAGAGAGAAGCAGAGACACAGGCAGAGGGAGAAGCAGACTCCATGCAGGGAGCCTGATGTGGGACTCGATCCCGGGTCTCCAGGGTCAGGCCCTGGGCCGAAGGCAGGCGCTAAACTGCTGAGCCACTCAGGGATCCAGGAGATTAGTCTGAAGGTTGCTTTAAGCAAGAACGTGATCAAATTTGTGTTTTACAGAACTCAGAGCTTGGGGGCATCTGGGTGGTTCAGTCGGTTAAGTGTCTGCCTTTGGCTCAGGTCATGATCTCAGGGTCACCCAGGATGACCTGTCAAGCCTCATGAGCCCTACATCCAGCTCCCTGCTCAGCGGGGAGTCTGCTTCTCCCTCTGCCCCTCCCCCCACCTCCACTCATGCTCTCTTGCTCACTCACTGTCTCTCAAATAAATAAATAAAATCTTCTCTTTTTTTTTTTAAAGAAAACTCAGAGTTTTTAAGTGCAGAGGATGAAGTTTCCCAGCCTACCTTTTAAATGTTTTTAACCAAAATTAATATGCATTCACTACAAAAAATGTAAATGGCATAGAAACATGTAACATAAAATGACAATCCCTTTCTCCAATTCCTCTTTCCAAAAGTAATTGTTATAAAACAGTTTGGTATGTATTGTTCCAGACTTGATAGATAGATAGATAGATAGATAGATAGATAGATAGATAGATAGATAGATGATAGATAGATGATTGATAAACAGATGATGGATAGATAGATAGATAGATAGATAGATAGATAGATAGACAGATAGGGATAGGGTTAGAGATATAAAATTGTTTCCCAACAACTTGTTAGAAGAGCCTAAAATGCAGAGCACCTCCCCCTAACGGAATTCAACACGGTGTAGACCAGCAGTTCTCAACCACAGGGATTCGGTCCCCCAGGAACCTTGGCAATATCTGGAGATATTTTTGGCTCTCACAATGTATGTGGGGGATGATACTGGCTTCTCGTAGGCCCAGGCTGCTGTAGCAACATCCTGCGATGCACAGGTCAGTGGCCCCCACAACCAAGAGTGAGCTAGCCCAAAATGTCAGTAGCGCCAGGGCTGAGAAACCCTGCCTTCAGAGGAACCCCACATCAGTCAGATTTACGAGTTGCGAGTGACGGAAAAAGAATTTATTTTTGCAGTAACGGGATATCTCATGGAATCATCAAGAGGCGGAGAGCCAGGTTCACACAGCCAGGGACAACACCTCCGTCATGCAGCAGGAGCGGTGTGGTGATGATGCCACCCCCGTCCGTGCCCATGACTGTTCCCTGGATTCCACGCTTGGAACCGTCACCACCAGGCTGTACCACCCAGCGCCTCCCCACATTCCGGTGTAGCAGAGACCGGCAGGCATCCGGCTGGGGCCCAGCATAGACCACAGTGTCCAGTAAAGATTTTCATAATGTTTCTCTTTTCCCCAAGGGTCCTTTTCCGACATTTTTTCCTAATTGCTCCCCCTTATGAACTTTCAGTACCAAGGGAAGCATATATTTACGTGCTATATGCTTATCTGCGCCTCACACCTCAACACATGAAGATGTTCTCATCCACCCTCCTCCTCCCCCAGCCAGTTTTTTCCCCTAAGGGCAACCTCGACCCCCTGAGAACTGACATCTTGTGCAGAGTCTCTCCCGGCATTAGCCCAATATCAGACCCGCCTGAGGAAGCTCCCCCCAGAGACAACTTCCCTGGCCTTGACCCAGACAGACCCCCTGATTCAGAACCACTAGCACAGCAACCCGGGAATCTGCATTTTGACAAGGGCCTCAGGTGATTCTGATGATCCAGGAGGTTTTAGAAATGGTAGTGTATTGGGAGTGACTCCCGGTGTGGTTGCACATTGGAATCACCTGGGAGCTTTAAAATCATAGCCATGTTTCCCTCCGTCCTGCAGGGATCCTCAGCTAATCGGCCTGGGGTAGGAGGGATGCTCAGGGGCAGACGGAGTTGGCCCTGCTCGAGGGGAGGATGCAGGGCTGGGTGGAGTGGGTCAGGATGCTGGCTTTGCTGCTCGTCGGCTATGTGTCCTGGGGGAGGTGGCCTGCTGTCTCTGAGCTTCAGCTTCTCAGGCCCGTGAGATGGACTGCGATGCCCACCTGGCAGGTCAGGTGAGTGTCCGTGAGATGATGGATGTGAAGTGACTGGCACATATTTTGATGCAGAGGCTGAGCACTCCAGACCTGTTTCTCAGACTCTCACATGCACGCGGATCCCCGGGGAGCTCGTTAAAATGTGGCTTCTGATTCAGCAGGTCTGGGTGGGACCCGCGATTATACATCCTAACGAGTTCCGAGGGGATGCCAGTGTTGCCAGTCTGATGTCTATATATTGGAGAGCGACATTCTAGCTCTACCCGACTTCTCAACCTCGGCACCAGAGCCATTCTGGGTCATTCTGTGCCGTGGGGCCCAGCCAGGCATCTCAGGGTGTGAGCGGCTCCCCTGGCCTCTACCCACCAGATGCTGGTGGCACGCTCGTCCCCCAGTGTGACCACCAAAAATGTCTGCAGACGTTGCCTCATGTCCCCTGGGGGACACATCATCCCATCCCCCGTGGAGAAGCCTCGGCCCAGGTCGCACAAACACTGGAATCAGCTGCTCCATCCACCTGAAGCCCAGACAGCCTGATGTGGGGACACGGCCACTCGTGTTCTTTATTTTTTTTTTAAGATTTTATTTATTTATTCATGAGAGACACAAAGAGGGAGGCAGAGACAGGCAGAGGGAGAAGAAGGCTCCTCACAGGGACCCGGATTGGGGACTTGATCCCAGGACCCTGGGGTCACGACCTGAGCCGAAGGCAGATCCTCGATTGCTGAGCCACCCAGGCGTCCCGGTCACTCGTGTTCTGGATGAAGAAATGCACGGAGAGAGCGAACAGGTGCAGGAACCCTGGGAGGGCGAGCGTCCTCATGCAGAGCGAGGCTGTGGCCTGTCTGCAGCCTGGTTCCCGCTGTGCAGGGGAGTGGGGGTGAGGTTCAGCCGCAGGGACATGCGGCCGGGTGGGGGTCTGGGCAGCCACTCACTCGAGGAGGAAGCCCTGCGGTTGGTGCTTGGTTGGACGGAGGGGGCAGGGACACGGTGGCAGGTTTCCCGGGGCTAATGCAGACGCTCTCTTTGAAGGGAAGCTATCTAAGCAAACACACCTCTAAACCGGGGTCAGGCGCAAGCATGAGGCCGTGTCTATGCAGTCACCCTGCGCCGCTGAACCTCGCAGGTGGGTGGCTCTCCCGATGCTCGGAAATGCCATGCAGTCTTGAGGGGTATCACCTGGGACTTCATTCCGGGACCGGCCGACCCCCGGAGGCCAAATCGCTTCCTCAGAACTTCTCTGCAAGTGTCACAGCCGCTTCACCGTCATTACAGGAGAACACGACGTGGCTGCTCTTATCTCCCCTTCACTGCACCGATCGTGGCACTACACGTTTTCTAGAATCATTGCCTTGAATCCTCGCCAGACAGAACAAAAAACACACCGCTGTTTGCAGAGGGGAGCACAGGGAGGTTAAGTGACATGCCCAGGGTCACACACGGTGACCTTGCAGGTGTGGACACATCCTCAGGCTTCTGTTTCTTGTTCTATGCGTGAGTGGGGCCTCTGACCATTCCCACCTTGTAGGATGGGAATACTGGTTCCCCCCCTTTCTCCTTCCTTCCTGTCCCTTCCCACTTGTGCAAGGGGCCTGGGGGCCCTGAGAGGAGGAACAAGGTCTGAGGCTGAGGGGGTGAGCGTCTAAATTCCAGAGTGTTGGAAACTTGGGCTGGGGGCGATGGCCCAGTCAGCTCCTTTGTGTCTCTAAACCTGATACTGAGGCCAGAGATTCTAGGTCCCAGCTCTGGTTTGCCTCTGCTCCCCAAGGGGCGGAGCTTGCATCTCCAACCTGAGCCTCAGTTTCTCCATCTATAAGATGAAAAGGCTGGCTTTGGTGGTCTGGGGTTCTTGGAGTTGGTAACGATGGCTGTCACCGTCTCCAGCACTGACACCCTGAGATTTCCTTGGTAAGTAAAGCCATGTGGAATGCCATCTCCCCTCAAAGATCATGCAGCCCCCGGCCTCTATATCCACCCGAGGTCCATTGAGACCCCTGTCTCCTCTTCCACTCCTCTGGGCCCCGACAGCCAGGTGGACACAAATACGGTCGCTTCTAGGTGGCTGGTGGGGTGGGGCAGCCACATTGGTGTTCTCTCCTGGCAAAGCACCAGAGTCAGAGCTCTGGGAGCGCTGGGGGGGTCACCCCAACACGTCCCCCCACCCCCGCCCAGCCCTCTTCACAGGTGGCAGAGGGGCCCCGAGCCCTCCCTTTCGCACACACCTCTGCTTGGCCGCTGGTGCCTGCTGAGCCCGGGGAGGGCTGTCAAGCACTGCAGGTATGTCACGTTATCGCCCGGGCCGGCTCCAAGGCAAACAGATAAAAATGACACAGGGCCTTGTCGCAGCTGGCTTGGCTGCGGGCTGCAGGCTCCAAAGCAAGCCAGCTTTGGCCTTGCACCGTTCCGTGTGAAGGAACCGGAAATGGGAACACCTTTAAAATCTCGGTGCTGGCCTTGCGGGCTGCTTTGAAGAGCTTCTTCCTCCTGGCTGGTCAGGCCTGGCGGCCGGTGTAGACTGTGTGCATGCGTCTGCTGCGGTGGCATGGGCTGTTCGGAGGAGAGCGAGGAGAAGTCGAGCTAGTGTGAGGTAAGGAGCCCAGGAGACCCGTGGTTGGGGGGAACAGGCTAGGAGCGGACTATGAAGAACACCACAGGGATCCCTGGGTGGCGCAGCGGTTTAGCGCCTGCCTTTGGCCCAGGGCGCGATCCTGGAGACCCGGGATCGAATCCCACGTCGGGCTCCCGGTGCATGGAGCCTGCTTCTCCCTCTGCCTATGTCTCTACCTCTCTCTCTCTCTGTGTGACTATCATAAATAAATAAAAATTAAAAAAAAAAAAAAAGAATGCCACGTCCCCACTCATGCCAGGGCTCCCACCAACCTCGGCGTAACAGCCACCGTCCTTGTCTCGGCCTCTGGGACCCCACAAGACCCTCTCAATTCCCCATGCTCTGGAGCTCCAGCCACACTGCCCTCTTCGCTGGTCCTCCAGCATTCCCAGCGTGCTCCTGCCTCAGGGCCTTTGCACTTGTCCCCAAGGCCCCAAATCATCTCCCCCAAGGAATAAACACGGCTTGCTCCCTCTTTTCCCTATAATAGTACCTCTTGAAAGGTGTCTTCCCTGACTACCCTGCCAGGAACAGGAAGCCCACCGCTGCCCCGGCACTCCTCTCCTCTACAGGACCATCAACCTTGACATAATATGTGCGTCATTCGTTGGTGTGGTTCTCGGCTCAGTCCTGGAGGTTCCCGAGAGAGCGGGGATTCCAGAGTGCTTCGTCCTCTGCTGGGTCCCCAAGTGTAGAGCGTATGCAGAGCGGACTCGGAATAAATACTTCTTGAAGGAACACATTTAGGAGAGGCATTTAGCGAGGCTTGTCATGATCACACTAGCAGAGCTTCAAGGGATCCTTTCAAGCTGGAGCCGCAGTCAGAGGGCCCCCAGGGCGCTGCGTGACCCTGGGAGGTTGGGCAAGAATCCATGTCGTGGGGAACAGCCCCTCCCTCGAGGCACAGGCATGGCTGCTTCTCCCCCAGATGTGGGCCTGACCCCAGCCTCACTGCAACATCAGTCCCGTCCCATGACAGATGTCCCACGTGGTGGCACTCGGGAATATTTGTCTGTTCACTGACATGGTTGCTTTCTTGGCCTCTGCGATGCCCCCATGAGGCAGGCTCTGTAACCCTCATCCTAGAGATGAGGAAACAAGGGTAATAGGGTAATGGGGCCTGGATCCCCATCCAGCTCATCTGGGACCAGCCAGCTGCCACTTCAGTGCAATCCAGCCATCAGGATAAGAAGACGCCACAACCAGGCCAGGCTGCGGCGTCTTCTTATCTGGAGACACATCCTCCCCATCCTGATCATTCAGGTCAGCAATCACTTTTTGATGAGCATGGCCTGCTGTGTGATGATGCTCCCAGGACCCCTCGGGAATGATGTCCTCAAAGGGCTTCCTGATCAGGACAGGTGTTGAGACAGAAGGTTCTAGAATTGGTGGACTAGATCCAGAGGGGCAAACAAGAAGGATGGGCATCCTGGCAGTTGGACAAAGAGCAAAGCTGTCCCATGCCGGCAGGTGGGCTTGCCTTGGCTGAGCCAGAGGGCAGCGAGATGTCAGCAGGGAGGGGAACGGAGGGAAGTCAGGCAGAGAACAGCTGGAACATGTACCTTGTCGCCGTGAGAAAAGATGTCAGGGAGCAAGTGGCAGCTGCTTTGGGCCAAAGTTTCCAGGAGTGTAAGGCAGGGAGGGACACGAGAGCACAGGTGGGTCAGGGCCCACATGGCGTCTGATTGTGTTTGCCAGGCTGGCATCTCGGTTCAGGGTTCCACTGGGGAAGCAGAACCAGAACGAAGGTCCAGCAAAGGAATCAGGACCAGCATGAGGGTATAATAAGGGATCCATTGCAAGGAGCAATGGTGTAGATGACGATGGGGCTGGCTAGGCAGGTCCAGAATCTGTGGGACAGGCTGTCGGAAAGACCTGGAACCCTCAGGCATGGGCTGAGGCTGCTTCACAGATAGAATTTCTTCTTCACTAGGGATTCCCAGGCTCTGCTCTTAAAACCTTTCAACTGATTAGACCAGGCCCACCCAAACCATCCAGGACAACCCCCCTTACTGACAGTCACCTAATGATGGATGTGAGGCATGTCTACCAAACTCCTCCACCAAAGCACCCCTGAGGACTGGGGCCTCGCCAGGTGGACTAGGCCCTGTCGTGAGTGCAGTCCGAGGCAGGCTGTCCCTGCCCACATCTCCCACCTGCTCTCCGTCACTCATTCTGTCCCATACATACTAGCCTCTTGCTGTTGCTCCTCCAATGAGACAGGCTCCCCCCCACCTCAGGGCCTTTGGACGTGCTGTGCTCCTGCCCGGAGCACTTGCCTTCCGGGTAAAAGCAAGGCCCCTCCCTCACCAACTTCTAGTCTCAGGAGGCCTTCCCTCCCAGGCTCATCTAAAGTAGCCTCCCCACCATCCCTCTCTGCCTCTGTATATTTTTTTTCAAGAGATTTTATTTATTTATTTGATTGAGAGACAGAGATAATGACAGAGGGCAGGGTCGGGGAAGAGAGGGAGAAGCAGACTCTCAGCTGAGCAGGGAGCCCGACGCGGGGCTTGATCCAGGACTCCGGAATCACGGCCCGAGTTGAAGGCAGATGCTTAGCTGACTGAGCCACCCAGGCACCCCAAGCCTGCTGCATTTTTATCAAGAAGCATGGACCACACCGCAACACATTATATATTTATTTGTCTGTTATTAACTCCTGGAGCGCAAGGTCAGAGCAGAGATTTACTCTGCAGCTAAAGCTGGTGTCTTCAGACTTGAGCTCTTGGCACCTGGGAGGAGCTTTACACACATTTCTTTCTTTTTAAGATTTTATTTATTTATTCATGAGAGACAGAGAGAGAGAAGCAGAGCCATGGGCAGAGAGAGAAGCAGGCTCCATGCAAGGAGCCCGATGCAGGATTCGATCCCGGGACCCCAGGATCACGCCCTGGGCCAAAGGCAGCCCCCCAGGCGTCCCTTAACACACATTTCCTAAGTGAATGAACGAAGGGGAGGTAAGATGTTCACAAGCACCTCGATTAGGTCTTACCAGCTTCTGCCTTGAATGTCTCCCCCTGACCCTGATCCGACCGTTCAGACTGTGTTCTCTCTTTTAAAAAACCAAACCTTGACGGGATGATCACTGGGTGTTATTCTGTATGTTGGCAAATTGAACACTAATAAAAAATAAATTTATTATTTTAAAAAAAAACATTACAGGGCTTTGTAGGGCAAATCCTAAATAAATAAATAAATAAATAAATAAATAAATAAATAAACAAACAAACAAACAAATAATAACCAAACCCACTTATTGCTTCAGGGAGTGAAGTTTTTAGGACCTTCAGGGGTGGGGGCGGGGAGGCAGGCCGTGAGCGCAAAACTGGAGATTCTCGAGATTTGCCAGCTGAAGCCCAGTCTGTATTGTGTCCCCACTCGTGGTGACATTGCCACTCGCCTGAGACCGAGACCCAGACGGTGAGTCCGCCGCCACCCACCTTCCCTACTGCTGGGTTTAAGCAACTGCTCACTTTTTTTCAGGAGACCTGGACAAATGGCCCTGTTTCTTGGGCTCTGCGGGAACCAGCTGGATGTTTCCAGCTTTAGAAAAGTGGGATTTCCAAAGAGCCCTGCCGCCTCGGCCGGATGGGGCCACGGGCCACCGGTGGCCAAGCCACGTTTCCACGTGAAGACTGTAGAGTGTTCTTCCCAGATTCCCAACGAGAAGCTTCCCCTCTGGCCTCTGGCCTTCTAGTCTTGAGTTAACGGCTCTTATCCTGAGCTTGCAACATTTGCGGGATGAGCTTGCAGTGAGGATGAAGCCACTTCTGCTTCGGAGATTTTTTTGCTTGAGGTTTTGGGGCCAGTGAGGTTTGAGAAATGGCAGTGCTCCTTTATTAGAATGAAGGCACCGGGCTTTCTCCACCACGCCCCCTACCCCAGGTCCCCTTCCAGAAAGGTCTAGGTCCAACTTGGGCTCTCAAACGCTCTATTTTTTTTTTTTTTTTTTTTTTTTTGCAGAAACTGTTCGAAAATGCTCCCTGATTGAAATAACAGGGTTGCAGACTTAAAGCAAATTTCTTCGCCGGCAGGGAGAGAGGAACACATGCAAATCACTGGCCTCCGGGGTAAATGCGTGCTTTCAAATAGGATTTCCAACGGAGAGGATGACTGATGTAGAGATTTAACAATTCCTCCTCGAGCGGAAAAGAGGGCAAAAAGGAAGAGTTTTGAGGCTTGGAGTCAATTCAGGACACTTTACATACATCTTGCACACGGCGGGCATTCGGGTCCCCGAGTTCTAGTTACCTGTGCGGGAGGGGAGGGCTCTGACCCTGACGGGCACGACCTGGCTTCGCCCAGAGATGTCGCAGCACCAACAGCACGTTCTGCTTTTTTTTTTTTTTTTTTTTTTCTTTCTCTCTTAGACCTTGCGGTGACATCACGGTGACTACCAGCAAAAGGTATTCTCGGATCCCGGTTTTGTTTTACGAACTGTTATATATTAAACGCTGCCCCTTTGGTGAGAGCTGTCAAAACAGTTTCGTGTAATCTTCCCCGGGAGAAAGATCTCTGTGATGCCACATAACTCAGATTATACAAATAACTGTCAAGAGCCATTAAAATCAGCGGCAGAGGCGGGTGGGGGAGGGGAGGGGGACGCCAAGGCACATCCTCGCTGAGTGCGGTGTCGCTCACGTGGGGGAGCGAGAATTCCTCTTTGTCTGAGGTCCCCGGGCCGCTCATCAGCTTGCTCCAACGGGACAGAGGATGCAGGTCCAGGCCCGGAGGGGGGGCTCTGGGAGACTCACCCCCGCCCCCGCCTGATTTGAATTCAGGACCGTCATAGACGGTGTCTGTGTCCTTGGAGGACCTACCGAACTTCTCCGGGCATCGCTCCTGAGATCCCAGAGCTGACCACGTGGGTGCTGAGGGGCTGATGATGCCAGATGATGCCCCTCCCGCCCCCGCCCCCGATCCTTGAGGCACAGCCAGGGAGGGGAGGATGTGCCTGGTGCTGAGGAGACCCCGCGTGGCCTTCTGTCCTCCACTCCACGGGGTCTGGGCACACGCCGACTTCCAGATGCCCCGTGGGATGAGGGCCTGAGGAGGAGTCAACAAGAATCTTTGATGCAACTGAAGTTTCAAGTGTGTCGTGTTCTCAGAAAGTGGGAACAGACCTAGAGCCCTCGAGATGACCTTCCCTGGTCCCTGGGTGACCAGCTGACTCAGGGAGCCCAAGCCCATCTCAAGGCCATCCTCCTGGGATGCCCCACGGGACTGGGGAGGCCTGGCTGCCCCACACCTGCCCCCCAGGAGGGATGGGGGGGGAAACCCTTCCCTCTCCCACACCCCTGCTGGGGCGCAAAGCAGAAACAGCTGTGGGAATGGGAGCTGGCTTTTGTCATTAAAAAGCCCCCATGAAGCCAAATAATCCTCCACTCTGGGCAGTTAGGGGCAAAATTCTTTGCAGCAGGCTCAGCAGGTATATCCCAAAGTTCCCAGCACCGAAACCTTTTCTTTTGCTGGAGCCCAGTCTTGGCCTGATCTTGGGGGGCTCAGCGAGGCCTTCACTAGCCTCTGCTAATGGATCTTTAGTGACACTCAGCCTGGCCTGGTGCAGAAGCAAGAACGATCTTTCTAGAATTGGAATTTGATGTGACTTCTCTCTTTGGAATAATTCAAAGGCTGCTAGTACCCAAGCCTTGGGTACTTGACTGGAATTGGGGAGCCGGGGGACAGGACACTGAGGGGCCGACACCAACCAGCCCGGCTTCCTCTTTTGCAGACCCCTGCTTCACCCTTAGCCCCAGCCTTATAATGGGAGGCGCACATCCCTCCCCCCAATACTTTTTCTCACTGCTGTTCCTTTGCTCCTTCCATCCCCTCTGCTTGGAATTTCACTTTCAATTCTCTGGTTAATTTTTACTCATCTTTTGTCGCCAAGCCAGGGGTTCTCCCTGAGAAGGCCTCCCCTGATACCCCCAGGCTGGGCCAGGAGTCCCCCCACACTGCAGGGTAACCCCCAGCCTCATCCCCCTGCCCTGTAGTGCTGTCCCTCCTTCCCTCCCACATGACCGGGCTGCACAGTAGATACCCCAGGGAGACTTTCGAGCTGAACTACTGCCTGGACCCCACTGTCTATCAGGGCTGTTAGAATCTCTGAGGGCAGGGCCTGGGCACCTGTGCTTTCCAAATGCTCCTCAAGGAGAAGCAGTGAGGGCTGGGGACCTCACGCTAGACCCCGAGCCTCCACAGGGCAGAGGCTTCCCCTGCTTGGGACAAGAACAGGGGTGATGATGGGACCGGCAGGGATTTCAGTCCACAAGCAGAGGTATGCGAGAGAGATCACTGCGTTAGTCTTCTTGAGTTAAACTTTGTTTTTTGTTTTTTTTTACTCGAAGTGCCCTTTCTCAGGGAAAACATCCCATCTCACCTGGAATCCTCATCATCAGGTAGGGTGATGCCCCCTGGCATGAGGGCTTGGGGGCAGAACAGACACATGGTCCTCAGTGACTCACGCACACCAGTCACCATGGAGATAACAGCATCCCTGTCTGCAGGGCAACCTTGAGCTCTGATTACCTCCTGTTTCTATGGCTTGCTTGGAGGTGAGGATTTTTGCAAGGGTGCTGATGGCCCCACCTGCCAGCCGCGCCTCAGGGCCAGTCTTCTCTGGGCCCCAGCAGCACTCAGAGAGCAGGGTGAGCCTGAGCTCAAGTGGGGAGCACTCTCCTCCCTGCTTTTCAATCATGGTTCACCTCCACCCACAAATCCTCCTCCCCCTCCCTTTCAGCTACCCTGCGACCTCTCTAAATTCTCCTTCTTTGCCTTTGGAAAACAAAAGCCAGAAAGACTTGTAAGCCCCTTTCTTCCCTCCTTCCTACCTCACTCCCCTGGGACAAAGGAGCACAGAGGAGGCAGGGGCAGGAGAACAAGGAGAGGAAGAGATAAATGCCTAAAACTAATACCCAGGATCACTAGAGGTAATAGCTAACATTATCTCATTTCATCCTCAAACCGCTTGGGACATAGCTCCCGTCATTATGCCCATCTTCCAGATGAGCCAAACGAGGCTCAGAGAGGTGAAGTCACCTGCCCAGCATCACACAGCTCAGAAATGAAGGTCCACAGTTTCCTCCCAGGTCTGTCTAGGCCCCACCTCTCCACTTCCATGCTGTTCCACCCCCAAGAGTGACCCGCCCCATTGGTGGTCCTGCTTTCCGTGAGACCCAGCTCTTTCTTCAATTTCGATTCTTTTCCTCTTTTTTTGTCCCCCCATCTTATGTATATCTAAATGTATTTATTGTCACTTTAGGATATTCACTGGCTTCACGATAACATCTGGAATGTGAGAGTAAAGAATCGAGAGTCATTTTTATAGCTCAGAAATGTTGTTGTGCGCATTAGAGGAGAGAGTAGACTTAACTCCTGTCTGACTCCCTCTAGGGGACTTCACCCAAGAAAATCTGTGCTTATAAACAAGAGCTCCAGTTCAGTTCTCCACTCCACAGAGAGTGAAAACCGAATCCATAAAACCCTCATCTCCTTGCTCTGCTCCTCTGACCCCCCACCCTCCCACCATCCCCCCCTCGCCCCCCGCCAGGCAAACTGTGGTTCATCTGAGCTGCACATGGCTTTGTGTTACTCCCACACTACTGTATATAAGCATCTTTATTTTTGTAAGGGCGGAATTTATTGTTATTTATGAATTTACGAAATTGAAGTTTTCTCATTGAGTCTGTACTTTACCCATGTTTTTCTTTCTTCTTGTTTTCTGATTCAAATCCTTTGGTCACTTAAACACTCTTTTTCTTTTCCTCCCAAGTCATTCTGGACAATTTTAGCCTCTTCTTTTTCGGGGTTTTGACGTTTGAGAAAACATGTAGGTCCATGAGTACCTGCTGCTGAAAAGAATCCTCTGGAATGTCATTTTGATTTGGTGCGACCTTTGTCGACAAGTTCCTGCCAGAGGTCACCGAGCACTGATAGTGGGGGGTCGGCCAGAGCCCAAACAAGTGAATATATGTCAAAAGCAATTTTCTGAAAGTGCTTGTCTCGACAGGCAAGCCCTCGGCCCCAGCGGTTTGTCCCCCAATGCATTCAAGATGTTTCTCTCGTCAGGGCTGTGGGAAAGACCCTTCCAGATGTCTTCAGGAAAGTCCCGCCCTCACCTGCCGGCCCAGCAGGTCACTGCAGAGCTTTGGCTGTCAGCCGCCTGGTGGGTGTTTACTGAGCTGAGTTTTGCTCCCAGTTAATTTACTCATGAAGTTAATTGTTGCTTCACGGGTACAGAAGTTGATGCCAAAGCTGCACCTGATACCTTTCACACGGGCATCTCCTCTGCCCTATTGGCAGTCCTCATGTCCCTCTCCCACCCCCAACCCAAATGCTGGGTTACTCCATCTCTCAAGTCTTTGAATCTTTTTTAATCGATAGGGTGCCCTGTATTGTCAGCACTGATTTACTGTTTTGAATAGATAATTTTCATACTATTTAATGTGCAGATGTGCTAAGAGGGGGAAAAAGCTTCTATTCAGCCCTAGACTCCAGCCAACTGGCTCCCCTCCCAGAGGAACCACTATTAAGAGTTTCTGGTACTCTTTCAAAGACACTAGGGATGCCTCAGTGGTTTGGCTCAGGGCGTGATCCCGGGGTCCTGGGATCGAGTCTCACATCAGGCTCCCCGCAGGGAGCCTGCTTCTCCCTCTGCCCGTGTCTGCCTCTCTCTGTGTGTCTCTCATGAATAAATAAATAGAATCTTTAAAAAATAAAATAAAATAAAATAAAATAAAAGTCACTTGATGTGTATGTCAGCAAATAGGGGTATATTACCCCTTTTCCACAGTACACAGGGTGATGTTCTTTGAGGGGACCCCATCTACTCTGGGCAGGTACTTTCCACAAAGCTGGCATATCCAGTAACCATACCGGATAACATTTACCAGGGCTTTCTGAGATGGATACTAGGCTGGGCCTACTCTGTTCATTTTCTCCCTTTATTCTCATCATAACTAATGAGTTAGATGCTATTATTATCTCATCTTTGCAGATAGATCAGAGATTCAGAAAGATTCAGGGCCATGTCTAAGTGATATGACACACAACTAACAAGTGGCCAAGATGGGATTTGAACCCAGGTTTGTCTGATGCCACAGGTCCCAGTGATATGTTAGGTTGTCCTAACACAGACCAGATTCTTCAATTCCCATAATCTAGAACAGACTATAGGGGTACAAGTCATTGGCTATCTAACGCTCACACACTGTGAGCCAAGCACTGAGCTAAATGCTCAGGGTGCAAAGAGTCCGCTTCTCTAGAAAGAGACACAGTCTCTGTTGCCAACCTCTATCAGTGAAAATAGGTAAAGTGTTAGACATTGTGGGTGATTTTTAAGATGCTCAAGAACTGGCCCAGGGCCAGACAAATTCCAGGCTGCTTCCTAGCAGTCACGGTGAATTCAGAATGAACATGAACCTTAGGATTGTCACTTTTAAGGATGTGAAAACTAAAACTTTGGAGAAAAGTCTGATTGAAACTACAAGTCAGCTTCCCAGCAGCCTTCAGAAGGAAAGGAAGAAGGCCCCTGGGTGGCTGGCTCAGTGCTTGAGCCTCTGCCTTCAGCCCAGGGCGTGATCCTGGGGTCCTGGAATGGAGTACTGCATCAGGCTCCCCGCAGGGAGCCTGCTTCTCCCTCTGCCTGTGTCTCTGCCTCTTTCTGTGTCTTTCATGAATAAATAAAATAAAAATCTCAAAAAAAAAAAAAAAAGAAGAAGAAGAAGAAGAAAGGAAGGAAGAACTCAACTGGGAGATGTAGATGTGGGGAAAAGAGGGCCGAGCCAACACAAAGCCTTCCCCCCACCCTCCACACCCCAGTAAAGATCCCCCATGGTGTGGGGTGCAGGCAGATGAATGCTGGGGAAAATACACTAAGGAAACTGACATTGTGGGGTCCTAAATCCTGGGGTTGACCTTATTCATCTCTCCGATCTCACTTCCTCACCACTTCCTCCAGGAAGCCTTCCCTCCTGACCAGGTGGAGTTGGTTCCTTCCCCACCCCTCATCTCAGGTTCCCATGGAACCATGTGCTTTTTTCTAACATAGCAGTCTTCTCTTAGAATTGTAACTCTCTGGTCTACTGACTGTTTCTGCCTACATCAGAGGTCTGCAAAATAATAATAATAATAATAATAATAATTTTTTTTTTTGGTAAAACGTCAGATGATAAATATTTTAGGCTTTCTATGCCTTCCATATGGTTTCTGTCAGAATTGCTCAACTCTGTTCAACTCTTCATTGTAGCGTGAAAATAGCCATAGACAAAACATAAACAGCAAGTGAGGCTCTGTTACAATAAAACTTTATTCATAGACATTGAAATTTGAATTTCATATAATTTTTGAGTGTCACAAAATACTGTCCTTCTTTTGATTATTTTCCCCCAGGCCATTTAAAACTGTGAACCCTTTCCGTAGCTTGTGGACTGTCCAAAAGCAGGTGAAAGGCCTACAGTGGCAGTGGCGGTGGGCCACCAGTGGGGGGGGGGGGGGGGGGGACACCCAGATCCAGATGCCACTGTAACTTTTAACCAGTGAATTCCCAGGGAGCGAAGCCTTGCAGAGAGTGTAGTTTGACGACTAGTAGTTGAAGGCATAAATTACACAAGGGGGGGAGGTAATGGTTAGAGACGAACTTGTCAGAAAAATATTAAATTTGCAAATGGGTTTTATTTGCTCTGAAGTGTCATTGCTTTTTCTCCCCCGCTGAATGTTATGAAATGCTAATTAGCTCCCATCACAACCACGGTTCACAGATCCGTTTGATGTCCTTTGTCGGGGTGTGTACACAGCACTCCACACTGCAGCCCGAAATAACTTGGCTCAGCCACGGACAACCGCTCAGCTCCACGTCACGGAGACCGTCCAGCTAGGAAGGGACCAAGCTGGCAAGAAGAAGTAAAATCAACCTCGGAAAAGTCTTGTCCCAAGTTCGTGTTGCTGGGCTGGGAGTGAGAATTTCCAGGGGACTGGAAAGTAATTCACCCGTAGGAAGTTCACGTGCTGGGGAGCCCGACACACCAGGTCTCCCCTGACCTCACCAGGGGGTGGTGCACAAGACAGAGCACCCTCATCTTTCTCTGACCACAGGTTTCATTGTCCCTCCTGGGCACCCATGGAGTGTTGGTGAGCAAACCCCCTGCCACCCAGTAGAGCTCTGCACACCAGAGTCTCAGCACAACTGACACTGGGAACAGGATACTTCTCTGTGTGGGGGTCCGTCCTGGGCCCTGTAGCATGTCAGCAGCATCCCAGGCCTCTACCCACCAGATGCCAGGGGCCACCCCTCCACCCCCCTTGGTTGCAAAATAAAGAAATGTTTCCAGGCATCCCCAAATGTCCCCTTGGGGGCAAAATTGCCACCCACTCTCACCCTGGAGGAGAACCGGCACCAAAGATCAGCCATCCTGAATGCAAGTCTTCAAACTCTGGTGAGCCTGGGATGGAAGTTTCACTAGCCCTTGGCAAAACAAGAAAGAAAGAAAAAAAAGATACCAGAGTGAGTTTTTTACAGAGTGAAATGTGATTGATGTGAAAAAATCTTTTTCTGAGATTTTCCTATTTGGGCCTGCAAAAATAACTTTTGTGAAGTGATACTAGCAGATGGCAGCCTTTTTTTTTTTTTTCCATAAATGCTTATACCTGGCAAAGGCAGGAGTTGGCAGTCTTATTCAACCCACACATTTTCTTTTCTTTCTTTCTTCTTTTTTTTTTTTTTTAAGTTTTGCTGTAGTGAAATTCCAGGTTTGGGGAATGGCTGCGTCAGACAACTGTAAGAGGGAAATTGGGTTTTCCAGTCTCTCTCCTAAAGAACTCCCAGCTCTAGCACTTCCTAGCAATTTGGCTTAGCTTTTTTTTTTTTCCAACTAGATGGCAGAGATAGTAATTGTGCCCATCTCATAAGACTTTGGGGAAGCATAGGCTTCATTTATATCCTGAAGATCCTTCAGCTTAGAGCCTGTAATTCATCCAGATTCACGTAAACCCGGGATAAATGTGAGGGATTATTATTATTATTGATACCTTCCAGGTCTTTAGGGTATATATAACAGTGCGGTTGTATCATGCTACCCAGGGGCTCCATTTCTGGCAGGTTCTACAGCCCGACACGTCATCCCATGCCAAATAAAACAGGGAAGGTGCCTCCTCACCTCTGCACTCAGGGAAGCGCAAACCCTTCCAACAGTGCTTTCCCCCTGCAGACCTGCCCCCGATAGAGCACATCCAGGGAGAATTACTGACTCACAACCTAGTTCCAAAGAACCAACATGTTGGTGCTGGCAGAGCCCTTTAAAGACGCATGTCATTCAAACGTCCGCGGCACTGCTAATTACAGGGTAGGGGACATGCGGGTTGCAGGAGGGAGCAGGGGGTGGTCAGCGGCCTCCTGCCCCTTCCTTTTAAGCGCTGCTCATTGTGAAATGTTTATCTCTCGCTGACAATCCTGGCGGCTGCACCTCCTCACCAGCTTCCAAGTCGGTGGCTGTGCCCCCCAAGGGCCTCTCAGCTTGGCTGGTCCCCCCACTGCCTCTCCTTTCCCGGCCCCCTGGGTGGGTGATGGATGGGGGGGCAACCAGGTGACCCCCCCCCCCTACCCCGGGGCATTTGCTCCTGTCCTCCCAGGCGCCCGGGTGCCGATGACATCCGATGTTCGGGGTGGGGGGGACTCACCCACGTTCACTTTCCGTGGAGGTCAACGTCCTGATTCTCAGAAGAGGAAAACAAGAACATGTGAGAGGCTGTCTCCCCTGGAGCCACGGCCACGGGAGGAAAAGTATAAATGAGTCAGAAACACACGGATGAGATTTTCCCCATGGAAAACCTCAAAAACTATCTAAGAGGCAATAAACTTGGACTGTGTCTGTGCTCCATGTTGAGCAGCTGAGAAATTGTGACATGGCCAGAGCGGGGACATCCTCATTCCAGATGGCCCCATCATTCCTTCGTTCATTTGACAAATAGTTACTGAGCCCTCCGACGTGTCCAGCGCCGGGCGGGTCGCCGGCAGACAGGACCCCGGGTGGTGAGTGAGAGTAGACGGTCAGGCTGGGGGGACGGGTGGCCACCAGGCAATCCGGGGAGTTCTCCTTGCGAGCCGGGCTCTGGGGGAAATAAAGCAGAGAGATTTATGGAGTGTTGAGGGGCTGTGAGGGACCCCCTTTATTTGGGAGTTTGCCCAAGGCTCTCTGAGGAGGTGACATTTGACCTTTCTGACTTTCCATCCATGTGGCCTGACCTAAAATCACAGGGCAGGTGGGGGAGATGGCATTTGGAGGAAGGAAAGAAAGAACAAGCTTGCAAAATCAGCAGAAGGCAGTGCCTGACTTTCTAAGGGCTTTTTTTTTTTTTTTTAAGATTTTATTTATTTATTCGTGAAAGACACACACACAGAGAGGCAGAGACACAGGCAGAGGGAGAAGCAGGCTTCCTGCAAGGATCCGACGTGGGACTCGATCCCCGGACTCCAGAATTGTGCCCGGGGCCGAAGGCAGACGCTAAACCACTGAGCCACCCAGGGATTCCCTTCTAAGGGCTTTTTAAAAGTGTTTCCTCCCCCTTAATTATAAAAGCATTGCGTGTACGTTGTTTCAAAATTCTAAAAGCAAACATCTTCTCCCTTGGGAAAGTTTACCAACAGCTACCTGAGTCCAGTTGGCTTTAATGTCCCATCCTTCTTGGGTGAGATGGATGAGGGGAGGAGGACGGGCCCGGTGGAGCAGACCTCCTGTGGGGCAGAGGACGGTCCCCGGGGGGCATTGCTTCCCCCACCGCCCCCACAGGAGCTCCCCAGCCTCGGCCTACCCACACCGATTACTCCTCCCCAGGAGTCCCCCAGTTCTCATAAGAGTCCCATGGGGACTGCACTTCAGAGTTTGCCCCTGTTCTCAGTAGATGCACAAACTGTGTAAAGCAGGAAGCAGTTAGATGGGCGACATCTCAGAGACGTGCAGGGACTTGTCCAATGTCCCCAGCTGGCAGGTGCCAGAGCCAGGACTCAAACCCAGGCCTTCTGCCTCCAAGTCTCAGATTCTCTCCAGCCCCCACCGCTCACCCTTCTTCGAGATGGAATCCACCTGCCCGTGAGATGTCCGAGCTCCGTGGTCAAGGACATGCACAGCCTTTCCCAAATCTGCTCTGGAAAATCGGCCCCGGGCGAGCAGGTCTTTCTGGGGAGCAGCCCCAGCGGGGGGAGTTGGCCCCGAAGCAGACAGCCTCGAGACCAAGAGAACACACAGGGCAGGTGACAGAGGTGTCTTCTTTTGAAGGAAGCCTGCAAACGGAGGCCTAGGAGGGGCAGGCAGGACACCTCTTCTCAGCCCTGTGTTAGCAGAGCCACCTGCCCTTGGGGTCCCAGCACCCTCTGTCTCCCCAGGTCTCACTGGAGTCTGGGGATGGCCGTGTGCTCTGCTCCCCCGGGGCACCCACCGGTGCCAGCCATATCCAGTCTGCTCATTGTCTACCCCGGGCTGCGGACCCCAACCCAAGGTGCAGGAGGCTAACACGGCTGTAAACCGAGGAATTAAGGCGAGGATTTTCTTGTAAAAAGGTTTTTTGCCATTTCTACCAGTTTGAGTGCCAGCTTCTCACCTCCCATCAGGCCCGCTTCCTCCATCCTCACTGCTGATGTACAGCTATCTCGTGACCTGTCTTCTCCTCCGGGCACTCATCCCCACACTTCTGGGCAGCTATTAAGGGATTTTCCTAATTCCTAATTCTATATCCTTGAAAAAAAATCTGACACCTGGTGGATTGAGATTTTTATTTTATTTTATTTTATTTTATTTTATTTTATTTTATTTTATTTTATTTTATTTTATTTACTTTGCCTTCTACCTCAAGGGTTGGGAAACTTGCTGTAAAGAATCAGACAGTAAATATTTTAAGCGTTCAGACCATCCAGCCTCAGTTTCAACTGTTCGCCTCACCTGGCCTTTGTAGCATGAAAGCACCCTTGGGTGATATGTCAGTAGATGAACGAGGTTCACCCAGAGTTCAGGGGGTGCCAGCCGGGAGTCGACTCTGGCTGCTGGTAGAAGAGACATGGGGGAGCCACAAGGCTGTGTAGAGTGAACGAATTAATGGATGAATGAACGAACGATTGGGGGAATATGACGTCTCCTTGGGACCGGCTGTCTGGGAGCTCCACGGTTGTCCTGCTGAGCATCACCACCCAAGGGGCTCTTTGGAACTCGTCTCCCCCTGCTGTTGACAGCATGTGGTTGTGGCCTCAGGGTCGCTCAGGGTGTGCACAATTAGGACGGCAGCGTTCACCACCTTTAGAGAACTTTTCATCTTGTGCCTTTGGGGTCATTGCAAATGCCTATAAAATCTCCCAGAGAGGCACGGGGAGTCCCACTGTGTCCCCCACCCGGAGCAGAAGCACAGCCTCCAGCCCAGCTGGCCTGCATGATCTCCACCTCGGTCTTGGGGTGACTTCCCCGGGAAGAGTCGAGTCCGTGTGTTAAAATCCAGGATCCCTGCATGGGAGAGGGCAACATTCATGACCTTCCTCCCAATTACACCAACCCCCCTCGGAGAAGTGGGGGCAGGGAGTATGACGCCCAGAGATTCCCAAGACATTCTCAAAGAGATTTTCATGAGAACTTCCAACGCTGGCTCTGGAGTAGCAACACTATTCCTATAACTACTTCAAGGACCTCAGGACTGGATGACCTCTTCCTCATAACTTTTGAAGTGTGCGGACTTAAAAAAAATTTTTTTTTTCCCAACATGCACTGATCATGGGGGCTGAGCTCAGGTGCAATTAATTGTATTGCTTTCAGAAAGATGGATTTCTTCGCCTTCCCAAATTTCTAGGTCCCGAGCGACTTGGCCATTTCAGTAGGACGCAGGATGGTGCGATCCTCACTTTACAGACAGATGAAGCAAAAGCAAACATTCGAAGAGGCTGCGCCTTCCCCTCCATCAGTGACCCCTGCTAATCATTCTCCCGTTACAATCTCCACATATCAACTCTGCCCCCCGAGGAAGACCCCCTTCTCTCACCCAGATGATACCTCTTGAACCAAGTTGAAATCAAAACTCCAGCAGATTTGAGCTTGTCCTAGGCAGAAGCCGTCGGGAAAACGGTTTCCATGGGTACAGATTTTGACATTATCAACTGCAAATATTCAGCACCCCAGGATGACAAAACTCCAGCAACTTCAAAGCTGTTAAGGATAGCTTTAGGGCAAATTTTAATTAAAATTAGATAGCATATATGAAAAGCATCTAATTTGTACTCTATAAAAGAGTTTGGGAAGCACAGCTCGGGAGCCTCAGGACCGGGGCTGTAACAATTATGCTGTAACTTTTCACAGCACGATCACAACATGTTAATTTGTTAATGAGTCAGTCAGAGCAGAAGAGAGAGCTCCTGACGGGGAGGAAAACATACAGATTGCATTTACATTTCTATTTTTAAATAAATTAAATGTTTCAAGTCAAACTAAAACTTCACATGAAAGTTTTGGATTTCTACTGATTTTTTTTTTTTTAACTCAGATTGCCTGGTGAGAGGAGAGTACTAAGATCCTTGGGATTTCTTGGAGAGCACTAAGTGATTTCTTTATTTGAAGGTGGCTGTAATTACATACGTGCTAAATGCAGCCATTTAGAGGCGATGAAAAGTAGCCTTTTTTTTTTCTCTTTTCCTTTGTGAAGTTCTGGCCCTTGTAATAAACTTGGACTCAGGAAGGAGGGAAAGTGAGGACGGAGACCACTAGACGTTCTCAATGTCTTCAAAAGAAAGAAAATTGAAGGAGGAAGGAAGGGAGGGTGAGCTGGGGTGGGCCTCAGGGGGTGCTCACTCGGAGTCCTGGTGACACCTCCTTTCTTTCTGCACCTGAACTGCCTGGCTCCCCCCCACCCCACCCCGCCCCTGCCCTGGACGACTTAGGCTGAACTCATGAAACTCAAGCTAAGTGCATCTGATAAAAATCCACCTGACACAGGATGTGCAGAAGGACACGCAGCGTGCAAAGTTGTTGTGGCTTTAAGAGATTTCAAAGAGATTGTTGAACTTTTGCAGATTTTACAAAACACGCTCATGAGAAGACATTGCAGGGGCCTGGAGGGGCTTGTCCTCAAAGCAGCTCCACCTGCAACCTCTCCTTGCTCTTCACCAGCCCCGAGGAAACAGATACCAATTATCAGTCTGCATCCCAGAGAGGAAGGGATTGAGGCACAGAGCAAGTACCTAACTTGTTTGGGGTCACACAGCTAATAAGTAACAGACAGAGCTGAGATTGGCGTTGATGCCAGAACCTGGGTGTTCACCTCCGCTGGTCCCTGGCCCTCCAGGGAGGGGTCTCCTTCACTCAGTCTTCTAAAAACACTCACTAAGCCCCTCAGGGCCTCGGTCAGTTATCACAACCTATTTTTACCTGCTCAGAGTTCACAGGGGCAAGTCCACAATGGGGCACAGGGTGGGCCTGTGCACCTGCGAGCCCCAGTTCAGACCTCCTGCTGGTGCCTCATGAGGCCCTGCATGCCCTGCACTGGGTGTGGGAGCTCCTGCTGTAGGAGATGCCGGGCCGCCCCCAGAAAGCCTGTGGTCCATGGGCAGAGCTGTAAGCAGAGTGGTGACCTCTGCGGTGGTGTGGCCCATACCAGGGTCACAGGAGAAATCGCCCCGTGGCCCGGGGGACTGGGGGGATGGGCAGGGCAGGTGGGCTGCTCCAGGCTGGATGTCCTGAGGCTGGAGTTGGAGAGAGGGAGGCGGGGGTGGATACGGAAGGTGCGGGCCTGGGACCCAGGGACTGACACGCATTCATCCAGTTGCTGATACATCAGGGCAGTTTCAGCTGCAAGTGATCAAGATCCCCTAAGGGGAAAGGGACGGGCTAGCTTGTGTCACTGGAGGGGTCCCGGGAGATGCTCACAAGGTGCAAGGACAAGCTGGAGGAATCCGGGTCCCTGGGAGGGAGCAGGGGACTCCCCATCCCATGACATCCCTCCAGCGGCCCATCTCCATCCCTGCTGGTCTCAACCTGCAGCCTTTCTGCCTCATTCTTGCCTCCAGCAAATGGCACTTCTTAGGGTAAAGAACACCGCTGACGACAACTCTGGCCTGTCCCCTCAGATGCCAGCAGAATTCTTTCTCCCAGCCAGTGCCCATCAGTCCCAAAAGAAGGTCTCCTTGGTCCAGCATGGCTTCCATGACAACTCTTGGACCAATCACTAATGCAGGGACATAGGCTATTATGATTGCCCAGCCCGAATCTTGGGCATGGTCCCAATGACGAGAGGGCAGCGACCAGAAAAGGAAAATAGAAAAGTTTGCTAAACTGGCTACATACATACATAAAATTAGACTGATTTGTCTACATAGCCTACCAGCCAATTCATTCCACTGGGTAGACTAGAGCATAAGGGACTCACCACCTTCATTCACAGGAAATTTACAATAGAGCTTGAGAGACAAGTAATATTTAGGTTTTTAAAAAATATATTTATTTATTATTTTAGAGAGAAAGCGATAGAGAGAGGGAGGTGGAAGGGTAGAAGGAGAGAGTCTTTCAAGCAGATTTCCCCTCTGACTGGGGAAGCCCCAACCGTGGGGCTTGATCCCATGACCCATGAGATCATGACCTGAGCTGAAACTAAGTGTCCAACGCTTAACTGACTGAGCTACCCAGGCGCCCCAATATTTAGTTATTTAAAATGATCTCGAGAGGCATCTGGATGGCTCAGTCAGTTGAGTATCTGCCTTCAGCTCAGGTTATGATCCTAGGGTCCTGGAATCCAGCCCTGCATCAAGCTCCCTGCTCAGCCAAGGAGTCTCTTCTCTCTCTCAAATAAATAAATAAATAAATAAAATCTTTTTTTTTTTTTTTTAATCTCAAACCTTGGACTCAGCAATGGAGTCTTAGATATACCAAAAGCATGAGCAATGAAAGAAAAAAAATAGGAAAAATTGGATTTATTAAAATAAAAAACTTTGAGGTATCAAAGGACAATATCAAGAAACCGAAACAGTAGTCTACAGCACAGCAGAAAATATTTGCAAATCATGTATCTAATAAGGGTTTTCTATCCAGAATATATAAAGACCTCCCAAACTCAACAAGAAAGACAAATGACCCATTTTAAAAAGTGGGCAGAGGATGTAATAGACATCTTTCCAAAGAAGATGTGCAAATGGCCCATAAGCCCTTGAAAATAGTCTCGATCTCATTAGTCATCAGGGAAATGCAAATCAAAGCCATCTTGAGATGTCATTTCATTCCCATGAGGATGGCTATAACAGGAATTTTTTAGAGAGAAAAATAGTAAGTGTTGATGAGGATGTGAATAAATTGGAACTTTGGTGCACTGCTGGTGAGAATGTAGATGGCGCAACCACCGTGGAAAACGGTTTGGCATTTTCTCAAAGGGTCAGCGTGGCATTACCACACGATCCAGGAGTGCAATTTTGAGGTAGGTATGTGCCCCCAAAAACGAAAATGGGGGCTCAAACAAATACTTGTCCATTAATATTCATTGCCACATTATTCACAGTGGCCAGAAGGTGGAAAAAAATCTAATGTCCACCAGCATATGAACCTATAAGCAAAGTGTGGTCTATACATAAACTGAAAATATTAGTCAGTCATTAAAAGGGATGGAGTTCTGATGCACTGGAACTGAATTCTGAAACCATTATGCGGAATAAATTAACCAGACCCAAAGGACAAATATTGTATGATTCCACTGATAGGGAACATGTAGAGGAGGCGAATTCATAGAGAAGAAAAGTGAATTCCAGTTACCAGCGGCTGGGGGACGGGAGGGGGAGTTTATTGCTTAATAGGCACAGAGTTTCTGTTTGGGGTGTAGAAAAAGTTTTGGAAATAGTAGTGATGGTTGCACAACACAAATTTAATTAATGCCAGTGAACTAAACAGCAAATTTTATGCTGTGTGGATTTTATCCCGCAAAAAAATTTTTTAAAAATATTTTGTTTATTTGACAGAGGGGAGAGAGAGAGAGAGAAGGAGAAGGCGCACAAGCAGGGGGAGGGGCAGTGGATGAGGGAGAAGCAGGCTCCCCACTGAGCAGGGAGCCCCATGTGGAGCTCAATCCCAGGACCCAGAGATCATGACCTGAGGCGAAGGCATTGGCCTAACCCACTGAGCCACCCAGGCGTCCCCCTCACAACAATTTTTTAATATGATCTCTAAGAGTCGTACTAAAGGGGACACCTGGGGGCTCAGCAGTTGAGCATCGGCCTTCAGCTCAGGTTTTGATCCTGGGGTCCCAGGATTGAGTCCCACATTGGGCTCCCTGCATGGATCCTGCTTCTCCCTCTGCCTGTGTCTGCCTCTCTCTGTGTCTCTCATGAATAAATAAATAAAATCTTTTTTTAAATTTTTTATTTATTTATGATAGTCACAGAGAGAGAGAGAGAGGCAGAGACACAGGCAGAGGGAGAAGCAGGCTCCATGCACTAGGAGCCCAATGTGGGATTCGATCCCAGGTCTCCAGGATCACGCCCTGGGCCAAAGGCAGGCGCCAAACCGCTGCGCCACCCAGGGATCCCAATAAATAAAATCTTTAAAAAAATAAAAAGAGTCGTACTAAAGAATCCAGTCCTATTGCAGGTCTTGAAACCCCAAGGAAAGTCACTGGAGGAAGCTTCTTGAGTTACTTGCTTTTCCTCTCTCTGGGGAGCACATTGTATTGATCTGCCTACCTCCATCCCATGGGGAGTCATAGAAGAAAATCCAAACACAAACACACATGCGATCTTTGGCTTCACCCGTGCTGTCCCTGAACTTTGAGCTGCAGTTGACCTAGAAGGAATGAAAAGAAAAAGATCTCTTGGACTAAATTCTCTTGAGGTGATAGCTGAGCTGGGCTGAGGGTCTGGTCTGGCTCCGCCTGACACCCTCTCGGCCAGTTCCAGGCTTATTCTACAGCAGCAGCCCCTGCATCAGAGGGTAGAGCCCCAGATGCTACTTTCTATTTTAGTTTCTGGCATAAGGGCCTATGTCAGCATTGTTTATTTAAAAAACAAACAAAAGCCCGAAGGTCAGATAACAAAAGGTTGAATAAATGAATCACGGCACAGTATGTAACGACATAGTCTGCAGCCACAAAGAGTGATGTTGCAGAACCAATATGAATAAGCAAATTGGTTGTACAAGCATATACACCGTGCTAGGCCCTGTGTAGGCATCATCATATTTAATTCCCCCTCCCAGCTCCACTGTGGTGAAGGTGATATGGATAGCCCCGCTTGCAGAGGGGTAGACTGAGCTGCAGAGAGATCACATATCTCTTTCAAGGTCATCCAGCCAGTCTGGCAGTCCTACATGACTCCCTGTCTGTTTTCCAAATCTGGCACTTCTTCTTCTTCTTCTTCTTCTTTTTTTTTTTTTTTTGAGATTTTATTTATTTATTTGAAAGAGAGAGTGAGCAAGAGCAAACACAACGGAAGGAGCAGAGGGAGAGGGAGAAGCAGACTCCCCGCTGAGCAGGGAGCCCAACACGGGGCTCATTCCCAGGACCCTGGGTTCATGACCTGAGTCGAAGGCAGATGCTTGACCGACTGAGCCACCCAGGTGCCCCCCCAAATCTGGCACTTCTAATACCTGCTCCGGGGTTCCTTAGGAATGCATCCAATGAGTTGGAGAGACGCTCACAATATATTTAGTGGACAAGTTTAAAACATGTATATCTGAAAGAAATTTAATAGTGGACTGATAGGCACAGAATAAAACACGCAAGGATATAAACTGAGAGTTTACTATTAGTTGTGCCTTAGAGGTAGAATCAGGGGTGACTTGTATTTTTTCCTTTGTGCTTATTTATATCATCTAATTATTCTATTTCTGTGTTGCCCAATTCAGTAGCAACTAGCCAGATGTGGTTATTTGAATGTTAAGTAATTAAAATTAAATACATTTAAGGACGAGTCCCTTAGTTTCATTAGTCACGTTTCAAGGGCTCGGTTGCCACACGCGGCAAGTGGCTCTCATGTTGGCAGGGCCAACGTAGAACATTTCCGTCATCCCAGGACATTCTGATGGCACCGATCTGTAGTGACCATGGATTTCTTAATTACGTAGAAATATTTTTCAATACAGCTTTCAAGAAGCAGAATAGAAGGCTGTTCAAAGCTGGGTTTGCCTCATGCGGCCACAAGGTGAGGCTGGAAGGGAGATCAGAGAGGCAAGTGCAGAAAGGTCTCTTGGGAAGAAGCTTTAGCACAGGTGTGGGTGGGATGGGCTGGCTCCCTTCATGGTCCTAGATGGCTACAGACCTCCTGGGCACGTCATCCCAACACCACAACCTCCAGAGGCCGAGTGAGACTGGTACTTCTGACACGTCTGTTTTCAAAGCAACAGAATGTTTCCCAGGAGCCCTTGGGCAGCCTCCGATCATGCCTCACCGCTAAGTGGAATAAGGTTGCCACCACTGGCTTAGACTGATCAAATTCACTCTTGACCTGGCGTAGGGTTGTCTCTCCTGAGGGGTAGATGAGACAGGGGAGCATGAATGGTCACTGAATGACCAACAGTGTCTGCTACTGATTGCAAGTAACAGAAAACTTGCAGAAGCTCAGTTTTGGACTCAAATAATGGCTGGTGCTTCCTATGTGTCTGTTTTTGAAGACCGAAACAGTCTTGGAATCAGTTTACAAAATGGCTGCAGAAGCTCTGGGTGTCACATCCTCACCACCATCCGGGGGAAGGGAGAGATGGTAGCCTCAGCAAATGTCTTGCATGTATTACTGACTCTAATTTGACTCACTGGGTGCTTGCATGACTCTGGATCAATCCTAGACGTCTCAAGTTACCCTCAAAGTATGAGCTTAGGACGGGGAAGGGACATCCCTAAGGCCGTTGGTGTACTCTTTATTAGAAGCTGAGAGGAGCAGATGAGGGGCAGCTAGTGATAGAGTCCCACTGCCAGCCGGCGACCCAATAGCACAGTCAGGCAAGGCAAGGCCTTGGAGGCCACCTTGTTCCGTTTTCTGAGAGTGGGGTCCTCCCTGGGTGTGGACAGACCTGGCCAGTGACAGGGGGGCCTGTGATAGTGAAGAAAGCGAATAAAGGAAGGGTTGAACTTTGTTTTTAAATTTTGACAAGGTTGACTCCTTTCAGAAGTTGCCTGGGCAAGGAAAGAAGAAAAGAATGTCTTTCAGAGTTGCCTCTCAGTGAAAGGACCCATTTCTCTGAGTGTTTGTCTAACCTTTTCTTTAACCAGGAAATTACAATGGGATTACCAGTTTTCTGCAAAGAAACTCTTCAGGTGACCTTCTCTGGGGAGAAATTTGAGTGGCACCATATACAAGCTGCATTATTTTTGCCTTAATGGATTATCCATGCCGAAAGAGATCTCTCCGTGTTCTTCTATATCCTGCTGTCCCTCTATATCCTGCTATGTCTACCTCACTGCTCAGTCTCTGTGTTTATCAGTTTACCCACATTTCATACATCCTTCTAAGCATTCACCTGTCCATCAGTCTGTCCATCCATCCATCCATCTGACCATCCATGCATGTATCCATCCGTCCATCCGTCCATCCATCCATCCATCCATCCATCTAAATGTTCTGTTTGTTTATGACACCTTTATGGATTTTCATCTAATTGGAGGTCTTTGGGGATGGTTGACTTGCTCCCCACTCTGCATTGTCCCTGAGCAGACACTGATTCTTCACAGTGAGAGCTGGATCAGACTATGAGTCACTTATTGATTTCTTCAACCACTATCTATTGAGCACATACTGGTGGTTGCCAATCCAACCCAATCCCCCCCTTTTCGTTTCAATATCCTTTAGCTTGTCCAGGAACCACCCTTTGGGAAGGTGATCACATTCCCAACTCAGGAGTCAATCCTAATTGTTCTAAGCCAGCCATGGCCCCATTCTCTTTGCCAGCCATTACTTTAGCCATGGGTGCTCGCTGGTTCTGGCCAATGAACTGCTTGGGGGCTTTAGGGGAAGTTTCCCTTGCTCTTGCAGAAGAAAACGGAAAGAGGGGTCCTCACTTCTTCCTCTAGAAGTTACTGGATCCAGCAGTGATGTCTGGAGCCACAGCGGGCATGTGTGACTGGGAAAGGAGCTGATCTAAAGACAGACTTAGGTTCCTGAGGAGAGCAGAGCAGAAGGATGGCTTCTGGCATCTTTAGGCCACTGCATCACCTCCCTCTGGAGTTGCCCTTCCTCAGGCATCTCATTTAATGAAATCATAATTCTTCATTATCTTTACGCTTCACGGAGATAGTATGTGCTGTTAGTTGCAGATGGAGGCACAATTTGGGTAGCAGATTCCAACTCTCTTTTCTAAAGATTATAAATTGTGGCTTTTTATGCCTTTTTTTTTTTTTTTGGCTTCAGAAAAAGTCTAGAGTGAGCCTCCACCTCTGACTCTATTACATTTTCATGCCAGAGACAAAAGGATTCAAAGTGTATGTACTTTCACTCTCTCCTTCTCTTGCCTTCTAAGTGGAGCTGATTCTAAGCATGAGTGTTTTGTGGTGGAGAGAGATGTGGGTGGTGGAAACAGAAGCTCTGGCTCGGCGGGTCTCTCTAAGGAAGGATGCACAACTCTTCGTATCAAAAAAGAGTCAGAAGGAGGGCTTGGCTGAGACAGGACAGGCCACGCTTCTAACACATGCTCCCTCTACCCACGCTTCGGTGGACAGAGTAAGTCTCAGGGAATCGCAGGGTCCAGGAGCAGGAAGGGGGTACTGCAGAGGAGGAAACGGGGACATTTGTCAAACACTCTGTCACAGAGAGCCTGGGACTGGGACGAGGGAAGAGAGAGGGACGGAAGCCCTTAGAAAGTTGGACTGCTTGACAGGCTGAACAACCCCCTCTGAATCCTTAAGAAGGTTCTAGTAAGGATAAACGTGGCTTTTCAAGGCTTTGGGGATTCAGTGTGTATTTCCACTGAACGCAGCTCCATGTGGACACCAGCTCAGAGGGGAAGTCGGAACGCCCCTCTGCATTTGGGGCGGAAATAAGGCACATCTTGCCATCGACATGTACAGTTAATAGGGGATGTCCCTCCACTCCACCTGCAAAAGCTCTTGTTAAATTGAGTTCTGTGTCCCAATTGACAGCATCTTAGAAGCAAGGAAATACAGCAATCAGGGCTCTGAATAAAAAACAGCCTCCCTGCAGAGAAGGGAGCAGGGGAAAGAGGGGGGGGGGGTCCGTTGAGCTTCCACGCCCTGCCAGGCTCAGGACCAGGGCCCCAGGGCATGGGTCTCCCTGGGGTGTCACAGAGTCCTCAGGTGACTCATGAGTGACCTGACATACAGGTAAGGGGTCTGGGGCTCAGTGAGGGGTAAGGCCTGGCCAAGGCCCAGTGGTCAGGACAGGAGCACAGCAGGGTCCTCCCCCCGGTGTGTCTGCAGCAGGATTTCTCAACCAGGCCACATTGTTGACACAGGGACCGGGGAGTCCTCTGTGGTGGGGGCTGTCCAGTGCGCTGCAAGATGTTCAAAAGCGCCCCTGGCTTCTACCCATTACCTGCAGGGAGCACCCTGGCTCCAGTTCTAACAATCCAAATGGCTCCAGGTATATCAATAAATGTCCTCTGGGGAAGAGGAGGAACAAAATCTCCCTGGCTGAGAACCACTGGTCTACACAAAGCACCGAAGACGAGAGAGGGCACTCTGGGGTTCTGAGCCCCTCACCCCAAAATACTCCCCCCTGACCCGTTCTGGGTGCCACTGATGCAAACTTGTTGAATGTGGGAGGTGCCCCCCTGCCAGCCAGCTCAGTGACATGCCTTTGTCCCACCCCAGCATCCGGCACTGTGCTTTAGAGAGCAGAGTACCCTAATAAAGTCAAAAAAATTGAATAGAATGGCGCCTGGGTGGCTCAGCGGTTGAGCGTCTGCCTTTGGCTCAGGTCATGATCCCAGGGTCCTGGGATCAAGTCCCACATTGGGCTCCCTGCAGGGAGCCTGCTTCTCCCTCTGCCTGGGTCTCTGCCTCTCTCTGTGTGTGTCTCTCATGAATAAATAAATAAAATCTTAAAAAAAAAGTCACTACTGCCTTCCCAGGGTGTCCTCCCTCTTTTCATAAGGACCCGGGTCATATTGGATTAGGCTCCCACCCACGTGACCTCAGCCTCATGTAATGCATTACGTGCAACAACCCTGTTTCCGAATAAGGTCACATTTGGGGATTAGGAATTAAACAGGTGAATCTGGGGAGGGACCTCAGTTTCTCTGTCTGTAAAAAGGAGATGACAATAGTACCTACTCCACTTGCAGGGCTGTTTATAGGATTGAATGAAGTGAGACTCACCGCGCCTTTAGGTCTATATCTGGTCCACAGTAATCACTCATCACACAACAAATACATGGATATCCCTGAACAAGGGGTGGATTTGGGAAGGTCACAGCAATGCTAATGGCCGGGCTGCACCCTGGCAGCTCCCAGACCCGATGGCATTAGCCATTGCATTTGGTTTGGCCCCCAGTGGCGCCCTGAC
Source organism: Vulpes vulpes (assembly GCF_048418805.1). Taxonomy (NCBI): domain Eukaryota; kingdom Metazoa; phylum Chordata; class Mammalia; order Carnivora; family Canidae; genus Vulpes; species Vulpes vulpes. The sequence continues at coordinate 5,617,875 of NC_132793.1, read as the reverse complement.
ATTTAAAAATTGGAAGGCTTCACGCAAGAATGTAAATTCCTGGTTTTGTTTGAAAAATCGGGAGATCTGGCCTGTTCCCAGCCCCCACCCGTCCACGGGCTGCCTCTGAGTGCCTGGCCCCGCTGGGTGCTAACCGGTCAGGGGGTTTGTGCAGCTCCTTCTCGTCTCTTAGCAAATATTCATGGCCTCTGGATCCCCAGTTCCTCTGGGGTTTCCGGACTGGGAAATAGTCTCAAGGTTCAGATAGGGTCAGAAAGGCCACCCCTTCCCAGGCGGTCACGGGGGAGCCCGGCTCAGCCCCACCTCATCGCTGGGCCCACCCATCGGCCCCAGGTAAACCCCACTCCCTGGGGTCCCAGGGGGCACTTCCAGCAAGCTCGCTTTCTCCTTTTGAGTTTTCCCAGGCTCTCTCAGCTCTCACTTTACATTTGCTTGATTTTATCTCATCACGACAGCAAAATGTGCAAAAGCATTTGGAGAATTGAAACCAAATGTGCAGGGTGAGCAGTTGGCGGTAGGAGACCTGCTTCCCCCAAAGTCACGGGGGGTCTCGGGGTTGCCGCCAGCGGCCGCCCAGGTGGGTGGGTGGGTGGGTGCTGGCCACGTGGGGTGTGGCCCTGGGTACCCCTGGTGGAGGGGGGACCCGGGACCCGGGCATTTTCGGGCTCCAGGGACGTGTACAGATAACACCACAGTCTCAGCATGTTTGAAAGAGCAAAACTGAGACTCAGAGAGATGAGACCTGTCACATGTCCCTCAAAGCAGCAGAGGAAAAAACCTGATGTGGTTTGGTCCATTCCCTATAGACTCCTTCCTGGTTTACGTGGGACTGGGATTTCTTTCAGATAAACTTATTTTAATCCATGTTTGCTTTGGGCGCAGACACATCCATGTTAAAGCTCCAGCTCTGCTGCCAAAGATACTGAAAAGATTCTCTTTGCCGTCCCAAGCGCTGATTTCTCTGGCAGTACGATGGGAGGAATAAACACCCCCCTACAAAGGTCTTCATGCTTTCAGGATGGATGAATTTGGCTGCAAGCAACAGAGCTGAGTCCTGGCTGCAGAGCAGAAAGCTGCCCACAGGAGCTTCTGGCACCATCCAGCAATTATTTATTGAGCATCTACCACATTGTCTCAGACCCTTGGCAACCGGGCTGTGGTGCAATCAAGGAACATTCGTGGCAGAGTGCTGGGTGACCATGGTGGAAGCCAGGAGGCCAGATGGGATGGCGGAAACAGGGCAGAGCAGGGAAGCTCTTGCACTAAGCTAACATTTCTCCACCGGGGGTGACTTTGCTCCCCACCTCCCCCTGGGAGCATTTGGCAATATCCAGAGACATTTTTGGTTGGCAAATTGTGGGGGTGGGGAGCATGGTAGCCGGCATCTAGAAGCCAGGGAGGTGCTAAATAGCTTACACTGCCCAGGACAGCCCCCACCACAGAGAATTATCCCGCCCAAATGTCCCTGGTGCTGAGGCGAGAGGTCTGGCCTGAGGGGATGGCCCTGGAGATGTGGACAGGCTTGAGAGGGAGCTGCTAGTTGAAGCGAATGGGACGTTGGGCTGTGGGGGGCTCTCTGTGTTTGACTTGCGCTGTGTTATATTCACGGGGCTGGCTTGCTTCTTCTCTGTCCCCATGTTCCTTTCTTGCTGGAGAAACCAGCTGTAGGAGCACCGGGAGCAAAGCCCCAGGACCCTCTTGCTGCAATGAGCCACCCAGCTCCCTCGGGGTAGGAGGGGAACAGACAGCAGCAAATGCTTTCAAGATTCAAACTCAAGTCCTGTTTTTCAGGTTAAAAAAGTTGGGCGGGGGGAGAGGCGGGCAGTTGAGAGTTTATTGAATAACCTCCTGATCTTTCCGTTTCCATGAAAGGGAGCTTGTGTCTCTCTGGAGATGAATGTGTGTGCCTTTGCTAAGGGAAAGGCGAAAAAATGTCCTGAAACTATATTCCTGGAAACTTTCTCCTTAATTCCCCAAAAGATGTGAACCTAAGCAACCACTAAATACCCAGCTTGGCACTAAGAAAACTCAGTAAGTGGCTTTTAGGGAAATAAAAATAAATGGGAAAAACCCCAAACAGGAAATATACCCATTGGGTAGAGCATTTTGGTAGATGGGATCTTGGTCTGGAACCAGAAAGCAAGACTCGGCCCCTGCCTTGCGGTCACCCATGGTACCCACACCCAGACACATAGCGGCATTCATCACTCCACGTTTACTTGGTGCCACAGAGTCCTGAGCCCCAGGCAGAAAATCGGTGGTACTGGGAAGAAGTGGCCAGTCCCTCTCCTCATGAAGCATTTATTCATCTGTCATTTAACAGACATCGCACTCTTGTTCCCTCACTTACAACTTCCTGGGATTCTCTTGCTCACTCATCTGCTTGTTTCTGTTTCCCTCCATGTGGAAGGCAGATTCCAAGGTGGTCCCCAACCGTCCTCATGTCCTCCCTGTGAGTGTGGGCTGGCTTGGGACACACTTGCAGCCAAAGGTGATGGGATGCCACCTCCATGATTGGGTTACAAAAACCGTGACTTCCATCTCCCTCTTGAACTCTCTCTATGGCCATCTCATCTTTGAGGTAAGCAGTCACCATGATGGTGAGGACAAGAGGGCAAGGAACTGAGAGCAGTGTCCAGCCAACACCTGGAAAGAATCTGATGAGCTCAGCCCAACAACCCACAAGGAGCTGGACCCTGCCAACACCGCTGAGTCAGCTTGGAAGTGGATCCTTCCCCAGAAGAGGGTGCAGATGAGATTTTGTCCCTGGCTGACACCTTGATTTAAGCCTTCTAAGATAACTGTTCCTTTTTGTGTCCCCTCTGCCTGTAAGGTACCCACCACCTGACTTAACCTTCACTTCCTTAGTGGAGCCTTCCCCCATGTCCCCCGCCTGGGTCAAATGCCATAACTCTTAGAGGACTGCACACACCTCTCACCTATTGCACATCATCGACGCATTTAATTTTGTTGCACACATGGTACACCGGGATTTACTCCCCACCATGTGGTACCTACCATGAGGAATGAGACAGGATCAGTGTATCCCCAACAATTAGCACAGAGTCAAATACATGATCGAGAACTCAATATATTTTTTGCTGGAAGCACTAATGAATCAAACAATATGCAAGAAATAAAAATAATAAAACATAAAACAATCTGGGTGTCAGGAGAGCTGACCTGGTGTGGGATGGTGCTTAAGTGGGAGCTAGGGCAGAAACACTTGCTATATCCTTGAGTAAGCCCCAGGGACATGGAAGTATTAGCTGCAGCTCTAGACAGAAGCCAGGTGAGTGCTCTCCGCATGCTCACTGCACCCACAGTCACGGAGGATTACCACTTTGGCACCCGCTCAAAGCTCCCTGCAAGTCAGGACTCTACCCCTCTGAGAGCCTAAAAACAACACCCAGCTTTAGCCTTGGAAAAAGATAGAGAGATCTGCCTATTAAGTGGCAGTGGGGCAAAGTGGGGCAAAGTGGAAGTGGGATCAGAAGGTCCAGAAACCAGGCTTTGGGGCTGTGTTCTTAGTACTGACACTCTTGATGTCAGAGTCTGGGTCCTTCTCTGCTGCGGGGGGTGTCCAGCAGCATCCCTGGTCTCTCTCCACTGGATGACAGTAGCATCTGCTAATCCATGAGTTAAAAATGCCTCCAGACTTTTCCAAATGTCCAATTTTTTTTCTAGGAGACAAATTCTTTCTGATTGAGAACCAGTGCTCTGGTGGACCATTCATTCATTCATTCATTCCTGAGCTCCCACTGTGTGCCAAGCTCTGAGGATGCCTCAGGGACAAGACAGAGGTGATCCTTCTCCTCCGGGGGCTTGCAGTGGAGTAGAAGAGACATGAGGAGAACTGAGAGGCCCGGATGAATCCAGGGGTAGGTGGTGCTAGGACATGGGACGGCATGTGCCAGCTCCAGAGAAGGGGATCGGTGCTCTCCTGAGTGCTGGGCACAGGGTAGGTGCCCAATAAACACACATTGCATTAATGACCACCTAAACTAACTAATTATTAGCTGCTGAGGGTGGTGACTTTGGATAGAATGCAGGGAGGTGTGCCCGCGGGGAGGTGGCATCGTGGCTGGTGACTAAACAGCTAGAAGGAGCACTGTGGGAAGATGGCTGGGGCCTGGGGTAGAGGTCCAGGCTGAAGAAGCAGCAAGTGTTTTGTTCCCCAGCTGGAAGGGGCTTGCTTTGTTCAAGGAGCTTACTTGGAATGTTCCTGATCCTCATCCACTTGGTTCATTGCGACCTGCATTTGGAGTTCAGCTCATATCTTGCTTCTTCCGAGCTTGCCAGCCTGGAGGAGCCTCGGGCATACCCTTCACCATGCTCTGTCCTTCTCCATGGCTCTGAGCACAGTCCAAGCCATTGCTTCTGTCTCAGTGGACCAGAGGCCGGCCACATCTATTTCTGTTCACCACTAGCCCAGCTTCAAAACTGTGCCTGTGATGCTCAGTATGCATGGTGAATGAATGAATGAATGAATGAATGAACTGACTGGAAAGCACAAAGGTAAAACCAGAGCTTCTGAGAACCAGGAAAGCCCACAGAAGATGAGTGTGGGCACAGTCTAAGCCTCTTGACCTTCCAAACTCCACAACCTGCACCCCGTTCACCCACTTGCCCCCAGGTCCTGGTCCCACTTCACTGGTGGGTTCCAAGAACCAAAATTATTTTCTAAAAGGTAGGAAGCCGATGTTATCTTACCAATAGGAAAGGATTCAGAGAATAAGCTTTCAGTTGCCATGGCAACATTAAGTACCAGAGCTCTGTCTGTAGACTTAGGAGCGTGTGTGTCTGTGTGTGTGTGAGCATCTGTGTGTGCGTGTGCATGAGCTTGAGGGGGGGGGAGGAATAGCACTGGAGTTCAGACAAACTTTGAGACATTGACGGGGGATGTGAGCTAAGTCTCCTGGATCTTGAAGGCTGTCAGAGGGTGCACTTGAACCATGTCCCAAATCCCAGAGTACTAAATCTCAGGGGACCGGTTTGAGGGCAAGTGTGTGGCTTTCAAACAACAATCTTACAAAAAAAACAACCTGGAAGAAAGGCTCGAAATAGAAGTCAATACTTCCAGCCTGGAGAGGCCGCAGTAGAGCAGAAAAGAAACATGCAGAGGAGATTTTAAGTCCTTGGTTTTACCTCTTACTATCAATTAGGCTTTCAACAAGTGACTCGGGCCCTCCAAACCTTTGTTTCTACATCTATAAAATGGGCGTAGTTATGATATCTCCTCTTCTAGAATAAAAAAGGATTGGGGTGGGGCAAAGTGCAGGGCAGGGGACAGCACGCGCAAAGGCCCTGTGGGGGCTAGAGAATTTCCTCGGGAGGAACTGCAGGGAGACCAGGGAGCCAGGTGAGCGAGGAAGAGCAGTGTGACACTCGCTGGTGGGACTGGCAGGAGCCGGACTGTGAGGGGCGTGTGGGGCATGACGGTGAAGGATGGTGGAGGTAGCCTGCAACCTGAGGACACAGGTTGCAAAGTAAGGACCCAGGACCAGCATCTTGGGACTTGTTAGAAATGCAAATTATCGGGCCCCACCCCAGGCCTCTTGAACTGGCAACTGGCAGGGGGACCCGCTGCCAATGTTTCCATAAATCCCTCCAGGGCATCTGTTTGATGCACACTCAGAGTTTGCAAACTATTGCTAAGAGCGATAGGAAATGGTTAGCACTTGAAGCCAGGCCTTGAGAGGGTCGAGATTCCATCCTGGAAGTCTCTTTTCTAGAGAGGTGGGGCTTGCTAGATGAGTGTTACTTTTGCTCAAAAAACAAAAATGGTACATAGGTAGGGTTGTAGACAGAACACAGGACGGGATGCCAGTTAAATCTGAATTTCAGATAACACAACAAATACTTTATTAGTATAAGTATGTACTGTGCTCTATGTGGCAATGCTACCACAAGCACCGAATTCGGACCCCCTGGAGCCCAGCCGGGCTGGTTGGGTAAATGACTAGTTTCCTTGCAATCTTCTGGAAGCGGGGAGTCATCTCTGAGATGGTGCCCATTGATACGATTACTCAGCACACCATCACTTCCAGGGGAATGGTCTCAGCTTCTACAAAGTGACTCATACTGAACTGATTAGTTTCAGAAAAAAAAGAAAAAAAAAATCTCTGACTGGTTATTTATTACTGGGCTGCATTTCAGACAGCTCCTGTGTTGCAATACTGGATTGATAGCTTTTTTGCTTGGCCAACCCCAAGCCAGGAGAGGAGCTGTGTTCCCATCCCCTTTGCCTGTGGAGCCCTCCTCATCTGCCAAGGGCACCTGTGAGGCTGTGGACACAGCCTTGTTTAAGAGAGGCAGGGGGACATCGTGACAGACACACCCAGGGCAGTGGGCATGTGCACTCCTGCTCCGTGATCTTTCCTCTTTCTCTCTTTTTTTTTTTAAGATGTTATTTATTTATGCAGGAGAGACACACAGAGAGAGGCAGAGACACAGGCAGAGGAAGAAGCAGGCTCCATGCGGGGAGCCCGATGGGGGACTCGATCCCAGGACCCCGGGGTCACGAACTGAGCCAAAGGCAGACGCTCAATCACTGAGCCACCCAGGTGTGTCTCTTTCTTCTTTTTTAAAAAACTATTTTTTAAAATTTATCTGAGAGAGAGAGAGAGAGAGTGAGAGCACAGAGGGAGAGGGAGAAGCAGACTCCCGCTGAGCAGGGACCCCAGTGCGGACTCAATCTGGACCCCAAGATCATGACCTGAGCCGAAGACAAATGCTTAACCCACAGAGCTACCCAGGTGCCCCTCTGTGGATCTTTCCTTTCCACTCATTGGCCAAGCTAAATACACCGTGAACCCCTTGCCTCTTAACATCAGCGTTTTTACCTGATTTCCAGGTCAAGGTCTCCTGGGGGGCTCCTGCCCAACCCCGTGCTCCCCTCTGACTTGCCAGATTCCATAAAGGCTTGGAAGAATGTAGACTGATGTCTGAATATTGACTCCCCTGCTTCCTGGCTGGAGGAGCTTACACGGGTTCCTTTATTCCTCTGAGCCTCAGTCTCCTATTCTCTAAAATGGGGATGAGAAGAATAGCCCCTCCATGGGAATTTTGTCGTGACTAAGGAAACGCCACCGGCCCCATGCATCTTTGGCACCGGAACGCATCAGGGGCCTTCTAGAGGGGCGTGACTGTCAAGCACCCAGATGAAGACAAATTAGGAAAATGGGCTTTGGGAAAATGTTACTAGAACACTAGGACTCCTTGAAAATTATTGCAGCTCATTCTGGTTTCACAGTATAGGAGCAGGAGGGGGAAAAGGGAAATCTCTAGCAAGAAATAAAGTCTTGTTTCTGTGCTTTTGAAGACCTGAGAAGGTTAATGTTTTCGTCTAGTTGGCATTTCGTTGTATGCGCTTTGTGTTTTAGTATCTTTCAGGAGCCTGGGGTTACGAACATGGCCATGGCTCCAAAGTCCATCTACTGGTGACCACTGTCTTCCCCGTGTAATTTCTTCCCTCTCTGAAGTTGTGTTGCTTTCATGTTATCTCATTTCACATAAATTCTCTTCTTTCCCCAGAAAATAAAATGAATCATACATCTACCCTTTACGAGAAAAGTGGGTTCATGTTGGAAACTAAGGGCAATAAAATGAGAAAGGAAAAAACAGGTCCCGAGCACTCAGAGAGATACTCCCTCTTTTAAAATAACATTTTTGTTCCTGATTGTTATCTGAAGCAAATGGTATTAAAGGAGAAAATTTGGAAAATAAAGATATAAAAAAGAAAATTAAAAATTGCACTACCCAGAGACAGTCGCTGTTCTCATTTCAGGATATTTCCTTACATTCTCTAACACGCACATGTCTACACATCTGAGATGTAGTCATATGAACTCCTTCCACTATTTGCAGTTTAGAACACAGTTTCTAACCGTTTCATTTCAAGCCATGAGCATGTTCCCACGTCAGTTTGTTCTCCTGGAAAACAATTACTTCGGTGGTTGCACAATGGCCCATTCCTTCCTGCGGTTTTGCTGCGATTTAACCATCCCCCATTGTTGGGCATGTAGGTTGTTTCTGGCTTTTCCCCGTTGCACACTGAGTGTATTCGCCCGCTAATCTGTGCCCTCATTCTGACTGTGGCCTAAGGACAGATTTTTCAGATGTCTGAGTCTTCAGAGAGTGCAACTGTCTTAAAGTTAAAATTAATTATGAATTTCCTTCTAATACTATGTCAATGCAAGTCGAGCTATTTGGAATTCCCAGGATGGAGGGGGGTAGGGGGTAAAGCAGAAGAGGTTTGGAATCCCTCTCTTAAATTCAATAATTCATGGTAGTATAGGCATGGCCGGAAACCCTACAGCTCTATCTGAAACATCTGTGCGTGTTTCACAGCAGCCAACACAAACAATGGTGCGATGAGAGCACAATGCTCCCTGTCAATGCCTAACACGAAAACAAGACAGCGCCAGCTTGCCAGGAGATTTTCTGGGGACATTGGACTCTGTTCTCGGAAAGACACAATTCGCTCGCCATTGCAAAACGTCCTCCTGGACTGTCCCCACGACGCTCCATCTACCCAGGTCTCTACCCCTTCGGATAGGATCCACAACCTCAGCCCCAGCCCAGTGGCAGCAGTCCTGGGATTTCACCCAGTTGCAACTTGGAATGGGTTGAGTGGCTGATTTTTATCTCGCATGAATAATGCCAGGTTCCCTGGGATGAAAGGGAATCGCACGGACGAGACTACAGACTGGGAGGGTGGTGCGCTCATGCCCCGGCATGCGGCACCCTGCCCTCCCTGCTGGAGACCCCTAGCTCAGAGCACCTGTGCCTTTCCAAAGCTCCTTACTCACCAGACACTGTTCCCAAGCCGGACACCACCTTCATTCCCGTCCCGGAGAAAACCCCAGGTCCTACTGTGTCACCCTGGGTGAGTCACCTAACCTCTGATAATTAACGCTACCTACCTTTGAGGGTTAATGTGAGGATTAAGTGGGCTAATGTGTATAAACACACGTAACAGGCCTGCCACGGAGTCATGAGTTCTGTGATGACAGTGTGAGCTCCATGCAACGTGAGACACTTGGTGGCGTTTGCTCCAGCATCTTCTGCACCTCCAGGAGTGGGTGCTGACTGTGTGCACACGGAGCCAGGACTCGCACTCCGAGCAGAGTGCCCAGCACACCCTGAGCGTTCCACTCATCTGTTTTGAACCCAGGACCACATGCTGCTTCAACCCGGTATAAGCACCCGATCTCTGTTACAGAGCACAGACGGGCTGCTGCTGTTTGTGATTCGCCGAAAGAAAGCCTGAGCGAATTCGTTTGAACCACCAGGGCAAAGACCCTTGCTTCCATCATCTTTTGAGCACTTACCACGTCGTGCTGGGACATCAAGAACCCAACCTCTAAAAAAAGACAAAACCAAAAACAAACAAAAAGAACCCAACCTCTGTTGTCTAGAGCAGCTCTTTCCCTTGTTGGCAACAAGCACCTACGGAAGATGATAATACGTAGATGGCTCACTGGGATCCACCAGACGGGTTTGAGGGCATCTGCACTGAGCCCGGGGGAAAAATGTGTTACATTTAAGCACTCTATAATTATGATGAGGAGGATAAAATACCAAGGATTATGGGGTATATTACTGACTTTTGTTTAGAATTTCCAAATGAAACTTTGTCACCAGGGCTCCTGGGTGGCTCAGCGGTTGAGCATCTGTCTTTGGCTCAGGTCATGATCCCAAGAATCCTGAGATCGAGTCCCGCATCACGCTCCCTGCAGGGAGCCTGCTTCTCCCTCTGCCTGTGTCTGCCTCTCTCTTTCTGGGTCTCTCATGAATAAATAAATAAAATCTTTAACATAAATAAATAAAATAAAACCTTGTCACCTTAAAAAAGGAAAAACAGAACTTTGAACTTGCTTCTGTAAATGCACCTCACTTATGTCCTCTTTCATGCTTGGCACAGTCATGCATTATTTCCGAGTGAGAATTTTGCTAGAGATATCTTGGAGTTCTTCCTTTTCAGTAGCTATATCAGAAATTTTGAATAAATAAGGAAGAAAAAATTTTAAATCCGTTGAAAAGGAACACTCAAAACAGGAAGCAGAAACAAGGGCGGAAATCACATTTGAATAATCCAAAGGTGTTTTTATTTTTTATTTTAAAGATTCTGTTTACCTGAGAGAGAGGAGGTAGGAGCAGAGGTGGGAAGAAGAGGGAGGGGAGGGGAGGGGGGAGGGGGAAGGGGGGGAAGGAGAAGCAGAGCTGAGCAGGGAGCCTGTTGCAGGGCTTGATCCCAGGACCCTGAGATCATGATTTGAGCAGAAGGCAGACGCGTCACTGAGCCCTCCAGGTGCCCCTCGAAAGGCGTTTTTAAAATGACATGTGTCAGGGATTCTCGGGGGGCTCAGCGGTTTAGCACCTACCTTCAGCCCAGGGTGTGGTCCTGGAGTCCTGGGATCGAGTCCCACTCGGGCTCCCTGCATGGAGCCTGCTTCTCCCTCTCTCTCTCTCATGAATAAATAAATAAAATCTTTTTTAAAAAAATGAAATGTGTCATCTTGCTGTTTGTCCAGGTCAAAGGCAAGAACGCCCTGTCTGGCTTTCCCCAACCACGCATTTCAAAGTCCTGTTCCATCTCCAGTTTGCAGAACCGCTGTGTTTGATGAGCAGTTGGGGAGGGCAGGGGGTGGGCCAGGGAAGGCCACGTTCTCTCTTCACAGTGGTGCTTCTCAACTGGGGGAGGTTTTGCCCCTTAGGGGTCATTTGGAAACGTCTGGAGACATTTTTGGTGGTCACATCTGTGGGAGGGGGGTACAGGCCTCTGGAGGGGAGGGCCCAGGAACAGCCCCACAGCACAGGATGACCTGGCCCCAAATGTCAGCGATGCAGATGCCAAGAGTGTCTGCTCCAGGGCTTCATAAGTCATTGCAGTGACCTTGGCGGTCACCCTGAGCGGGAAGGACTCCACTGCGGGGGTTCCAGAGGGACAGCCGGCAGTGAGGCGAGGGTGGCAGGACAAGAAACCCGCAGGTGCTGGCCGGGTGCCCAGGTGAGAAGCTGGTGCCCTGGGAGAGGTGACGGTGGATTAGAGCCCCTCCCTCCTGTGATCTCACCTTCTCATCTAGAACTCCACACTGAGGAACCGCACTACAGAAACAGCCAGGAAAAAAAAAAAAAAGATTGAAAAGGGGCTGGGGGGAGGTTCAGGAGAGGCTCAGATAGAAATGCCAGAATTATAATTTAAAGCAAAAAAAAAAATCAAGTGCGGGGAGCCCCACCCACATCCAACAATGGGGCACAGCTGGGTAGAGCTGAGGGGTGAAGCCAGCGAGGGGACACCCGCTGTGTCCCCCGGTGCCTGGAAAGGAGCTCCATCCCTTGGACACGTGTCACCTGTGTGTTCAGAGAAGGACCCAGTGCCGCTGCGGGCTCCCCACAGGTTCCCCAAGGGTGTGGGGGGGGTGCCTGGGGGCCAGGCCTGTGCATGGAGGCCAGAAGGACACACAGACAGTGAAGACAGGGGTGCTTGAAGGATTTTCTTTGATATTCCTTCACATTGTGAGGACATCCCAACCACAGGAGCGCACAGCGGGAGAAAGGAGGGGACGCGCTGAGGGCCCCAGACAGCAGGATGGCCTCCAGGGAGGGTGAGGGGCTCCCAGGGTGCACCCAGGTGGGCAGGGGTGTGGGCAGGGCCTCAGCACCAGGTCCAGGGCCCTCTGAAGGCCTGGCCCCTGGAGTTTCAGGTCTTGTCTCCGCTCCTCTCCCCCACCACCTGCTGTCAAGCCCCTCCTCCCTCCCTCTCCTCCTCTCTCCCCCTTTCCCCCCTTTTCCTCTCTCCCTCTCCTATCTCCTCCCTCTTTCCCCCTTCTGTCCCCCCTCCTCCCTCCCCCTCCTCCTCTCCCCCCTCGACCTCTCCCCTCCTCCTCCTCTCACCCTCCTCCTCCTCTCACCCTCCTCTCTCACACCTCCTCCTCTCACCCTCCTCCTCCTTTTACCCCCCTCCTCCTCTCACCCTCCTCCTCCTTTTACCCCCCTCCTCCTCTCACCCCTCCTCCTCTCTCACCCTCCTCCTCTCACCCCTCCTCCTCTCTCACCCCTCCTCCTCTCACCCCTCCTCCTCTCACCCCTCCTCCTCTCACCCTCCTCCTCCTTTTACCCCCCTCCTCCTCTCACCCCTCCTCCTCTCTCACCCCTCCTCCTCTCACCCCTCCTCCTCTCACCCCTCCTCCTCTCACCCCTCCTCCTCTCTCACCCTCCTCCTCTCACCCCTCCTCCTCCTCTCACCCCTCCTCCTCTCTCACCCTCCTCCTGTCTCACCCTCTCTTCCCCCCTCTCCCCCCGCCCACCCCGCAGTTTCCTAACCATAGCAGGGTAATTACAGTCAGCACTTTCCTTGTGGGGCTCTTGGGGAACAAGTGGGTACAAGAGCTTGGATCTGGGATCTGGCCTGCCTCCTGACGGGCGGGAGGTGTTTCCAATAAACCTCGGCTTTTTTAATGAGTCCTTTACAACTGCTAAATGATTAAGCGAAAGATTGACAGGAGTAACTGGTAGCCCGAGATCTTGGCAGCGACTGAGAAGAGCGGCCGCCCTGCGCCCCCGGCGCTCCTGTAAGTTAGGGCAGCAACCTCCTGAGCGAGCGGCCAGCACAGCCATTTGTGCTGTTTAATTAATAAACTAATAAGCACCATGTAGTTCACGGTTCCCTGGGAGACCTAGTTTTCCTTTTCTTCAGGTCTGCCGGAGATCTGCGTCCAGAACAACCTGGCTCTAGGGCTGGGGCAGAGCAGGGGCCGGGGAGGCTGCCCTCTGGCTGGTGTGGGGGCCCCGGGCCTGCCCTGGGGGGCGCCGGGCAAAGCAGGTAAAATAAAGGACGCCCAGGTCCAGGTCGATCAGAGCCTCAGACAAACAACTGAAAAGATTTTTTGATATATAAGGATGTCCCAAATACCGCATAGGGACACACTTATACTAAGTAATTGTTCATTGTTTACCCGAAATCTGAATTTCACAAGGTGTCTGGTATTGTAGCTGGCAATCCTGTTTACAGTTAAAGACTTATTTGAAAAAAAAGTTTGTTTTTTTTCTTTTTCCAATCCAAAAAAAAAAGATCGCTGCTTTCTCATTGTGACCTTCCAGGGTGTGAAGCATCCATGGGAGCCCGAGGCAGGTGAAATATCCCACAGTTGGTAAGAAGGATTGGAGCCTAGATTCAAATCCTGCCTCACTCCCTGTGCGGAGGTCCGCTGCGGGCCTCGTCTCAGGACCCGGGTAACTGATTGCATTCGGCGACAATGCCAGTCTCCTGACTTTGAATTCCCCGCTGAGCACCAGGCCTGGTTGGAAGTAGGATCCAAACCCTGCCCTCCAGGAGCCCATCTGGTTGGAGGAGAGAGAAACAGGAATGTGAATGATAGGAAATCAGGGGGCAGGGTGAGGACTACTACTTTTTTTTTATTATTATTCATTGAGCAACTATTTGTTCCCAAGTGTCATTTGTATATGACATGACATCTTTTTTTTTTTTAATTAATTTTTATTGGTGTTCAATTTACTAACATACAAAAAAACACCCAGTGCTCATCCCGTCAAGTGTCCACCTCAGTGCCCGTCACCCATTCCCCTCCAACACCCGCCCTCCTCCCCCTCCACCACCCCTAGTTCGTTTCCCCGAGTTAGGAGTCTTTATGTTCTGTCTCCCTTCCTGATATTTCCCAACATTTCTTCTCCCTTCCTTTATATTCCCTTTCACTATTATTCATATTCCCCAAATGAATGAGAACATACACTGTTTGTCCTTCTCCGATTGACTTATTTCACTCAGCATAATACCCTCCAGTTCCATCCACGTTGAAGCAAATGGTGGGTATTTGTCGTTTCTAATGGCTGAGTAATATTCCATTGTATACATAAACCACATCTTCTTTATCCATTCATCTTTCGATGGACACCGAGAGCCCCCAGGCCCTGCAGCCGGAGAGCCCCGGAGCTACTGCGGGAGCTGACTGCAGGGCCCCAGAGCTGCCCCCGCCACTGTGGCCTCCTCCCGGGGCCTCACGGGGTGAACAACCCCCACTGAGCCCTGCACCAGGCAGGGGCAGAGCAGCTCCCCCAAGTGCTAACACCTGAGAGTCAGCACAGCAAGCCCCTCCCCCAGAAGACCAGCGAGATGACATGACACCTAATGCAGTCCTCGGGACAGCCCTAGGAGGTTGTCTGTAGAGGGGACCAGGGCTCCAGAGGAGAAGGAAGTTGTCCCAAATGACACAACTGGTCAGTAGGGAGCTGAGCCTCCAGACCTGGATTTGATGAAATTCGATGGATCAGAGCCAAATTCAGGTCTAGGAAAAAGGGAGGTATGGAGATGGAGGGCAGGAATTTCTTCTGCTTTGAATCCTGAGGGGAAACTCTAATCATTTATGGAAAAGAAGCTAAGGCTGCCCTGAGACACAGGTGGCTATTTAAATTTAGGGTAATTAAAATTTAGATACAATTTAAAATTCCATTTCTAGGTGACACTGGCCACATTTCAAGAGCTCAACAATTACGTGTAGCCAGTGGCTACCATACCAGACAAGCAAATGCAGAATGTTTCCATCATCACAGAAAAGTTCAGTCGATAGCTCTGCTGAAGAGACAAAAATTTCTTGAATCAGAAGCTGAACTTTCCAAAGCATTAAAGAAAAATATGTTTCTGGCTTCAAATGAAAAATTCAACCCCCAGACAATATTTGGGTTACTTAAATCTAAGGACACAAACCTACGTTCTGGGTTTGTGGGAGGAAGGTTCTAGAACCCTAAGAAAAAATTCAGGGTGGGGTATGTATGTATGTATGCTGATAATAAGCACCAGAACCCCAAAGTTCCCGTCCTAAAAGTTCTAGAATTCAGAAAACAACCTAGAGCTCTTAAAATAGAGAGTATTTCAATTCCAGCCTTTTTTTTTTTTTTTTTTTTTTACTTCTTAGTGGATCATCTGTTGAAATGATCATGTTATTTCCATGCGGAAGAGAAATAAAGATAAAACCATACGCTGTTAGTCTCTCCTGGCAGACTCAGTTGGTTATGCAACTGCCTTTGTCTCAGGGACCCAGCCCTTCGTTGGCCTCCCTGCTCAGTGGGGAGCCTGCTTCTCTCTGCCCCTCACCCCGCTCATGCTTTCTCTCTCTCTCAAATAAATAAATAAAATCTGAAAAACACACAAAAAACCCATACGCCGTTAGAATTACATTCTGCTACCTCCAACAAAGAACTTTAATAAGGTAGGCCTGTTTCCTTTTCAGTGAAAAGATGTCTAGAGGACAGTAGGCCAGGACTGTCAAGTGACACCCAGTCAGTGGGAACCCAGGCTTCTTCTGGTTTTCTGCTTTTCATTCTCAGCATAAGACGTCCTTATGTCTTGTTATGGTCTAAGGTGGCTGCTGGAGCTCCAGCCATCATGACTTATTCCAGGCAGGAGCAAGGAGCAAGGGGGTTGTACTGAGAAGCAGGGCACACTTCTTAGCAGAGTCAGCCTGCCTCGAAGAAGCCGACCAAGCAGCCCCATGTGTGGCTTTCCCTTACGTCTCGTGGGCCATTTCTACCTGCAGGGAATCCAGAAATACAGTCATTTCACGGGGCGCATTAGCACTCAGTATAAAAGCAGGGTTCTCGAAGGAAGGAGAAAGGGAAGGAGGGAAGCAAGCAGGAGAGCTGATATTGGGTAGGCACCTAGCAGTCCCAGTCACCCCTGGGACAGGTACAGCCCCCTTTGTCCCCAAACCCCAAGGAGCGGCTTAGAAATTCAGTCTGTTCCCTGGTGGTGGAGGGCCGGTCCAGACCGGGTGTCACAACGGGGAAAGGGCAGGCAGTGGCAAACGGGAGTATCTGCAGCATCTCAGGAGGCGCCACTCAGCTCTGGCTGATTGATGGAACCAGGCCCACTGGTCCCAGTTTCTGCTTTTCTTTTAAGGAGCATCCAGAAATCTAGACTGTAGAGTATCACCCCTCATTTTTAAATGTTGAACTTGCAACTATTAAAAAAAATTTTTTAAACTCTGTGAGTGGCAAATAAAATTGGCATTTTGACCCAGAAGAGGCTATCAAGTGTTTATTCTCTGGTTAGAGACAAGACGATCTGAGAACCCCATCACACGGAGCCATCTAAGGAAATTGGTGTGTCAATTATTAGGGGGGAGGGGAGGAATGAGCTACACACAATCCAATCCACCAGGGTTGGGTGATGTTTGGGACTTTGAGTGGGGATCAAAGGGCTGCCTCGGAGAACTGGGTGCTCGATCCCCACAGTGTGGTGAGTGGGTGAGCACCTCAGCACCCCCTCTATGTTGCAAGCCCCAGGGTTTCAGTCTCCCAAGTTCCCAGATGCGCTGGGGCCAAGCCATGTGGAGAGGGCAGGGCAGCGGGGGGGGGGGGGGGTCGCCCCGCATCATCCTGTGCACGCCGCGGGGGAAGGCCAAACCCCATCAAGTCCCAGCCTGCTTTCCTGCAGGCTGTGCCTCTTCCCAGATTCTGGGTGGATTCCTTTGGGGATGAGCCAGGTTGCAAACTCAGGGTCCTGGGTCTCAAGGCCCACATGGCACATAGGAGCTGAATTCAGGGAAGGGGCCTGGAGGCCTCACTCCAGTTCTCCGGCCGGCCCCAGCCAAGGCCAACACGTCAGGCGCCACGCCAGCGTCCCGGCTTGCCATGTCGTCACCAGCTAAATGCCAGTTGCAAACATACCCATTCTGCTGTGAGCGCACAGAGCGTCGGGGATAAATATGTTTCTTGGTTCCAGCTTCCGGCCAGCGTGAAGGCAGCTGTGAGTCCTCCACAGAGGGCCACTGTCCTCCCCGGCTGCCTTTGGGGAGTACATTCCAGCCGTGAACTTAGCCTCATTGTGGCATCGTGTGAGCTCCCAAGAAGCAGTTAGAGGCTGCTCACCACCCAACGGCCCTGGTCTCCCCAAGACTAAGGGAGCCCTCAAGATACTAAGGGGACCTTCTGCTTTGACCCTGAGTTGACACAGCGTGTGCATGGCCCTGCTCTGCGCTCAGGCAAGCCCACCCATGCACATCCCTGGATGAGTTGGTGGCCCTGTCTCTACCATCACTTTCCTGGGGCGAGCTCATGTCCCTGGCCAGGGATGGCCCAGGAAGCCTGTACTCCTGGAAGAGTTAGAGAGGGCAGGTGTCTTCCAGGGAGGCTGAAAACAGCCCTGAGTTCTCCCGATTCTCTCGGAATCCTCCCAACCTACAGAAAACCCCAAGCCGTAAAGGGGCTTGAAGACAAGTCAGCAACATCACGTAAGAGTCACATTTTGGAGATTGTTGTGGTGGTGGTGGCTGTTATTTTAAGTTATCTTTGTTCAAAACCCAGCTGGAGACGTAGAAACCAGTCCCCACCGTGCTGGACACTGCGTGTCCGTGACACAAGGTGCAAGATGATCCTGTGTTGCTTAAAATCAGAACTGAGCCAGGGATGCGCATGGGTGGGCTTGCCTGAGCGCAGAGCAGGGCCACGCACACGCTGTGTCAACTCAGGGCCCTCTGGGCCGTGGGAGGCCCAGCGCCGATGAGCAGCCCTTCGTCTTAGACTGTCCCGCGTTGCTTGAGTGTTCACCGATTTTTGAGACTTGACACCTGCAAGGCTTTAAAACCGAACTATAATTTCTTAAAACTTAAAATGCTCCGGACCGAACGTGAAGCAGCCATCGGCGAGAATGGGTACTGAATGGCCAGGCTCCGTCCTGCGAGGAAGGAAGCCAGTCGCAGCGCAGAGTGTGTGGTATAATCGCAAAAACAAATAGATCTACACGTTGCAGATACTTATTTAAGTGCCAAAAAAGGTCTGAGAGGATTCACACTGAGATTTGATTATAAGTGTACACCCAGGAGAGGGAAAGTCAAGGTATAAACTAGTACTTTTAAAGCTACCCTCATCTATTGGGGTCGACTTTCTTCTCCCAAAGAGCAGGTCCTTCTTCTTCTTTTTCTTCCTTTTTATCCCCTTCGTGTTAAAATCACATATCGTAAATCTCCAACCAACAGAGCAGGTGGGCCTCCTTTAAAAGCAAAACCCCAGTGTTCCCAGATGTCTAAGAGCAATAGCGTTCCCTCCTACGGGTGATCTCCCTGGTGCAAAATAGGACACATTTTATACACCTTTTCGAGAACAAATCCCTCGTGTAATTAATTAAGCCTATAATTACACACCAGGCTTTCAAAATGTAATTTGTACTTTCCCTGCCATACTCATTTCGAACCTGACTTCTGATGTGGGCTAAATTATATTGGAACCAATTTTTACTACTTGGAGACTCAGGATAAGCCAGGCTTAACTGGTGATTGATTCAAACACATTGCCACTTCCACATTTGTTACTTAATCGCAGCTGGTATTTCTGGAGCGGTGGTGCACACCAGGCCCTGGATGTGGGGCCCCTGAAGAGTGAATCTTATTTCAATCTCAGCATCACCTTCCTGGGCTTGGAGAGACACGTCTTTTATTATTTTATTTATTTATTATTTATCTTCCTGCCTGGGGTTGACAGTTTTACTTATTTATCTTTTTTTTTTAGTCATTTAAAAAAATCTTTATTTATCTTCCTGCGTGGGATTGACAGTTTACAGGACACTGTGCTTTGTGCCACTTGGAAACATCTCTGGATTTTACTAGGATGCCCTGTGCCTGGGTAAACAAATGAGAATTTTTTTTAAAATAAAAAGAGCAAAAATAAAAAATAAAAATAAAAAATAAAAATAAAAATAAAAAGAGCAGCAGGGGAGTGACCGCTTTCAGAACAGCTCGGGTCTGACGTCCCATCGGCTGTTTGATTTGTAGGAAAAAGGATGCCAGGCTCATCCTTGGCACTCTTGGTGGCTCTGTAGTTTTGCATTCTTTCCTGGCCATTTGCAGGATAAGAGTGATGCTGAGAGACACAGACCTTCTGTAAATGCTCTTAGGAAGGGGAGGGGGAGGCGGTGGGGGGGGGCAGGGGTGTGAAATCGCCTCCTGCCCATCTTTCTGTCTCCTCCGAGGGCCTGGAGGCTGAGCTGGTCTCTCACCGACACAGGAGATGGTTAGGGTGAGTCCTGCTTCCCAGCGGCAAGGCGAGAATTCTGACCTGTTGGGGCACATGGGCCCATTCCCCAGGTGAAGGAGAGTCAGGTGAGCACTTCCTGCCTGTTGGCACCACCAGGACTGGCAAGGCTCCGAGCCCCCTGTCTCCTCCTCGTCTCAAAGTGAGCAGACGAGGGAGTCCCGTGGCCCTTGATTCTGAGCACAGGGGCTTTGGGGAGGGGCTTTCTACAAACCTGGGGAAGGAGTCCTCACCTGGGAACACCTTCCCAAAGCGGCACCTATACCAAACCTCCCTACCTATACGTTGCCTTATTTTGGACTTTCACCCTGGAGACAGTTTTCTTATTAAATTGCTTGTAATCTTTCAGCAGGATTACTCATTCTGACCAGCGGGAGGAACCGCCTCCAAAATACCTTTTGAGTCATTTGGGGCTTCTCTCGCCTTGCATAAACTTTTGAATTATTTCTTTTGTTGAAAAGATGAATATTAGGAAAGACCTTTGCAAGCCGTCCGTACATGTCATCACATTTCCCCAGGAGACGGAGCCCAGACACCTGGCCACAGAGCTCCCAGGGTGGATCTGCTGGAGGCAGGTCAGGGAAGCAAGGGCAAACTCTACAGAGATCCAAGACGGTTGCTCAAGTTCCCAGGGATCATGTAGCAAGGCCCCAGCCATCCTCCACCTCCAGGCCCTAGTTGGAAGGTTCTGTTTGTGCCCTGCTGAAAACTGCCCCTCTCTAAAAATGAAATGGAGACCGTTGCTCCAGGCCAGAAACAAACCAACACACACACAACACACAAAAAACCCCTACTTACTCTCTTTCTAAAAATATAAACCACCATTGTTTTAAAAAAGATTTTATCTATTTATTTGAGAGAGGGACAGCACACAAGCCGGGGGGAGGGGCAGAGGGAGAGGAAGACGCACTGAGCAGGGAGCCCAGTTCAGGACTCGATCTCAGGACCCCGGGATCAAGACTGGAGCTGAAGGCAGACGCTTAACCCACTGAGCCACCCAGGTGCCCTAGGCCGCTGTGTTTTGATGGCAACTTTATCTGGCAGGAGTTCTCAATCCATTCGAAATGGAAATAGGAGAGGAGAGGGGGGCAGTGGGGAAGGTTCTGGTGCTCGGGGTTCCACCCTCATCCAACAGAATCGGAATTCCTGGGCATTTTCATCTAATTGCTCTGGAAAGCTCTCCGGGTGAGTCTTGCGTGCAGCCAGAGCCGTGAGCCACTGAGCTAAAGCAAGAGGACGATTCAAACCCAAAGTGCAGAAAGGGATAGAGTGAATTCCGAGTTTCCCCCATAATAGAGACATCCCAGGCAGCTGAGCCACCTCCAAACTCGGGCGGGGAACCCTGCCAAGGGGATTTGGCATTCATGTAGCCCCCTCTGCTGGCCACAGAAATCAGTCACTTCTCATTTGAAAAGGATCCTGCAAAGGAGCCTCCCGCTGGGCTCGCGGTCAGGATGGGGGCTTCTCACGTGCTGGATTCCACCGGGCGGGGAGATTTACAGAGCAAACCCCCCAAAACACGGGGGGATGAGGGCTACTCCAGTCTTTTCCTTTGCAATCGCATCTACCAACACCATTGTTTCGGGAAAGAGAAGACGTTTTCCCAGCAAAAACGTAAAGGGAAAGCGATTGCAGCGCAGCTAACATCTACCCTTTAGAAATAAACAGTAGCCTGTATGTTCCTTATTTTGCTGTGAGCCAGCGCATGCATCCTCGCCTGGGACTCTCATCTGGGGAGTGCTGGCCCCAAATAAGAGCTTTTTTTCTTTTAAAGATTTTATTTATTTATGAGAGAGAGAGAGAGAGAGAGAGAAAGAGAGAGAGAGAAGGAGAAGCAGGCTCCATGCAGGGAGCCAGATGCAGGACTCAATCCCGGGACCCCAGGATCATGCCCTGGGCCAAAGGGAGATGCTCAACCGCTGAGCCACCCAGGTGTCCCCTAAATAAGAGCTTTTATTTAAGAAATTACTCTCTGGTCATTGTTACACAGCAACATTGTAGTCAGAGCCAGCTTCACCAGCATGTGACGGGTGGGGGCCCCCAGGGCCCTGCCCTCAGGAGGACCCTGCCCTTGGTTTAATGTTCTCCTGTCATCATCTGGAAATTCCTGATGGTTTCTGAACCAGGACCCCCATGTTTTCATTTTGCACTGGGCACCGCAAACCGCAAGTCTGTGCGGACACAGGGCTTCAGCTGTTCAGTACGTACTGACTGAGCCTCCGCCGTGCCAGGCGCCAAGGTTACAGCGATGGAGCACACCCAGTGCGCTTGCCCGCAGGAAGCTGGCTCTCTGGACCAGGCGCACGGCCGGGGCTTACAATGGGATAAGATCAGTGACTAAGATCTGAGAAGAGTATGATTCTCTAAAGGATATTTCTGGAGGATGTAAAGTGGGGTGAGGCGGTGGCATGTGCTGGGTCGCAGAGGCCTGGGAAGCTTCTGGGAGGAGGGGACCCTGGAGCTGGGATGGAAAGAAGGGAGCAGTTGAAGTACAGAGCAAAGGTGGTCCGAGGGAGGGAGTGAGTGCTGGAGGCTGACAGCGGGAGGCTATGGGGGGAGGGGGGGAAGGCAGGGCTGAATTGGAAGGAGAGGACAGCAAGTGACTTCCAGATTTCTAGTTTCACTAGCAATGACAGTGGCTGAGATCTGGTGTGTCTGGGGGAAAGGATGTGCAGGTACGGGGTGGAAAGGATTGTTTCAGCCAAAAAGATTGGCTCCCCCCACCAGTAATGGTCTTCTCGGTGGGTGGGGGCTGCGGGGAAGACCGCCCGCTGGCAGACACTGGCCATCACCCATTAGGGCTGCCAGAGAAAATACGGGATGCCCAGTTAGACATTGCCTGGGAGGTACTTATTCTAAAAGTTATTTGTTGTTTGTCTGAATTCAAATTTAACTGCTCAGTTTTTTAACCTTTTTTAAATTATCCGTTTGTACGTTTATGCTAAATCTGGAGCCCTATCAGCTGCCCACCTGCCTATATCCTGATTGGTTCAGATATCCAAAAAAATCATAGGTTTCTCAGGAGGCATCAGTCCCAAGGATGAAACCCGATTGGTCCACGCCAGTCACCAAGAAATGGTAATTCCATTTCTTGCTAGTGGTTGGTTTAGGAAACAGCATGGGACACAGTTCTGGCCAATGAGAGATGAGAGGAAGTCTGGAGGTCTGGGAGTTGGTGTTGTTTTTTTTTTTTTTAAGATTTTATTTATTTATTCATGAGAGATGCATAGAGAGAGAGGCAAAGACACAGGCAGAGGGAGAAGAAGGCTTCCTGCAAGGAGCCCGATGTGGGACTTGATCCCAGGATCTCAGGATCATGCCCTGAGCCAAAGGCAGATCCTCAATCACTGAGCCACCCAGGCGTCCCCATCCCCAGATTTGGGAGCTTTGAGAGAAGGTTTTTCCTATGCTTGAACGGGCTCATAACAAATATACTGCTCTCCTTCTGTGAGTGTCTGGGCCAAAGCTGTGATGTGTGGAGCTCCAGCAGCTGCCTTGCAGCCATGAGGGATCAAGCCTGAAGATAAGCCGAGGTGGCAGGGCAGATGATGCTCAGGGATGCCACCCAGCCTCCCAATCTGCCAGCTCTGGAGCCACTGCCTCCTTTTTGGACTTCTCGTTAGTGAAGTGATACATTTCTTGGGATTGAAGACAGTGGAGGTGGCTCTTCTGTGACTCCCACATGGCCACGCTCATTCCAGCTGCTGCATTGGCCGGCCACCAGCTTGCGGCGGGAGCCCCGAGGCTGAGTTCTGCGGAGGGAGATTCAGAACATTTTCATGCCACAATCAGTACGGTGGAGAATAGACAATTAAGAAGAAGTAATTAGACTACAGATTACGGGGGCCCCTGGGTGGCTCAGGGGTTGAGGATCTGCCTTCAGCACAGGGCGTGATCCTGGGGTCCTGGGATCGAGTCCTGGATCAAGCTCCCTGTGAGGAGCCTACTTTTCCTTCTGGTTGTGTCTCTCACGAATAAATAATTTTTTTTTTTTTTTTAAGTGGCCAACTCTTGGTTTCAGCCCAGGTCATGATCTCAGGGTCCTGGGATCAATCCCTGTGGTGGGCTTGCACTCAGCAGGGAGTCTGCTTGAGATTCCCTCTCCCTCCCTCTGCCTCTTCCCCGGTCTCTCCTTCTCTCTCTCTCAAATCAATCAATCAATCAATACAATCTTTAAAAATAAAAAAAAGACCACAGATGCCTGCCATCTCGGCCTCATGCTCTGTCCACACAGACCTTCGTCGAAGCCCCTGTCTTTCCTCCCTGCTCCTCACTCCTCCTGAGAGTCTCTGGGATCGCTCATGTTTCTACCCACCTCGTGACTAGAGGCACTGACAGCTTTTCTTCCAGATTGTCTCTTCCACGATGTTTGTTAGTGAACAGTCTTGGAAGATAGAGCTCGTGTCTCCCTCCGGGACAGAGGGCAGATCTGTTTGCTGTCCAGTTAGCAGCTGATAAGGTCTCCCTCTCAGGCGAAGGCGGGCGAGTTTGTTCAGAGCCTGTCAGAGCAGACTGGGGTTCCCTCCGCTGTGCCACAGCCTCTGTGCCTACAGCAGCTGCCTGGGCCCCCCCACCTGGCTCCCCCGGAGCAGACACAGCTCATGCGGCCTCCTATGCCAAGCACCGAAGCCCTCCCTCTGTGACGCAGGACCATCCAGGGAACTGTGGTGGGCTCACACGTCAGCTTGTGAGTAGGGAAAATCTCAGACCCTTCGAGCTCTTGAACTCCCCTCCTGATCCCAGAGCTTGTCTCAGGACACTTGAGCTTCTGAGTTGTCACTGGTGCTACTTTACCTGCATCCAGGTGGGCAGCAGCTCAGTTGACTTTTTGTTTTGTTTTGTTTTTTTAATCTTTTTTTTTTAATATTTTTTTTAATTTTTATTTATTTATGATACGCACACAGTGAGAGAGAGAGAGAGAGGCAGAGACACAGGCAGAGGGAGAAGCAGGCTCCATGCACCGGGAGCCCGACGTGGGATTCGATCCCGGGTCTCCAGGATCGCGCCCCGGGCCAAAGGCAGGAGCCAAACCACTGCGCCACCCAGGGATCCCTCAGTTGACTTTTTGAAATGAGTTTTGGGGAAATGGACGCTGAGAGGCCCTTATTGCGTGGTGAGTGACCAGAGGCACATTCATCTCCTGGACCTGCCCTATGGCAGCTCCATGACCATGGTCAAGTCCCATCATGCTCCAGAGTCTGTATCTTCATCTATAGGTTGGCTGTGAAGGGTATAGGTAACTCTCTCAAGGTAGATTGAGGAGAGCGGCCTTCATGGTGGGGAACTGGGAAGGTTCCCTGGCGAACCAGGGAGGTTCTGTGAGCTCCATTCACAGGAAATCCAGCCAACCCCAAGATGCCCTGGGAAGTGGGAGATGCAGGGAAGCTGCTCAGTCCCCGTCCTGTGGAGCTCTCTCCTCCTGTCCCTGCTGCTCAGCTGCTTCCTTCTTCCTTCTGCCCCAGGCCCTCCTCTACCCCTCATCCGTGTCCTCTGGGCCCCATCATAACCACCCAAAATGGCAGCCTTGGCTCTGACAATGCAGCGCATTGCCCTGTGGGCAACCCAGTCCCTCAGGTCTCCAATTCCCAAGAAAAAGAAGCTGATTGACTGGGTTTGGGTCCAGCGTCATCCTTGGTCCCATCCCGTATCTTAAGGACACGGGCCGGGCTGCCCTGTCAGGTAGTGCAGATTCTCTCAGCAGGGAGTTTGGATGGGCAGGAAGTTATTATCTCTGGAGCAACCAGATTCATAGAGTTCGTATAGAGGTTCATAAAGAGGTTCACAAAAAGTCCATCCTACAGGGCCTGGCACACAGGAGGTGCTCAAAAGAGGGCAATGACTTACGGGGGGCCCGGGGTGTTCATCACCAGTCCAGGGCACGTGCCTTAGAAGGTCAGGCCATGCTTGTGAGGTGTCTTTCTTCCTCAGCGCCTAGTAGGTGCTGAACCCTGGGTGGGATGAGGCCCTAGGACTCGGCCTTGCCCCCAACTCTGCTTCTGAGGGCCTTAGGCTAAGCTGTGAGCTCCTCTCCATCTTTGCAGGATGCACTGTTGGAACCTGTGGCCCATTTGTCATATTGAGTAACCACAGGTGCTTGTGGTTTTCTGTTCATGTCCAGGCCTTTTGCGCACTCAGGACCAATGTTTGTTCATCATTTAGCTTTTTTTCTTGGTGGGGTGGGTGGTGGGTGGATAACATTTATACGTATGAAATCTCCATCCATTTCCATTTTAAAATGGAAAATTTTTAAATGTTCTTTAAAATCAGGAATGGATGTTGAATTCTATGAAATTCCTTTTTGACGTCTATCACAGCGATGACAGAGTTTTCTTCCTTCACTGACTCATATGAACTATGTTCATGAATGTCTTCCTCCGGAAGCATTCTTGCATGTCTGGAAGGAATGCCACGGACACTCTGCTGGGCTTTTGGGGATGCAAGGGCCCTTTTTCATTCTTCTCTAACTAATTTAAGTTTTCCTGGGCTTTATTGGCAATGAAGAAAGTGAAATGAAAAACCTCCCATTGTTCTTTATCGGTTGTCAAATAATTTTTTAAAATATTTTTTAAAAAGTAGGACTGTGACATAACATGGATCTACTATGAGCGTT
This sequence comes from Vulpes vulpes, assembly GCF_048418805.1. Lineage (NCBI taxonomy): Eukaryota > Metazoa > Chordata > Mammalia > Carnivora > Canidae > Vulpes > Vulpes vulpes. Next base: position 5,592,218 of record NC_132793.1, on the reverse strand, counting down.
TTCCAGTTCGGTTGCTGAGCCTACTCCCTGCAGAATACGGCCAAGCACTCCAGGCCATCTGGCTTCTTTGGCTGTTCTTTTGGGGGAACTTCCTTTGTCCTGTGGCTCTTTTCTCTTTTTTCTTTTCTTTTCTTTTCTTTTCTCTTCTTTTTTTCTTTTCTTTCTTTCTTTCCTTTCCTTTTCTTTTCTTTTCTTTCTTTTTAAAGATTTTATTTATTTATTTATTTATTCATGAGAAACACAGAGAGAGAGAGGCAAAGACACAGGCAAAGGGAGAAGCAGGCTCCCTGCGGGGAGCCCAATGTGGGACTCGATCTCAGGACCCCAGGATCATGCCCTGAGCCAAAGGCAGACGCTCAACCACTGAGCTACCCAGGCATCCCTCCTGTGGCTCCTCCAGTGTAGAGGTTCCCCAGGATTTTGTCCTCAAGGCCCCTTCCTTTCTCCCCATCCTCTTCTGGTTCTGTGTTGCCCCCAGCGCCGCCCTCCTGCCCCCGGAAGGACCTGGAGACCCAGCCACCCTGCCTGCCGGAGAGTCTGTCCCCAATCCCCTTGCCTCTTGCTGTGCCCTCCGCTGCCCCCCGCCCAGGGAAGCCCAGGACCCCAGCCCACGGCGTCAGACCAGCGGGCAGGAGCACAACGTCTAGGACAGGCCAGGGGTCCCAGAGAGCTGGTCTTTAAGAAGTACACCCCCAAAGGCAATTGTTTGTCCTCCCTTTGGAACAGATGCAATCAGTTCACAGAGGAAAACCACATTTTGTTTAGTCTTTTCCCGGCCCAGATGCCTGGTATTTAATAAAGCCTGGAGCCAGCCCCGAGGGGGACTGGCTTTTCTGGGCTCCAGGCAGTGCTGCAAGCTCCCCCCAGGCGGGGGGTCTTGACCTGTGGGCCACTGATCGGAGTTTCTTCCCGGCCTCGCCTCCCCTGATGCCGCCACCCCTTCCATCAGATGAAGAGAAACGTGGCCTCTCCGGGGTCAGTCTCCTTCCCAGGGATGCTGGGAGGAAGCTTCTCCAGTTTAAAGACATCTCCCTGGCTCCAGGGAAGACCCCAGAGGAACTCAGTGTGACCCCTGACCTCTGGTCAAGGATGACATGGTTCAGCCAAGTGGCACTTGGGGTCCTATTACCTAAGTGAGCGCTTGATTTCTGGCAACGTAGCTGTGGAGGCGACGGCTCTCTTAAAGATGGGCATGAAGGATTTTGGGGAGCCTTCCCCAGGGCCTGAGTCACAGCAGTGCTACCCAGTCCTTGGCTCATTCGCAGCTAAGACCGCCAGGCCCTGGGGTGCAGAGACAGGCCCTGCACACTGGGCACCCCTGCCGGTGGTCAGAGAGGGAACGGGCTGTCAATGGGGCATTTACCCCCACCCCTCCGAGAAGCCAGCTTTCAGGAGCTGAGGGCACAGAGCCCCGGCGGAGGGCATTCTGGGCAGTGGGGACGGTGTCCCACAGGCCGGTTGTTCCTGGGGAAAACAGAACACGCAGGTCAAGTAGCCGCTCATTAATTCTGGGTCTCTAACTGCTTATGGAAGCGCACAGGGGGGCCCTCGATGCGGGTGGCTTAACAAGTCTTGCGTTGTATTAAAGTTGTATACTCTTAGGAAACATTTTCCAAAAAATGCAAAGAAGAAAAGGAAGATTACTGGAAGTCCTATCCCCGAGATCCCTCAGTGCTTCCTCTTGGGGTGACAGCATCTCCCCATGCCACCCGAGGACGCCCCCGGTGTCACCTCACCGGGAGGGAGACCTGATGAGACCTGATGAGACCTCGCCACACCTGGTTTATCACTGCCCTGGGCGCCTTTCCACCCAGATCTCCTCCTCCTCCTGCAGAGCTCCTTCCATGCAGCTCTCCTCCATGCAGATCTCCATGCAGATCTCCATGCAGAGCTCCTTTATAGAGATCTCCATGCAGGTCTCCTTCCATGCAGATCTCCTCCATGCAGATCTCCTTCCACTCCTTCCATGCAGATCTCCTCCATGCAGATCTCCTTCCACGCAGCGCTCCTTCCATGCAGATCTCCTTCCACGCAGATCTCCTCCATGCAGATCTCCTTTATGGAGATCTCCATGCAAGTCTCCTTCCATGCAGATCTCCTTCCATGTGGATCTTCTTCCATGCAAATCTCCTTCCACTCCTTCCACGCAGATCTCTTCCATGCAGGTCTCCTTCCATTGAGGGTTCCTTCCATGCAGGTCTCCTCCATGCAGATCTCCTCCATGCAGATCTCCTTCCACGCAGCGCTCCTTCCATGCAGATCTCCTTCCACGCAGATCTCCTCCATGCAGATCTCCTTTATGGAGATCTCCATGCAAGTCTCCTTCCATGCAGATCTCCTTCCATGTGGATCTTCTTCCATGCAAATCTCCTTCCACTCCTTCCACGCAGATCTCTTCCATGCAGGTCTCCTTCCATTGAGGGTTCCTTCCATGCAGGTCTCCTCCATGCAGATCTCCTTCCATGCAGATCTCCTTTCATGCAGATCTCCTCCATGGAGATCTTAACAACTCTGAGCAACATTTTAAACAACTCTGAGCATTCCGTTGCTCAGGGTGTTGCTGCCCAGATGGTGTCACAAATATAGAAATAAACAGACAAAAGAACAGGGGAAGAATAAATAAAATAAATGCAGGAGGAAGGATTGGTCAGGAGCATACAAGAGGGGAAATGCTTTGTCCCTCCATCTGTCTTCCTATCATCTATCTCTCTCTGCCAGACCCAGTCTGGTCATAAATATCACTAAAAGGGCACCTGGGTGGTTCAGTGGTTGAGCATCTGGCTTTGGCTCAGGTCGAGGTCCCGGGGTCCTGGGATTGAGTCCCGCATCGGGCTCCCTGCAGGGAGCCTGCTTCTCCCTCTGCTTGTGTCTCTGCCTCTCTATCTCTGTGTCTCTCATGAGTAAATAAACAAAATCTTTTTTAAAAAATTATGCACAGTCTCCTTTATCCTCACAACAGCCTCGTGGGGTGACTGGCCAGTCTCCTATTTTACAGAAGGGTAAATTGAGGTTCTTAGAGTTACCACCTTGCCCCCAGCCACCCAGGTGGTCTATAGCAGAGCTGGGCAGACTCAGATCTGTTCCAGGTTCATCCCTGCCTTTCTCCCCCAGCAAGCTGTGTCTGTGTGTGTGTCAACACACACCCCAAGCAGGCCCCTAAATTCTTGGCGCTCTGGCTCACTACATTACTACAGTTTCGGGACCAGCAACCTCAGCATCTCCTGGGAGCTTCTCAGAAATGCCATGTGTCGGGCCTCCGCCTCTGCGCCAGACACTGCATTTCCCCAGAATTCCTCAGTTACTCACGCAAACATTATAGGCTGAGAGACACGTGGTCTCCAGCGCATCTGCTACAGGACTGCATTAGGTGAGTTGAGTCAGAGTTTTCCCCAGGAAAAAGGAGCCACCATCTTCCCCAAGGGGAAGTCTGAGACCCCACCAGGGGAGCCAGGCCTTCCCAGCGCCAGTGCCCCGGGGCCAAGTGATGGAGAGGCAGCACTGCCTCGGTCTCCCCAGAGCCTCCAGAGCTGCCTCCCCCCCTGCCCCCGATCCCCGCCACCCTGGTGCCCTCACTGCTGCCTCCATCACCGGGGCATCTTGGCAAAGTGCTGAGACTGAGTGAGCATCACTGGGGGATAATTGGGCCGGGCCATGACCCCCACAGTCCCCAGACCCGGCTGCGACCATCGGGGCTTTCTCTTCCCCACTAATCGCAGAGACAAAGCCACATGCGAGGTTTCCTGTCTTTCTCTTGCTCAGCCTTCCACGATGGGGTCTGGGAGGGTAGGGGGCTCACAGGAAGGAGAAAGCGTGGGCCTCAGCTTGGGTGTGGGTGTTCCTCGGTCCTTGTTTGGGACCAATATTTATTTGTCCAACAGCCGTTGGGTCCTGGGGAGAGCCTTCAGGTGGGGGCACCAAGATCCAGGACACTGCTCAGGTCTGCAATTGATATTGTTAATGGAATTACATACATGCAATGAAATGTTTCCTTCTACTGGTAGTAGCAGTGGTAATGCTTGCTTCCCACATGCCTGACACTGCAAGGCACTGACCGTATTTACGGAAGCATAAAGCTTTATGCTCAGAGCCTCCCTCAACCCCCAGTTCCAAATTCAGTGGCTCTGAGAACTCACCTTTGTGCCTCATTCTCTCTGCCTCTCCTCCTTCTGCCCTCCCCCCCCACCTCCTCTTGCTCCATCACACAAAGCACTGGGGATTTATAGCATTTGCATAAACACCCAGCAACTGGAGAGTGGATAATCCCATTGTGCTGCACCACACACTGGGTGTTCCAGAATGAAAAAGGAAAAAAAAAACTGCCAACACCCAGCAACACAGGCTGGGGCAGAAATACATTATAATCTAGGGTAGACTCCTTCCTGGCCCTTTCCATCTTCTAGGAGGGCTGGCAATCCATGCCGTTCCTTGGCTTGCAGACACATCACTCCAATTTCTTTCTTCCTCTTTGTTGTCGTTTTTTGTTTGTAAAGATTTATTTATTTATTTTGGAGAGAGAGAGAACACGAGTGAGAGGGAGAGAGAGAAAATCTCAAGCAGACTCTGCGCGGAGCTCAGAGCCCGATGCGGGACTTGTGATCGATCTCGTGACCCTGAGATCATGACCTGAGCTGAAACCAAAAGTTGATCCCTTAACTGACTGAGCCACCCAGAGGCCCCCATCACTCCGATTTCCATCTCCACGACCACATGGCTTCTTCCCTCTGTGTTTTTATTTCTCCTTATAAGCCATTGGATTTAGTGTCGATCCTAATGCAATGTGACCTCATCTTAACCAAGTCTATCTGCAAAGACTGTATTTCCAAATAAGTTCATATTTACAGGTACCAGGGTTAGGACTTGCACGTATCATCTTTTTTGGGGGCATAGTTCAAGCCATGACACTTGCCCAAGACAGCACAGAATCGTCCCAACCCAGGTCTGCCTGATTCTGGGATCCCTACTCTGAACCACACCACTTTTGGGCAGGGGCATCTGCTTGGGCCAGGCCTTTGAGAGTTGGGTCCCATCCTGGCCTCAGGAAGCTCAGCAGAACCATGTGAAAGGGCAAAGCATGATTGCTTCATTCAGTCCTCAAACACAGACACCCCAAGGATGTACCAGGCATGTCTGGGGGGTGGGGTGGAGGCAGGATCGGGGCAGATGTCACACTGGTGGACACCATCTCTGAGGCTGGAAGATGAATCGGGTTATATGGGGCCCCAAAGAAGCATTCCAGGCTGGCGAAAGGCAGGAGCAAAGGCCTGGAGGGGGGACACTGGTGGCCTGGTGTGTTTGGAGTGGGGTGGATCCAGGAGGGCAGCAGATGACCTTCTGCGATGCACCCAACCCCTCAGTACCCTTGTCTCCAGAACTGCCTGTGGTGAACCCAGGGAACTGGAAGCCAGTGCAGTGTGGATGCCCTGGGACACTGCCCTGGATCCTGGGCATGCCACTGTCACTCCCAGATTCATCCACAATACAGGGGTGAGAGTCTTCACTCTGCCAACCCCAGAGGCCATTTCAAGTCTCAAAATAGGACTTGGGCAGCATCGAAGCTTAGAGACAAGGGAACATGTGAACAATAGCCCTGAAGAGAAAGCCTGTGCCTGAGATCCTATTTGGAAATAGGGTTTTCTCAGACATAATCAAGTTAAAATGAGGTCACGCTGGATTAGGGTGGGCCCAAATCCAATATGACGTGTCCTTAAAAGACACTGGCACACAGGGAGAAAGCCGTGTGACAATGAAGGTGGAGATTGAGACGACACACCTATCAGCCAAAGACTGCCAGAGCCACCAGAAGCCGGGCGAGCTGCGCAGAACACGCTCCCCCGTGGAGCCTGCAGACCCCTTGACGTTGGACTTCCAGCCTCCAGACTGTGAGAGAGCGAATATCTCCTGTTTTAAGCCGCCTCATTTGCTGCACTTTGTGACAGCAGCCTCGGAATGGGACGCTAATTCAAGTGTGAAGGAGGAGCGAAGCTGGCCATGGTGATGGGCAGTTGACAGGGAGTGACCGGGAGGACCACTGAGAGAAGGAAGTGGGCCAGTGGGTGTCCAGGAGAAGAGCATCGCAAGTGCAAAGGCCCTGAGGCAGAAGCCTGGGAGTGGGATTGGGGGGGGGGGGAGGACAGACCACGAGGGTAGAGGGAGTGACAAGGAGGGAAGGACAGCTCAGTGGGGAAGGGGGCCCAGCTCACATGGCGCAGCGCCGGCCAACACAAAGACTTCAGTTTTTACTCCAAGCTTTTAAAATAATTTCTTAACTCTCTTGCCCCCCCCCCCCCACCCTTTAAACAAATAGCTTTAAGGAGATTTAATTAACTTGCCCTAAAATTCAAAATCTTTGAAGTGTACACATCCGGGGGTTTTAGTACATTCACAGAGTCACACGACCGTCATCGTTGTCTTCTTCAAGAATATTTTTGTCACCCCAAAAGAAACCCCACCCTTTTCTTCTGGACTTGACACATGGCCATCAGAGGGCCTGAGAAAGGAGCCACATGAACTGACTCTCACTTCAGCAGGATTGCAGGTGTGGGGCACCGGGGTGGGTGAGGGCGGGGCGGGGGAGAGCGGGCCAACAGGTGAGGAGGCTGCGAGCCACAGGGGAAGCTGAAGGTGGCCTGGACCAGGGGCAGGGAGGGCGAGATGGACAGTGCTCAGATAAAGGATGCGTTTTGAAAGCAGAGCCAGAAGAGAGAAGGAGAGACATCACAGTGATCCCAAAACTGAGCCCTCCAAAGGGATGAGCCCACACTGATGGACGTGGGGAGACCGTGGGAGTGCCCGATATATATATCTCCTAACTGGGATCCCTGGGTGGCACAGCGGTTTAGCACCTGCCTTTGGCCCAGGCTTCTCTTGGACTCTTCTTTGACTCCTGAGGCAGTGCTCTCTCTTTTCCTTCTTTTGCCAATGCCCACAGTCCGCTAAATTCAGTGCCAAATCCCAGGAATGGGCAGAGTTACTGCGTGCCGATCCACCCTTCCTTGGCCGGGTCCAGGTTGCATCATAAGAAGCAGATGTGCCTCCCAGACCCACCTCTCTGATCAGCAGTGAAGAGACTTGCCCTTCCCTGCTCCCTGGGGATTACCTTGGAGCTGTTGTCCAGACTCTGCTCTGGCTCTACAGGTTCCCACGACCCAGGTGCCATTTGAACCCATGGGACTGAAATGGGAATGCCTGGTCCTCCCCTGTAATATCACCTGCCCAGGATTGGGTGGCCTGGGGCTGGGTGATGCCCTTCTGGTCTTTGAGGCCTCAAAGACTCCATTTCCTTTGCTGAAAATGTCAGAGTGCTTGGCCCTCTACCGGTGGCTGCTCGGAGGTCACACGAAGTCGAAGCTGGGAACAGGGCCCAGGTGTCCCTCTGCTGCTGGGACATAGTTTCTCAAGCATCGAGGTGATGCAAGAAATTCCTGTAATTCCTTCTGAACAAAATGCTAACATTTTGTTCCTCCTGCCTGTCTCCGTGTCTGCACACACACACACACAAGCGCACACACTCGTTATGATGAACGACTGAGGAATATATTGCAGAGGCCACACCTCCTTGTCCTAAGATCGACGGCAATCTGTTCCATATGGTACAACTGCCAGAATCAGAAAACAACCTTGACACAAGACTGTGACCTACCGGCCGCATCCAGGTCCCACTTTTTGTCTCAGAAACAGCCCTACAGTCCTCCTTCCCCCAGGAGCCCAGCCCAGCCCAGGCAACTGCCTTAGGTGTCACGACTCCCTGGCCTCCCTGGATCAGTTCTTCAGCCTGCTTTGTCCCTGCTGACACTGACGTGTTGGAAGAGGACAGGCAGGGGACACGATGGCATCTGGCTCACACGTGTCTTATTCATAGCATTCTGACGACACATCCCACCCCCTCCAGACTGTTCTCTTTGCATCTGTTTGCAGGAGTTATAAACCCATCCCTGTCGGGGGTTGGCTGGGGGCCCCCACAAAAGATATGTCCACATCCCAAACCCTGGAGCCTGTGAATGTGGCCTTATATAGAAAAAGGGCCTTGGCAGATGTAATTAAAGACCTCGAGATGAGGTCATCCTGGATTATCTAGGCGGAGCTTCAATCCGATGTCAAGTGTCCATAGAGGAGACACACCAGGGGGAGAAACAGAGGAGGAGGCCGCCCGAAGTGGACTGATGTGGCCATAAGACAAGGGACGGCTTCAGAAGCCGAGGACACTAAGGAACTTCTCTGCTCAAGGGAGGGAACCCAGGCCTGGGGACACCTGGATTCCGGACTTCTGACCTTGAGAACCGGGAGAGACTAAATTTGTTATTTTAAGCCACCCAGTTTATAGTAATTTGTTATGCCAGCACCAGGACACACACACAACTCCTTTTCTCCCCTCAAAACTATCAGTTAGAGACACCTGGGTGGCTCATGGTTGAGCATCTGCCTTTGGCCCAGGGCATGATCCTGGGGTCCTGGGATCGAGTCCTGCATGGGGCTCCCTGCAGGGAGCCTGCTTCTCCCTCTGCCTGTGTCTCTGCCTCTCTCTCTCTGTCTCTCATGAATAAATAAATAAAATCTTAACAAAAATCGGTTATATGGTCACCTATCCCATAACACCGTTCACGGAGCCGGTGATTAAAGGCTGATTGACAGCAGACACAATCCAGCTCCCACGGTCTGCGGGTCCCTGTCTCTCAGAGTAAGGTCTTGACGGGGTACGGTCGGGGTCCTCCTCTGTCCAAGGAGTGACCCAGAGGAAGGGACATGAAGTGACACAGGGTCCCCTCCCCATCCTGGGGGCAGCAGCCACAGCCCAGTATATGTCAAGACACCTTGGGACATTCTTGGCCAGGGGCAGGTGTAAGAAGCCTCTTCCATTTGGGTGGCCCCATGCTAGGTGTTAGCTGGGCTTGGACCCTGCCGGCCTCGGCACCCAGTGGGGGAGACAAAGCCGTCCCAGTTCAGGCACATGCACCCATCTGGGAGGCTGGGTCCTCACGGACTTTCCCATTGTGTCCGGAAGAAGCCAGTTCGACTGGAGCAGTGGGTCACTGGGGAGGCCGCAGCTCCCACGCCCAGACGGGGCACTCAGGGACACCATCCTTAGCAGGGCAAAGCCTGGATTCACTTTGCACCCCACTCCCCACTCCCTACCCCAGGGACACCCTGCCTGGAGCGAGGGGAGGCGGGAGGGGACGGCCAGGGGAGGGCAGGCTCCCTCGGCCTCCAGCCTCTAGGGATGGGAGCAGCTGCCCTGGGAGCAATCGGGAGGCTTCAGGGAGGAGCTCTTCCTTCTTTTACTCTTTTTAGTTATTTTGGTTTTAATTTCAATAAAAAGGGAACATAACAATCTTTAATGAACTGTGGGAGGTGCTTCTTTTGTACCACGAAGAGGCGGTCGAGGTCCTGGGGCAGCTGGGATGGGTCTGCCTCCACTTTATGGAGAAGTCCTGGGTTTATTGTTAACATCCACCCCCAAACCACAGCGCATCAAGCCAGGACAGTAACGGCCCCCCTCCCGCCCCCCGGGGACCCGCGAGCTCCCGGCCTGGCCCCCAGGCTGACACCAACAGTGACCATGTCATCACGGCGACGCTGAACTTAGACGCTGGCCTTGCCCCCACCCTCACCCCAACACGAGACCCCAACAGGCCCAGGAGCCGACGCTGAGTGACCGTGTTCAGTGGTCCCAACAGAAAGAGCTTGAAAGAGAGCAAACAGGTGACTCCACTCTCTCAAACTGCATTTCCAAGAATTGTGTGGATTTGTTGAGCAACTACTATATGCTATGCGCCCTGTGTCGGGTGCCCTCCTAGAAAGTCTCGTGTCAGGAGGCTTCTAGTTGCAAATAATAGAAACTTCTAGCCACCTCCATAGCTGAGGGGCTACCCCCCACCCCAAGACAGCCACCGAAGGCAGCCCCAAAGGTGGCTGATTCAACAGCTTGGAGAGATCACAGAGCACACACGATTGTCCATGCTGCTGCCCCAAACTGGCTCTCCTGGGGTCTCGGGACGGCTGCTATGATTTCAGGGCACAGGTAGAAATGTGCCCAGCCTTTCTGCACATCTTTAGCGACGGGGACCCTCCCCCAGGAGGCCCCCGTCAGACCCCACATTCCTCTCTGGCCAGCACAGTGGGTCACATGCCCAGCCCTAAACCATCACCACCCAGGAGACGGTGCTTCCTCTATGTGACCCTGAGCCTCCGCTCCAGGTGGGCCACCTGCCTGGGTGGTGGGCCTCCCCCGGGGCTGCGCCAGTGGCTTCAGGAAAGAAGGGAGAGCTGATGTTGGGTGGGCAGCTGGTGGGGGGCCGCCGCTGCCACGACTTGTTTCGTCTTCAAATAACGAGTTCGTTTCCTAACCCATGAGGGTGACAGAGACAGGGGCGGGGGGTGGGGGGCATGCAGCACCCTCTGAGAGTCCCCGCCTGCCCGGACGTGGCTGGATTTGCAAAGGCAGGAGAGCCTGATGGCCCAGACCGTCCTTCTGGCACACACACCTGCCTACTTTTAGACTGGCCCTTGGTTTCAACGGGACGACTTTGCACCCCTTAGGGGACATGTGCGGATGTGTGGAGACACTTGTGGTTTCCGTGAAGTGGAAGAGAGGAGCTCGCTGTGGGCATCTGGCACGCAGGGGCAGCGGCGGGGGGCTGCCAAACACCGTGCAATGCATGGGACGGCCCCCCCCCCCCAGGTTACGTTGCCCCAGATGGTACCAGGCCCGGGATGAGAAGCCAGGGTAGCTCAGGGATTTGTCATACAAGACTCTGAACACACATCTATGGATGTTTTTACTTACGGGCACTGGAGGAGGTTTTTAAGAACGGCGTTAACAGAATGCACATTTTGGCATCAGAATCTCCAGAGGAAATCACACGCTGTCTTATTCTTACACCTGGCCTTTGCACGAGCCATTCTGTGGAAAGCAACCCTGTCCCCGCCGCCCCTTCCCGGGGACCCTTGCCTTCTGAGCCCACGCCTGGCCTGGCTGAGCTGTCTCTCCCTGCTGTGGGACAGCCGAGCAGGCCTCACCCATGCTCCACCCCACACTGCTGCCCTTTGCCATAAAAACCCACATGCTCCCTCAGCTGTCTTTGCAAGCTCTCAGCCACCTACCTGCCACTCAGGGGACTTGAGAGGGCGCATCTCTCTTTGTCATCAGAAGAACACCTGCTCTAGGGTTGAGATGCAAATGCATGTTTTCATAATTGACTTTATAAGGCAAAAATGACATAAAGGAAAATTCCCACTGGGAAGCTATCCGTTTCCAGACACGTCGGTACCTGTGGTTTTGTGCGGACTGGGCCAACTCTCTCGGGCTGCAGCTGATTTTCCTCTGGCATGACACAGACTGGTGTTTCTTCTACTCGGCACCACATAAAATAAACCCCATTAAGCCAAGAAAACCGTGCAGGGAAGTAAGCAAACAATAAACTGTGGACAACTTATCAGCTGGGAGACTTTTAGCTGTAAAGAAACTTTTCTGAAAGAGATGCTTCAAATAATACAAATCTCTACAATTTCATGTCATAAGCCCACAGGAGGGGTGGCAGTGCCAGACTGTTCACTCAGGGACTTGCTACCATCACCAACAGGATTCCTCTACCCTCTATAGGTCACTTTTGGTCCTTAGGCCCGTCTCCTGAAGGCACAAGAGGGCTGCGCCAGCTCCAGCCATCGCCTCACCAGCCTCACCCAGATTCAGAGAAGAAAGGTTTCCATTTTCGGTCTCCTTGTGAGATGGAAGATTGTTTCTAGAATCCCTTCGGTGGACACCCCTCAGGCTTTATGGGCCAGAACCATCGCCCAAACTCCTTCCTACCAACTGTTGGTGAAGGGGATGTATCCCGGGCACCAAATCCATCCATCACCTGCTTATGTGTAAAAGGCTATACCTGTCTGCCTCCGTGTTGCCTAGAGCTGCTTTCATACAACAGCGTCAGAGATCACATGACTAAAATAGTTACCGGATGCTCCTTTTCAAAAAAAAAAAAAAAAAATTTGCTGCCCCCTGCCCCCACCCGGTTTAGACTAACAAAATTGCTGGAAGGGAAGGAAGCCTCCCCAAGCACAGAGGCTTGTCCCCTAAGGGGGGGTGCAGAGGAGGGCGGGATGATTTGGGCAGGAACCCCGCAGCGTTGGGTGCAGGCCCCGCTTTGCCTCATGTGCACTCTGGGGGGCCCCTGGGCGTTGTCGGGCTCAGCTCTCCGTCCGTAGGAGAGATGACGTTTTGCCACAGCTGCTTAGGATTCAGTGAGGTGACAGACAGGGAATCACCTGGCACGAAACAGGCCCGGGGGTGTTTTGTTCCCTTCGAGAATTTTCTAATGGGTTTCATGCTGTCAGGCTCCCCCCAAAAGAGAGGCTTCCGGAGGGATTTGTGGTTTACTAACTGGGCTCAAAACACTGCTTCTGCTCTTACGAGAGTCAAACGACCCAAACAGGGTTTGGATTTAGGAGCTTTCTCAAAAGCAGAAAGAGCTGACGACAAACACTCCGGAGGGGAGTTGTGCAACGTGGTGACGGGGTGAGGGGGGGTGGTGGTGGCAGGGATGTCTGCTCTCGGCGGGGGGGTGGGGGGTTTCAGAGTCCGGGGGTGTCCCTCACTGGCTGGGATCATTGCCGCGGGCTAGAAGCCGAGGAAGGAGGCCGGACAAGATGTAAGGCTGAAGGGACCCCGGGTGACAAGCATCGGAGGTGGGGGGCTCAACCCCGCGCCCCCAAGAATCTTGTTTAATACCGCAGCCACCACACGTTGAGGGAGAAAATGACTGCCAGACAAAATGCTTTCATTAACTAATTTATTTTTCCTTTATTTAAAAAAATAAAAAGCCAAACAACAAACCATCGAGAACACATGCATCGGCCACCCTGGGCTTCCGCCGGGGCCAGAGGCCTGGGGACATGAGGTGGAGAGAGCGCACCGTGGGGTTTAGACACCCCAGGCTGACGTCCCAGTCCTGCCCTCTGGGCTGCATGCACCTGCTTCAGGAGACTTGGCCTCTCTGGGCCTCAGTTCCCTCATCTGTACAATGGAAAGCACAGCAGTGCCTCCTCCCCAGGTTCTGGCAAAGATTTGATGAGACCAGCTAAACGGGGCCCAGGGACCCCCAGACAGTGACCACCCCGCAGACGTGAGCCACTATGTGGGCTGACGTATGTAACGCCGACACTGCCACGTGGGTATTAATCCCGTTCCTCAGAGGAGGAAACTGAGGCTCGGAGAGGTTATGTAAGTTAGCCAAGGTCACCCACGGCCAGGAAGCGGGAGAGCCGCCTGTCGCTTGGAGGGCCCCAAGTGAGGTATATTTTGAGTTGGCACGTGGGTACAAGTGGCTAGGATGCCAGCAAGGAGACCCCAGGCTGCAAGGCCACTGGACAGTGACAGGGCCGCCCACTGAGCTGTGGTCCTTCCTGCCCAAAGCCAACGGGGTTAGGGGTGCGGGGGGTGTTGTTTGCATTTTGTTGCATCATCCTGGGAAATGGGCTCTTCACAGCTCTGGCAGTAGCTTGTAGGGGCCCCTGCCTGAGCCCACCCCAGGGTGGGGACCCAGAGAAATTCTGCCGACCAAGAGGGGGAGCCAGGGAGAGGCAGCCCCCCAACCCCGACAGTGGAGGGGAGGCCGGCATGACTCCTCACGGCCAGCAGAGGGCAGCAAACGCACCCGTAAGGGGGACCACCTGCCACCGCCGCCGCTGGGTGGCCTTTGTCTGTGCCCTGACGTGGTGACAGCAGTGGGGCCCTCGTGGCCGGACCAGGGTCCAGGGCTGCGGGCTATGGTGACCACCCCCCGCCACCCTTTCTCTGGAGCAGGCACTTAGCACTATGGCCCCACATGGAGGGCGTCCAGCCATCCACCAGGCGGGCTGCCCCAGGCCGCAGCCTAACCACACTGGGGCTCCAGCAAATTTGCACTTGCAGAAAATTCCCGGGCGCACTAGCGGTGCAGGTGCTGCGGCTGCATTGCACTTGCAGAAAATTCCCGAGCGCACCAGTGGTGCAGGTGCTGCGGCTGCATTGCACTTGCAGAAAATTCCCGAGCGCACCAGTGGTGCAGGTGCTGCGGCTGCGTTGCACTTCCAGAAAATTCCCGAGCGCACCAGTGGTGCAGGTGCTGCGGCTGCGTTGCACTTCCAGAAAATTCCCGAGCGCACCAGTGGTGCAGGTGCTGCGGCTGCACAAAGCGCCCCCAGCCCCCGGAGCAGCAAAATCCCTAGAGGCGGGCTCAGGTCACTCTGGTTTGACCGAGGCAGGCCCTGAGGTGTGGAGAGGCGCCGCGATGTTCCCGGAGTGGTGGGCAGAGTCGCAGTCCCCAGAGAGGTCCCCGTCCTCCTCCCTGGGCCCTGCCACCGTGTCGCCTGGCACGTGCGGGTGTGATGCAGTCACGGTTCACGGGATGGGGTGCAGGCCCGGCGCACTGGGCGCCCCGCGTCACCCCGAGGTCCCTGCTGGAGGGAGGCAGGGGTCAGAGTCAGGGCAGGCCGCGTGCCAGGGCCGCGGAGGTCGGGGGCTGCGGCGTGAGGACTGGCTGCCCGGCGACACGCGCGAGCGAGTGGGGCCCGGAGCCCGCGGCGCCCTCCGCGCGGCCTGTCCACGGCTGCTCCCCAGCCTCAGCAGGGCGGCCGCCTGCACCGTCATCAGTATCCCCGTGGCGCAGAGTCCTGAGCATCCCCCGAGCTCGTCCCCGCCCCCGCGCCTCCTGGCAAGCCTCCGTGCGCGCTCGCTCAGCCCGCGATCGGTCCCTCAACACGTTTGCTAAGCACCTACTATGTGCCGGGGACACAGTGGGGAGCAGGGCAGTCTGGTGGGAGGGGCAGACACGGGGGGCGGGGGCGCTGGGATGAGCCAGGAAGCCCAGAGAGCCTGGAGGCGGAGGGACCCCACGGAGGGCTTCCTGGAGGAGGAGGAGGAGGAGGAGGAGGAGGAGGAGGAGGAGGAGGAGGAGTCTCAGGACTGGGAGCCAAGTAGCCAGAGAGGATAGCGCCTCCTCTGGCCTGGGCCGTGGGTGGGCGCTGAGGACACAGGGATGACCTCGGGGGCTCAGGGCGCCCTGCGCATGCGCACCGGCTGTGAGTCGTGGGCCGAGCCTTGCAGGCGGGACCCCGGGGCGCACGGGACCCGGGGAGGGGGGGGGTCGGGCAGGTGCGCCGGGAGCAGCTCTGCTGAGGGCCCCAGCTGCGTCCCAGCAGGTGTCCCGCTGCAGGGGACGACAGGCGCACCCAGCCACCAGAGGGCGCCTGCGCTCCGGGTGTGCCCCCAGCACGCGCTCGCACACTCACCTCGCACACGCCCCACTCGCACTCGCGCGTGCACCCCCACATCCACACACTCACACTCACCCTCACACACATCCACACACGTCCCTAGTCACACACACCTGCACGCTCTCGCACACACGCTCCTACCCATTCACACACACATGCACACGCGTAGACACCCATTTCCATGCATGGACAGGCCTGTCGCACCGACCGGCCGTGACCCTGCCGTGTGCTCCTGGGGGGCAGGCCCTGTGACTGTGGTTTGTCACACCTGCCGGGAGGCCCGGGTCGGAGACTCAAGCCATCACGGGACCGGATGTCGTCCCTCACTCAATCGTCACAGCAGGCCCAGCGTTGGGACTGTTCTCGTCTTCCCTTCAGAGGAGGGAAACTGAGGCTCAGAGAAGGTAGGGACTTGTCTGGAGGAGGACGTGGGGAGCCAGGCTTCCAACCCAAGCCACAGAGCCGGTCTCTGCCTGGAGCAGCCACAGCCACAGGAGCGGCCACAGCAGCGACCACACGACGCCCCCTGGGGAGCTGCGGTCCTGGACGGCCGCTGGCCTGAGCACTGCACAAGGATCGTCTCCCCAGCATCACCCTCGGGGCCTCACGACCTAACGAGCTCGCGGTGTCGACTCATGGGACCGACGTCCGGGCCCAACATGCGGCTGCTCCCTAGTCTCCCTCTCCTCCCTCAGAGGCTTGGCCTCGCTCTCGGGGCTCTGATGCTCTCGCTCTTTCTCTCTGTCTCGCTCTTTCTCTCCACGTCTGTCCCTGCGGTGTGTCCATTTGTCCATATGTCCGTGTGTCCGTGTGTGTTCCCACGTTTCCACTGTGTGTCCGTGTATCTGTGTGTCTGAGTGTCCGTGTGTGTTCCCATGATTCCACTGTGTGTCCGTGTGTATTCCCGTGTTTCCACTGTGTGTCCATGCCCATGTGTCCATGTGTTTTCCCGTGTTCCCACTGTGTGTCCATGTGTCTGTGTGTCCGTGTGTCCATATCTGTGTGTCCATGTGTCCCCGTCCCTCTGGCGGTCACCCTGTCTCTCCCCACTGTGCTCCATTTCTGTCCCTCCATGTGTTTTTCTCATCATCCGTTTGTCCGTCTGTAGTCCTCCACACGTGTGGTTGTGTCCGTGTGTCTGTCCACCACGCTGTCTGCTTGTCCCTGGGCCGCGTTCCCACACTTGTGTCTGTCTGCCTGGCCTGTCCCTGTCATCCTGCAGCTGGGCCCATGCACAGAGTCGGGATGTTGAGGCCCCGCCGGGAGCAGCATCGAGCCCATGGGCCCTCCTGGGTACAGACCAGCCAGGCCTTGGTGGGTGCGGGCCCGTGTCACCGGAGGACACCGGCCGCCGGCCCCAGGTATCTGCCGCAGGGCCATCTCCCAGTGTCCCGCCCACTGCCCTGCTCCCCCACCCCCACTGGAGCCCCAGCCTCCCCTTCAGACCATGCAGAGCAGGGGGCAGAGGGAGGCCTGGAATCAAGGGATTGTAAAATCGGGCCCTGGAATTTGCTGGAAGCAGAAAAGCCCACCATAAAAGTCTTCCAATCCCTCATATTCGATTTCACGAGCTGGTCGTCTGGGTAATTGTGGAGACAGCTCGGGCATCAAAGCAGCAGCCCCCGTGCTCCCAGCCACATCCTGGCGGGTGGTCAGGAGGGGGACGACCAGGCCCGGAGGGCGTGCTTCCTCTGCTTGCACATGCCAGCCGCCAAATGACAGTGTGCTGTCCATTACTGTCTAGGAGAGAGTGGCCCTCCCGCCGTGTCCCCATTACTGATGTGGGACACAGGAGGGCAGAGATCGCAGACCTCAACGGTCCTCCTCAAGCTTGCTCAGCACCCTAGTCTGGGCTGCACCCCTCATTTCCCTCTACAAAACTTCTTATTACTCCAGACCCCCTCACCAGAATAAAAGTCCCTACTACTCAGATCAGGTGGCAGCTCCTGACAGTCAAGGGCAGGATGGGCCAGGGTGGGAGGGCTTGGGGTAGGGAGGTCAGCAAGCAGGTGCTATCCTCGGGCAGAAGAGACTGTGCATCTTGGTTAAACAAATTCATTCTTTCAAAAGCTCTTTCTTGAGTGATGACTGGGAGCGGATGTGCCAGCCTGGGCCGGTGACCTGGCTTCTGCGACTCTTGTCTTTCTCATCTGTAAAGCAGGGATATTACCCGCCTCACAGGTTGCCACGAGGATTAATTGTTTGTGGTAGTCAAAATCAGCTCAAGGTCAGGCCTCAGTTCCAATCTCAGGTCCACCCCTTACCAAGTGGGGGTCACGATGCTCAATTGGTTGTGTCAACTACGGTGAGGCCAGGGCCCTGGCTACCCAAATAATCATTCTTCCAGGTGCTTTGAGGGTGGAGGCATTGTAGAAGTCATTACAGCCCCCAATCCGGTGACCTCCAGGAAGGGAGAGCGCCTGAGGGGATCTGGGTGGGCCTGGTCCAATCAGTTGAAGGCCTGAAGAACAGGCCTGAAGATTCCCCGAAGCAAAAAAGTTCTGCGTGTGGACAGCAGCCTCAGCTGGTGTCCGAGAACCCCAGCCCCTCCTGAGGGCCTGCCCCACGGATTCCGACCCGCCCAGCCTGCCCCCGCACAGTCGCCGCACCCACTCCATGTCATGAATCCCTTATTATCTACCTCCTACCGCTCTGCCTCTCGGCTCGGACCCTGACGGATACAGGGCGTCTGGGCTTGCTACGCCACTCACTTCCTCAGCTGTAAAATGGGGAGAAACAATCTCTCATAAGATTAGAATGTAATCTAATCTGGGTAGTTTCTGGAACACACTGAGCTGTTTCCTTCCTCTGGGTCTTCGCGCTTGCTGTTCTTTCTGCCTGGAACGCCTTTCCCTAGCTTTCTTTTTTTTTTTTTTTAATTTTTTTTATTTATTTATGATAGTCACAGAGAGAGAGAGAGGCAGAGACACAGGCAGAGGGAGAAGCAGGCTCCATGCACCGGGAGCCTGACATGGGATTCGATCCCGGGTCTCCAGGATCGCGCCCTGGGGCAAAGGCAGGCGCCAAACCGCTGCGCCACCCAGGGATCCCTTTCCCTAGCTTTCTACATGATGGGCTTCCATCCCTCAGAACCCACTCAGTGTCGCCTCCTCCCAGAAGACTTCCCTGACCGCCTCGGCCAGAGTGGTGCCCCGCACTATTATGCTCAGTTGCATCACCCTGTTTAATTTTTTGGGGGGGGGGGAGCTGCATGTAGTACAAATTATTTCACTAATGAATAGACCGATTTCTTCAGATCTATTTAGATAAGTTGGTTAGCTTGTTTACGGCTTGTTTCTCCCACTAACCTCGGTTTTTAAAAACTGAATACTCTCCCTGGAGGCTTTTTAGACATTTTTTTTCTAATCATTGTGCCCCCACCCCACTCCCCCGGCTCTGTCCCCCATAGAGTCTTTGGATGTTACTGACTCAACCCCGAGCCTGGCACATGGGCGCGCAATATAAGCGTGTTTTCTCTCCAAATTATCTTTCTCCACCTCCCCCCACACCTCCCGCACCCCAGGCATCTCTAACAAAGGACCGGCTGCCTGAAACCCCAAAGCCACAGAGGCGGAAAGAGCACAGATGCAGACGTCTGAGTCGCCCACGGCCTGCAGCGCCTGCCTTGAGTCTGTGAGCAGAAACAGGTCAGGGTGGGAAACGGGCACCTGGGTCCTTTCCACGTGCAAGTCAGGGGCACATATTCCCCTCGGGACCAATGTCACCGAGACGACAAAGCTGGATCTCTTTCCTTTGGTCACTGGCTTCAAAACTTGGTAGCTGTAGGCGGAGATCCCAGCCATGGCCCTTCGGGTCCCTCTGATGTGATGGGCGTAAGGTTGCCAGATACAACACAGGATGCACAATTAAACTTGAATTTCAGATAAATGACAAATACAATTATTTTGTTTTAGCGTAAGTATGTGCCACATGTTGCCAGGGATATACTTATACTAAGCAATGATCCTCTGATTTATCTAAAAACCGAATGGAACTGGGAGTCCTATGTTTTTATTTGTTAAATCCGGCCACTCTCAGTGGGCAGGACGGGCCACATAATTAAGTATGAAGAACTTCAAGACGGTGACGGGAAGCCTTAAACCAAGCGTGGTGACCTTTCCCTGCCTGTCCGAGGTGCATGCAGGCCCACGGAGAGGCTACACTGAGCCGTGACCATCCCTTCCTGCCACATCTATAATGTTTCGGCTACTCCCACTGTCTGCCAAGCAGGGTGGGGGGTATGGCCTTGACGGGTGACAGGATTCGGGTGACCTCCTAGAGCTGAGGGGCAAGACAAGGGAGCCCGAGCCCCTTTATCACCTGGTCCGATTCCCCTGTGGTCTGCTGGATGCGATTCGGCCTTTAATTGTATCTGCACTTTCCATTTGAGTTACCTCGATCTCTCAGGAAAGCAGATTCAAATAGCAATTCCCAAAGGAGCCGTGGACATGGGACTGTCTTCATAACTATTTAGTTCTTTTTATTTCTTTAAAAAATATTTTATTTATTTATTTATTTATTTATTTATTTATTTATTTGAGAGAGAGAGAGAGGGAGAGAAAGAGTGAGTGCATGAGTAGGGGGAGAGGCAAAGGGAGAGGGAGAAGCAGACTCCCCGCTGAGCAGGGAGCCCAATGTGGGACTCAATCCCAGGACCCTGGGATCATGACTTGAGCCAAAGGCAGACACTCAACCAACTGAGTCACCCAAACACCCCTGATTTAGTCGTTTTTCAAACAAATCTGAGACAAAGAGGGCAGGCTGCATGCCCTCTCTGACCAAGGCGGATTATCAGGAAGGCAGAAATTCACAATATTAGTATCTAAAGTGTTCTGAAAAGGACGGGTGTGCACTGCACACCTGCTGAACCAAGTGTCCTGCTCTGTGGCCCAGGATGGCTGCCAGGACACAGGCTGGGCTTTCATTACTGACACCTTTGCTTTCTCGTCCCACCTGGACGGCCACCTACCTCAAGGAGCAGACCTTTGAGCTTTGCCGGATCAGTTCTAAGTGTTGCCATGGGTTCACCAGCATTTGCAGTCAAGCCACAGATAAAGACTTAGCATCCAGATGACACAAAGAGCTCCTACAACTCGACAACAAAAAGACCCACAACCCAATTTAAAAATGAGCAGAGGGGGACACCTGGGAGGCTCAGCGGTTGAGCATCTGCCTTCGGATCCCAAAGTCACAGGATCGAGTCCCACATCAGGATCCTCGTATGGAGCCTGCTTCTCCCTCTGCCTGTGTCTCTGCCTCTCTCTGTGTGTCTCTCATGAATAAATAAATAAAATCTTTAAAAAAAAATGAGCAGAGGATTCCAAGGAAGATGTCCAGATGGCCAACACACACACACAGCGGATGCCCCATTTCGTTTGTCATTAGGGAAATGCAAATCAAAACCACACGACTGTCCTCACTAGGATGGCTATAATTTTTTAAGGATGGAAAACTGCAAGGGGGTGGCTGGGATGTAGAGAAAGGGGAACCCTTGCTGGTCGGAACACGAGATGGTGCAGCCGCTGTGGAAAATGGTCTGGCGTTTTCCTCCAAAAGTGAAGCATAGAATTACCAGGTGAGCCGGCAAGTCTCCCTCAGGGTACATGCCCCGAACAGCTGAAAACAGGGGTTCAAACAAATGCACGCACATGCGACTTGATAGCACCATTCACAGTGGCCAAAAGGCAGCAACAACCACGTGGCCACCGGCTGATGCTGGTGGATAAACAAATGGTGGTAAATAGATGCATGGAATATTACTCGATCATAAAAAGGAATGAAGCTCTGAGACGTGCTACCACGTGGAAGGAAAGTGTGAGGCTGAGCCACAGAAGCCAGATAAAAAAGGCCACATGTTGTATGATCCTATTTATAGGACCTATCCAGAACAGGGATAAATCCATAGGGACATATAGTAGATTGGGGGTTGCCACGGGGCTGGAGGGAAAGGAGGATGCAAGGCATCTGCTTAAGGGGTACAAGGTTTCCTTCTGGGGGTGACGACAATGTTTGGGGACCAGATAGAGGTGGCCATGGTACGACACCAGGAACACACTAAATACCACTGAATTGTATACTTTAAGATGGTTAACTTTCTTGTGAATTTCACCTCAGTTAAAAAAATATATATATTATAAATATATATTATATATTTATATAATTTATATAATTTATAAAATCATATTATATTATGAATTATATTATAAAATTATTTATATATTTATATATTTATATAATAATAAGATATCTTATTATCTATATTATATATAATATATTATATCTTATCTATATTATCTATATTTATAATATATATCTTATATATATTATATATACATATACATTAACTGTTGCTTGGTGAAAATCATGGAAATGTATTTTTTTTAAAAATCTTCATTCTGAGCTCTCCATCACTGCCCTCACCCTTGCCCCTCACTGTGGTACCCCAGACTTTAGTGGGCTCTGCCTAAGTGTCTGCCAGCATTTGCCAGCTGGAAATCAGAGATGGGGAGCATCTGGGTTTTACAGCTTTTTATTTATTTTTTGGGGGGTTTATAGCTTTTTAATTTTTAATTTTTTAAAGATTTTTTTTATTTACTCATGAGAGACACACAGAGAGAGAGACAAAGACACAGGCAGAGGGAGAAGCAGGCTCCCTGCAGGGAGCCCAATGTGGGACTCCATCCGGGGACCCCAGGATCACGCCCTGGGCTGAAGGCAGACACTCAATCACTGAGCCACCCAGGTGTCCCAGTTTTACAGCTTTTTAAATGGTGCAGCTACTACACCCCGAAGCTGAGTGGTGAAACGGGTACTTGTGTAATCTGTCTAGAGCTCCCAGTTTCATCTTCTCATCATGTAAAACAAAATCTCTTCAGAGAATGTTAGAATAAAATACATTTCCCTACTCGCAAATCCTTTTTCAACTCTTTCTTCAGGTGGCTTGGGCTGTTCACTGGTCCTGTTTAACAGTCAGCATTTTGGGGGAGTTTGCTCTGTTCCTACGATTCTCTGAGTCGACATCATGCATTTTGGACAATCGTTTCCACCCTGAAGTTTAGTTTCTGAGAGATCATAAAATTATGACCAGACAAGTCCTAAATAAATTGCAGCCATGAAGATGATGGTGACCTGCTGGCCACCCGCCGTTGCAATACACAAACTTTAAAACCCCAGCGAACGGTTGCAAGCACCAGGTGCCTGGAGGGCTTGATGTCTGACTTTAAAGTCGAGCTTAAGAACTAAATAAGTAACTCGACTTCACAGGTTGTCTGGAATCTGAGAAACTGGGGCTCACAGAGGCCAGGCCAGGATTTGCACCCAGACCCCAGCTGAGCCCAGTGAGTCTCTGTCCACAACTCCGTCCCACCTCTAGCTGCTGCTGTGACGTGGAACAAATAGCTTGGCCCCGGGGGGCTCAGTTTTCTATGATATGGGCGTTTCACTCTCAAAAACCCCTTCAGTATTATTTTTTGTCCTTTGATCACATGGTTTGAAGGAGGGCTTATCAATCTATATGTAATAATCCATTTCCCATCTTCAGTGATCAAACAATTCTTGGCAAGTCAGTGGGTTCTGATGAGATTACCAGGATTAACACACGGGGCTGAGTGTCTCTTCCCCTCCTACAGCTAATCCAACTTCAGACCCTCTCCCCTCCTACCCCAAGAGCTGGAAAAGCTAAATTTTCACTTTCACAGACTCCTCTGCGGCCTCATGCCATAGTCTTGGCCAATGAAATATAAAGGGAAGTTGGCCGGAGCCCTGGGAAAACTTCTGATTTCCTGCTGAAGGGGATTTCCTCAGTGGCATCACTTCTTTCTTCCTTTTTCCTGCCTGGCCTACTGATGTGGTGGTTGGTGCTGCAGCAGCCGTCTTGTGACCTTCAGGAAAAGGCCAAGAGAATCACAGAGGTATCAGCATCTGACGTCACTGAGCTGCTGAACCAGTGGCAACTGCCTTCCTCCGGTTTCTTGTCGTATGAACAAAATAAGTAAAGCCCTCTAAACTGGGGCTTCCGATCCTTGGAACAGCAGGCTAGCCCAGCTGATTCATAACCTGTCCCTCAGCACTCCCACAGGTGCAGTGACCAGTGTATTAGCTGGGATTCTTCTGATTGCCAGAGGCAGAAACCCAACTCATGGTGGTGGCTTAAGTAAAAAAAGAAAGGGGGGAAAAAAAGAAAGGGGGGACTTTACTGACTCATGTCATTGGAATATTGAGTGACAGGGCATCTGGCTTCAGATGCTGTTGGAAACGAGGGCTTAAATGAAGGTGTCTCCACATTGGCATTATTGACATTTGGGGGCTGGGTTAGTCTTGGATGTGAGGGCCGTCCAGTGCATAGTTGGGTGCTTAGCAGCATTCGTGACTCGCTAGATGCCGGTGGCATCTGCACCCCCGATGAGACCAACAAAAATGTCCCCAGATCTTCCTACACATCACTTGGAGGGCAAAACATGCTGGACTCCCTAGTCAAGATCAAGTCTTCCAGGCTCTGTCCATCTTTCCACGTCGGAGCTCACCGTGCCATCTTTTCCTGCAGGCGAGCTTCCTCTGTGAAGCCAAAGAAGAGTCACCAGACTTACATCACTCCGGTGAAAAGCGAGCTGCTCCTTCCTCACACCCTCCCACCCACCCCAGGGAAGGATTCCGATTGATTCTACTGGGGTCACTTGGCCTCCACTGAACCAGTGTCTGTATGGGGAGAAATAAAAATTGGGACATCTGCTCATACCTGACCTGGACAGAGGGGTCTGTTGGTGGCACGGGCAGGCCCACCAAAGCCAAGGAGAATGGCAGCAGTATAGTTTCTTAGGGGAAAAATGGGGCCCTGCCACAAGAAAAACAGGGTAATGGACCCTGACCCATAAGAAAAGTTGATGTCCTACTCCCCTAACTCTAAAATAGGCAAAGAGGGCTGTAAAATCAAGCAGGTTGACAGTTCTTAATGGAGATGCAATTCACATACCATAACTTTTGTCATTTCACAGTGTACAAGGAGGGACTCCTGGGTGGCTCAGCGGTTGAGCACCTGCCTTTGGCTCAGGGTGTGATCCTGGAATCCTGGGATCGAATCCCACATTGGGCTCCCTGCGTGGAGCCTGCTTCTCCCTTTTCCTGCCTCTGTGTCTCTCATGAATAAATAAATAAAATCTTTTTTTTTTAAGTGTATAAGGAGTGGTTTTTAGCATGTCGACCAGGCTGTGCTCTGTCACCACTGATCCCAGAACATTTCATCACCATCCCCCCAAATAGTCCTTGTACCCACTATAGTCATTCTGCATTCTTTCCCAGTCCCTGGTGCAACTTAACATTTTAAACAATGGTAGATGTCGCTGTAGATAGTATGCGATTCCCATTGCACTTCTGCAGGATGGAAGATACCCTAGGGACCCTGCCACTGCCATCAGCATCCAGTGGACACACTCTCCCTTCCTGATGGAAACCACTGGCCTAGATGATTCCTAGGGTCAGTGCCAGCCATGGAGACCTGGTAGTGTGTTTATGAGATGAGTCCCTTGGGGGCCGGCTGTTTATAACTAAAAGCCAAGCCTACTGGCTTTCGGTTCAGATCAGATGAGGTGGTTGACCAGATCTCCGCCCAGAGCCATGTGCTGAGCTGACCCAAGAAGCCAGGAGGAAGGGGCTGAAAGCCGAGTCAGAGCCTCCACATTGGGGCCTTACAGAGAGGGCTGTAAGTGCCACGTCTTAGGGTCAGGTTTATCTGGATTCAAATCCCCCCTCTTGGGGTACTTGACAGGATGAGCACTGGGTGATATGCTATATGTTGGTAAATTCAACTCCAATTAAAAAAATAAAAAATAAATTAAAAAAGAAAATAAATCTAATGTGGCTATTTAAAAAAACAAAAACAAAACAAATCCCCCCTCTTGCCTTCTACGTGACCTTCATTTCTCTGAGGCTTTGTTTCTTCCCCATCGTATAACCCATCTTAGGGAGTGGATTTAAAGCAGACAGGCTCACACATGGGCCTTGAACCTACCAGGTCCTCGGTTCACATTCATCCAGCACTCATCACATCCCCACTGGAGACTGTGCTTTCAGGTCTGTTTTGTAGATAGGACCCTGAGGCTCAGATGGGGAGGAACTCACCGAAGATCACTGCCCATTTCACTCCTGTCATGGCTGCAAGGGCACGTCCCTATCTTCTTGGGGTTAGGCATGGCCATGTGATTCACTCCCACCATGTTCTTTTTTCCCCTTTGGTTTGGCTACTGGGTCCCTGAGTGGCCATAGGGAGCACTGCCTCTCTGCCAGTCTGTGATGTGTGTGTGTTAAGAATGAGAAGTACATCTTTGTTGGTGTAAGCTATTGAGATATTGGGATTCTTCGTCACCACAGCATAATCCAACCTATTGTGACTGAGACAGTCACATGGTCAAGAGCTAAGACTCATACCCAAGTCTTGCTGACTCCCAGGCCTCCCCTAGCATGCTGCCTCGATGGAGAGTCTAGCAAGCCCCTTTCTTGGGCTTGCAGCTGGTGCTTCTGAAGCCTGGCATTGGCAAGTGGCTCTAAATGCCTACTAACGGCCATGAAGAAAGACATGGCAGGCAGACATCTACTGATGGCTGGTCAATGATCCTCACCATTGTATAACCCTCTGCACCTTGAGTATGAGAGGGGCCTGCAGACAGTTGTGTTACATGGCACAACTGACTTTAAGAAAGGAAATGATCCTCAGTGGGCCTGACCTAATCAGGCGAGCCCTGAAAAGGGACAAAGCCCTCCCTGGAAAAAGAGATTCGCGGCATCTAAAACATTTAACATGAGGGACATTCTCTGTTCTTGGCTAGCTTCGAAAATGGAAGAGGCCACGGAGCAAGGAATAAGGCCACACGGAGTTGAGAGTGACCCCTGGCTCACACCACTAAGCAGAGAGGACTTGGGTCCTTCCCCACAGGGCTGGAAGCTGTTACCATCACACGTGCTTTGAGGAGAACCTAGAGCTCCAGAGAACAGGCCAGCCCACACCTCAATTCCAACCCAGTAAGACCTTTGGAGAAACCAGTCACTTTGGGCCTAAACTTCTGTCCCATGGACGTGAGAAAGAATAAACAGGTGTTGTTTTAAGCCACGAAATTCGTGGCTACTTGTTACACAGCACGGAAAGCTAATGCAAAAGGAAATCTTTTCATGTGGCCGCTGACCTGGGAGGAAGCTTCCTGAAGACCCAGCTTCCCCCCCACTGTCCTCGGGGCTCCCGTTGTCCCAGAAATCTCTCCCAGCCCCGCCAGACGTCTCTCCCCGCCTCTCCTGCTTTTATTCCTGCCACTGTCCTAATTCCCCTATTATCCCCTTCAGGACCCACTCAACAGATGTGCCATGTGACACAGAGATCTCCTTAGCACGGGGTGAAAAAAAATGAGCTTAAGCTCTCAAATGTAGGCCCCTAGTCAGGGCTGGAAATACCAGGCCAAGCTGGCACGAGGAATGCCAGTTCCTTGCCAACGTCGTTGAATGAGGTTTTTTAGTCTGGAACAAAGCTCTCCCTTTGAGGATTAACTGCCAACAGGGAGCTCTTTGTTTTGAGTAGAATTTAAGATGATTGCTGGGCTAGGAAAGGGGAGAAAGGTGACACCATCAAGATCACACTGTGTAAATCCTGGATCATACGAAACATAATTTTTTTCAACTTGTTGGCAAATATGGATACATATCGCGCTGACGCTCTGAAACATCCGTTTGATCCGTGGCCCCGTCCCTGGTCTCACATTTCATGGCAGGTGATGCCTTCAAAGATATGCACGGACGTATGTGGGGCCTGGCACAGAGGAAAGGCCTCTCCTCGCTTGTCAGCTTTTTATGCTTTTGAAAAAAAAAAAAAGGAAAAGAAAGCAAATCCTCCAGATACAGCCTTGATGTTGTTTCTCGAGGTAGAAGACTCTGGAGGCGGGGAGGGAGTGTGGGTGACTCTGACACGGGACCCAGAGCTTCCGTTTAGAAACGGGCCCCGGCCTGGTGTTCATGGCTGTTTACGACATGCCACCCTGCACCTGCCGTGCTCTGCATGGAGCCTGCTGGGGTGAAGGGCTCTGCCCCGGACCCTCTCATTCTTTAAAGCTTGGCCCCCCTGCCTACTGGGAATAAACCCCAGCGTGCTCCCCTTGGGAGTGTCCTTATGATCTGGCTTCCCTGCTATGCATCTGACACGTTCGCTGGCTCTCTCCATCCAGCTATCACTGTGCCTGGAACACAGTGGACACATTCCCACCCCAGGACCTTTGCACAGCCACTCCCTCCACCTGAGATTCTGTTCCAGATACCTACCGGGTGGACTCCATTTCTTCTGGCTTGTGCTCAAGAGTGCCATCACCTCAGAGAGGCCTCCTGGCGCCCTCATCTCTCTTCTCTGTGGACTGGCTTCACTTCACAGGTTGTATTTTTAACTCCCTCCCCTGCCCCTCGGGAATGTGAACTCCATGCCTTGCTTCTGGACTCATCGGGGAGTTTGGGCCAGCGGAGGGACAATAGCACACCAAGCAGCCCTAGCCACGCTCCCTGCACTCCTGGGGAGGGGGGGGGGGCGCATCCTGGGCACCGGGCAGCAAGAGAGGGGGTGAGGGCCACTAGCTGGGGCAGGGGGAGCCGGCCTGTTCGCCTGCACTTGCCAAGAGGTCCCGGTTGTGCTTGGGTGCTGGCAAGCGGCCCCGCGGCTGACCTCCCGCCCGTTAATGATTTTAAGGCCGCTCCATTTGTCAGCACGGCTTCGCGCAGCCTTGCAGGCGTGGGCTGCAGGCTGCGGGCCCTCCTCGGTGACCTCAGCTCAGGGAAGGGAGTCGTGACACAGATAATCCAAAACAGCTGAGAGCCACAGTGGACACGCTGATAACAAGAGCTGGTGCGTGCGACGGGGCTCGGGCCCCGAGACCGGACTCCGCTCCGCACTGTACAGCTGCTGGCAGAGCGTCTGACATCTGTTCTCTCCTCTCTCCCGAGCTCATTCCTTTGTTTTCACGAGCCTATCTCTCATCGTACGGGAAGCTTTGCTCCTTGGCTTGCAGACTAAGCCTGGCTACTACGCTGGGAAGATGTTCTGGAAACTCTGTTTATGAAAGTGAACACCGTTTATTTACTGAGCTGGAGTTCACACACAGTGGCCGAGCCCTGTGAGTTCTGATGAACACCTGCACACGTGAGCGCCCGCGGTCCAGATGCAGAGCGCCCCTCCCCGTCCAACTCCCAGCAGCGGCGCTGGGGACCCCGGGGCCTCGTTCCCGGCCCTGGCATAGGGAACGCCTGGCATAGGCAGCTGCTCCCTGCACGAGAGTCAAACGACTGAATGAAAGACACCCGCGTTATTGTTATGCCGGGTTTACAAACCAGGAGGAGAGCTCCGGAGAGCGCAAGTTCCATCGCTGAGCACCAGCGTGCAGCTGGGGGCTACTGTTTGCATCTCCAGCTTCCTGCCCCCATCACCGGCTCCAGATTCATGGTTCCTTTCTATGGGATGGCTCCTCGGGGCCAGGGGGTCTCCGTACAGCCTCAGGCCAATCCGGCCTAACTACTGACTCTTGCTTTTCAGGGTGGTGGACATTCACGTGTAAAGCATGCTTGGTGGGCAGGAGTGAGGCTCGCCGACCCTCCGCACCCCGGGGGCAGAGAAAGGAGTCCTAAGCTGGGACTCTATATCCTCAGGTCCAATCTTGACTCTGGCACGACTTGCTGTGTGACCTCATGCAAGTATCATGGCCTCTCTGGGCTTTCGTTTCTCCAGCTGCAAAATGAGGGCAGGGCTTAAACCTAATGGAGTCAGAGTCCTTGTAGTTCTGCGTTTATCGTTCTGCACTAGTGAGGACTTTCTCGGCTGCAAGAGGCAGAAAACCGCCCCTCACACTTGGTGAGGGAAGGACAAGGG
Source organism: Vulpes vulpes (assembly GCF_048418805.1). Taxonomy (NCBI): domain Eukaryota; kingdom Metazoa; phylum Chordata; class Mammalia; order Carnivora; family Canidae; genus Vulpes; species Vulpes vulpes. Next base: position 5,563,093 of record NC_132793.1, on the reverse strand, counting down.
AGGAGTCCCTTGGCTTATCCAGGAGTTGTGAAGTAATGCGGAGTCAGGTATGGCTCCATCCAGGGGCTCTGACACTGTCCCCCATTCTCTCTCTCTCAATCCACTCCCTTGCCCCCACCCCATGTTATTCCCTCCACCCCTCAGCTCTGCATTCCTGTGTGTTACCTCCGTTGGCAGCAGAATCTCCCCTTGGGATGGCGAGATGCTACCAGCAGCCCCAGGCTTCTATCCCTTCACCCCAGAGCTAGGGGAAAGGGCCCACATTGGCTCTGGTTGGACAAACCTGGGTTGCATGCTCACCCCTGAACTGATCGCTGTGGCCACAGAAGTGGGATTCATCGTGTATCACCTGCATCCTGGGGCTGGGTGATGCTGAGCCCACCTTATGTGGTCTGGAACTGGGGGAAGCGTGGCTCCCCAAAGAAAAACCTAGAGGTGTTTTCAGAATAAAGGGAGCACACGCTGGACAGGGAAACAGTTTTACAAAATCCACTACAGTCTTTGGGACTGGCTCAGTCTGTAGAGCATGTGACTCTTGATCTCAGGGTTGTGAGTTCATGAGTGTAGACATTACTTAAAAACAAAGTCTTGGGGGAAAAAAATCCATTACAGAGTCTGAATTACACCTCCTGCAATCCAATCAACCACCAAGGAGGTTTCCCTTCTGTAAACCTGTCTGGAGAAACCCCACTGGTCCCCAAAGCCAGCCAGGAATTGCCCGTGCAGCTTGGCTCCATTTCCTCTCTCTACTGCGGTGTCTGGAAAGTCACCTCCCAAACCTCAGGCAGCCCGCAGGGAAGAGTTCCATGTTGACTTCCTCAGAAGTGGGTGGTGCACGAGGCCCTTCTCCGAGGTCCCTAAGGTGGCGCCAGCCCTCGGCGGAGCCTGGGAGACACTGAAGCCACACTAAAGAAAGTGGTTAAAGGAGAATGAGACGCCTCCAGCTGCTGTAGCAAATCACCCCAAACATAGGGGCTTAAAACCACACAAATTTCTTAGACACCAGGAATTTGCAATGGGTCTCCTTGGGAAGTCCAGGTGTTAGGCTGGGGGTCTTTCTGGAGACTCTCTGGGAGAATTCATTTCCTTGTCTTTTCTGACTCCTAGCCGCTGCCTGCATCCCTTGGCTCCTGGCCCCTCGCCCCAGCCTGAGAGCCAGCAGCGCAGCATCCCCCAATCTCTCTCCTCCCTCTGCCCCCTCCTGAGGACCCTTGGGGTTACACGGAGCCCACCTGGATAATCCAGGATCATCTCGCCATCTCAAAGTCCTTAATTTATTCACATCTGCAAAGTTCCTTTTTCCAGGTAATATTGCATATTCCTGGGGATTAGGATGTGGACATCTTGGGAGGCCAGTAATCCCCCTACCCCAAAGGTTGGTCCACTCGTTCCCCTGCTGCATGGTCCTGCATACAGCCCATGGCAGTGAAAATTTGCTGTGTGTTACAGACTGGGATTTGCAGTGGGTTGGACCAAGGTGGAATCCCTACAGACACCTACACGCACAGAGCCTTTCTTGCCTTCTAGTTTCCCGCAGCGTGTGGCACGTATTCACTGAACATTTACAAAGCATCTACTGTGTGCTAGTCACTGAGCTTCACACTGAGGGATGATGGAGATGGAGACAGACAGGGTCGCCCTTCACGGGTCCCTCTTCATGGAGCTTCCAGTCCAGGAACACGAAACCAGATGAGCCCTAATTCATTAATTAATCCATTCAACCAATACTTTTCTCAGTGAGGGGAGGAGGGGCAGAGGGAGAGAGAGAATCTCCAGCAGGCTCCACGCCCAGTGCAGAGACTGACTCAGGCTCAATCTCACAACCCTGAGATCATGACCTGAGCCAAAACCAAGAGTCGGACGTTTAACCAACTCAGCCACTCAGGTGCCCCTCAATCAAGACTTATTAAAGGCCCGATATATACTAGGCCCTATGTCAGGCTCTAGTGAATGGGACAAACCCAGTTCCCGTCCCCCTGGAGCGTGTACTCTGTAGAAGACAATCACTGAAGCATGTGATGGCCACAGAGGGTTGGATGGGAAGAAGGACCAGCCAGGATGGGGGTGCTGACAAGAGGGAAGGGGAGAGGTAGAAGGTATCAGTTACCCACTGCTGCATAACAGATCACCCCAAAACTTAGTGACTTAAAACGACAACCACTAATTGTTTCTCACAAATATACAGAACAGCTGGAAAGTTCTGTTGACCTAGGATGGTGTCCACTGATCGAGGCTGGGATTGAACTTATGTCTGTGGTCAGCTGCAGAGATAGGTTGAGGGCTCGCTGGTCTAATAGGACCCCATTCACACTAATGGTGGGAGCGGGAGGGGGCTGTGATTGACCCCACGTCTCTCCTTCCCCAGCCTGCCAGCCTAGCTCGTTTGCCAGCAGTGGGGGGGGGGGCACGAGATGGAGCAGAAGTGTGCACAGCCTCCCGTGACCTAGGGTTGGAACTGTGGCAGCATCTCCTCTGCCAGAGGCTAGCGTCAAAAGCAAGCCACACACAAGCCAGATTCCGGGAGGGTAGGACAGACCCCACCTTTTGGTGGGAGGCACGATGCCATCACAGTGCAGAGGGTGACGCATTAAAAATCTAGCCCAAGGGGGAATGAATGCAGAACCCGCCGGTACTTCTGTTTCTGCACCTCCAGTCTGCGGGAAAGCTTCCCCTCGCTCCGGGCCTGACCCCTTGGGCAGTTCCACCTCCCCGCCACCGCCTTCTGCATCATCCTTTCTCATTCCAGCCCAGGTCCCCTTTGCTGGGCAAGCCTGCCTCTGTGGAGCCCCATCAGGCGCGTGCGTCCCCAAGGCTGGGGCTTCCCGACCACCGGTGCCAGCGGGCTGCCGACTCCGAGGGAGCCAGAGCATTCCTCGGCTTGACTTTTCATTTTCCATCCGCCAAGTCCTAAGAGCTCCTGTGCAAATGGCCAGGAAAGCCCCCTTAGCCCTCGCACCGAGATGGTTTCTGGGTTGGCCTGACCAGCAAGGATCTTTCTGGATTTGCAGTAAAACCTGACCTTTGGTTCAACCCAGTTTAATGAGTGCGTGAGGCTGACAAAGGCTCAGCGCAGTCCCCAGAGCTGCTTCGGGGTGAGGCCTCCAGCCATGGGGCTGGCCCTTCCCTGTGATCTCAGTGTCCCCTCCCAGTCCCCACAGAGCCGGCAGGGGCAGCTGCGGGCCGGCAGTTTGGGAAACAGGCTGCAGCTCTTCTGCAAGGCGGGAGGTGGAAATGCCGGGAGCCGGGGCAAAGCCTGCTGCCTTGGAAGTCCACGGAGGGCGGCCGGGCTTCTGGGAGGCCCCAGGGCCTTGCAGCCACTGTGACTGGGTCACTGCGCGGAGGCTGTTAGTAGGGCGGCCTCCGGTGTCAGACCACCTGGGCTCGCCGCTGGCCACTCAGCAGCTCTGTGATTCGAGCAAGTGGCTTAACCTCTCTGAGTGCGGATCGGTCATCCGCAAGAAGGGGTTAAGACCACCCCCTGCCCAGGTCCCCAATAGGAGGAAGGAAGACACACTAGGAGTGCTCGATGAATATTAGCTCTAATTGCTGTTGTAGGCTTGGGGCACACCTCGGTGACTTGGAAGGACCACACCCAGCCCAGCCCTGAGACAGCGTGTGTTCTAGTTCCAGTTCTGGTACTGGGAGACTCTGGAGACACGCCCTGGAATAGAGGGCTCATCCTCTCTATCAGTTGAGGAGACCAGGCCAAGAGAGGCCCCTGGCCGTGCCCAAGGCCACCCAGCTAGAGGGTGGGTCCTCGGCCCAGAGACCCCACAGCGCCCCTGGCCGCCCACCAAGGGTCGGGCACTGGGCCGGACACTCCACCTGCGTTGCGTCATCTGCTTGTCTCCACAGCCTCCTCCCTGCGGATGGGGAGAGGGGGCCCAGCAAGGATAGGCCACCCTGTCACCTGGGACCCTAGAGTCTCTAGTTACGTGACTCAGTGCTGAGTTGGCAAGGCTGCCAACGGGGAACGGGCTTTGCAGGACGGTCAGGCAGGGGGGAGCTCTGCTCTTGCAAACAGAACGTGCCCTCAAGCTAGAAAAAACTGTCCGGAGAGTGGCTGCTCCTTTTAGGGGACCCATGGGATCAAACAGGCGCCCAGAAGGAGCGAGAGACCTCCCAAAGACAGCGTGCCTCTGACCAGCACGTCATCAGACATAGTGATAGTCATAGTAGCAGACATAACAGCGGTCCCCGCTTGGCTTGCTTGGCTGAGCTTGGCTCAGGACGTGCTGGGCACTGAGCCCACCCTCTGCCTTGGCCCACTTCCCCTCCACCTCGACCACCACAGCAAGGTAGGTTTCTAAGCCCGTTTTACAGAGAAGGAAACTGAGGCCACGGGAGGCTAGGTCACTGGCTCCGGGTCCGCCAGCTGGGAGGTAGCAGAGCTGGACACAGACACAGGCCCACGCAGGCCTGAGGCCCTCACATCCCTCCCCCTGCATGACGCCTGCTGCTCAGAAGGCCTTCAGGGTACAGTTCTGCGATGCACGGGCCCCTCCCTCAGAGCTGGGGATGCAGATTAGAAAATTGGGGCAGGGGGATGCCTGAGTGGCTCAGTGGTTGAGTGTCTGCCTTTGACTCAGGGCGTGATCCCAAAGTTTCAGGATCAAGTCCCACATCAGGCTCCTTGCATGGACCCTGCTTCTCCCTCTGCCTATGTCTCTGCCTCTCTCTGTCAGGAATAAATAAATCAAATATTAAAAAAAAAAAAAAAGAAAATTGGGGCAGGGCCCTCAGGCGGGGTGGTGCACTGCTGGGAGCACAGGTTCTGGAACCCGGCTGCCTGGGGTCCCGTGAGCTCCATGCTTAGGGGTCACTCCAATCTTCTGGTTCCTGAAAGATGCAACAGAGGTGGCTGAGCCATCGTGAGGTTTTATTTTATTTTTTTTTAAGATTTTATTTATTTATTCCTGAGAGACACAGAGAGAGAGAGAGGCAGAAACATAGGCAGGGGGAGGTGCAGACTCCCTGTGGGGAGCCCGATACGGGACTCGATCCCAGGACTCTGGGATCACGCCCTGAGCGGAAAGCAGATGCTCAACCCCTGAGCCCCCCAGGTGCCCCTATTTATATGTTTTTATAATATGTGTGGAAATACACACACATATACATTTGTTGTACAAAACAGAGCTCCTTTCTTTATCGTTTAATACTTTGCATTTTTATTCATATTATCTGTAGAAATACAGATCTAAGTTTGAACCGCATGACATCACCAATATCCAGCTGTTTTGATCTATAACACGGCAATGCTATATCGTTTGGCCAAACACATAACTGGTTTTTAATGACTGGCTACTATTTCATTTTGTGACTATGCTACTTTTTTCTTTTTTCCTTTTACATCCCCTGTCACTGGACATTTGAGGTATTTTCAGTTTTGGATCTTTTCTGAGCCCCTACTATCCTGAATGTTTTTTGTGTTTTTTCTTTTTAATACCATCTTTGTACGTCAGCTCCATTACTTCCAGAGCTTTCCTTAACCATGTGGCTCTGCTGGGGCCACCAGAAAGCAAGGATCAGCCAGTGGTACAAACTGATTCCAGCATTTGAGTGAGTTCCCTGCTCCTGTCGAGGAGAGTGTGGGGATTCTGACCCCTTCACTCCCGGCCAGGAATCAGTCGCACCCCGCAGGCGACCTGAGCTGGGGAACGCCTGTCTGACCTGGGGCTCCAGGAAGCTAAGTGTTTAACACCTGCCCAGAAAGGGGCAGGTCCCCGTGTGACGGGAAAAAGCAGGTGCTGGCAGCCCTGAAGGTTAATTTCCAAGTCTCCAGGATTGATGGCTCCCTCTCAGGAGCCCTCCGTGGCTGCATGTGAACAGGGGCTCCCGGCAAAGGGAGCCTCCTGGGGCCTCTGACCCTACACTGCGAGCTGGAACCCCAGCCCCTGCAATCATTGCAAATGTGATCTGGCCCTGGAGGAGGACCCTGAAGACCAAGCCACCAAAGGCCAGCGGTCAGGACAGCAGGATACGCTGCCTCCTCCCACAGCCTGGGAGAGGTCCCTCCCCTGCCCCCCCACACCTTTCACCCTGAGCTGGGGGTGGGTAGGAGGGCGAGAAGCCAGCAGTGGCTGGGCACCTGCTCTGTGCAAGGCGCTGCTTGCTGCCTCAGATGCCATCTATCGTCATTCTAGTGGTTTCTGAGCAGGGACTCCTGTTCATTGGAAGACTTTGGGTTCTGAGTGCCTTTGAGGCTTTGGGCGAGAGAAGGCAGGACCTGAGCTGGGGAGCACTCCGCAGAACTTGGGGAGAAGAGATTGGAGCTAGGGGTTGGGGGGAAGGTCAAGGCAGGAGGAGGCCAAGATGGGCAGGGATGAGCAGGGAAGGCAAGCGCTGACCATCAACCTGCAGGACCTCACACCCACTTATCCGAAGCCCAAAGGCAGATGCAGACTTGGCAGCGCCTGGTGAGCAACCTCATCACCCCACATGGGCTCTTGTTGAAGACATGAATCTTGATTGGAAATGAACTAAACTTACATGCTCACAGAAAGCTTGCGTCCACCTCCTTACAATCCTGGACAAGCCCCACCATGAGTCAGGCACAAATGTCATGCCCCAGAAGGACATGCGACGCTCTTTTTCCGTAACTCCACCCGCTGCTTCCCGGGGCCCCTCACTCAGTTGGTGTGGGAACTCTGTGTCCGCCCTGGATGCGCCTGTCCGAGGCCACATCTGCACTCTGAGGCCCTTGCGGGGGCGCCGTCACAGCTGGGGGCACACCAGGTCTCCGGCCATCATCACCGCAGGCCAGCACCCACTGGGATGGATGACATCCCTCCCGCCCTGGGTCACAGGCTCTCAAAGGCAGCATCCGCAGCATCTTCATCCCTGTGTGTCCAGGCTCCCGTCTCTCCAGGGCCACTCTACCTGCCGCTGCTTCTGTGCATCCCCCGGAGACCAGGGGGACGGCGACTCTCCACCAAGGGAGCTGGGCCAGCTCTTCAGGCAGAGGTGGGGCCTCCGCAGAGGCACAGAGCCTGGCAGCCTCATCTCACCTGATCTGTGTGTGACCAGGACTCGCCAGGGTCCGCCACGGCTCTGGGTCCCACCCAGAGAGCACCTGCTGGGGCCTTCCTTCTCCATCCTCGAATCCCACCCCAACCCCTCTCCGGGTCTCTGATACTCTGTTTTTAAGTTGGAGAACTTGGAGCTCCTCCAAGGAGGCAGACAGCACGCAAGCTTCCCACCATCAGGTCCTGCCCTTCAGTGTCCGCACCCTGTGCCCTCCAGGGGCGACCAGGGACACGGGCTCATGTGCACTGTATTCTTCCTACTTTGAATTCTGTGAGGATGAAAGCTTTAAAGAAATTCCTAAGTTTTTGCAAATGATTCCATTGACCGTTGGCATTTTGGAAGGCCAATAAGCCAAAGTGGCTAACCCGTAAGCAGGTGAGAATCACTTTATGAAAAGGAAAAGTCTGAAATACTGCTTTGCACGTAGAACCCAGGCACAGTCGTGTTTTCCCACAACAAAATAAAAGGCCTTTTGATTTAGCTAGGAGAAACTTCCCACAAGTTTTTGAACCCACACTTGAAAAACAGATTCAATCGCCTGACATTCTGTTCGAGTAAGCATTCACGGCTCCGTTGGCCGAGCGGGACTCCCGATCCCACGCGAAGATCTCAGTTACTGCTGCTCCATTCTTGCAGTTGCTCAGGCCAAAAACTTAAAGTTATTCCTGACATTCTCTTTCTCTACACCTCATATCCAATTAGCAAATCCTGCCAAGTCTTCCTTCAAAATATATCCCACAGGATGAGTTTGCAATTTGGAAATATCATTTGACGGTAAAGATGAAGCTGGTGGCTCCCCTCAGTGGCTTCTCATCCACCAAGAATTTTCTGTTCCTTCCACTTCTAAGTTGGAAATATCTTTGGTTGTGGCAAGGACCTTGATCTGGCTTAAGAAAAAGGTATTGGGGATCCCTGGGTGGCGCAGTGGTTTAGCGCCTGCCTTTGGCCCAGGGCGCGATCCTGGAGACCCAGGATCGAATCCCACGTCGGGCTCCCTGTATGGAGCCTGCTTCTCCCTCTGCCTGTGTCTCTGCCTCTCTCTCTCTCTCTGAGACGATCATGAACAAATAAATAATCTTTAAAAAAAAAAAAAGAAAAAGGTATTGGCTTATGCAATTGAAAAATGGAAGGGTAAGGGACGCCTGGGTGGCTCAGTGGTTGAGCATCTGCCTTCAGCTCAGAGTGTGATCTCAGGATCTGGGATTGAGTCCCACATTGGGTTCCTTGCAGGGAGGCTCCTTCTCCCTCTGCCTATGTCTCTGCCTTTCTCTCTCTCTCTCCCTCCCTCTGTCTCTCATCAATAAATAAATCTTAAAAAAAATAAAACTTAAAAAAATGGAAGGGTAAGTCTTGCAAGGAAGGCTGGATCAGAAGCTTATATAACAACAAGATCCATCCTCTCTCTCTCTCTCTCTCTCTCTCTCTCTCTCTCTCTCTCTTATAGCTCCACTCTTCCTTGTTGGTTCTCCTCTCAGGCTCTTCCCTCATAGCAACAAAACGACTGCCAGCAACTCGAGAGCCTACATCCCCTTTAAGCTCTTGCTCCTGCTTGAGCAGCACCCACGTCCCCGCCAATCCCTGCAGGCAAGGAGCATACAGATTCTCAGTCAGGTGCTCAGCCTTTAGAAAAAGGAGGGGCAGACAATAAGCGTTGCTCGGATCCTGCAGACTGACATTGGGGGAGCGTGGGCCCGCAGAAGGAAAGTGGGACACGGTCACCCGGGGGGAGGGCACACCGAGGTGGGGGAACCAAACACCAGCAGCCATCACACCGAGGACGCTGCCCACCTGCCTCGGAAGGAGAAACAAGAGTCTCCAGCAGCCCGAGAGGCTCACTCAGTGCAGAACTGGAAACATTCCTGAGAACTGCTTTTTCTGAGATTCGGAGATTATTCCGATGCCTATCACCTGCCTGGGGATCCTGCCTCCTAGCAAAGGTGACTGTAATTTCAGCCTTTAAAGAACGTCTCGTGATAAGCAGGAGAGCAAAACAGCGGCCACGGCAAAGAGCTAAAATATTTCTCCTCAAGCCATCCTGCACTTCGACGCAACAGGAAAGCGATGCTTTGGCACCTGCTGCTTCTCAAATGAGTCTCGGGTTCACTGGGCTGGGTTCTCAAAAAATCTGCCTGAGAACAGCAACACCTTCTCCCTCCAGAGGGATGATGCTGGCACGTGGTGCTCATGGCAGGGGGTTTTGCTTCGGGTTGTGGGCCTGTGTTGGTCTATTTGGGATTGACGGTGCCATGTGGCAAAAGAGAGAGGACAAAGGCGGGGTTTTGTAAAGACAAGAGGTGGTGCAGATGAATAGCCTGCAAATTCAATATCACGGGAGGGGGGGCTTGTGTGTCTCTCCGAGGGGCGCAGCGAGGTGGGGGGAACCTGAGAGTTCACTGCACCTGGGCCCCAGGCCAGTTTTTCTCCGCAAATCAGGTGTCCCATGTGAAGATCAAATGATGTAGAGGATGGAAAATACTCAGGTCAGTGCCTGACATCGAGTATGTGCTCAATAAATGGTGAGATTTAAAAAAACAAAATCATCCTTACAGTGAGAGTTAGACTCATGAATATGAAAATATCTCTGCCCCAGCTGCACCTTGACCTCCCCAAATTAATTCAAAATATTATATTTGCCAGATATTTGGGAATGAAAAACTGAACAATGGTATGAAAGTGCTCACAACCCAGCTAGAGAAGCCATTAATCTACATAAGGAAAAGCCACGGAAGGGGACAGAGGTGAGGGGGATGGGTCCGGCACATTTACAGGTGGATAGGGGGGAGGCTCAGATCGGCTGAGTGGTGCCAGGGAAGTGGCGGGGGGGGGGGGGGGGGAGAGGATTTGAGAAGTGAGGTCATAAGTCATGAATTGGATACTGTCCATGTTCTTTTTAGAGATGCCCGTGGACGTCAGAATGCCTTTTTAATAACTTCTGGTCCCTGGCCTGTGCTGCTCTGTGTGAAAGTCCATGCTGAGACTGGGCCACGGGGAGCCCAGCTGTTGTTAGGGCTACGCTGCTGATTGCTTTTTAACCCTAAAAAGGAGGTTAAAAAGGAGCAGAGGTGCCTTCAGTTTGCCTCAGATGATGGGGGTCTGTTTTCAGGACACTCAGGGAGGTAAGAAATTCAGAGAAGAATCTTAAAAGCCAGGCATCATAGCGTAAGATGCTTGCTTGGGATTCCAGATAACTGTAGGGTCCCAGTTATACAGTTTCCCACACAGAAATGGGCTTGTCATGACCCTACTTTAACGGGTCACCATTGTGAGTCAGCCACAGGCTTTCTCTTTTGAATGCTCCTTTTTGGAGCTCCCTGAGAGAGATGAGCTGATTGGCCATCACCAACACCCAGGTGAGCCCAGCTGTCTGGCCAGGCATCAACGGCTTCTTTTGGGATCATCCTGAAGGCCTGTGGTAGATGCCATGATGTGTCTGGGATCCTCCCTGCAGGGCTGTTGGGGTGTCAATGGCCCATCATTCTTAGCTGAGTCCCTCGTTAGGAATTGCCTTCAGCCTCTGACAGTTACAACCCCCATGGTCAGGCCCTTTCTTGGGTGTCCGGTGTTTAGTGACTGGCCAGAGAGAAGGTAGAAAGGCCCAGACCCATCGCCCTGTTCCTGAGCACTCTGCAGAGCATCCCCACCCAGAGCTCCCACCAAGGGGTCAATGAAGCCTTCCTTGTGACCACCCTGCAGCCCATCCCACCTCCTCCCACGTATGTGTCTGTCCCCCCCCCCCCACACACACACCCACCATGAACATCCTAAGAGGTTCTGAGGCACTAATTTTGTCTGAATCTGCTTCCTCAGGAACCCAACCTGTAAGGATCCCTACTCCAGTTAGGGAGAGAGGAGCAGGGTTGCCAGATTTAGCAAAAAATAATTCAGGATTCTCAGGTAAACATGAATTTCGGGTCAACAGTGAATAACGTATTAGTATAAATACGTCCCCTGCGATATCTGGAGACATACTCATACTTCAACATTATTTATCGTTGATCTGAAGGTCAAATATTCTGTATTTTATCTAGCAACCCTAGAGGGACTGTGGAGTATAGAATATGGGGTCTAGATCCGTCCAAGTGGTCCAGGGGCCATAGCACATCTTCAGAGCATCACAGACCCCTATTCTACATGCAGGTCAGCTGGGTTACTTTTGTGAGAAATATAATAATTCAAATGTGACCCTATTTTTACTTATAAATAATACAAGTAATAACCACCACATATTGAAGACTGTCTCTGACCAGGTATTAAGCATTTTAAAGCTGTTAACCCCTCTCTGAACACATCTAAACTTCACGAGAAACTTTGTAAGTGAATGTATTAGGATCAAGTCCCACATGAGTGACAGAAAACCCAGACTATGAGTAGTTTAAATAAAACTAAAATTCCAAGGTAAACAGTGCAAGAACTGGAACTGGTGGACTCCCACCCCTTCCCTCTTGGTCCACCCCATGAGTGGCCTCCATTCCTAAGGTCACCCTCATAGACCAAAATGACTGCTGGAGATCCAGCCATTACATAAAATCCCAGCCAGACAGACGGAAGAAGCAACAAAGAGGGGCACACGCACTCCCCATGGACATTCTCTACGTATAAGCAGGTTTGTTTTTGCCCCCTTTGACAGAACTCAGTCACAGGACTTTGGTGTAAAAAAAAAAAAAAAAGCTGCAAAATACAGCTTCTATTTGAGCTGGCCACAGGTCTGGGTAAGAATCAGAGTTTTTCTTGCGAAGGTAGAAGGGGGGGAGAGCAAAGTGAGAGATAATTAGCAGATTTTTGCCATAAATAAATGTTATTATCATCCTCATTTTTGGATAGAATTGAGGCTCAGGAAGATAAAATAACTTACCCAAGGTCACTCAACTGACACCCTGCCCCCAGAGCCTGCATCTGTAATAACCACCGTCCTATAGTTGAATTTAATCAGACTTCATCAATGCCAATGATGTGAGCAGGATCTGCTCATTGGCAAACCCTGTTTTTAGAAATATAACATTCACACAAGTCACAGACATTCAAATATCAGTACTTTGTGAAACACCCTAATGATTGTGGCAAAGGCACAAACCCCAAGGCAAAAATGATACACACCGAGATACGAAAGAGGGAAGAGACTGCGTTCGCACAGATCGGGGATCCTGCCCCCGGAGAGGAAAGCCGGTCCCGTGTCCCAGAGGTCAGTGTAACGAGGACGATCCAAAGGGAATGTCAGACGTGCTAAGGTGGCTGTGGTCTGGGCAGGGGATGCTTGAAATCAGTGCCCATCTATGTGGGAGCCCTTGGGCGGGAGTGAACACTGCGTGGCTCTGTGGGTTCAAGAAATACCATTCAACAACGCCCTGCAGTGTCTTTGAACCCCTGGGTCTCAGGGAAATGGCCTTGGGAACAAAAACCTTCTCCAAGAGAAATATTGTTTGTATTGTACGGTTGTAAAGTGACTAGCCCTCCCCCGACCCGAAGCAGAGGAAGGGAAATTTGAACCGTGTAATTTAGAAGCTGGGCTATACGTGGGAGGGCCTGACTCCCAGGGGGAAGCCGCCTGGGGCCTCCTCGGGCAGGTTCTAGAGGCAGAGCAGCTCTAACTATTGGGAGAAATGCTCTCTGACTGCACAACCTGCTGGGATTTGGTTGTTCACAAAAATCATGATTTCACAGGATGCAAAAAGTGGACTAGAGCTTCGAGACCATTCTGGCCTCTGAGTTCAGCGGGGTCCCATCCTGTTCATTTCTGAGCAAGCGCTGCTGGCCGAGCTGAATTGAAGGAGATGGGTGCTCTGCTGTGATCGACGGCTTCTGTGGGCACAGAACGGAATGGGGGCAGCCCCTGTACCCTATGTTTCCTGGCCCTGAACTTGGCAAAGTCTTTTATAGAGGAGGTAAACGAGGCTCTCTGAGGGAGGCCGACTGCTCTGAGCTCTTTGGTAGCTGAGTAGGAATGAGAGGCACCTTCTCTTGAATTCCGGTCCTATCTTCCTTTTACCATTAGCATTTGAGGTTGGCAACCGGAACCTTCTCCAGAGCAGTTCCAAATGGGCATCCACACCTCCACCCAAAGAGGAATCTCTCCTTCCAAGAAAATCTATTTCGCTTTTCCTCGATTTACATTCGGGTCTGCGAGGGGCGGAGGAGGGAAGGGGGCAGGACAGAGGGTTTTGCGCTGGTAGGTTCGAGGCCCAGCACACACGGGCTGCGCTTTCACAGGACATGTGAGCGCTACTCCCCCGGGTCGGAGGACTCTTAATACCCTGCCAAGAGCAAGGCTCCGTGCTAACCTGTGACCTCAGAGGCGTTGCTGTGCTCTCGAACACTCTCTTTTGATCACTCCCCCCAGAACCGCATCTCTTCCAAGGCCTGAAGACAAACTGTTATTTTTATGGGGTCACTTTTACTCCCACCAGAAAATAAAACAAATGCATGACATTGTGTTTTGGGAAACCTGTGCAATTCTCGCCGCTGCGCCTCCCTTCAGCCGAGAGACGACACTCCTTCTCCAGACGGATCTGCTGGCCCCTTTCCAGCCGAGTGAAGGCTTCCTCCCACCGCCAGCTTGAGGGGCCCTGCCCTCTTGTACCCCCGTTTCTCGTCTGGCTGTCACTCTCAGGAAAGAAAGCAGCAAGCCTGGATCTGGGTGCATCTCAAACGGGGCCCGTGTGCAGGGAAAGGACGAGAAACTTTCAGAAATCTACAAGATGTGGCTCTGGAAACAACGATTATTGCACATCTCTTTATACCAGAGAGAAAACTGAGATGCTCAGATGGCGAATGCCACAGTGGCGCAGCCTTTAGGAGGCCACACTCTGCAGCCAGGACAATGGATGTGGAGGGGGCGCATTCACTAACCGGGAAAGCCATTTGTTTTACGTCCAAAGGGAGGATTCATGAAGGAGACTCTGGCCAATGCTGCCGGGGCCCCTGTGTTCCCCCTGGGCCTTCAGGCTTTCGAGGCATGTGACCCCCCCACCCTCCCCGGCTTCCAAGGCTACCTAGCACCTGCGAGCACTCCTGGAATCACCCTCTGGCCACCATGAGGGGGGCACATGGCTTAGAGGGTTGGCCTCCTCACAGGTAATTCAGCCGCACATCCGATCCTGTCTCCCAGAGGCCCCGGCAAGACTGCCCCCTGGGAGCTGCCAGCAGGAGCCTCCTCACTCCACCCGGGACATGGGGAGGAAACGCCACTCATATTAGTTTCCTATTGCTCCCCAAACAAACTACCACCAAATTAATGGCTAACACAACAATCATTTATTATTGGCAAACTGCAGTCCCTTCTGTGGGTCAGAAGCCCTCGGCTTGGAGCTCACAAAGCCCAGGTCCAGGTGTCAGCAGGACTGTGCTCTGTGCTTGGGGCTCCAGGGAGGAATCTGCTTCCAGGCCCGTCTGGGTTGCTGGCCGGTTGCTGGTGGCTGGTCTCCCTCCATTCCCTGCAGGACGGTGGCTGAGGACAGGTCTGTGCTCCTCGCCACTGCTTTCCACGTGGCCCCTTCTAGCAACAGCAGAGAGAGTCCCTCCTGCCTCAGATCTCTGTTTTCCCATTCTGCCACATCTCTGACTCCAGCCAGAGAAAGTTCTCTGCTTCTAGGGGCTCATGGGATTGGAGTGAGCCTACCTGAAAAACCCAGGCTAATCCCCCTATCTTCACACCTGTAACCTTAATCAGGTCTGCAAAGTCCAGTTTGCCAGGTGACATCCCGTACTCTCAGGTTCCAGGGACCCAGCTCAGGGCACCTCTGGGAGGCTGGATCACAATGTACTTCCCCGTCTCCTATCTCAGCTCGAATGACTCTTTACTCAGAGTCACTGTGCTGAGGCCAAAAGGCAGAGGAATCAGGCCTGCAAGGACTCGATGGCAAAGACTTTCCTCCCCGACAAGAGCAAGCTGTGGGAGAAGAGCCTGCCTCACTCCCCTGCCCCAAAAGCCACCAGGAGATAGGACCAAGCATGGGGATGGTGGGCCTGGAGGAGCCCAGGAGGCCGCTGCTGACCTTAAGGCATCAAACCAACCCTGGGACCATCTGTCTCCAGATGACTGGCGGGATTACTAAATCTGTTATAAACTACGATGAGATGAGTGTTCTGTTCTTTGCCGATGAAAGCCCTTCCGGCAGACAGCATGATGGTTGTGATCATTGTTGATGGGTTGTTGTTCAGCACTCTCGCCCGTCTCCTTCACGAGCACAATATCCCTCCCTGCCCTGTTTGCTGTGGACTTGGCTGTGGCTGTGACTTGCTCTGCCCGGTGAACATCAGTGGATGTGACCCTGGCAGTGGCCTTCAGAGTGCTTACATGCTTTGGCTTGGCCCTTGTCCCAGCGATCCGCCATAAGAAGACTGTGCCCAGCATCACCTGCTGCCACTGGGCCTCCGAGCGCACACACCTGGGGCTGAGTGAGCCCAGTCCTCCCACCGTCACCCAGCCCAGCAGACCCTCAGCCTGAAGCACAGGCCCCAGCAGAGCCCAACCCACCAGCCAAACCACAACCAACCCCGCTTGTTGTGTGAGCCGCTGAGCTTAGGATGGTGTGTTCTGTGGTGTTACCGTGTTGATACCAACACAATAACGAACATGCCAGAGGTCTGCACCCTTCCCTCTCAACAGGGCTCCCAACGTTGGGTAGAGGTGGGTGATAGAACTTCCCATTGTGCTGGGGATCCAAGAGATGCCAACCATTCGTAGAAGAGGATCCAGGGAACTGGTCGACTCTCGGCACTCTCCCCAAGCCACGCAAGGGGGGCAGCTGTTGAAGAAATGCCTGTTGGGTGTGCTTGGGAGCCTCACATGGTTTTTTTGGCTCCACAGTATCCAATATGCCTTGGGCTGCTCTGCCAATTGTGGCCCTGGGTCCCAGCACCCTCGGAGAAGCTTTGCTTCCGAGATGTGGAGGGTGCTCGTAAGGCCGGTGAGCACTGAGGGAAAGGAGGAGGGCTCGGCGGGTGCCCCAGGGCCCTGGGGACAGCCCGGGCCAGCTACCTACTGCCACGTGATCTCCCTCAGCAACACTCCAGGGACAGGAGGAGCCCGAATCCCTAAAGTGAGATTTCTGCCATCTGGCCTGCGGTGGGGGGCTTGAAAGAGAGATTCACTGCAGTCAGAGTGACAATCCTTGCTCACTGGAGACCGGACACGGGAGCTCACAGCCACTCCGGACAGGCAACTGACTTAGTCTCTGGGTTAAAGTGGCCGCTCGCTTCATTCCGTGTCTCCGTTCCCACCGGGCTAAACCAGGGCCTGTGGGCTGAATCCCACCTACTGCCTGTTTTCACAAATAAAGTTTTATTGGAACAGCCTTGCCCATTTGTTTACATACTGCCCAGGGTTAAAAAGCGGGACTGAATAGAGGCAAAGCTGAAAATCTTTATCAGCTGCCCTTTGCAGAAAAAAGGTTGTTACCTCCTGCATCGGAATGTCCCTGCCTTTCCTACTTACCAGCTCCAAGTTCTAAAGCCCCCACTTATCGAACTGCGCTTCCATTACAGTAACTGCAGAGGCTTGGGGACGATGCAGAGCATTAACAGGAATAAAACCGGCTTTATAAAAGGAAACCAGACCCTTCAGTGGGCCAGGGAGCGATTTCCCACATACCACAAAATTCTTCAGACTTCCCCCTCCAATTAGCCAACGGGATGTGTCAGGGGCCTGCCTGGATCACACGACGCTTGTACCCATTCCCGTCCAAGAAAAATGACTTTTCCTCTTAAGGCCCACACCCCACCCCCTCCTCCGCACACCCCATGGTCCTCCCTCACCCCAGTGTTCCATAAGAGAGGCCGAAATGAGACGTCCCGGGGTTTGAGCAGCTCTGGCCCGACTCCACCCAGCCCCGTGGATGCCAGCAGAAATGCGATGTTTGTCTCTATTCACCACAGACAGAATCAGCAACTTGAGCCCTGTGCACCAGAAATGAATGGAAAAAGTGCAACCTGACCACAAAAGTATTATTTTATAAATAAGGCCCTTCAGTAGTGGCTAATTGGATACACATTTTGCAAGATTTGGGGAACATTAAAACTATCGTACTCGTGTTGACTGGCTGGGTTCGGATTACAGCGGTGGCCATCTTCTGCACGATGTCAGGCCCCAGGTTGCAAATTCTAGCTCAGAGACTTTATTTTTCCCTTAAGGATGTCCCTTCTCTTCCCCCCAGCCCTCAAAAAAAGGGGGAGGGGGAAGCAGATTGATTTAGTGTATATTTAACAGCTCCATAAATCACTCAACATGCTTGAATCTCATCAAAATTCTACCAGAAGTGATTTTCCCTGAAGCACATGGGCCTGTTTGGGAAACTAATTTGGCAAGCTTTTATTTCCACCAAATTTCAATGAGCTCCTACTGTGTGTCAGCCTACACCTAGTGCCCGAAGGCTCACCCAGGGGAGCTGTGTCCAATATATGGCTCTGTGTCCCGGAAGTGAACTGAATGTGTTGGAGGTAGAAGCTATCCAGGGGGACAGGAGCCAGGCTCCCAAGATCGAAGATCGTGAGACGCAGGTCACACTCCCATTTGTTCTGAGGCCGTTGAAAATCCACACACTTCTCATGAGGACAGAAGATCAAATCCCATCCAGGCACTGAGTGCCGTCTGCCCCGTGCTAGCACTCTGCGGGTAGCACAGGGACAGTGAAAGGGACCCAGGTTCATCGATAGCATGCAGACTGGAAGGAGGGGTGGCATGCTGGGGAGGCCAGAAATGACACCCTGATTGTCTCATGGATGCCTCCAAAAGACTAGACTCCATGAGGTAGATACGATTATGGTATCCAGTTCACAGATGAGAAGACCGAGTGTCTCAGGCTTCTCGACATTTCCATCAAAATGCTCCTGATCACGCACAAAGAGGAACATAGAGGCTGGGACCTGGAGGTTTCCCAAACCTGCCTACTCCAAAAAGCAGCACTGTTCTGAAGTTCCAGGTTTTTTTTATTATTATTATTTGAGTTTTACACTGTGCTCTGTAATACAGTTTCTTTTAATATAAAAATGTTTCTGGTTGTCTATCAGTGAAATCCCACAAACTTTCTTTCAAAAGAACTTCCAAAGCAATTATCTTTCCCAGAGGATGTTCCTCGTCTCTTTTGAGCTTTTCTTTTTTTTCCCTTAGATTTTATTTATTTATTCCTGAGAGACACAGAAAGAGAAGCAGAGACACAGGCAGAGGGAGAAGCAGGCTCCATGCAGGGAGCCCGATGTGGGATTCGATCCCAGGAGCCTGGGATCATGACCTAAGCTGAAGGCAGACGCTCAACCACGGAGTCACCCAGGTGCCCCGTTCTGGGCTTTTCTGGCTCCTTCACTCACTGACTGTACCTGGAGGCTGAACGTACTCCAGTTTAGGAAGCTCAGCTGGAGAGCAGTGCTTGTAAACCAGTGGTTTTTGGGCTCTTTCGTTTGGTTTGGCTTATATAGTATGTTTAAGTTTTCACCAAAATAAATAGATAATCCAGATTACCAGGTTCTCCTGAAAGATGGTCCTAAAACAGCCATCATGTGGCCCCGAGTAGTGGCAGCCCCTTCTGGCCGGGCATCAGATCTGCAGTGTGCCACAGTCCCCACCACTCCCTAGTGTCTTACACCTCAACTGAGTCACTAGTTTACACATTCATTTGGACCTCCGGCGGCCTCCCTGGAGGCATTGAGGATGTGTTCTTGTCTTGTAATTACTGGTATTAGGGGTGCAAGGTGCTGATCCCCCCCAGGAAGGCAGAGAGGGCCACAAGAGAAAGAAAGTGAAGTCCATTCACAAAGAGCCTTGCAGAAGCATGTCAACATAGAGGAAAACAACCCAAATGATGCTCAATGAAGCCTTTTTTTATTTTCCACTCTACCTCTGATGCTGCTTGAAGTGTTGGATGGGAGAAGTTCATTTCCTTTGGTTGGGGGGGGGGTGGGGAATTAAGAAAGAAAGAAAGAAAACCAGAATGCTAAAGAAAAAGGCAGTGTTTAATAAAACACGGAGGAATGACGCAATGGTGCTCGGAACCCTCGGGGTGGAGCTGTTAATTGCTTCCTTCCCCGGGATGCTGGTTAGCCCTTCTCTGGTGGACTTGGATGTGTTTGTCAAAGAAAGTATCAACCCCCCATAACTCTCCGAAATGATACAATACATCACTTGAAAGTAAGCTAGGATCAACACGTTGTTAACTGTTTGATCTCACAAGTCAGAATTAATGATAGGTATTTTGCACAAAGAGAAAAAAATGAATGTTAAAAGCCTATTTATGTTAACTAAAGACATCCCTGCAGCATCAGGGTTGAGTTGGAGGCGATTTCCTGCGGCACAGCTGTTCCACGTTTGTTAGTCTGCGGGTGGGTGGCAGCAACCGGTAATCAGAGCCAGATTGAGGGTGCAGAAGCTGAAATGATGGGGGGACAGGAACCTTCAAATAGAAAATCCCAGTGACCGCCTGGAAAAAAAGGGGGATCCCGCATTAGAATTCAGTATGAACGCCTTCAGAACTTTGGGAGAGTAGAGGGTCAGTTTCTTTACCTAAAAAATGGACTTCATTTACCCGTTCTGAAAAATACTTAGAGCTTGGGCTGTGCATGGGGATCCAGTGTGTATGGGGGGGCAGGCCCGGTCCTTATTCTCATGGACCTCACAGTCTGGACAAAGGCACTTTAACCAATAAGGAAAGAAACAGATTCACAAATAAGAAAACTCCAAGTCATGATGAATTGAATACGATGTGCCCCAAAGGGACCGAGATGAGCGGTCAGGGAAGGCCTCTCCGAAGAGGTGACACTGGAGTTGAGCCCTGAATGAAGTGAAGATAGGGTGAGCTAGGCAAACACTCTAGAACAGAACATTCCAGCAGAAGCTGAAGGCCGTGCAAAGGCCGGGAGACAGGAAGAGGCATCGGGGTGTTAAAGCTGCTGCAGAGTAGCTCATGTGCTGGAACTAAGGGAGGGGGGCAGATGGAGAAGCCGGGACGACAGTGTGAGGCTGCGGAGGCAGAGTCTAGCTGCTGTTCTGAGTATGAAGGCCCCATTCAAAGAGTTTGGGTAGGAGAGTAATAAGATATGATTTTCATTTAAAAAATTTCCATGGCTCTGGGTGGAGAATGGGTGGCTGGGACCAGGAGGAGCAATGTAATCAGGGGGATCGGTGTGGGTATGGGTGTTGTCCAGACCGGGAGGAGGAGGAGGAGGAGGAGGAGGAGGACTGCGAGAGCTGAGCCAGGCAGCCCAGGGCCAGCAGCCGCTGAGCCGGGCTGGAACTCGGGGAAGGAGGCGCCGACAGCACTTACCTCCAGAGCGATGTTTAAGATGGTGGAGAGCAACTGCCAACAATCTGACGAGTCGAAACGAACAAAGACACCATCAGTATTGCTGATTTTTGCTTCCGCTTTAGGTTCCGGGCGGGACAGGTTGGCAGAGCCCTGTGACCGATCTTGTCTTTAAAGTTTTGATATTTTTGTTCATCATCGATTTTTTTTTTAACATTCATTACTTTTTATCTTTTTTTAAGATTTTATTTATTATTTCATGAGAGAGGCAGAGACACAGGCAGAGGGAGAAGCGGGCATCCTGTAGGGAGCCCTATGCAGGACTTGATTCCAGGACCCGGGATCGCATCCTGAGCCAAAGGCAGACGCTCAACCAATGATCCACCCAGGTGCCCGATTTTCTTTTTTTTTTTTTAAATACTGTATCAAAACATTGTTTATCTGGATGACTGTAGGTTTGGTGCGTTCACAGTCCGAGGACCTAAGTGCACCCCTGCAACTAAGCAGTCGACAAATGTTGAGTGATCGCTGTCCTCGCTGCGGTTCCTTGGCTCCTGGCGAGTGTGCAAGATCTCACCTGGCTGGCAGGAGACGCAGGTGCACCACGGCTTCTGGAAGCTTCTTATCCCCCACCCCACTCCACCCCCAGCTTATGACCGAGGTGGAAACGAGCAAAGCGTCTGGAGCCGTGTAAGGCGCCCCCCGCCCCCCCCCTACCCCCGCCTCCCCAGAGCTCGGGAGGAGGGAACCTGCCAGGCTGCTGGACCTGTGCTGGCCGCCCACGAGTCTTCACCTGGGGCGCTCCTCAGGTATTCGGATGCTCAGGCCTCATCCCAGACCAATCGGTGAGAAGCCCGGGATCGGGCCCCAGGCCCCCCGAGGAGTCCCGACTTCCAACCAGATCCAGAAGGTGAGTCTGCGCAGTCCGGCCTTTGTGTGTGTGCGAGGGGCATGTCTGTGGACCGCCACTCTTCGACTTCCATTGCAGAAGGATTCAACGGGGGTCCTCGGGGTACCAGGGCCTGCTCAGGCTCGGTGCGGGGAGCTGCAGCCAGGAGGACAGACAGACGCGCCAGGGCGGCCCCTGGGGATGCTGCCCACCTGCCCGCCTGCCCCCCTGCCCGCCTGCCCCCCTGCCCGCCTGCCCCCCTGCCCGCCTCTCCCCGACTCAGCCCAAACTGCGCAGAGCGAGCCTCTGATTGGACCAGTGCGGGTCACATGATGCCCCCCCCGAGCCAATCAGCTGCGGCCACCCAGGCACCCTTGCGGCACAAACATGGCTGCGCGGGGGTGGGGGGGCGGCCTGCTGGGTGGACCTTCTCCGAAGACAGCGACGGGGCTTTGAGGAGGGGGCTGCTCCCAGCCTCTGCTCTTACAGCGGCGGTCGCTGCTCTCCGGGGAGCTGGAGGCTGGGCTTCAGGAAAGGCTGGGGCGTTTAGGGAAAGCCATTTCTGAGAGGTGAAGGGGAAGCTGAAGCAGCTCTGGGCGGCAGCACGCCCAGAGGGTCGCCTCCTGGACCAGCGAGGCCCTTCTCCTGCTCCTTCCTCCTGGGACCGCGGGCGCCTCGCCCGGAGCACCGGTGATTTCCCCGGACTCGGAGGGTGTGCGGTGCCTGTCCCACAGAGGAGGCCTTTCTGGAGAGTCTCGGGGGCTCGAGAGGGCTTCGCGGCCGGCGGGTCCCCAGGACGGCCCCCGGGCGCTGAGCCCCAGAAGGCCCCCAGATGCTGAGCCCCGACGGTCTCCAGGCGCTGAGGCTGGAAGGTCCCCGGGAGCTGAGCCCCGACGGTCCCCAGACCGTGAGCCCCAGAAGGCCCCTGGATGCTGAGGCCAGACGGTCCCTGATGCTGAGCCCCGACGGTCCCGGATGCTGAGCCCCGACGGTCCCTGATGCTGAGCCCTGACGGTCCTGGATGCTGAGCCTGATGGTCACCAGGTGCTGAGCCTGATGGTCACCAGGTGCTGAGCCTGGATGGTCACCGGGTGCTGAGCCCAGACGGTCCCTGGATCCTGAGCCCAATGGTCACCAGGTGCTGAGCCCGGACAGATCCCGGGTGCTGAGCCCCAGAAGGTCCCCGGGTGCTGAGTGCCAGACGGGCCCAGGTGCTGAGCCCCGACAGTCCCCGATGCTGAGCCCCAGAAGGCCCCTGGGTGCTGAGCTGCAGCGGGGTTTGGGGGGACAGTGTCCCACCTCTGCATCCCCAGGGGGGCAGGGCAGTGGGGGGAGCTCTGCACCAAGGCACGGTGCCCAACAGCCAGCTTGTCTGTCTTCAGTGCTCCAAACCAAGGCTGATATCCAAGATAGGTTCAAATTGATCCGTCCTGTCTTGAGTTCATAATAATGTCGTTTTCTATTGCAAGGGATTGTCACCTGCATGAGTTTATGTCGGTGTTTTGCAGAGGCTGTTCTGGACGCGCCTGGTCGTGCACACGCCTGATGGTTTGAAGTAACACACAAGACCACTCTTTTTCTTTTACCTATATGCTGTGAACTGTATGGGAAAGAACCTAGCAAGCACAACAAAGTCGTGACTTAGAGGTGATTGCTGAGCTTGAGAGGAAAATGGGTATTTAAATGAGAAAAGAGAAGGAGGTAGAGTGGTTTTATAAAGTGTCAAATAATGATATGGTTATTTTATGGGGACGAGTAGAAATCGGAAAGGCAAGCGAGGAGAGTTTGGGGCACACTTGTTCAGTTGGTGGCCACAAGTTCTGGAGAATCCGTTGGACGTGTGCTATTTTGCAGGTGACAAAGGAGGAGACAGAGGGAGGGCAGTGACAAATATGCATCTCAACCACACTTATGGTGATGAAGAGCCAGGGCCAGAATGCTGGGTTTTTTTAACTCTTGGTTCAAAAGTCTTGTCACCTCCACTAAACTGAGAAGTCATCTTCATCTGTCACCCTAAAACGTGATTTTTACAAACTCATCCCAATGTAGTGTTTCTCCACACTTCTCTCTAGAAGCAAACACAAAATCCTGTAAAGTGTGGTGATTGTCACTCTGTTCCCATTTTTCCTTCTTTAGCAGTGTTTCTCAACCAGAGGTGATTTGGCTCCCAGAGAACATTTGGCAACGTCCAAAGACATTTTTGGTTGTCACGAATGAGGGTGGGGTGAGGTGGGCAAGCTGTGAGTACAGGCCAGAGAGACTGCTGTACATCCTGCCGTGCACAGGACAGCCCACCCAGCAAAGGACTCAGCCCCAAACATCAATCGTGCCAATGTTAAGAAACAGCATTTTGAGAAACAAAATATAAAATAACCATCTATAAAAATATGATACATCTCGTTTCACAAAATCAAATCTCAGACGGAAGGATTAGAAATATGTCCCTCTGTTGTATTCGTGAAGCTTGCCCGAAATTAACTGGTGGGTTTTTTGTTTTGTTTTGTTTTGTTTTTGGCTAAAAAATAGAAAAATATTCTACAAATGGCAATCATAGAATAATACCTTTAATCAAGAGCTAACATTCGTAGAGCCTTCATGTTGTGCCTGATGCTGTCCTGATGGCTTTGCAGGTAATCCTCACACCCACCTCATCAGGTAGGTGCAGGGGGTCTGGGGCACAGAGAGGTGAAACCACCTGCAGGAGGCCACACAGCTCAGTGCTCTCCGCTACGCTGTTACTCAGAACAGCATGGAGCCTAAATTGTAAAATTGTATATTTCTATGGGACACACTTTAATGATGTTCATTATTAAACGGGGGAAATGCCACACAAAGACTTATTTTTCCTGAGTTTGGTCTTGGTGAAGAAAGAGGACTCACTGCTGTTCCAGCTTATTCCCTTTATTGTGGTTATTTCACCTGCAGTTTCCCTGTTTGGCCTCAATTTCCTTTTCGTCCTCAAGTGCCATGTAAACTAGATCGGTGGAGTTCACGTAGAGGGCTTCTGTTCGGCCCAGGACATGTCGTCAGCTTCTCGGAGCGAGATTCTCAGGTTTGATGGCCTGAAGAAAGGAGTTCTAGAACCATGCAAGTCAAGCATCTGCCTCCAGGAAGCTGAATTCAGTGAGTCCTTGTTCCAGGCCGGGCATTGGGCAAACACCTCACGAGTGTGTCTCCACATCAGACCCAGCTCTTTGAGGGTACGTATTGTTTGGTTTGGGTTTTCATTTAGGTGAAATTGATATAACAAAATTCAGCACTTTCACCGTTTTGAAGTGTGCAATTTGGTGTCTTTTCATGATTTTGTGAATCACCACTATCTCATTACAGAACATTCTCATCACTCTCAAAAAAGAAGCCTCCTACTCTTTAAGCAGTGGCTCCCTGTTTTCCCTCCCCCAGCCCCTAGCAACAGCCAATCCACTTATTGTCTCTAGGGGTTTGCCAGTTCTGGACATTTCCTTCAATGGAATTATAAAATCTGTAGCCTTTTGTGTCTGGCTTCTTTCACTTAGCGTCATGTTTTCAAGGTTTATCCCTGTTGTAACAGGTGTCAATCCTTGCCACGTTTTTAGGGCTGAATAATATTCCTTTGCATGAGTAGACCACAGTTTACTTACCCGTTCATCTGTTGATGGGTGTTTGGGTTGTTTTCATGGTTTGGTTATTGTGAACAATGCTGCTGTGACCCAACCTTCATAGACAAGTTTTTGTTTGAACACTTGCTTTCAGTTCTCTTGGGTGTATTGTTGAAGAGCAGAATTTCTGGGTCACCAGTAACTGTGTGGTAGGTATGGTGGCCAGCTGGCTCTAGAGAGGAGAAATCTGAGTCACAGTGTACACTTGTCCAAGGTCTCAGTAGTAAGCATTAGGGCTGGGATTTGAACCCAGGCCACAAGGGCCTAACCTCTGGCCTCCCTTGCCCAGCATAAATGAGGCTTGGGAGAAACTATAGATGAATCACATGACACAAATACTCCTCTATTTTAACTTTTTTATTTTTCACTGTGATTTTATTTCCTTGTAAAAGTTCTGTGCTCATTACAACATCTCAAATGATTTTTAAGAGCAAATATATTTAAGAACATACACTTGATAGTCCACATGCTCTCACTTTTTAAAATAAATATTTTATTTAAATTCAATTTGCCAATGTATAGTGTAACACAGAGTACTCATCTCATCATGTGCGCTCCTTCATGCCCGTCACCCAGTTACCCCATCCCCCTCCCCACCTCCCCTTCTGTAACCCTTTGTCTGTTTCCCAAACTTATGTCTCTCATGGTTTGGCTCCCTCTCTAAGTTTCCCCACTCAGTTTTCCCTCCCCTCCCTTTATGGTCCCTTTCACTATTTCTTATATTCCACATATGAGTGAGACCATATGATCATTGTTTTTCTCCAACTGACTTATTTCACTCAGCGTAATACCCTCCAGGTCCATCCACATCAGTGTAAATGGTGGGTATTCATTATTTTTGGTGGCTGAGTAATATTCCATCACATATATACACAGTGTCTTTATCCATTCATCTGTCGAAGGACATCGTGGCTCCTTCCACAGTTTGGCTATTGTGGACAATGCTGCTATGAACATTGGGGTGCAGATACCCCTTGTTTCACTACATCTGTATCTTTAGGATAAATATCCAGTAGTGTAATTGCTGGATCATAGGGTAGCTCTATTTTTAATTTCTGGAGGAACTTCCACACCTTTTCCAGAGTGGC
Organism: Vulpes vulpes; assembly: GCF_048418805.1. Lineage (NCBI taxonomy): Eukaryota > Metazoa > Chordata > Mammalia > Carnivora > Canidae > Vulpes > Vulpes vulpes. The sequence goes on along the minus strand of NC_132793.1, from coordinate 5,537,226 downwards.
TGCACCAGCTTGTATTCCCACCAGCAGTGCAAGAGGGTTCCCCTTTCTCCACATCCTCACCAACATTTGTTCTTTCCTGTCTTCTTAATTTTAGCCGTTCTCACTGGTGTAAAGTGGTATCTCATTGTGGTTTTGATTTATATTTCCCTGATGCCGATGATGAGCATTTTTTCATGTGTCTGTTGGCCATGTATAGGTCTTCTTTGGAGAAATGTCCTGTTCATGTCTTTTGCCCATTTCTTGACTGGATTGTTTGTTTTTTGGGTGTTGAGTTGAATAAATTCTTTATAGATTTTGGATACTAGCCCTTTATCTGATATGCCATTTGCAAATATCTTCTCCCATTCTGTAGATTATCTTTTAGTTTTGTTGACTGTTTCCTTTGCTGTGCAAGAGCTTTTAATCTTGATAAAGTCCCAGTAGTTCATTTTTGCTTTTGTTTCCTTTGCCTTCAAAGATGTGTCTTGCAAGAAGTTGCTGTGGCTGAGGTAAAAAAGGTTGTTGCCTGTATTCTCCTCTAGGATTTTGATGGATTCTTGTCTCTCATTTAGGTCTTTCATCCATTTTGAGTCTATTTTTGTGTGTGGTTTGAGGAAATGGTCCAGTTTCATTCTTCTGCATGGGGCTGTCCAATTTTCCCAACACCATTTGCTGAAGAGACTGTCTTTTTTTACACTGGATATTCTTTCCAAGCAGCTCTCACGTTTGAGCTTCTTTCTATCATCAATAAATGCTGTACGGCACGATGTGCCCACAGAGCAACATTCGGGTCTAATCATTTTAACCTTTGGGAAGGAAGGACTGATCCTCAGCGGCCAAGGGCTGTGCCATTCCCATAAACATGAGAAGGGGGACCCTGGGGGCCTGAGCCAAGTCATCCAGGGAAGCTCTGTGCCCTCTGCAGCCCCTGAGGCCCAGCCACCAGCACTGGTGACCCTGTGCAGTAGTACCACCTCCCACTTTAGGGCAATACCATCTGACCTACATTTCATTCTCAGGAGAATGGCCCTTTTTCCCTCCCATTTTTTTAGATGAGGAGACAGAGCCTCAGGCAGGTGAACTGCCTTGCTGAGTCAGAAGGAGGGGGCTGATCTGGGAGTCGGACCCAGCTCTTCCTGACCTGGAAGCCAGAAACGCATATTTCGTATATACTCTCTGCCTTTATATGCCTTAGCATATTTGACTCACAGAAGTCCCAAGTGTAGATACTTTCATTACCCTTGTTTTGTAGCCAGGGAAACGGAGGCTCAGAGACAGGGAGTGATTTAACTGAGATCACTTGGTTAAAGATAGAGGCGGGCTTGAACTCTGATGCCAGATCTGAATCTCTTTTTATTATGAGAAAGTGTTTTCTTGCAATTCAGGTGTTCATGAAATGCCTCTTTGGCTTTCCATCACAGTGTTAAAAGCTTCTAGGTTTCCACCTTGATTAGCCGGGTGGGCTTTGGTGTCATACAGACAGGGCTTGGTTTCAAATGCCAGCTCTGGCAAGTTGCTTAATGAGAAGTCAAACTAAAGAAATTAAAGCATGTGTGTTCCATGGAGAAATGACAAAGAAATAGCCAACTTGTCCAAGGAGCTTATTTGGTGCCAAAATCCAGGCAAAGCCCTTTCTCTGTATTAATTAATTTAATTCTCACAACAATCTTTTGATCTAGGTACTGTCATTATTCCTATTTCATAGATGTAGAAGCTGAGGCCCAGAGAGGTCAAGTGACTTCCCTGAGGTCACCCAGCTCCCAACTGCCAAGGCTGGAATTTGCAATCCAAGCAACTTGGCTGCAGAGCCTGTGTTCTCAGCCACCATCGCTTAAAATCATGCTGTGAAACTACATCCACCAGCACGGAAAGCTCCATGAGTTCAGCTTGAAAAGTAGGTCACAAATCAGCACGGATGGGCCTGTTTATTTTAAATTTACGTGTAACACTATGTTTACTGACTGCTGACTATATGCTGGGTGCTGAGGCTGGCACAGGGAGAATGTTGTTTAGCTTAATCTCCAAACAGCCCTTAGAGTAAGGCACCACTCTGGACGTACTCAGAGGCAGAACTGAAGACTCAGAGGGGTTCAGTCACTCAGCTGTGGTCACACAGCCCTGCGAGTAGAAGCCAGGATTCAGAGCCAGACACTCAGGCCTGCAGAATCCCCCCACAAGGATGCACTCACTGCCTGCTGGCAGGAGCTCTGAGCTCCTTCTCTGTGAGCCCGTGGCTGGCGGCTGTGATCTGTGGGTACCCGGCATGGCCCTGCATCACCCTCACTTTGCAAGATGCTTTTCAAAATATTTAACAGCACACAGTTGGAGGATGGTGCTGCCTGCCCTCATGTGCAGATGCTGCTTCCTTAGACGAGGAGATGAAGGGGGCCCTTGGGGTAATGGGGGGCCCTCAAGGGGCTCAAAGCAATGCATTTTGCCAACTTGCAGCTTTTTGCCACAGCCCTGTTGAACATGGGCCCTGTTCTTTTCCCTCAAGAGCCGGCTGGGTGCCAGGGCTTCCTGCATCTTCCCAGGAGCCGCCTCCAAGCCGGAACTCCAAAGCCCCTCTGCATGCAGAGCTAGAAGACAGAATCTGGAAGATGTTGGGAACACGAACAGCTTTGGAGAAGTGGCAGAGGGGACACAGAGTGGGGACTGGCTCAGATGCCCACCCCTGCATGTGCAGGCCAGATGCAGGATGGGAAGCAGGAACCACATCAAAGTGGCAGGCACCCAGGCTGGAGTGGGAGGGGTCCAAGGAAGTGTACAGCATGGTGATAAAAACCCAAGCCCTCATGGCCACCACCATCTGCAGGCACAGAGCAGGGGCCAGCCCTGATCAGGGCGACACCGAGAATTTGGGCTCCTTACATCTTGGAGCTGAGAACGTGGGCTGGTGTGCCAGCAGGGCCATGGCAGGGTTGCAGCTGCACCATTGCCAGCAAACGGGTGGGGCTGGGCCCAGCAGAGTTTCAGAGCCTGGGCTGTAGACCCAGATGGTGTGGGTGGGAATCCCAGCCCGATTGGTTGCTGGGATTATAACTTTACAACAGTTATTTAGCCTCTCAGGGCCTCGGTTTTTCAATCTATAAAATGGGCATGGGCAGCCCGGGTGGCTCAGTGGTTTGGCACCACCTTCAGCCCAGGGTGTGATCCTGGAGACCCGGGATTGAGCCCCATGTCAGGCTCCCTACATGCAGCCTGTTTCTCCCTCTCCCTGTGTCTCTGCCTCTTTCTCTCTCTCTCTGTCCCACATGAATAAATAAATAAAATAAAATGGGCATAATACCTAAACTACAGCATGGAGTCGTAGTGGAGAGGATCAGATGTGTTTAGCACAACATGAGGCACACATAGGGAGTGCTCTGGGAGTCAGCGCCCCCAGGGAGCAGCCCCCAGCTGCGGTAAACACCCCAGGATACACATGGCTCTGGAGTGCATGCTCCACACTGTCACCTGGGGGCCCCAGCAAGATAGAGGCTTGGCAGCCTGCTGCTAGCTGTAAGCTGTCCCTGTGCTGGCCGCCTCCCCTCCGTGCCTGATGTCCCCGCTCCTGGGCCTCCCACACACCCTGCTTGCCTCACGCGGTCACTGTCATCACCATCTCAGGGTGGGCCCTGGGAGGAACTAAGTGCACGGCATGGACCACAGCTAACATCACCCACCATTCGTGCTGTGAGTCAGACCTTGGTTCAAACCCTGTGCTGCCACTTGCACGCGGAGACCCAGGATGAGCCAAGCAGGGTCTCTGAGCTGCCACTGCACATCTGTAAAATGCAGACGAGAATGGCAGCCGCCCTCAGGGTTCGTTTCAAGACTTGGTATGTTCCCTAGGTCGTGGGTCTGGCGTGGACCCTGGCGCATCGTCTCCGCTCAACAAGCATGAGCTGTTACTACTGTAGTCAGGTAGACGTGGGGCAACACTCCGGGCGAGAGAGTGAGGTAGTCCCAAGGTCCTTTGTCTGGTTTCAGGCTCTGCTGTCGCCATCTTGAAATCCATAGGACTTTTGAGCAAAGCATTCTGTTTTGTCCATTGGACCCTGCTGGTTGGGTAGCCATCCCTGGGAGACCTCATTGGGCCTCGGTTTCCTCGTCTGTCAGGCGGGGGTGACAGCAGAGTGAACTCTACCCTGCAGCAGTGATGTGGGACGGAAGTGTGGGTATTTCAAAGGGCGTTGCTAATAACAGACGAATAACCCAATTAAAACACTGGCAAAGGAGCTGAAAAGACATTTTTCCAAAGAAGATGTATAAATGGCCAAAAAGCACATGAAAAGATGCTCCGCGTCACTAGTGTACAGGGAAATGCAAATCAAAACCACAGGGAGATGGCTTCACACCCACGGCAATGGCTGGGATCCAAGACTAAAGGTGTTGATGAGGATGTGGAGCAACCAGGACTCTTCCGGGCGGCCAGTGGGAATGGCTCACGGTGTGGCCACCTGGCGGTTCCTCAAGAGTTAAAATATAGAGTTATTATGACCCAGAGATTCCATCCAGGGGACAGCCAAGAGAAACGAAAACATGTCCACATAAGAACTAGTACGTGGGTATTTACGGCAGCAGCATTCACAGCAGCCCAAAGTGGAAACCCCATTACCCACCAACTGACAAGTAGGTGGACTGTGGTCTCTCCTACAAGGGAACATTATTCAGCCATAAAAAGGAAGTGGTGGCACTCTGCTGCAACGCGGATGAGCCTTGAAAACGTGATATGGGGACGCCTGGGTGGCTCAGCGGTTGAGCATCTGCCTTCAGCTCAGGTCTCTACCTCTCTCTCTGTGTCTCTCATGAATAAATAAATAAAATCTTTAAAAGAAAAGAAAACGTGATGTGTGGTGAATGAAGCCAGGTGTGGGCCACATCCTGTCTGATTGCACTTGTGAGAAACGTCCAGAAGAGAGGACGCTCTCTTCCCTCTCATATCACTGAGAGCAGATTAGTGGCTGCCGGGGGCAGGGGGTAGGGGAGGGACTGAGGAGTGCTGGCTGACCAGCCTGAGGTTTCTCTCGGGGTGAGGAAAACACGCAGATTCGCTGCCACAGACGCACAACTTCTAACACCTGAAACACTGACCTGTGTTCCTCAAGCGGCTGATTGTATGAATGGTATATTTGGGTACATTTTTGCAAATTCCAGAGTGCTTTAGGCTGTTAGGACGATCCCAGCACAGTGCTCCTGCTTGAACGCATGTGCACGTACACGCACATCACACGCATGCACACACACACACACACACACACAGGCTCGCGGTCCTGGCTGCACGTGTGCCAGACCTGCGCCACTCCCCTGCTGTATTCCTCGTGTTTATTCTTCATCTTTAGGGAAACACATCCACTGCCAAGTCCTCTAGGGAGAGGCCTCGAATAAATATACCATCCAGGAGGACTCCCTCCTTCCTGCTGCTTACTCCGTGCTGCATTCCAAAGCAGAAACAGGGGTCACAGAGTCCCTGGTGGGACGACATGTGATGTGGGCCCTCTGGACCCTCCTTTGCACTTCCTGACCATGCCAGGAGGTGAAGAGCCCCCTCCCCTTGTTTCAGGCTGCAGATGACAGAGGGCTCAGGGCCGTGGTGCCCAGCTGGGGGAGCTCCCAGAGCAGTCAGCATTCAAATAAAGTTATGGTGACTCCTGTGCGGTTGTCTTCTCTCCTCCTCTCTCTCTCCTTCACTCCTTTCACCTTCTCTCTCCCGACATTGCTTGTGTGTGTGTCTGTCTCTGACCCTCCGATTCTCTCCCTGTCTCCCCATTTCTCCCCTGATTCTCATGTTTAGCGCCTCATAGCTGCAAGATGGCAGCTGAGCCTCCAGACATCACGCCCCTGTCCCAGGCAGGAAGACAAAGCAGAAGGAACAATAATCAATGCTTCAAAATATGTTTCCAGATAGTTGTTGACATTCAAGTTGGTGAATGCTTGAACCCTCCTTCTTTTACCTAAGCACCCCGGAATCACCACCACTAAAAATAATTTTATATTTTGCCTGTGCAACATTGTCCTGTGTTCTATGCTCCAAACACAAACTAGGTTGTTCCCGGGCTTTTGTGAAATGGAAGTGGAGGACTGACAGGGCCATGGGGGCTCAGAGGCCCAGAGGCTGGAGGCACAGAAGGGAGGGGGAGGGACTAGCTCAGCTTGGGGAGTCTGGGCAGCTGTGTGGGTTCTGATCCCTCAGTCCTGCGGCCTCCCCTACACCTGCACTTAGCCCAGCCATACCGCATTTTCAAGTTCCTCGTTCACTGTTTCTCCCACTTCCCCCGATGATCCCCTCCCTCATCCCCACAGAACTGTGGGCTCAGCAGGCTGCATCATTCTCCCCCTGGCACCGTGAACTTGAGTTTCTCCAGGGCCGGGTGGGGGGTCGCTCCCATGCTGCACGGTCCTCAGACAAAGGAAGGGCTGTAGGGGCCCCCGTGGTGCATCCAGAGAGGGGCCTGGCTGAGAAGAGCTCAATTAATCGGAAGTCTCGGCCCCAGAGGAGGTGGAGAGAATGAGCGAGTCTGATCACCCTTCTCCTTGACCCCTTGCTGTTGGCATCTTGCTCTCCTCCGCGGTGACCCCCACAGCTTGAGGGGTCTCCCCCCTTTAGTGCCCTTACAGAGCCTGGAGCATACCCTCCAGTGACGCAGGCAGGTGGAGATGCTTCCAGGTGACTGGCCAGGCTCCGTCCCCCCTCTCCCAGGACCTGCCGGGCAGATCCTTGCTTGGTCTGTGCGGGTTGTGGGGTACAGATGCGTCGGTACCAGGGCGGGGGGACGCAGGCTGCTAGTGGAGTTTCAATTAATTGTGGTCTCACTTAGCTGAGGCTGGCCGAAGGTCTGCTCTTTCCGTGCCTTCTGTCTCAGGTGGTGGCACCCTACAGCAGGGTGGGGTCAGGCAGGTGCCTGGAAGAATGATAAAATGAGCCTGAAGATGGTGATAACACCCAGAGTAACACCAGTCACTGTGCACTTAGGATGTTCCACAAGCACATGGGATTGTTTTTCTTTTTTTTTTTTTTAATATTTTTTTAAAGAATTTATTTATTTATTCACAGAGACCCAGAGAGAGAGAAAGAGGCAGAGACACAGGCAGAGGGAGAAGCAGGCTCCATGCAGGGAGCCCGAAGTGGGACTCGATCCCGGGTGGCCAGGATCAGGCCCTGGGCCGCAGGTGCCACTAAACCGCTGTGCCACCAGGGCCTGTTTTTCTTTTTAATCTTCACAATAGTCCTATAAAGTAGATGCTACGATTATACCCATTTTGCAGATAAGGAAACCGAGGCTCAAGGAGGCCAGCAAGTGTGTGGAGTTGGGAGTGAACTGCAGGGGGTCCACCATCAAGGCACCCACCCGCCTCCATCTTCCCTCCCCCAGCTCCTCCTCTGCTGCTACCCTTCCACCTGCCCTCTACCTGCTACCTTTCCACCTGCCTTGTACTTTGTGTAAGTTAATTTATGCTAAGGTGTGAGTGACTGCTCAGCTCCACTCATCATAGCAATATTTGCCTTTTTAAGTGCCAGTTCTTCCAAACGCGTGCTTAATCAGATTGTAGAGAAGCATCAACCAAATAAAAGGGGCCCCTCTCGTATGCCTGTCCCTATGGGGTGGGCTGGGGGTGCCAAGGAAGACCTGCCGCTCTCCACCCATCCACAGGCCCTATCACAGCAGAGACAGTGAGAGCATCACCTCCAGCCCTGCCCTTGGCCGTGAGTAAGTCTTTCCCAGCTTTTTCACAGTGGCCGTTAATCTCCAGCCCTAACGACCAGACTGTTCCCCGCACTTCCAGGTCTTGTTTGGACTGGAGCAATTTTAAATGCTCTCTTATAATTACAGAGGCAGTGCAGGCGGGGGCTGCGCCGCCAGGAGGCCACTGGACTTGCACGTCTCGGCTGTAGCCGGCAATTTCAGTAATGATAGTCATGCATGCTGGTTATCTTTGGGGTTTCCAGAAATACAGGGACTTTTCCAGACACTCGTGAGTGTCTGTGATATGAGTGATTCGGTCTGCATCCTTCTCAGAGGCTGTGGAGGACTCACTCCCTGGATGAGCAGGGATGATTTTTGTGACTGTTCAGGGAACACTGAGCTCAGAGGGGTCCAGAGAGTCTATGGGGGGAAAGATGCCCAGAAGCTAAAGCTGGAGAAGGATAGTTTCTCAGGATGGAGGGATCTCCTGGGATGCAGGCCTTTGAGTCTTAAAACCAAGAAAGTCCTGGGCACATCAGGAGGAGTTGTTCACCTTATTCCCAGTGAACTCAGGGAATCGAACATGTGTGTTCTCTTAAATTCCATCCAGAGCCTAGGCTAAAAAGGTAGCAAATGTTTAAATAAAGGTATAAACCTGGGCAGCCCGGGTAGCTCAGCGGTTTAGCGCCTCCTGCAGCCCAGGACCTGATCCTGGCGACCCGGGATCGAGTCCCACATCAGGCTCCCTGCATGGAGCCTGCTTCTCCCTCTGCCTATGTCTCTGCCTCTCTCTCACTCTGTGTCTCTCATGAATAAATAAAATAAAATCTTTAAAAATAAATAAATAAAGATATAAACCTAAAGAACAATAGGGATAAAAGGGGGAACAACTGCTGATGAAAGACAAAAATAAATAAATAAAGATATAAACCTAAAGAACAATAGGGATAAAAGGGGGAACAACTGCTGATGAAAGACACCCACAATGTTCTCGGAAATGGAAACCAAATGAATGAAGACAACCCACTGAGCCCAGCAGAAAAGCTGCCCTCTGAGAAGCATGGGGTGGCAGAAGGCAGGCAACGACAAGAGGCCCAGCAAATTAGGCTCTGGATCTAGCCCTTCTCTGGAAGGAGATGGGAGGTCTACACTGCAGAGAGGAAAATTCAGGACTCGCCATAGCCAGGGATGTCACCAGGGAGAAGACAGGGCAACTGTGTTGTGAAAATGGGACACTTTAGTGCAAGTCAGTGTGGAGAACAGGGAGGCCTCCCCCTTCACCTGCCACAGAGACTGCCTCCTCATCAGAACCAGAAATCAAAACACACACACAGAAAACAATGCAACATGGAGGAAACAAAGACAATGCAGAGAGAAGAAACTCACTTGAGAAGAAAACCAAAAAGCACAGTTAATATCCTCACAGAGATAAAAGACTGAATTTGTACAAGAAAGAAATGTGATTTTTTTTCTTTAAAGAACTTTTGGAGAAGCAAGAATGTCCTTTTGTAAAACTGTAATGAGAGAGTCAATACAATCATTGAGAGATAAAAGTAAAAAAATATCCCTACACTTGGCGTAAAAACCTGGAGATGGAAAAGTAGAAGTCAGAGGCTCCATGGTGGGACCTGGCTCACGACTAGCAAAAGTTCTAGAAAGAGGGGATAGGATGGAGGGAGAAATTATCATAGCATTAACAATTCTTGGAAAACTGGAGATAAAAAGGACACGCCAAGTTTTCCCAGACAAAGAGGGGAAAGTTCATATACAAATGAACAGGAATCAGAATAGCCCCAAACTTCTTAGCAGCAATCCTGGAAATGTTGCAACTCTGAAGAGCACGAGCCAAGCCTTACTAGGCCTTCAAACGTCTGGAGGAAAATTATTCTCAAATGAGACATTTTATACTGGGCTAAATAATCAAAGTGTGTGATAGAATGATGTTTTTATATATTAGAAATTTCAAGAAGTTGCCTCCCATGTATCTCATCCCAGCAGCTCCTGGAGAACTTGTTCTGACCATACAATAGCATAAACCCTGAAAGATGAAGGCATGGGATCCAGGGACTGGGGGCCCACCGCAGGGAGGAGGCGAAAGCTCATCCCTGGGTGATGTGAGGGGAAGTTCCAGGCATGCATCTGGCCTGGAAGCCACTGCCGGGAACCAGGAATAACTGAAAAAGCAAAACAAAAAGAAAGTCACCCAATAGATTACCTGATGTCTTTGTGTTGAAAAATTTTTAGAATTCTTTTGGAGAGCTGGAGAAAGACATAGCTAAAGGCACAAAGAAAACTGAGCAGATTATTTTCTAGAGGCAATCATAAACTTCAGGAAAAACAAAAGGTTGTGCAGGAAATGATGCCATAATATACTACATGGCCTCAAGGGAAACAGTGTTTCCATGGCCATAATTACATAAAAACTAAACATTCATTTCACTAAGAATTGGTATCAATAGATCGACAAGTTGTGGGAGAATAGTCTACACGTCGGGATAGTATGTGTTTAATCCTTATGTCCCATACGAGAAGTCAATGAATAATGCTTAAAATAGGAAATCAAGAAAGAAAAGTATGAGCATATTTTTTAGAAACACAACGGTATATATGAGAAGAAAGAGTCAAAAGAATTTTTAAAAAAGTGGTTTCTTCTAGAAGGCACTAATGTCCATATTGCAAGTGCTCATCAGGTGCCCAGTGCAATAAAGTTCAGAGTGGTAGGTCCCCTTCTGTATCCCCACTGAGAGCAAGAGGCAGTGCTAGAGCTGGGGCCAGTCCACAGCTGCTCTATATTATAAACTTGTATTTGGTTTAACTTTGTACTTAGGGCAGCCTGGGTGGCTCAGCGGTTTAGCGCCGCCTTCAGCCCAGGGCGTGATCCTGGAGACCCGGGATCAAGTCCCGCATTGGGCTCCCTGCATGGAGCCTGCTTCTCCCTCTGCCTGTGTCTCTGCCTCTCTCTCTCTCTATGACTCTCATGGATAAATAAATGAAATCTTAAAAGAAAAACACACACACACACACTTGTATTTACCTCTGCATAAATAGAAATTAAATGTATAAAGTAACAAAAGCAGTTTTCTATGGGAAGAACAAGAAATAGAAGAATGTGTTGGCATACACATCTGTGAAGCAGGGGTGGTGGTGGCCTGCTTTCAAGGACAGCTGGATTCAGCAGCTCACGTGATGTCACCAAGGGCTGGGGTGGCGGACTCCAGTCAGTTCGCCTGGGACTTTCTCAGTTACAGCACCAAAATTTCCACCCTCGGAAGAAACTGGTCAGTCCCAGGCAACCCGGGACGGCTGGTCACTCTAGCAGCAAGGGCCCGGTGTTTCTGTTTCCCTGGCCTGCCTTCCACGGGGTCAGTGTCGTGCTCACATCCCACGGGGTGGCCCCTCGAACATTGTGTGGTCCTCTCCCCCGCCAGGTGCCCAAGCCATTAACTTCGCCACTCCTTTTCACAAATTGCTACCCCGATTTTATTTTTAATCTTCCTATTTTTCATATGTTTAAGCTTTCTTGTCAAGCCTCCCACAAAACCTTTTTTGGGAAGCAGTCCATCTATAAATCCTAAATAAATAAACACATCACTCTCCTTTCCACAGCTGCCTTGGCGAGCGCGGTGTTCACGGTGGACCTGCCAGGCTTCCCAGGGGTGGGGACTGCCAGAGCAAAGTGGATTCTTGAGCCTGAATTATCAGGGTTGCTCACAGAGCGGTCAGTGAGCAGGACCACTGCCAAAACCCCTCTTCGTGCTGTGCTTGGTAGGTGACCAGTGAGGTCACTTGTTTTTGTTTTAACTCATCCACACACAGGTTTGGGCAAGAGGCTACTTCCCTGGATTCTGGTTCAAGTTCTCAGACGGTGGGCTCCCACGTCAGTGATGTTCCGGAAGAGTGCCGGAAGTCAGAGCAGGATTTGAAGTGCGACAGACCTGGGTTCAAAGCCCTGCTCCCGGCTGTGTGACCATAGCAAGTGACTTGCTCTCTCTGGGCCCAAATCCTCTTCCCTGGGGCCATTTCCAAGCCTGCCAAACGCCTCTGTGTGAGTAGGGGTGAGGTGGCCTTCTCGGTGGACATGGCCCTCCACATGTTCTTGGGGGCCCGTCACAGCATCTCTCTTGAGGGGTGGACTGGGACAGTGGGTGGAGATGCCCAGACCAGCACCTGGCCACAGTGTACAGGTCAGCAGCTAGTGGAGAGATTTCCCCCCTCCTGTCTTGGTCCTGCCTCAGCCCCTGCCCCTGCCCCTGCCCCTGCCCCAAGACTTTTAAGGGCTTGTGCAGCCCCCTCAAATGAACAGATTCAAGACAAGATATTCCAAACTGAACCGAATAACTCGCAGGACTGTGCAGAATGAAAAAGGTGGACATACCAGCCGTTGGCAAGGATGCTGGGCCAACGGGCCCCCCATGCTGCTGGTGAGGATTTAGCGTCCAGCCACCCTGGATGACAGTTTGGCAGAATCAACTCAAGCGAACGACTTGCAACTCCTTGACCCAGCCGTGCTGTCCCCTGGGAATAGATCTGACCGAGGCGTGGGCCAATGTTCACCAAAAGGCAGGGAGGAGAGGTCGTTCGTAGCAGCGGCTCCTCCTTCAACAGGAACCATGAGCCACCAGACGGAAGAATGAGGAGGATTTGCTGCATCCACATAATGGAGTACGATACAGCGGTGGAAAGGAGCAGCTGACAGCCAGACACAAGGTGGGTGACGCTTACAAACCGAATGTTCGGGGCCAGACCCCCGAAAACACGTATCATCCTATTTTGTTTGCCTGACTTTCTCTGACAGGCAAAACTAATTTGGGGGGGGGGTGGTGAGAATCAGGGCAATGGTTCCCCCTGGGAGGCGAGGCTGTCCCACAAGAGGCCCCTTAGGGCCATGATGCTATTTCTTGATTCCTTTCCAGTGCAGAGACTATCCCTCAAAGTTCACTTGGTGAATATTCATTCTCACAAGCTTATGCCCTTTCGGGCACTGATGTCATCCTTCAGTAGGAAGCCCAGAATAAATGCAACGACATGCCCTTGACTGTGTTCCCCTTGTCCAGGGGGTGGTGGGGAGCTGGGGTGATGGGAACTCCCCTTGTCATCCTGTCTCAGCTGAAACGTCACCTTCTCAGAGGAGCCATCTCCGGAAACCTGTCCTAACGTGGCCAGAGTACCCCCCTCCCCCCGCATAATTGTCCCATTGTCCACAGCCGCTGTTTCTTGTGAGCCTCTTTCCGTGGTTGGTGGGCTGTCACTTGGTTTGGGACATCGGTTGATGGTGTCTAACCTGTGTCTCTCTCCCTGCTGCGTGCTCGTTTTCCAGGACAACAGGTGTCGGGCGTGTGGAACGGACGAGTCAGACATTTATGAACAGACCAGAGGAGCGGAAATGAACACAGTGTTTTACGTCCAGTGAGAGAAGGTTGGGTTTCTACCTTTTCTAAGAGGTGATGTATTACCTCTTCCCATGAGCTGCTGTTTATTTCCAAATCTAAGATTAGGAATAATCCGTGTTAACCACAGGCGCATTCCGGTGATGAGCCGTACGTAGGCAGCCAGACGGAGGCTTCGGGTGACGCTGCAGGGGAGCCCCCCGCAGCCCATGGCAGGGACAGGAGCTCACAGCTGGGCGAAAGCTAAAAGACATGCCGTCCCAGGTGAGTCCACCGAGCATCCCCAGCGCCCACAGGCCCACTCTGGCTGAGGACACTGGCCGAGGAACAGTGGCACCTGCTGTGCGCACGTGACTCCATGGGTGTCACGGACCCAGGGTGTGCCAGACTCTGCCACCCATGTCACGCCTGCACAATCAGGCCTCCGGTCCTGGGCTATTTATACCCCTGGAATGTCACCAGGCTGGCTGGGAAGCAAAGACCCTTGCGGTGCATCAAACCCACAACCGCCGCCCCCGTCTCAGCCCAGGACTGCCGAGAAGACCCGCTCAGCGTTATCGGTGGGCCCACTCCGAAGATAAGGAGCCCCCGCTTGGCCCCACTAATGGTATTATTTTAGGGACCACTCAAAAGGACAGGATGGGATGGGGCACAGGCGTCTGTCATCCTGTCCTTCAACAACAGGCTACACAGAGGAGAACAAAAGCCAGCGCTGGTTTGGAGAAACCATCCTCCCCCAAGGCCACTGGGGGAGAAATCTGCTCCGAGTGATTATTTCCATCCCCCTCGCAGCCCCTCCGGGCAACCCACCCGCCCACAGGCCACGGCAGGACGAGGGCGGAGGGGCAAAGCTCTGGGCTAGACGGAAAGTGTAAGAGGGCTTCTGCTAAAACCTCCTAAAATAGAGAGATCCCAGATCTGGATTCGGTTAGAGGGTCAGAACTCGAATATGTGAGTTCAGAACTCGAATATGTGAGTTAGAGGGTCAGAACTCGAATTGTTGGCTTTAATGATTGAAACCATTTGTAATCAGCATTTCTATAACTCACTTAAGTCGGAGATGCACCATCGAGGGTCAGGGACAAAGGTGCAGGCCTCAGCAAACGGCGGTCCACGTGTGCACCCCCCCCACCTCGGTCCCCACCACTCCCACCACCCCCACCCGACACACGCACAAACTGTCCTTGGAAGTTCTGTCATCTCGCACTCGGAGGCTTGCTCGCAGGCATTAAATAAGGCCGTGAATGTGGGGGAGCAGGTTCAGAGGCGTGGTTCCCAACTCCCCCGGCCACTCGCCGTCGCAGAGAGGACAGCCACCTGCCTGGGATGAACGTCAGCGAGAAGGTTCACCGCTCCGTTGGCACGCCTGGGGACACCCGAGGAAACCCGAGGAAACTTCTCACTGATGATCCCAAAAAGTACCCACCCAGGAAGGCCAACTGGGAGACCCTGACCCGAGCCTGGATCTAAAAGGGAGGGATGCAGAGGGCCAGGCCTCCCCAAGTTCATGCAGCTACTGAGGGCAGACCCCGTCTGGTTCCAAGCCTGGCAATGACGGTAATGACATGTATTCCTTAAACAAGTCAAGGAAGCTCTGCTGTGTGCCAGGCCCTGGGCTGGGCACTGGGGACAGTACAGTGTCCGAAACAGACAAAAGTCCTGGCCACGAGTAGGGCTCATGCACAAGGTGACCTGGGGCAAAGAACTGATGAAGCTTAGGGAACAGCAGGCCCCTGTCTGGAGGAACAGCCTTCCTGGCACAGGCTGGAGCCAGTGCAAAGGTCCTGAGGCAGAGCATGCCTGGGATGTTGAGCTCGGAGGCTGTGGCGCTGTAGTAGAGTACAGAACGGGAGAGGGGGTGGGGTGAGGCGGGGAGGGCTGAACAATGTCCCCTCAAAGCTGTCCACATCCTAATCCCTGGAATCCGCGGGTAGGGTACCTCCAAAGAGGTGGCCTGTGTTACTCTGTGCCAGCTGTTTTCACCTACCACACTTCTGACACCAAATGTGGTGGTGAAGTGGCGGGGTCCCCCACACCAGCCAATTCTTCAAATCATTAGACACCCACTGAGTGTCCTGTGATTCCCTTCGTCCTGCACTAGTTACCGGGAGAGTGTGCAGACCCCCCGGGTTGAGGGCTCCCCCGCAGGCCACCTACAGCACCTGTAGGCCCCAGGAGTCACCTGTACTTCTGACCCACTGTCTGTGCATCCAGGGTTTCCACGACCCCCCTCGGTCTTGACAGTCGGCTAGAGCAGCTCACAGAACTCAGGAGTCACTTTACTACAGTTTACTACAAACTTCCAGTTTATTCTGAAGTCAGGAATTGCCAAATGGAAGAGATGCCCCGGGCAAAGGATGTGGGGAGAGAGGGACGTAGAGCTTCCAGGCCCTCTCCCTCGCCAGCACACCCCCCCCTCCCCGCGCCCCCCCCCCCCCCCGCCCCCGTGTGACCTCCAGTGGAGAAGTTCCCCAGACCCCATTTTTCAGGGGTTTTATTGGATGTCCCATTAAGTAGGCAGCATTGGGTAAATCCTTGGCCGATGGTGACTCCCTCAATCTCCAGCCCCTTTCACCTCCCGGAGGTCAGGGGATGGGGCTGGAAGTTCCAACCCTCTAATCCCAGGGTCCCCCTCCCAGCCCCCCCCAACCCCGGTTCAGGCAAGTGTCACCTCATTAGCATAAACTCAGATGTGGCTGGAGGTAGCTAGTTCTGGGAATCGGAGGACATCTCGAAAACCCCTCTTTGCATCCCTCAGGGAATCCCAGGGTTTTAGAAGCCCTGTGCCAGGAACTGGGAACAAAGATCAGACGTTTGTTTGTTTGTTTGTTTATTATCGTATCCCACCTTGCACTGGGGACCTTGCAGATGTGAAGGATGCTGAGATGGGGAGATTATCTTGGGTTAGGTGGGTGAGGCCAACATCATCACAAGGGTCCCTGTGAGGGAAGGAGGCGGATCGGAGAAAGATGTGAGGGGATGTGAAGATGCCACCCTGCTGCCCTGAGGCTGGGGAAGGGGCCAAAGGCCAAGGGGTGACAACAGGGGGCTCTAGGAGCTGGCAAAGGCCAGGGGCCCTCCAGTCTCTGGGAGGAACCAGCCTTCTTCTGTGGCCCCAGAAGACTCCTGAGCCCCAGAACCGTAAGGGGTAAGTTCGTGCTGCTGGAAGGCACTGGCTGGTGGTCATTTGGTACGGAGTCCCAGGAAACCGGGAGCAGGGCAGGTGCTGTGGGGCTTTTGGGTTATTGGACTCACAGTGGAAGGTTCTGAGCAGAGGTCTTTTGTTTAACAGGATCACTCTGGCTGCGGCAGGAAGCCAGGCCCTGAGGTGAGTCCTCTGCTTACGTCCTGTCATTTCACGCCCTCAAAGTCCCTAAGAGGTTATCATTACTATGCCCATTTGACAGAAGAGGAAGCCGGGGCTTCGCGGAGCTATGTGGTCACCACATGGTCTTCGGGATGTGCCAGCTCGTAAGAGACTCAAAATCTCCCTTTACCAGGGCATTCAAGGTCCCACGGCCCGACCTGCTACAGGAGTTTCCTTCCGCCATCCTCTGGAATAAATGCCAGCTGTCAACTGCCCCTTCGCTGCCCCCGGCAGGTGCTCACCGCCCTCCCAACGAGGCAGGCAGTGCCAGAGAGCAGACTTGGTCTCCAGTCCAGCAGCCTGGACATCACGGGGCTTTTCCAGAACCTCTCTCCATCGGTGGCTCTCAGCCGGAAACATCGGTGTTCCCAGGGGACGTTCGCCAATGTCAGGTGACATAAGCGGCTGTCACAACTTGGGGGATGCTATTGGCATTGAGAGGATGGGGGCCAGGATGCCCCGCAGAGAATGACCCGCCCCAATGGTGGTGGTGCCGAGGCTGAGACATCACCCATCTGCCGGCCTCGTGTCTGTCCCTCGGGGTCTGTGGGGCACTACACGTGGTGATTCTGTACACTCTACACACCCTTGTTACACCCCCTTCCTGATGCCCCCCTCAACTGGTCCTGATTTGAGTGCCTTCTGTTCCCCTCGGGGCCCCACACTGATCCCCACCCAACTCGCCCCATGCTCAGCCCCCTTCCCTTGGTTGTCTATTCGCCCTGCTGCTCTCTTGGCTCGTGGGGCATAGGTCTAAGAGCATGGGGCCCTCGTCTCCCCATTGCTCACGGGGTATCCTCG
This sequence comes from Vulpes vulpes, assembly GCF_048418805.1. Lineage (NCBI taxonomy): Eukaryota > Metazoa > Chordata > Mammalia > Carnivora > Canidae > Vulpes > Vulpes vulpes. Next base: position 5,520,025 of record NC_132793.1, on the reverse strand, counting down.
GTGCCCAGAACACTGGTCACGGCGTGTCGGTGCTCCAAATGTACTTGCTGAACAGCCAATGTGGCAAGGACCCAACTGGACCCCAGGCCTGACACCAAAGTCTTTTCTCCTCACCTGGCACAGGACAGCCCGGGGTGGTGGTGGTGGTGGTGGTGCTCTCTTAGGAGGCAGGAAGAATTTCAGGACAGTGACAACGACACATTGAACCCGACAAGGGGCCATTCGGAGCACAGAGCCCTGCGTAGCTGCCTGGGGCACATGGCCCGCAAGGCTGGCCCTGGCAGCAGGAGACTTTGTACCGTCTCACAGTGCCCGGTGTGGTGACGAGGTCTGTGGCCACACCTCAGTACTCACAGCACGGCAGGCAGGGCCAGCTCTGGGCCTTGCACCCCGTGGAGTCGGGGGGCCGGAGCCCCTGCTTCCCGGGCCACCCCCTGAGCCTGCTCGCCGGCGGAGCAGGCTCCGCTCTCCAAGGCCAGGTGCACTTTGCCTCCGTCCAAACAGCTGTCGCAGCTCCAAAGGCTTTGGAGAGTTCTGTGTTTTTCCTCTTCTATTTTTATTTTCTCAAATCTAAGACCAAGAGGGGCCAGTGCCAGAGTTCTGAGGCCGTCTGAGCCAGGGTGAAGTGATCCACAGGCGCAGGGAAACGCGTCTGGAAGAAGTCACTGTAACTATCCTTGGAAGGGATGGACAGACTTCACCCTGAGGGTGGGGCCGAGTCCTGGTAAGGACTGGGTCCCCTGAGAGAGGGTCCGTCCCGCCGGCAGATGCCCCTGGACTCAGGGCTGGGCAGGGCTGCCTCTGCAGGGCCCCATCTGGAAGCGCGGCTTTCATGGACCCCCCCAGCCTGTAAACAGCGCCCCCTGGAGGTGTGCGGGGCCCGGTTCACTAACATCCAGCCACCGTGAATGGTCTCCATCTCCCCAGTCATAGCGAAAGTGGGAAGGGCAGTTGGCGTACGCAGCTCTCAGCTTGCCCCGGCTTTCAATGAGCTCAAGTGCAAAGCGCTCCGTGTGCCTTGGGTGGGGTCCCCGGCCCGGAGGGAGCACTCCAGAGCTCCTACCAGGTCTTGCAAAGATCCAGTCAGGTCAGTCCATCATCCTCCCCAGGCACATATGAGAGTAGCTCAGGCGATGAGTGACTTTACAAAGAATTTGGGGACGACAGGTAATGATTCTGGGCACAACTCAAATGGTACCACTCATTTGGTGGGGTAGGGGGCTTCTCAGGGGCAGGACCCTGCATTCAGCTCTAGTCATTGCTCTCTTCTGGGCCTGCTACTTGCCAGGGACCTTCTGTGTATGTGGTGCCTCTCACACCCTCTGTAAACCGCGGCTCCCCCAGATTTCTGCCCGACATATAATCATTGGTCCCAAAGATGAAGGGATTTTGCAGGTGCAATATGGGCCCCAAACCAACTGACTCCGAGTTAATCAAAGAGAGATTATCCTGGGTGGGTCTGACCTAAGCGGGTGAAATCTTTAGCAGAACAAGGAACCTCCGGCTGGCTTTGAAGAACGAAGTGGCCACATTGTGAAAGGTCCACATGTAAAGGAGCTGAGAGTGGCCTCTAGGAGCTGAGAGTGACCTCAGCTGACAGCCAGCAAGGAAAGGGGGCCCCCCCGTCCCACAACCGCGAGGGATTGAATTTAGCCAACAACCTGAATGAACTTGAAGAAGACTCAGGCTCCTGGTAAGAATGCAGCACGACACGTTGACTGTAGCCTTGTGAGGTCCTGAGCAGAGGACCTGGCTACACCTTGCCTACACTTCTGACCCACAGAAGGTGTAAGATAATACATGGGAGATGATTTAAGGCAACAAGTTTCAGTAATTGGTGTGTAGCCATAGAATTTGAATACAAACAGCTAACTACTTAGGATGTTCCAGCGTCCCTAAAATTCCGATGATGATAGAACCCTCACTGCTGATTTTTGACTATGTCCATTGCCACCTAGAATAAAACACTAGAGTTTCCAGTCTCCCCTACAGCCGGGTGTGGCCATGTGACTGTATTTTTGTTAATTGGAAGTGAATGGGCACTTTGTGTCTACTTCTTTAGGAAGGCTGCTTGAAGGGAGCAGTCAGCCTAGAATATGGATATGATGGCTGGTGCCCCAGCAGCCATGTTGGACTACGAGGTGGATTGTTGAGGATGGAAGCCATGAATTAGGATGACAGAGCACAAAGGCAGAGACTAGATCCCAAATGGTACAGTGGAGCTGCCATCCTGACCTAGGACGGCTGCCTTTCAGACTGCTTTTATATGAGAGGAAAACATTTATCTTATTTAAGCCCCTGTTATTTGGGTTTCTCTGTTATATGCCACTGATGCTAATTCTAAATAATCTAGGTGGGCACCATACCATCTCGCAGCTGAGAAAACCGAATTCACAGAGATGGTAGAGAGTTGCCCACAGCGAGGGACCCACGGCTAAGTAACCGATCGCAGGACTCTCTGCCCAACACACGCTGTCTCTGGCCTCTGTGGCGTGAGAATTCTCCTTCATTCCAAACAGGTATTTGTAAGAAAGCAGCAGAGGTCTTCCCCCGAGCTGGTGAGCTGGTGGTGAGCGCACTCTCTGCAGCCTCCACCAATGAATTTGACGAGGTGTCACTTCTCACCCCAAACACTGGGTGAGGGGCACCAGTGCTCACCCCACCTTCAGCCTCTACAGATGAGGAGGCAGGAGAGGGTCAACTGGGGCCTCGGAGCCTTTGCACATGCTAATCCCTCAGGCAGAAATGCTCTTCCCTACAGTAACTCCATTGCCTTTCACGGGTCTGCTCTGTCCTTCCTTCGGGGTCTCAGCTGCAAGGGCCCCAAGCTGTCCCTTGACAGCTCCATCTGAGGAGCGTGGCTGCCAACCCTCACTTCCTCTCCCTGCCCACTGTTTCCTCCTGATACACATCATTACTTGCCACCAAATCGCCCGCTGTCAGTGCCAGCTTGTCCATCAGGCACCGTGGACACAGTGCCCAGGGCTCGTGATACTGTCAGGGGCCCACAAAATGGATTGATGTCTTCTAAAATCAGAAGGCAAGGGCATCTGGGTGGCTCACTAGTTAAGCTTCTGCCTCCGGCTCAGGTCATGATCCCCGGGTCCTGGGATCGAGTCCTACATTGGGCTCCCGGCTCAGCGGGGAGTCTGCTGCTCCCTCTCCCAGTACCCCTCCCCACTACTTATGCGTGTGCTAAGTAAATAATATCTTAAAAAAATAAAATTGGAAGATAAGAAATGAATATGATTCAGCCTGATTTCTGTCTTTTTTCCAACACCATCATAAAACAGAATTTGTATTATTTTGCATGTAGGAAGGGGTCCGCACAGCCATGCTGTTTGTTTCCTGTGCTCCCCAGATGCAGGCTTCATTGTGCAGACGCCTTGCCTGGTCCTCATCTCCGGTGCCTGCAGTGGCACTGGCATCCAGCAGATACCAGGAATTAGTGCATGAGCAGGTGAGTGAAGGAATGCTTCTGGCCAGAGGGCGGTCGGGCTTTCTCCAAGTGATCGCTGCTCCTGTAGAGGGCTCCGTGGTTTGGCTGCCCTTGGCTGTGGTCACCCCTGTGAGTGGTCTCCCCGCCTCTCCAGGGCTGACCTGGCCTGGATCCCTGGGCCGCATGAACCCAACCAGAGGATGGTGGCTCCTGCAGCGTGTGGGCAATGGGTAGGAGTGGGGGGAGCTGGGGGTGGGCTCCCAGGCCCTTTGGCCAGCCATGGCATAGGGCAGGAAGCTGCAGCTCTCACACCACCAGCACGTCGGGCACGAGGCACATTGTGTGGACCAGCTGAGGCTGCCTGGAAAGTTCTGTGAGGCCCCGAAACTTTCTGGTGGGAGAGGGGGACAAGGCCTTGTGAAAAGGACGAGAGGCTTACAGTAATGGATCGAATGGTGGCCTCAAAAAAGATCTGTCCACATCCTCATCCCTAGTACTTGTGACCTTATTTGGAGAAAAGGTCTTTGCAGATGTAATTAAGGCTGTTGAGAGCATCCTGCATTATCCAGGGAATCCTCAATCCAATGACAAGTGTCCCTCTAAGAGACAGGAAAGACACGTAGGCAGATGCAGAGGCCACGTGAGGACAGAGCTGAGACTGGAGTGACAATTGCCACAAGCCAGGGAAGCCAGCAGCCCTAGAGGCTGGGACACACATGGAAGGATGCTCCCCAAAGCCTCTGCATGGGGCACAGCTCTGCAGAAGCAGCTGACCCGGCCACAGGCCCCACCCAGGAACGGAGCTCCGCGTCGGGCAAGGGCGGACCTCGAGCAGCGTGGGAGCAGTGGGGAGTCCCCAGGCCTGCACTGTGGTCCAGGAAGTCGGCATGGGTCCAGGGCCTGACGTGTGGGATTGGGACATTGGGAGGGTGGGGGCTGGGGTCCAGGAACTCCCACTTTCACGGGAAGCCCCAGCAGATCTCAGCTCCAGTGAGCTCGGCAGAGCCCATGCTTTGGGGTTCAGTTTCTAGATCCAGTCCTGATTAGCTGGGACTTTGAGTAAATGCCTTCAGCTCTCTGCACCCACTCTGTATGGCCAGTGGAGACGTCAGGCCAAGCAACAGAAGCAATGGTACCCGATGCTGGAGCTCAGAGAGCAGGTGATGAAAAACTGCTCCACGGTGGAAATGAGCAAAAGGTGGAAGGCAGGAAGGGAAACGTGAAGGCAAAAGATGGTGCCTACGTGTGGTGCTGCAGCCACAAACACACGTGCCTACCGGGGCCGGGACAGGTGCCAGACGGGGAGGTGAGGCAGGGGTGAAGAACGCTTGTCCTCTCTGCTTCCTCCTGCAGGTGAGGCCCTCCCGACCTAGCTTGTACCTTCCCGCTCTTCATAGACACACGGGACAAATACATAGCAGGCTGAGATGATTTTAACAGCAACGGACATTCACCCCTTCGTGAGAGAGGCAGTTGGGAGTAGGGGGGAGTGTGGCAACAACCACTCTTCGGCCCTAGCTGAGAGTTCCATGCAGGAAGGGGGCCCCGGGTAGCCAGATCTGCCCATTTCTCAAGAGAAGCCAGGATGGGGCTTTTTTTCATCCCCTACTTCTAGTTCTCAAAAACACGTTGGCCATGAATTCACTCTTTGAAGACATATAAACACCATGCGGGGGTGGGGGGTGGAGTGGATAAGACACGTCTGCAGGCTGCATCTGGGCCCCCCTCTTCCGCCCCCGGTTTGTGGCTCTGGTCTTTGGCCTGGAAACAGAACAAAAGCTAATTTGCGCATCAGGACAGTGACAAGAGGATTTGGAAATCACAGGCGCTGGAACTGGTTAGGAGCAGCTGCTTCACTGGGGGCAACGGGGAAGAGCAAACAGTCTGGCCCTGGAACAGCTGGGGTTCTAACATCCATCAGGTGACCTCAGGGTGTGCTTCAAAGCGAGCAGGAACCTGAGCTGTCGCTGCAAGCTGCACCACCAAATGCTGCTCTGTGCATGGTTAGGTGGTGGGCCCCTCCCTGCCTCCTCCAGGCCCCCAGGGCCCCTCCACAGCCTGAGCTGGGAGCCAACAGCAGCCCCCAAACCACTGAAATAATTCGCACTGGACAATGTTGGCTTTGGGGCCTGGGCTGCTTTAGTTTTGGGTGTACACTTCCCCCACCCCGCCTTTCTTTTTTTCTTTCTTTCTTGTGCCTCTATTTTATTGGGATGACTAAATCTTTAAACTATGTTAGCAGTAAACACAGCTAATTTACCCCCTGCCTCTTTGAAACAGCTGTTGACAGCTGCACTGTAATTCAATCAAGGATCTTTGTAGCAGAGCCTACCAAATTCCCATTTGTTGTTGGGTTCCATCTCTCCTGCCTGGAGCCCCACACAGCTGCACCAAATATTGATGAGCGCCCCTTTCTCCCCAGGGCCTGGATGATAAACAGTGTGTTAATAGTGGGGGCCCAAGCAGAGAGTTCTTAGCAAACCAAGAGAACTCTAATGTCCAGGAGTTGAGAGAAAAAACAACACACACAGACATACACACCCCCAAGAATCAGAACCAAATGTCTCCTTTTTATTGAAAAGTCAAAACCCTTTTTATTTTGTCTATTTATACAGAAAATTTGCTGAAGACTGCTCTATGCAACAGCTGAAGGTACATTGGTCTGACCATTAATAAATAGTCTTAAATAAGAAAACAAATAGGCTGGGGGTAAGCGAACTCATCATCCTGAACAAGGGACCGAAGGAGGGTGTAAAATGAGCTTCTGATGGACATAAATAATTTCTTTGTTTTGTAACAACTATTTACATGTTTCAATGTACAAAGGATGCTAGCCAGGAGCCAGGTGGGGTGTAAGTGGTGAGAGAATCTACAACAAGGGTGAACCACACGAAAATCCCCAGATCTGCCAACAGATAAAACAAAGTTCGGCAAAAACAGTGACTGTTCCCCATTTACCAGGCAGAGTAGAGGCTGCAGCCTAAGCTACTGAAGAAGAAAAATAAAAGAAAATAAAAATGGGGCCCCAGTGTTTCTAGGAACCAACTCAATCAAAGTGAAGAAATGATTCCCCTTGGCCTGGGTTCCAGGGGCACAGGCCTCATCTGGATAACCCTGCTCTTTGTTCCCAGACTGCTCAGAATTCTGCAAGGTCTGTGTTGCAGCTAGAGGTGGGGTGCATGGCATTTAGGGACCTGCTGGCCAAGGGAAGCTCATGCCAAGAGCCACATCAGAGATGGCACCTTTGAATCAGAATGCTCAGGACATCACTCTCAAAGCAGTTTCTAGATCCCTCCATTTGAGATTCGCATCCAGCATACCCTGCACCTAGCAGATCTCCAACCATGCTATCTGCTCCTTACCTCAAGGAGCTGATTGTTTGCAGAGCAGAGCCCTCAGTAGGGGTCTGCAAATGAACATAGGTGGCCACAGGGGCCCTGGCTGGAACCCAGAGTTCAGAAAGCTGCTGCCAATCAATAACCAACAGGGGAGAAGACCTGGAGGAGGGACAGTACCCCTGCCCACCCCACCCTTATCTAGAGTGAGGTTTTGTTGGCACTTCTTTAAATAGGGCTGTGTTAGCTACAGTTCAGGGTCACATTGTGGGTTCTCTCCTGATTGCTATCCCTTCCACTCTGTCATTCCACATTGATTTTTCTACCATGAGGAGGGCTGGAAAACCAATTCCAAATGTCTGCCGGTGCTTCACACGCCTATTTTAATTTCTGCCACCACACACCCAGCAAGGATGGAACGTATTTTTCCTTCAAAGTCAACACAACCCCTCCTGCGAGCAAAAATTTGCCCTCTCTCTTCCCGGTCAAATCTTGGATTTGGGCAAGTCTATGTAAACAGCAGGCCTCTGCAAGCCTCAGAATGAAACCAGAATGGAACGGAGAGGGGGGCCTCCCCTTCCTCCACCGGCCACGGCTTCTGTTTATGAAATCAGAGTAAACCAAGAAATGGGGATAAATTGTTTAGGAAAATATATCTGTAACATCCTAACCATTTTCATTCATTCGTTTTATTGTGACATTTATTACAGGAACTTCCGTGTCAATTTTCCTTGCGCACAGACACAAATGTGCCCACCCCTCGCCGTGCCCCCTTCCTCCCGCTGCTGGGTGGCCTGGCTGAAGGGTGCTCCTAATTACCCCTGGGAACGAGTCAGTGCACGGCTGAGACTTCACAACCAATGATCGTGGCCGGGCAATTTTTCTTTATATATTTTTTTTCCTTTAGGTTTTGCCTGCAGCAGCATGTAGGATCTTGTCCGCAGGAGGCCGATGAAAACCTGATCAAAAGGCATTTGCCTCTCAAATTCCTTAATCCTCCTACGCCATTAAGATTGGGGATGGGGGCGGGGCAGGTCTCGCAAAAGGTGGTCACTGTGCTGGGTGGTGGGGGTTCCCAAGGATCCGGGAACAACGCGGCCTCCCTGAGGGCCTGACCTCCAGGAGGCGCTAGTGGCAGCCACAGGCTCGGACGACCATGTTTCTGTATTTCTTCAGGATGACATTGGAGCTGTCGTCGAAGTAGAGGACAGAGATGGCGTTGAGCTGAGTGGGGGCACAGCATGGCTTGGGCACCGTTTCGGGGTTGATGAAGTGGACCTGGAACACACACCGAATGGTGGCAGTGGTGAGAAGCGCTGGGTCACTGCTCCCAGCCTCCTCATTTCTGTAAGGAACGGGAGCTGCTTGGGCAAAACGGTGGCATGTGACACCCCACCCCCCACCCCCAGCAGTGACTGCAGGTGACACTTGCAGTTCTAGCCCGTGACACATAACCTCTGCTGCTATTGCACAGACCAGGGCACCAGAGCACACAGGTCTGGGCAGCACATAGCTGGGAAGCTAGGAGCCAGGTGGTTCTCTGCTGCGGGGCTGTCCTGTGCAGTGCAGAGTGTTTCACAGCATCTCTGGGCTCTACCCCAAAGCAGCCAGAGGCACTCCACCCCCAACCATGCCCACCAAAAATGTCTCCAGACATCGTCAAAGGTCTCCTGGGAGGCGGAACTGCCCCGAGTGGGGAAGCCCTGGCTTAGACAGAGTGGGCCTGCAGGCCACATCCTGCCCCCCTGCCGGTTTGTCAATAAAGTTTTATTAGCATCCAGTCACACCCATTCGCTCTGTAGTATCTGGGGCTGCTTCTGCACGCCAATGGCAGAGTTCAGCTGCCACAGAGGCTTTGTGACTCACAAAGCTAAAAATATTTACCATCTGGACTTTTTCAGAACAAAGTGGCCGACCTCTGGGCTAGACCTGTCCCGTCCAAGAAAAATACAATGCAAATCACACGTGTAATTTAAAATGTTCTAGCAGCCACATTTGAAAAGATGGAAAAGAAATTGGTAAAATTAAATAAGATATTTCATTTAACCCAATATTTCAAAAAAAAAAAAACTATTGTTTCAACACACACTTGCCATAAAGTATCTTTTTTTTTTTTAATTTAAAAAATTTTTTTTGGTACTAAGTCTTTAAAACCTAGCATGTATTTTAGACTGAGAAAGCATCTTGATTCCGACTGGCCGTATTTCAGGTGTTCAAGAGCCACGTGTAAAAGCGGTCACTGTATTACTGTATTGGATAGTGCAGATCCAAATTATACTAGACTCTTCTAGCAGTAAAACCAGGAGGACAAAGTTGGGCAAACACTGGGTGGGACGTCAACAAGAAGGAAGAAGGTCTAGAAGGGAGGAATGAAGAAACACGCCAGCTAGCCGCTCGGGTTACTGCTCCTTCTCGCTCATAAGATTCTCTGCACCTTACAGGGGACGAGAGCTGGGCGCAAACAAACTCAAAAGCCTGAAGGGGCCACAGAAGCACCCCTGGGTGCGCAAGGCAGGTGAGGAATAAAACAAGAGGGAATAGTGGGGGTTGGGGCGACCCAGAGGGCAGCTGCTGCCGCTGACCGCGGCCAAGCAAAGGCAGTGCGGTTGGCTGTGCCGAGTGGCCAGGACAGGCCAGAGACCTAGTTCTGCTGAATTTTTATGTGAAACTTCCAGGTTTCCGACGCACAACGTGTGCCAACTGAAAGCACTCTGTGGCAGCCTCTAGCCTGTGACCTCTGAGATAAGCCAGCACATGTTTTAGCTTTTTATTACGGACTGTTTCAGACCTTACAAATCTATACCGCCTCCTCCACCCTTGAATAATTTGAAAGCAAATCCCAGACATCAGCTCATTTCCTCTGTTTTTCACCAGGACTCCCAGCAGGCAAGGATTCCCACCCCCATCACCTTTTTTGTTGTTGTTGTTTCAGAGGTAGAATTTTGTGATTCATCAGGTGCAAACAACACCCAGTGCTCATCACATCACCTGCCCTCCTTAATGCCCGTCCCCCAGTTACCCCAGCCGCCCACCACCCTCCCCTCCAGCGGCCCTCAGTTTGTTTCCTAGAGCTCAGCATCTCTTATGGTTTGTCTCCCCCTCAATTTTTACCTTATTTTATTTTTTCTTCCCTTCCCCCTTTTTAAACACGACCACAGAACTTCTTTTTCAGAATAATTAGAATTCTCGTTCTGATCCCAGGCCTCTCTCGTGACACGCAGACTGAGTAGGTGATCAGGGGACAGCCAGGCTCCCGCTGCATGGGCCATGAAGCAGGGGTCGGAGGGTAGAGGTGTGCCCTGGTAGCCTGGGAGACCCCCCTGGCACCCCCCAGGGGCCACCAAGGCAGGGCCTGAGGGGGCATGCGGGCACAGGGGAACAGGCCTGGGCCAAGGAACAGGTTGGGGGCATTATTCATTTCAATCCTGAGCAGGGCTTCAGAATTTACCATCAGGGAAGGAAGGGCCTTGGAAAAGCATAACTAAAAAAGAAGCCTTCCCTCCGAAGGGCAGAACGTGGTCCAAATGAAAGGAACAGGGGAGCTTTTTCTCCAAGACATAACACATGGGTCAGTACCAACTCTACCACTAAACCTTTAAAAGAAGCCAAAAAAGTTTCAGAACAAACAGAACTGTAGGACTGAGGGGGTGGCCCTGGGTAATGAGCTTTCTGTCACCAGGAGGAGCATTCAAGCCAGGGAAAGGCCTCAATAATGTTCCTGGCAGGGAGCTAGATAACCAAGATCCCTAAGCCTCAGATTCTAAGGTAAAGAGCCAAGTCCCTAATTTTTATCCCGACTGATATTTTCGGTAGAGTAGTAAAAACCACTTCTACCAAGGGTCGCCAGGGCTGTGCATCCTGTTACAAGCCTATCTTCTTATCACACTGAACCCTCCAGTGACCCCATGGAAGTTTGACCTGAAACGGCCCCCGCCCTGCCCCACCTCGCTGTCCTGCTTACTCCTCTCCAGCATCCTCTGTTCACCTTTTTGCTTCTCTCCCTGGAAACTGAGGCCCTGAAGGCAGGGACCAGGTCTGTGCTGTTCTCTGCAATGCCCTCAGCTCCCAGCGCAGGTTTACCTGCAGAAGATGCTCAGCAGACACCCTTGGATGGCTGACCCCCCAAAGTTCAAGGCTAGGAGGCAAAGACATGAGTTCGGGGAGTGGACAGGCTCTCAGGCTGGTCTGAACCCAGGGAAGCCCCGACTCTGGGAGGTGCGGGGGCACCTATGGGGGCGGAGCAGATGTGTGGTCAACTAAGAACAGCTGCCCAGAGAGGCAGGGCCAGGACTGACTCGCCGTTAGCCACAGTGACCATTATCCAAGACACCTTTGGGAGCCCCTGAAGCTGTGCTTATTTCTTCCAGAATGGGGAGAAATATATGAACTTTAGGGTCAGGGATGATACATATCTTTATGCCAATGCTGTTGTAAAATAACATTTTTAATCTCTCTCTCTCTCTTTTTTTAATGGAGGAAGGGGCCTACGACAGGAGGAGTGCCCAGGGCCCGCGGAAAGTCAGGGCCCCAGCCTGGAGGAGCAGCAGGGCAGGGCCACCAGACCCTGCCGTCCCTCCCACCCAGCGGAGCACGCCCAGACGGCACGCAGGCCCCACTCACCAGCGTCTGCACGATGGCGTGGTTGGTGGCATTCATGTAGGAGTTCAGGGGGAAGGCACACTCCCCCTCACAGTAGTAAGCGGCATAGCCTTCGGGCGCGATGATCCAGTCCTGTGGGGGACAGAGCGTGAGCCCCACAAGGGCCTACCCTTCGTGCCCAAGCCCCCACCTACCCTGCAGCCCAGACTCATGCTTCCAGAGGACAGAGGACCAAAGACCTGGCCCACACCATCCCAGCAAGGGTGGGGAGTGTCCTGCAGAAGCATGAGAAATGGAGCACCCCCTTCCATGGTCCCCCACAGAATGCAAAATGAAGGAAAGACCACCCTGGGGCTGGGCTGGGCTAGGCCCAGAACAGACACCTGCAGGGCCTTATGGGGAGGCTGCACAGACCAGTGTGACCAGGATGGCTTCGACTCCAGCGCTACTAGGTGGTTACGCGTTGGCAGTTTGCTTCAAACAAAAGCTCCACGCCTCAGTTCACGGACATGGGAGAAAGACTAATATAATAACCCACAACATCGAGAATTAAGCGCCTATGTAGACGAGCCAGCTCAGCGCTGGTGCACATGTGCGGCTCGGTGAAGGATGCACACGGCCACGTCTGCCGTTAGGGCTGGGTTAGCACCGGAATACTGCTCTAGCACTCTGTCCACCCCTCCCTGACTCAAGTCCATGGACTCTTCCCGCAGAGGAGCTGGAGTCTGGGGCTCGGTTCCAGCACCAGGATGCAAGCACGGGAGCCGTGAGTGTGAGGTCAGCACGGCAGGAGGGCTCCACGCTGCCCGAGCGCAAGTGCTCTGATAGTGCGCTTGGGCATGATCCCCAGGGAAGCATCTGGACTCCCCCGCTGAACCACAAGCTCAACGAGGAGTGAACAACAAGACCAGTGGCCTTGGTGATCTCAACACCCCATTAGGACTATTTGAGCTCCACGAGGGCAGGCACACGGTAATGCTCCCTGCGGCACCTCCAGCGCCTGGAACAGCACCCGGAATGTCAGAGATACTCCTACTAAACAGTCATTAGACTGTATGACCCTCATGCCTGTCCTAGGATTCACTCTTGCCCTTCGCCCCATTCCATCCAAATGGTTCTGGAAGGAGCAGTCATGGTCCTATGACATGATCTCAACCCCCAAACGGCTGACTGGTTCAGGATCAAGCCCCTGACCCCAGGTAGGCCAATCAGTCCCTGCCCTGGGATCTGAATCATGGAAAGGAAGGAGGGACAGACAGGGTGGAGGGTGGGAGCCAGCCCTGCAGGCAGCTGAGTTCTAGCGCATGGGCCCCACCTGAGAGAAGTAGCCAGCCGCAGGGTAGAGATGAAGTTCACATGTAGCATGGGGCTTAGGGTTCAAAGTGTTTGGGCTCCTGGTTCTAGCATGAGTCTCCACCACATTTCTGCTCCTGGGTGTCATGAGGCATCCCTGCATCCTTAACCTCAATTCTCTACCCTAGTTAGGACACCTGACGCTGGAGTCCTAACTGAAGTAGATGAGAAACGTGACTCAGTGCACACATGGGACCCAGCCCCACTGCCTTGGGCGGGGGGCACGAGGAAGCCCACACCAGAGCCCCCACCATCGGGGCAGATCCGGCCACCCGTCCTTACCTGCCAGCCCAGATCGCGGAAGCTGACGTACAGTTCGTGCTTCTTGCAGGCCTGCCTCTGGTCGCTGCTGCTGTTTTCTGCATTGGTGGGAGACAGAGGCACGGGGGAGAGAAAACACACAAACATATTAAGGTTCCCTCCATCTAAGGCAGTGGTGTGAGCACGGTTGAACTCAGCTAGAACGTGACCTTCCTGACATGAAAGCCGTTCCAGTATCTATAGCCTTAAAACTCATTTCCATCCCTAGCAAATGGCCTCTGCAAGAGGCACCAACGTCCCCATCCCTCTTGTGCCATCTTAGCTCCTAGTATGCTCTGGATCCTTCTGTGGACATTGGCTTTTTTTGTACACGTGCGTTGTCTGGAGGCTGACCTCTGCCTGGGTTCCACATAGGAACCAAACTATAGCCACGTGCCACCATGCTGGCTGCAGAAGCCTGCTCAGAGGGGTCTGCCCTCAGCTGCTGAGGCCAGCCCACCTCACGATGCTCACCCCTCTTTCAAAGGGCAAAAGGGGGCACAGCCAGGGCCTGGGACAAAGACCCCACTGCCAGGAAGAAATGCAGAAACTCACATCCCATTGACCTCCCAGAGGAACACACTACTTAGGTTTTTCTGAGGAGTGAAAACTATGACTGGGGTTTTCCAGAAGTATGTAAGGTTCGTAGGCATCTGCGTTAGGGCTTGAGCACTTGTAAACATGTAGAAAGCTCTGTCCTTCGTCTCTCTGTCACTCTCACACAGACACACACATACTCTGGTGCTCCTGCACCGTCTTCTACCCTGTAGCTATGGGGTTACAGGGATGTTTTTTTCTTCCTTACTCATGACTTGTCTTTCCTCCACCTAAAACTTTCTAGGGGCTTTCTTTTTTTTTTTTTTTTTTTAATTTATGATAGTCACAGAGAGAGAGAGAAAGAGAAAGGCAGAGACACAGGCAGAGGGAGAAGCAGGCTCCATGCACTGGGAGCCCGATGTGGGATTCGATCCCGGGTCTCCAGGATCGTGCCCTGGGCCAAAGGCAGGCGCCAAACCGCTGCGCCACCCAGGGATCCGGGGCTTTCTATCATGCTTAGAGCAATGTCCCAACTCCTGCCCTTGGCCTGTAAGCCCCTATGTGGCCCTGATTCCTAAGCCACAACCTTCTTTCTGTGCTGGGAATGTACTGTCAAGTCTGTTCCTATCAGGGCTTTTGCACTTGCTGTTTCATCTACCTGAAATGCTCCTTCTCATAATCTTTGTATGTCTGGCTCTACTTGATATTCAAGCCTCACCTCCAATGTTGCCTCTTCTAAAAGGTTTTGGGAGGTTACCATTGGATCCCCAAGGCCCAGTGTCCACCAGTATTTGTGTAGTTAACACACAAATACAGGAGACGTCAATGCCTCAGCTTCTGTGCCCTGCTGTGATCCCTCCAGGCTCAAGCATCCCAGAAGGTAATGAACACCAGTGGGTGAGGAACACAAGGACAACTCTTTGCAGGATGAAGAGGAAAGCCAAGGAAATGAACCAGGGTTGCTTGCTCACCTGACTTGCACTTGGGAGGCATCCAGATGCACCCAGATCCCCCTGCCTGGTCAGCTCTCTCAGATGACCAGGTGAGTGGCCCTCCTTGGGCCTGGGGGGTCATGGCAACCCCAGCCATTGTCAGTGACTAGTTCATAACCCAGGTCTGAGCTCACCAGCCCATATGTTATCCTTAGAGTGAGGACTGGTTCAGATAAGAACAACAACAACAAAAAGAACAAATGACACAATCCAAGCCAACAGGACATGGGTGAAAGCATGCTGGGGGCTTCCGGAAAAAGTTTCCTTATTCCTAAGAAAGGCTCATGGGAAAAGATGCTCATCTCTTTCCCCTATTGCCTGGGAATAGAAAAGCAGTAGAGCCTGATGACTACCTACAGCCATAGCCTTGAGGAGAAGCCAACACTGAAGGTGGTGAGCAAGGACAGAAAGCCTTCACTGTTGAAAGCTTTCACTGTTGTTGACTTTCTGGATCAACCTACCCTCATGCCCACCCAACCCTGTCACTGTGAGCCAATGGCTTTTTAGTGGTTGGAGCCACCTGATTGGTGTTTCTGAGACTTGTAGCCAAACCACGCAGTGGGTCCTACTTGGAAAGGTGCCTCCCAGTGTGGGGCTGATAGTCAGCTGGAGCCCAGCTGTAGACTCCAGAGCACACCAGCTCCCAGGTGGGGTCTGGCCAGGTAAGGGGGTGCTGCTCCAGCTCTGGAGTCAGACCCTGGTTCTCCTAGACCTTGAGATGCTCATCTGCAGAGTGAGGAGGAAGTGCCTCCAGGGACAGCCGTGCACATTCCCATCAGTTTAGCACAACTCTCAGCTCATAGCAACAAGCTGCTGATTATCCTTCCAGCCCACCTGCCAGGGAAAGTTAAAACTATACACAAACTTCATTCCTACACACACTCTTTAACCATTTGGAGTAAATGACTGTTTTTTTCCAAACCCAACGTTTGGAAGAAGTGAAACACCCATCATCCATTTGCTGCTTTCCCCTGAGTCATAAGACTTCTATCTGTGTGGCTTCTAGGTTAATGAGAAACAGTAAGATTAAAAACAGTATTACTGAATTCCTTTCCCCAGACCTCAACTTCCCCATCCATGAAATGGGTGTGAGAGTGGTGTAGAAAGCCACCTGTGGTGACCATACACAAGTCAGGAAGCTTCCTCTGAGGCCTGCTGGACAGTATGCTGTCCTGGAAGTCCTGGAGGTACAGCCCCCGGGCTACCCCAAGGCTAGGTACAAATCAGAAATGGGAAGAGTGGGAAGGAGAAACAGAAAGAAGAACGGGGTGGAGAAGAAGACAGGGAAGGAGGGCAGCAGAGGGCACAGCGATCAGAGATGTGTAGGCCCAAGATGAGTGCCTGTTTGCAGCTCAAACAGGGGGTTCAACGCAGCTTCCACCTCCATCAGCCTCTGTGAATATCCCCGATTTTATACATAGCTTTACATCTATTGTGCAGGAAAGCAATTTTTAAAGATTTGCAACCAATGAGAAAAATTGATTATGACAGAATTGTGTGTGTCTTTATTGGAGGGATCCTGGCCCTCGGGGACACTCAGAACTCCTGAGGTGACCTCAGTGAGGGCGGGGTGGGCACAGTCTCATCCCCTGGGGGCCTGGTGCACCATCCATCCACGCATCCACACATCCACGCATCCATCCATCCATCCAAGCATCCATGCATCCATGCATCCATGCATCCATCCATGCATCCATCCATCATGCATTCATACAAACTGTTACTGAGTGTCTATTGGTTTGCAGACGCTGTTGTAGGCATTAGAGATGCAGGTATGAACAGAGGCAGTCAGTAAGTCAGTGAGTGAATGTAAACTATATCCCATGGAGATGGAGAGCAATAAGGTAGGAGAGGAGGCCGTGGGATGGAGGGTGCCACAAGAAGGCTCTTCTGAGGAAGTGATGTTTGTGTAAGAACCAAAAGGAAATAAGAGCTAGCCAGAGAGTCATCCAAAGGAGGAACATTCCAGGATGAAGACATAGAGGTAGGGAGAGAAGGGTGCCCTTCATGACTGAGAAGACCAGCAAGAACCCAGACCTCTTGCACTTGCACCCAGACATTTAACAGATGATAGCAGTGGCTGCTAACAGAGGGACAGAGAGTCAGGCACTAGAGCCTTCCAGGAATGAGAAGGCATGAGCGGGGCTCAGCAGTGGGCACAGTGGAGGGGCAGGAGGTCTACCTTGCTGGGGGCTGCGGGGGGATTGGGAGGACAAAGCAGCAATGGGGAATCTGGGGTCCCCCTTCCCTACCTCTGGGCCTGGCAGCCCAAGGGCTGAGAAAGGGAACCAGCTACAGAGGTAGCTGGGCCTCCAGAGGGCCAGGTGGTCATTGATATGTGAAGGTCAAGGGAGCCATCAGAGAAGAGCCCAAGCAATCTACCGGACCGTTTGCAATACTGTCTGTAATGCACCGAGTGGAAGTCCAAAGATGGTCCCTGTCGCTGAGGCAAGGCCCGTGGCCACAGGTAGCAATGTCAATGTGCAGGCCTCCTTCTCCCCTTCGCTGCAGGGAGGTGGAAGGTAGAGGGGAGGGACGAGGAGCACCCCTCGGCCCAGTGATGTGTGGAGCAGCCCCAACAAGACAGGATCGAGCACATTAGTTTGGGACAGGGACGTGGCAAAGAAGCTTTGCATCAAGTGCCAACATCGCTGGCTGCTTAAGGTCCTGAGTAAAAAAAGGATCCGAAGCTGTGGAGGCTCAGTGAGAAGAAGATGCCACCATTGATTAGTGATGTCTACCATGAGCAGAGGGAGGGCAAGTATCGGCCTGAGTGCCACGTTTCCCAACCCCATCTTGAAGCAAAGCAATGATAATTGGCTTAATGTTGAAACCCAAGTCTGTGAGCAGCTTGCGAGGCCAGCTGGAGGTGTAAGTGGGGGCTGGACACAGGCCCTGCCACCAGAGACCCAGACCCCCGCATGGCACCTCTGGGCCTCCTTACATCACGGGGCTGCTCCAGGAGAAAGGGGTCAGAAGTCCTGTTTCACGATGGCCTCGTATTAGCAAAAAGACTACGACAAGGAAGAAGAGATGCTCGAGAAGCAGACAGTTCCCCTGTCGCTCTGGCCTGGCCCCCAAAACCCACCCAGCTGCTCCATCTGCCTCCACCAGCCCCTGCCTGAGCAGCTCACAAGTTACAACCCCCACAGATCATCTGGGGAAGACACCTAATTACCAGGGGGTTGGGTGCAAATGTGGGTGAGGAGAAGAAAGTGGGACCCGGTCTTTCAACCCCAAGCCACACTACCTAGGAGTAGCTGAAAGCTCTGGGCCTGCAGGGAAGAGAGTTTTGCAGCAGACGGCAGGCCGGAGCGTGTGTCCCTCCAGCACATAAAGGGCTGCCACGTGAAAGAGGATTCAGCTCATGTAGCCCTACAGCAGGATCCCCAGCCATCTTCACATGAGGCAAAGCCCTTCGGGAGGGTGTGTATGTGTGTGTACATGCACGTTCAGATATTCTGCTTTACCAAGCCTGGGGTGCGGCTCAGGCCTTGGTATTTTTTAAAATTAAATTTCCAGGAACGGTTTAGATAAACTGCATAAAGGGCTGGGAAGTAGAAAGTCCCAGGAGGGGAGGCAGATTCCAGACAAGCCATAACGGCTGCCACGTGAGGTAGTGAGAGCCTCATCCTGGGGGTTATGTAAATGGAGTGTTTGGCGAGGATGCAGCGGGGGAAATCGGGTGTGGACTTCTAAGACTTTGAGGCCTGGTCCCTCTTCCTTCACTCCTGAGGTATACCTGATAGACCTCCAAGACCCTGGAGTCTGCTGGCATGGAATCTTCCAGCATTTTCTGCCTGG